>NC_058370.1:1239333-1859000 GCF_018350175.1 Felis catus
TTGCAAAGATAAATATAAAGTCAAGATAATAGTTTCTTCTGAGAAGCAAAGCATCTGAAGTGTTGAAGCCTCAATTTGAGATGCATTTACCACATTTGAGAGATTCGGTGGCCAGGAGGTTGGATTCCACTCCTCCTCGGAGTGGAGGGGTCACTGTCTCTTTAAAAGGAGGAGCGTCAGAATGTTGGCCTTTGTTCTGGGCTCACTAAGGAAACCGCAGTTTACCGGAGGCTGCTGGAGGTGAGGGTTCAGCTGGCAGGGGGCGCCCTCGGGGTGGAGTGTGAAGTGTGTGAAAAGATCAGCTAGGATCGGCCCGGGAACAGGGGCCTGTTCAGTGTGCGTCTAACTGGGTGCGGGAGAATACGGGGGAGGGCTGAGTGTGCTGTGCCACGCGCACGTGGACCACGGGAAGTAACTGTAAATAACGGTCTTCAGAGTTTTTCTTGGGCCTTTAAAAGGATGGCATGGCTACAGCATTAAGATTTTTTAAGTACTTGTGTTCGTACGCGATTTGGTGCAGCCTTTTCACGTTCCCTGGTTCTCTCTCTGTGTGGTTTTATGGAGCTGGGTCTGTCTCAGAAGTGAGGTCGTGATTGGAAAGCAGCCGATTTTGCTACCTCTCTGCATCTCTCCCTGCAGCTCCCTCCCAGCCTCCCCGCTGCGCCAGCCAGGACCCGCTCCTGCTCCAGGGCTGGCCTGGTCACCATCCAGAGCGTGGTCACTGTGTCTTCCCTTCATTAAAAGTCCTTGAGGAACAGGATTGTGTTTTTTCTTTTCTTCTTTTTCTTTTTTTGACTCCCTGGATGGCTTTGTGGGTCACGTGGTAACATACAGGCAAATCAGATTACTTGGAAAGTTGATTTTTTTTTTTTTAACGTGGTTTTAGTTCCAGTTACTTACGCCTATGAATTATTTTTTTATTTTCTTTTAGGAGCTTACTCCATGCGAATAGTCTCGAGATAATCTTCATTGTTACTTGTGAACCTTGACTGACAACGGCAGTGTTTGAGGCCTAGTGGTTTACTTGGACCAGGCGATTCCATCTGCCAGGTGTTTGGACCTCCAGAAAAAGCGTCCAAGCTTTCAGTGTTCCGGCAGGTAAAGTATAAATAGCGTTAAATGTCAGCAGCTCCTTTTCACTTAATAGGTTTCAAGTCGGATGGCATCTTATGTGAAGGAACTGGTAGCATGTAACATTCATATTTGCTTGTTCGAAATAGTAAACTTTAGTCCTAAGGTGTTCAGAGAAACATTCAGCCACGTGCTGAGAGCCGGATGCCGGCACTCCTTTATCTTCACATTGGCGTTTTATCGGAGCATAGACTTGACGTTGTGTGAGAGTTGCGTTTTGTTGAGGAGAGCTTTTCCTGCACAAAATCTCAGGTGACCAGAAAAGTGCTGTGGTCCTTGAGGGGACGCGTGCTGATGTCACAGTCACTCCCACAAGCTTCCGACTGGCTAGAGTGTGCTGGCCAAGTTCTCGACAGAAAAGCGGGAAGGGACAGACAGCACCTTGTGGGGAGTGAAGAATCAGGTCACGTGTGGTTTTGAATTTTGTATATTTTGTATTTTGAAGGTTTTCATTCCATAGCAGTCCTTCCCCTACACTGGAACATGGCATAGAATCTGAGTCTGCAGTAGCATTTAAATGTGATTGAAGCCTGGGAAGCTTGGAAAAAAATTCTCAAGGTATATACTGGTTTTTTCCCCCAGATTTTATCATTTGAAGCAAGAGTAGAATTTTCACGAGCATGACCTTTTAGTAATCTACTAGGAAGTTAAGAGCAGAGAATAAATACGCGTAAAGCTGTTGCCTCGGGCTTTATTTTCTCAAGTGTCCAAATTATCTGTTACTTCTTACCTGTGCGATCCTCACCTCCATGAGGTATCCGCAGGGCAGGGTGGCACTCAGCTCACCTCAGGGTTGGGGTGCGGGCACGAGCACCACACCTGCTCCATGCCCTTCCCTCTAGCGGGGCAGCCGGACGTCTTACATAGCAGCTCAGGGCTCTGAAACCCAGGGTGGAAGCAGCTGGTCCTCGAGCCGACACGTCGTTCTGTAGCTGTGCTGGGGTGGGGGGTGGGGGCTCCCCCGAAAGCCGGCCCTCCTCTGTTCATGCCCCGTGCACTGCCCCCACCGCCTGTCCTGCGGAGCCCTGTGCTGGGCAGCTGAGGGGCGAGGGACCAGCTGGATTTGCTGGCTGCGGTTCTCCACTAAACATTGAACGTGTGGCTATTAAATCTTCTCTAATGAGTCCCCTCAAATCTCCTGTTACTGCCTGTTAGGAATCTTCGGTCAAGATGACTCATTTTGTAGCGCCTGGTGGCACAGTCTGTTAAGTGACCGACTCTTGATCTCAGCGCGGGTCATGATTTCATCATTCATGGGATTGAGCCCCACGTTGGGCTCTGTGCTGACAGTGGAGCCTGCTTAGGATTCATTTTCTCCCTTTTCCTCTCCCTCCCCCCCTCCCCCCCCCTCCCCCCCCTCCCTCCCCCCCTCCCCCCCCCTCCCCCCCTCCCTCTCTCCCTCTCTCCCTCTCTCCCCCTCTCCCCCTCCCTCTTCCCCCTTCCCTCCCAGCCTCTGCCCTTCCCCTGCTCACATGCACTCATGCATGCTCTCTCAGTCAAATAAATTTAGGGGCACCTGGGTGGCTCAGTCAATTGAACGTCTGACTCCTGATTTCAGCTCAGGTCACAATTTCAGTTTGTGGGTTCACACCCGGCATCGGGCTCTGTGCTGACAGGGAAGACAAAGCCTGCTTGGGTTCTCTTTCTCCTCTCTCCTCTGTGCCCATTCTCTGCGTGCACTCTCTCTCTCCCTCTTTCTCAAAAATAAACTTCAAAAAATAACTAAACTTAAAATTTTTTCTAAAAAGGTAACTGGTTTTAATGGACACCTTCACTCCATGTAGGTAGAAAGCTGTTGTTGCCCCCGCGCCCCCTCCGTTGTGTGGATTAAAGGCCGCGTGCACTTTCAGCTCCAGGATCGTTGGTCATTGGCCCAGAAATGTCACCTCGTTAACGTCGCTTGTGGTTTGGTCGTTTCCCCGTTAGGTATGGATGAAAAAGGTGGCCCGAGCAATGAGGAAGCACCCAAGGCCATCAAACCCACCAGCAAAGAATTCAGGAAAACGTGGGGCTTTCGAAGAACCACCATCGCCAAGCGAGAGGGTGCCGGGGATGCCGAGGCGGACGCTCTGGAGCAGCAGCCCCAGCAGGGCCTTTCCTTGCGGCGCAGCGGGAGGCAGCCGAAGCGGACCGAGCGCGTGGAAGAGTTTCTCACGACGGTCCGACGGCGAGGAAGGAAGAATGCGCCCGTCTCCCTGGAGGACTCCGGCGAGCCAGTGTCTTGTCCCGTCACGGACGTGGAGACGGCATCGGAAGGGAGCGTGGAGAGCACGTCGGAGGGGAAGGGCGGGCCCACGGCAGGCTCCGCGGGGGACAAGGAGCAGCCGGCCGCCCCCACAAAGGCCAAAGGGGGTGAGGGTGAGGACGACACCTCTGACAGTGACAGCGACGGGCTGACTTTGAAGGAACTGCAGAACCGCCTACGGAGACAGCGGGAGCAGGCGGCGGCCGACAGATCCCCCAGGAGCCTCCAGAGCCGTCTGCGGAGGAAGCGCCGAGAGCAGGGTCCCACGCAGACCGGCGGCACGGAGGCGGCCGGTGCCACAGAGAGCTCGCTGCCCGGCGAGCAGGAGCCTGAGGCCGAGCAGGGCACCGTGTCGGAGGCCGAGAAAGACGGCAGAGAGCAGGAGCCAGAAGGGAAGGCGGCTCAGGGGATGGAAGGCAGAGACCCCAGGGACACGGGCCGGCAGCGGCCCGAGTGTGAGGCCTACGAGCCCAACGCTCTGTACTGCATATGTCGTCAGCCGCACAACAACAGGTAGGCCCGGGGCCGCCCCCTGTCCTGCTCGTGAGGCAGCACAGACTGGGATGCCCCCATCCTCCTAGAGGCCCCTTGCACAGCGCTGCTCTACACCATTCTGGAAGGGGGCACAGGGGCAGGCTGTGGCTGGGTGGGGGGCGGGAGACGAGCGTGGTCTGCAGGCTGGAATGCCAGGAGCCGGGCAGCTCACTCCCAGAATGCTGCCCCCCCTCCCCCCCCGAAACAAAAAGACCCGAATTTGAATGATGGTAAATTCAAGAGAAGGGCATTGAATAGTCATTATTTTCTTCCCTCTTTCCTGTATTTTGCTTTTTTTCATAATAGGGTTTTAAAGCCAATTCATTTTTTAACGTACCAAAAATTGAGCGTTTGTCGTGTTTTCCAGTCCTGATACCATTATTGTATAATTTTAGGTTTATGATCTGCTGTGACCGATGTGAAGAGTGGTTTCACGGCGACTGTGTGGGCATTTCCGAGGCTCGGGGAAGGCTCCTGGAGCGCAACGGCGAGGATTACATCTGCCCGCACTGCACCATCCTGCAGGTGCGGGACGACGCGGAGCCCGAGGGCACAGAGCAGCAGGAGGCCGGGTGCGGGCCCACAGACTCAGACGGCGCCGACTGCACCAGCATGGGGACGGTGGAGCAGAAGTCCAGTGAGGACCAAGGAATAAAGGGCAGAATTGAGAAAGCTGCAAACCCCAGCAGCAAGAAAAAGCTCAAGATATTCCAGCCCGTAAGTACTGACTGGTGTGCGAGGCCAGCGGAAGGGGCGGACCCCATAGATCACAGGTTCCCGTCCACAGAGGGAACAGTGTCGGGACTCGAGATTCTTTCTCTCGGAGCAGGGCGCTGTGTCTGCCGTGGGCTGGGCTCTGCTGGAAGGCAGTCCTCTGCACTTCGCTTCGTGGGCCTCCCGCACTCGTGCCCCTGCAGGACGCCACAGGGGACCTTTTATTTAAGTCCTGTCTATCTCCTGTATGGTTATTATCAAGTTAACGTTTTCCTTAAACACGTATTTATAGAGTTTGATTTTTGGGGGGTGCCTGGGTGGCTCAGTCTGTTGAGCGTCCACCTCTTGATTTTGGCTCAGGTCATGATTCTAGAGTCGTGGGGTGGAGACTGCTTGAGATTCTTTCTGTCTCTTCCTCTGTCCCTCTCCCCCACTCGCACTCTCTCTTTAAATAAAAATAACTTAGAGTCCGTTTTTCTTTTTTTTTTTAATTTTTTTTTTTTCAACGTTTATTTTATTTTTGGGACAGAGAGAGACAGAGCATGAACGGGGGAGAGGCAGAGAGAGAGGGAGACACAGAATTGGAAACAGGCTCCAGGCTCTGAGCCATCAGCCCAGAGCCCGATGCGGGGCTCGAACTCACGGACCGCGAGATCGTGACCTGGCTGAAGTCGGACGCTTAACCGACTGCGCCACCCAGGCGCCCCTGAGTCCGTTTTTCTTAAATATTCTTTCTGGAGTCTCGATCTTCACATGCACATGTTAACGAAATTATTTTGAGCTCCTGAAGTAAACGTACACCTGTATCACCTGACCCCACCATCGTGAGAGGGCTGGTGGTCTTGCGAGCACCAAGGGCAGTGCTGGTGATCCAAGGTCCCCGGGCGGGAAGGCGGGAGATCCCTCTGGCCTGACCGCCTGTAACAGTCTCAGGTGCTCCCGGTGCTCCCGCCAGCTCAGTCTCTCTTTTCCTAGCTCTGCTACGTGCTTCTCCTTCTAGCTGGCTCTTAGGTCTCTAGGACCATGGTGCTCTGTCCTTTCTCTCATGTATGTTCAGCTTGTGCTGTTGAGCAGTGTCACAGACCCTCATGAGCACGTTCCCACAGCCCTTCCTGAGTCCTGGATGGCCTTGAATTGGAGGCCTGTCCTTCAGTGGGCATTGGGCATGCAGAAGCCGTGAGGGCTGTGGGAGCCTCGAGGTACAAGTGCCGTGAGGTCTGGACCAATTAAGGGTGGCCAGCGAGGAGTGCCAGGACGTACTGAGTGGGGGTGTGATGCTCACTGTTCATATCATGTTCGGTCATTAAGGAAAATTCATGGAGGGGCGCCTGGGTGGCTCAGTCGGTTGAGCGTCCGACTTCGACTCAGGTCATGATCTCACAGTTCGTGGGTTCGAGCCCTGCATCAGGCTCTGTGCTGACAGCCTGGAGACTGCTCCGGATCCTGTGTCTCCCTCCCCCTCTTTCTTTGTCTCTCCCCCAACTCATGCTCTGTCTCTCAAAAATGAATAAACGTCAAAAAAAGTTAAAAAAAAAAAATTCATGGAATTGGAAATTAACGGGAAAAGTCACCTTAATTTCAGGTCTTTATTGTTGATCTGTTTGAGGTTATACAGGCTTAATTTTATTCTTGGTTAAACTTGGATTTTGTGGAAGAAAAACAATCTCAGAATACGTTAATTGGAGAAGTAAGATTTTGCTCAAGTACACTTGAGGGATAGGTTCATGTGTATTTTAGTCTTGACCACCAAAAAAAAACCCCACACGTTGGCAAATGTTAACAGAAGTGCACGGGGTAAGATCTCGTGGTAGGTGAGGTCCCTCTTGCTTGCCTAGCGAGTGACCACAGTCTTAGTGGCCTTGCACAGCATGATTTATCAGCTCAGTTTCTGTGGGTCAGCGGCCTCTGCACAGGGTCGTAAGAGACTGCACCCCAGGTGCCGCTGCAGGCTGGGGTCTCATTGGAGGCTCGGCTGGGGAGAGACCCGCCTCTGAAAGACTCCCCACGGTTTTGTGTCTAAATGTGCCCTGTGCGGTGTCTATGGCACAGTGGTACTAAAAGTCACTCGTTGTTTCTCGGAGATTCAAATTGAGTTGGGTGTTGTGCATTCCATCTGGCAGCCTCCCCCTCAGAACCTGGCCGTGGGGGCTCCTGCACAGGACCACTTGCTTTTTGAAAACCTCTCTGCTGCAAGGCCCGGTCCCTCTTTTATGGTTTTCACTTGACTAAGCCAGGCCCTTTCAGTTATTCAGAAGAGTCTCATTTGGGATCTCAAGTACATCAGCGAAATCTCTTCCTGTCTGCCTTGTAATGGAACCTAATTATGGGTGTGAAATCCCATTGTGTTCAGAGGTCCACAGAGGCCGTGCACCAGGGCAGAGTCCCGGGGTCCCCTTCGAGTCCTGCCTGCCACGGGTGGCATGAGGGGTAGTTACCGTAAGCGCCTAGCCAAGGGACAGATGGTCCGGGTGCTTTGGATAAACGGAGATGTGTTTTTGTTCTTACCAGAAACATAGTTAGTGCCTCCGTTAAAAATCGTGACGTCGCTACTAGTAAGTGGTTCCCAAAGCGCTGTAACCGCTAAAACAGGTGAGCACGCTGAAGCCCTGCGTTTCATCCTGCAGGTGGTAGAGGCTCCTGGTGCCTCAAACTGTATCGGCCCCGGGTGCTCGAACGTGGCGCAGCCTGACTCGGTTTACTGCAGCAGCGACTGTATTCTGAAACACGCCGCAGCTACCATGAAATCTCTAAGCGCGGGTAAAGAACAAAAACCAAAACCTAAAGACAAGACCAAGATGAAGCCAGAAAAGCTCATTCTCCCGAAATGTAGCGTCCAGGTAAGTTGAGCGAGACTAGCCCTGTGAGTCGTTGACATGAGAAGCGGGTGGCAGGCGGGCACCTTCGGTGGCCTTTGTGGCCTGGCTGGGCCCGTGCCCCTCCACAGCGCTCCTGTCAGAGTCACAAATGCGCACGTCTTCTGTCCGCCCTCTCGGCGAGGGCGTCACGCTCGCACGGGAGAAGAGCTGGGCCCCGGCAGAGCGTGTGCACCTTGCACTCACACACAGCAAGGGTGGCGTGGGTCCCCTGCGGCCAGACTGGGCCGCACTTGAAGACCTGCCACGTGGAATTGCTCTGTGCTGCATGTGATCTGGGAAGAACCCGGGATGCTTTAAGGTCACGGGCACTTGTGTTACCAGGAAGCCCTTGACCAGAGTTTGAGCTCAGCTTGGCTTGGCTGTTTCAGTCCCGTTATGTTTGTGACAAGCAGGGTGTCTGTGGTGCTGTTTGGGGGAGTTGTTCTTAAATGCTGCTCAGCCTTTAGATGGCTTAAATTTTAAAGCTGGTGATTTTGAATCCCAGGCTCCCCAGAGCAGCACTTGCTGCTGTGCACAGGGCCGTGGCAGCAACGCCGAGTGCCCAGCCCAGGAGGCGGGACGCCACTTTCCTCCACGTCCTGGCGTCCACAGGGCTTACCCAACACGTTGTCACCCAGGTCCTCCTTCGAGTCCATCGCTCCCCAGGGTTCTGCACCTCGCTCAGGGTGGCGAGGGGCTTCAAACGACCCCAACCGTAGAGCGTATCATGCCTTTCGTCGTGAAGCGCAGCGAGCGAAGGCTCTTCTCTGACCTCCGTAATGATTGGGGTTTTGTTGGTTATCCAGGCAGGCGTGCGAATCTCTTCTGTGCATAAGAGACCACCTCCAGACAAGAAAGAAAACATAGCGAAGAAGGCGACAGTGGCCCCTTCGAGGAGCGAGGTGTTCGTGAAGGAAGCGACCTGTGAGGGCACGCCGTCCTGGGCAAGCGACCACAATTACAATGCAGTAAAGCCAGAACAGACTGCTGCCCCCTGGCCACCACTGTTGTATAAATGTATGTATCACCTAGGGGTAGCGTCTGGACCCTTCCCGGTCTTTCTGGACAGCCAGCACTTGGGCCTGTCCAGAACTAGGAGCTTTAGCCACGTTTAATGGTGCACCTTCAAAGATCGGAGCAGATTTCCGAGTCCGGGATGCCTCCAGCCCCGTGCACCTCCTCAGTGTGTTGGCGCTTCCTGTCAGTACAAACCTCAAAAAGCTGTACAAACCTCATTGCTAAATTTAGTTTCACCTGGCGATCTAGGTCTTTAATCTCATTCATTTTTATTGTCGGGCTCTGGTAAGTATCCGTGGTCTCCAGCGAGGTCTCACTGAGGGGCTGCGCTTCCGGCACTCAGACCCCACCAGTCCGGGGGCCTCCGCCTCCTCTCTCCGCGCAGAGGCGCGGGGAGGCCTCTGCGGGCAGTGCTGCACCGGATGCTCAACTAAAGTAGGATTTTCAGGAGTTCAGTCAGTTTGGATCCAGCAGGAATTTTTTTCATGTCTGATTCAAATACTACACAAACACACACACACAGACACACACACACACAGACACACACACTCCAGCTTTGAAGATTGTTTACCGCTGCTCCATATGCTCTAAGGTAAGTGAGCGTGCGGCCTGACCCTTGGAGCAGTGCCCCCGGTGGAGGGGGAGTGCCGCGCTCCCTGGTGCCCGACTCCTCTCCGGGGGCGTGCGGGGGGCGTGCGCTGTCGGGTGGGGCCCTCAGCCTCGGACAGGCGCCCTGGGCCAGAGCGTGCAGTGGGGTCCTTTCTGTTCGCTCATTTCTCAGGCGCTCCAAAATTCTGGAAACTTAAATTGATCCATAGGGCGCAGTGTACTCCATTATTAAGATTCTTTTTGTTCCGTTTTAATTTATGTTCTTTTATATTGTTTTGTGCTTCTTACAAAAATTCCAAAATACTGAGTAGTCTTAAATTCCAAGAGTGTAGACTGCGTGCTGCATTCTCCTGAGCGCAGGAGCTGGGTGCTCCTGTAGGTCATTGCTAGAGCCCGTGTGGTTGGGAATGTGTAACTACTCACTCAGAGAATGTAAGTGACCTGAGACCTACGGAATTACAAGGCAGTACTAGGTGGGTGGGGAGGGGGAGTTAGGAGTGAGCTATTAAATTACAGGATTAACCAATTGCTGTGTTAAAATGAGTCGCTGATACACCTTAGGTTGTTGAGCTGAGAACTTCGTTGCTCGCGACCTGTCTCAGATTTTCAGCAGAATAGCACTTTTGCATACCTCACGCACGTCCCCGCAAATGAGCATCACTGAGCATCACGGATGAATGCTGGGGGGGGGGGGGGCGGTGCAGGAGCAGTTCACTTTGGAACACTGTGCCACAGTGCTCAGAGTTGGTCACAGGCACGTGACAGGACAAAGGAAACCGGGAGTCGCCCCGGAAGCCCTGGCCGGCTGCAGTACAGTTCCATCTCTGTCGACCAGACCTAGAAAAGCTGCTGTGAGGCTCCCCGTGCGCGTGGGGGTGGGGGTGGAGGAGTGCTGGGCGAGGACGGTGGGCACACGGGGTAGGGAGTCCAGGAGGAGGCCTGCTCTGCCCCTCTCACCTCCACCTGCTGCTCTGCTCTCTCACCTCTACTTCTCTGCTCCTCTCACCTCTGCCTGCTTCCTCTGCACATCAGCCACCCCGCTGAGGCCCGAGCTGCTTCAGCTGACAGGGGACAGATGAGTGACTGCTGGCCTTTCTCAGCACACTCACATCTCAAAATTAAAGCTGATGGATAGCCGCCATTTATGGAATGCATAAGGGACACACTTTTGAGCTAGTTGCTTCTCATCCCTTTTTGTTGCGCCAGAAATATCATCTTCCGGTCATTAGTAAAATACCCGACTTCGGTCTCGGTGAGTAGCAGTTGTGTCTCTGCCTCTCTCCCCCCAAACTATCACCTCACAGTTGGGGTCACAGGCAGCGTGCACACACACAGCAGAACCCTGCGTCCCCACGGGGACCACCTCCTTCCTTTCTGGCTGGCCGCAGAGTGCTCTCCTGGGTTAGGGTCCAGCTGGCATTGGGACAGTGGTTAGGAGGAGGCATTCCCACGTTGACCCGGGTACGTGTCAAGTCTGTGGGCAAATTGCCACCCAACCTGTCTTGCCTACTGTTGAGGGAACGACACTCTGACCCCGGAGGTGCCCCGGGCTTCCCTCTCCTTCCCAGGCCGCTGGTGCTGACCTTGGGTTGTGGGTGTGGGGCAGCCGTGAACATGGGTGCAGGGAGACCTCCCATCAAACAGGGAAGGACTCAGAAGCTCTTCCTGCTTCTCACAGAAACATCAGCAGGGGTGATGCAATTCACATACCATTGTTCCTCTGACTCGTTTTTTTGTTTTTGAGGATTTCTGTACAGTTTCTTTAACTTCTAGAAGCAATTGCCACTTTATTTCTTCACTCAAGTCATGGTACTCCTTTGTTTTGATAACCTTATTTTTTTCTGTTCTTTTTCACTGTTGGGTCAACCTCCTGTTAAGGCATGAAGAGGGCTGAAAACTTTTTTCTAAGATGCCCCTGATTTATCAGAGTTCAGAAGTGAAGTGGAATTCTGATATCCATATGCACCATTCCTGGTACCTTGGATCCCCTGTGTGGGCTCATTAGGGGACTTCAGACACTGGGGTTCTGAACAGATTTTGACTGGAAAATGGGATTTCTGCGGTTTCATCTAGTTGAGAAGTAGAATGGACACCCTAGCAACCTCTCCACCCAAGCTCAGATGTCTTAAAACTGCTCACACAGATAGAAGCATCTCCTCGCTAAGTGCCGGGCACACCTCACTGTCCACCTGCTTACGAAATGGATCAAGGAGAACGTGGATTTTCACGAGGATAACTAGGGGTGTGGGCTCCGGAGGCATGCTTAGGAGCCCTAAATTTCCTATAACAAATATGGGGGGGGGGCACTAGGACCCAGGAATACTTTGTAGAAATGGAAATCCTTGGGTTCTGCCAGTTGCGGGAGCCATTTTTATCAGTCCGTTCCAGAATGGTCCTTGGCAATAAAATGTGGTTGGAGACCAATCAGACCTGGTACATCTGAACCAATTAGAGGAAAAACCAAAACTTGTACTGATAAAAGATTTGGCTTGGCGAGTCTTTAACGTTATCCACGTAGCTGGAGTTTTCTGAGTTCTCAGGTGATCATCTTCTGGCATTTTAAGCAGTTTTACTTTTTACAAGCTTAAAACTAACAAGACAGGTCAGGGAAAGGTTTCACATGCCCGTCAACTTAACACTCGAGAGGAAACCTTCTGTAGCTCCCAGTGCCGCCCCCTTAGTAGTTGTGCTACAGTCCCTGGCAGGTGGGGGGTGCCGGAAGTTTCCAGCAGGGCAGGCCTCACTCAGGCCAGTGACTTTGGGGAGCTGCGAACCTGCTCTGTTACGTAAAGACAGGCTGCAGGACAGTCCGTCTGCGGGCCTCGGTGTCCCGGAGTCCACAGGTCCCTTCGACGGCGCTGCTGTAGTCCCACGGGTGCAGCACAGGGATTTCAGGGCTGTCTGCATAAAGCTAGGACGTTCTTGATTATATGTGTGCGATGCGTCCCTGTGCACATAGCTGTATTCTTTGCTTCAGTAAACCGAAGAAACTTTGCTGAGAGAAGGCTGGGCCCTCTACTAGTGGTGAGAGCCTGGAGAAGCTCAGCCAGGAGCACACAGAGGTAACTGCGGCAGGGCCCTGACTCTGGTCTGCACGGGGCCAGCAGCCTGGTGGTTTCTGCTCAACGGGGCCCTTTGGGACGAGGGATGGACAGAGAAAGGTCAGCGGGCTCTCCTAATGTGGCTCAGGCCCCTAGTGTGTTGGGTGAACTAGTAAACCACTTGGGCACAGATGATCCTGCTCACAGTCACCCCTGGTGGGAGCTGCGGTCATGCCTGTCAGCCAGTTCAGAGCTCTGAGTCCCACGGGAGCCTCGGGCCCTGTGTCCAGTCCTGCGTTGGCTGTGGGCCACTCCCCCGATGGCAGCTATGTCGTCAGGAAGGGCGAGGCGCCCATCTCCCCACGAGACCTTGGTCCCGTCTCTTCCAAGTGGTTCATGTTGGAGGACAGTCACTGGTTCTTTCTGGATTACCCATCCAATATGAAGGAGCTTCGGGGTTGATTTTCAAAGTACTGGACGTGAAACTTAAAATGAGGGAGAGTGACTTCCTTCCAGGCGTATTCCGCAAGTTTCTCGCAGAGTTCTGCGCGCCTCTCTGTTAAGGCGGAAGTCACTCGAATATGGGACGTCAGTAAGAAAAGCCTTGTGAAGCCCTGACCGTGACAATCTGGGGGTCTTCATAATGACCTCCTGAAGATGGTGTCTAGTCCGAGCAGCATCGGGGTGCAGCTTATGCTTGCTTGAGTGTTCATCGGGAGGTGATATGTGCTTTCTGATAGAAAAGCAAGTTGGTACTTTATTGTGCTTCTCGAAGAAAAATGCACTTTCAAGCGTTTAAGCAAAGGCACAAGAGCAAACTGGTTTTGTCTTGCTCTGGTTCACTTCACTTTTCGTACCAGGATAAGTCCTGGCCGTCAGAGGTGGGAAACACGGGGCCGCCCGGCCTGCCCGGCCCTCCCGGCCCTGTGCCTTCCCTTCCTGTGGTGGAGCCCACGGGGCAGGGTGGCCTGGCTCGCAGCTGAGGGGCACAGTTGGGGCCGGCGGGGTGGGAGCAGGGGCTGGGATCCTGAGCCAGTGGGCGGGTCTGCGAGGGGCATGTGGTCTCTCACTTGGGGCCTTGGGGGACCTACCTGCCCCGTGGAGCCCGCCGGCGCCTAACGCCCTGAAGCACTGTTTTCTTTCTTTGGCTTTTATAGCCGGTCACCCGAGGCAGGTGTGCCTGAGTTTCATCTTGGGGAGTTTTTAGGGTAAACTGGTACTAGTTTGGGCAGGACCAGAAGCACAAAAGCTTTAGAGCAATTTGCAGCCGCACTGAGGGTTTGTCACCGGTTCCCGTGAAGGGCAGTCCCTAGACGTGTCTGGGGCCGCCAGGGCCGTGCGGGGCGGGAGCTTCACCTGAGCCTGAGCGGCTGCCACTTCCTCTGCTGCAGCCCGGGGCTCCCGACTCCGCTGAGGCCCGCCAGTGCCACCCAGTGGCCAGCGATGCCGCGGCACCACTACCGCCTGGCACTGTGACAGGCTCCGATCCGGGCGTGCACGCTGGCCTGGCCTGCCGTGCCCTCTTGCTAGGCTTTGCCCGAAAGTGCTCATCTCTGTCACCAACAAGCGGCCCGATCTGGCAGAAACCGCTCCATCTGGGCTGATGGCCTGACCCCTCGGGAGCGGCCCTTCCTCTGGCTGCTAGAGTCCCGGCGAGCCCCTTAAGTCCTGCCTGGCCCGGCGTTCCCCGCGAGCGGGCCCCAGGGTGTGGGCATTGAGGGAGCCTTCGCTGCCAGAGTGGCACAGGCTCGGCATGCTCCCGCCGGGCGGTCTCCCTCCAGCAGGCCGAGCAGCCTCCAGCGGGGAGTGCAGACACCTCGCCTTGGCGGACCGGAGAGTCCTTCAGTGCTTGGGGCCAATCGACGGTCCCCTGAAGCTGCCCTTGGGTGGCTGTCTAGAATAACGTTTTTTTGGTTGGCTGTATACAGTTATTCCTTGCTCTTCTGGAAACTTATACACGGCATCCTACATTTAGTGAATCTGGATAAAGAGTCTGCAAACTTGATTTTAGCTCTGCTCAAAAATAGAGATTCTCTCACTGCGACAGCATTCCGGTGCCGTGCAGGGCCAGTCACTCCGGCAGCAGCCAACGCGGGCCCAGCTGGCAGGGGGACCAAATGCAGCGGGGTCTGCCGCGCTTGCCGGATAGAAGCACGGTGAACGTTTTCAGCCTGTCAGAGTGGAAGATGGGCGTGTCCGATGCACTGGTGGCGTCCCCATCAGTTTCAGAACATCGTACTAATAATCTGCTTTTTTATCTAATTGTCATACCTTTTTATATACTCCCTCGAGCCCAGATGAGGGATGACAGGAGCTGATCTTAAAGAGGTAGCAACCGGTTCTATAAAATAGCAGCATGGTGAACAAGGAAAGCCACCCTCTGCTTTTTAAATAGATTGTGTTCATTTACCACCGAAGCGTTCTTGGGTAATAGGTCACTTTAATCCTACGTATTGGGAATGTCCTAAAAATGATGCTGACTTGGCTTTTTGCTGAAAGAGAAAACAGGTCAGACAAGTGGAAGTATTGATTTTAGGTTCTGACCGGGACACTTTGGAGTAAGCGTTTTATTTTTTTATTTAAAAAAAAAATTTTATGTTTATTTTTGAGAGAGAGTGAGAATGGGGGAGGAGCAGAGAGAGAGGGAGACACAGAATCCGAAGCAGGCTCCGGGCTCTCAGCCTGGAGCACACAGCCCGACGTGGGGCCTGAACTCAACGAACCGTGAGATCATGACCTGAGCCGAAGTCGGACGCTTAACCACCGAGCCACCCAGGCGCCCCAGAAGTACGCGTTTTGAGAGTTCCAGTTTTTCACCTTAAGTGAAATGCAGCCACTCAAATGTCAAGTGTCGAGATTTGCTTCTGGTGCCATCACACAGGTGTCCTGTACGCGACCAGCCTTCCCAGGGTATCTGGAAGTGCCCTAGGCCAGCTTTCTAAGTGTGCTCCTAAAGTGGTCGTGGCAGAGTTTGTCTTCATGAAAGGCAGTGTCAGAACCAGTTCTGGGCCTCATTTGTCATGACGGCTGCTGGTGGCCAGCTGCCTGCCTCTGCTCAAGGTCCGTGTGCTGGGGGCCTTGCTTCTGTCCCTGTCCTTGCTGGGCCGCTCTTCTCTTGCCCCCTGCTTCCTGCAAGAAAAGGGGCCATCCAGCTGATTTCACCCCGAACTAGCAGCCCCCACCACCACCACCACCAGCAGCAGCAAGGTGGACCTTGTGGCCAAATCTGAGTTGCTGAAAATCTGTCTGAGTGTTGAGGTCCGGGACCCCTGAGGTCTGTGAACATGATGTGATGGGACTGGAGAAATGTTATCTTGTCCCCATTATGTGCCCGCTTCTTACTTTGCAAGAAGTCATCATTTCCGCGTGCTTTCCTGAAAAGTCCAGATCCCGAGGGCATGAGACATTTACAGGGGTGGCTGTTGGTGACGGTGGGCACAGGTGATGACAGGTGGGGTGGGGGTGGCGCACAGGCCACCTTGGGCGGGGTGGGCGGGAGGCTCTGTGAGGTGAAAATACCGGCTGCGGAGTCCGAGTTGACAAACCCGGTGGCCAAGTACTTGTGAGGCCGGCTGGCCTGAGATTTGGATCCGTGCCGCACTTGGATACAGACTCGGTAGGATCCGGAAGTTTTGTTTATAAAGCGGAGAAGTTGAGGTCCCAAGCCCTCCAGTTCCCACTGCTACACCGGCCCTGTCGGCTGCTGCAGGGAGGAGGCCCGTGAGAGCAGCGCACTGGCCCTCTGCCCACATGGCCGGGACCTGCGGCTGCCCGAGGGCCTCGTCTGCAGGTTGGGTCCCCTCTTCCCTCACCGGAGACTTTCTCCCTCGTGCCTTAGAACAGTTAAGAGAAGCAGCGGTGGCGGACGCGTGACGGAAGATCGCTGGAGCGTATGTCGAAGCCACCCCCACCCCCCCATTTTAGTGTCTGAGAGGCAGTTTCTCCGGTGGTCCCTTGAGTGACTTAACCGCCACCCTCGACAGCATCCCCACGCGGTATCCTGGCCATTTGGCTCCTCCAGACCCCTGTCTGTCACTCTACATTGCACCCACCAGGGGCCGTCCATGACCTTCCTGCTTGCGCTGCTCCCCGAGCAGCTGTGTCCCTGGAGGGGCTGCGACACTGGCCCAGAACCGCCTCCCTTGCTTCCCTCACACCTTCACCCTGACGGTCTGATCACAATCGAGACCATCGGTCCTTTCCGTCCTTTCTCTCCCCCACCGACATGTGCCAGCGTCACGTAAAGATTTGTGTGCAAGTGAAGAACTTTGCACATTATTTTAGCTCTCGACCACAGCCCTTGTTTGGATCAAAAGCGCTAATTTAGCGTCCTGCCCCATAATGGAGTACAAGCAGAAGACCGTGGGGACATCTGTCACACCGCCTCTCTTTGCACGTGAAGCGGCTGACCTTCCCTGTGCCGTGGGTCCCCTCAGCTTTCCCTCTTGCACTGATGCCCTCCTTTGCCCTTGACTGCTGTCCAGATTGGGGGGGTGGGGTGGGGTGGGGACACCCGTGTGCGGTGCGGCCCCCAGCAGTGCAGCTCGCCCTACCGTAGCCCAAGGGCCAGCGAACATGGGTTTACAGAGAACGCGTCTGTCTGATTTCTACACTCAGGTTCACAAAAACATTACACTTGTCTGTGAAAGTGTTCTTCTGAATCTTTTTCTGATCCTGCAAAATTTGTCATTCAATTTTCAAGTTAGTGATTTAAATTAAGGCTTTGGAAACTCAGGTTTGTTGCTTGAAGTGAAAGGTTTAACATAATAAGATAGCAAAACATTATTTTCTGAAATACGGCGTGGCCACTTACAAATATTGCTGGCAACCCCTAACTGACACTCGTGAACTTCCTGATTTTAGGTTGCCGTCCCGGAGTAACGCGCGGTAAACTTTGCTGGTTCCAGGGCGAGCGTGCTTTTTGAGTCGGGTGACCGCACAGCCACCTTCTCCCTGCCTCACTGAGCGTGTTCATGTCTCACTTGCAGCCATGAAGGAGGACAGGCGTGTGGAGGAGAAGACCGCAGTGGTGGCTGTCGGGCCGAAGAAGATGGCCCCTCCGGGCTCCTCAGCAGGCGGCAAACAACCTTCACCCAGAAACCTCCTGCCGAAGAAGTCCCCTCCCTTCGCAAACGCAGCAGCAGCCAAAGTGGCCGGCAAGAAGTCGCCGTCGGGCTTCAAGGGCACCATACCCAAGAGGCCGTGGCTCTCGGCTGCCCCGCCGGGTGGCGCCCCCACCGCCAAGCAGGCCAGGCTGGCGCCTGGGACTGCCACGTCCGCTTCCAAAAAGTCACCGGGCTCTGCCGCGTTGGCAGGGGCCCTCAGGAAGCCGGTGGCCACCTCCAGCCCCTTGGCTCCTCCGGCCCCAGGACGCCTGGGGACCTCGAGCCCTGCCCTGTCACAGCCAAATTCACAGATACGGCAGAACATAAGACGCTCCTTGAAGGAGATTTTGTGGAAAAGGTGGGCTGTCCTGCTTGATTTCTCGCTGTCGAAGTGGGTTTGGCCTGGTCGTTTTCACATTTCCACCCTTCGAGACCAGGCACAGGTGGGATTTACGCAGCTCTTCTCTTCCTGTTCCTAGAGTCAACGACAGTGATGACCTAATCATGACGGAAAACGAAGTAGGAAAAATTGCCCTCCATATTGAGAAAGAGCTGTTTAACTTGTTCCAAGTTACAGACAATCGCTACAAGAGTAAATACCGCAGCATCATGTTCAACCTCAAGGATCCCAAAAATCAGGTGTGTGCAGATGACCCGAGTGGGAACGTTCTGGCTTTCCAGGTTCTTTTAGCCACACTTCATAGTGAAAAGCTAGACACAGCACGCTGAAGAGCTGTCCTTTCCGTCGAAGTCGGAAGGACACGCCTTGTTGGTATAGAGAATTCCCGTTTGTCCTTCCCTCCCCTGCCTAACCTGGGGTCGGAGTCAGGGGTTCTTGCTGGTTCTCTGAAGTCCGTCCTCGTTTCACCAGATTGTTCTCTACACGTGGCTGTATGGTTTCTATTGTTCCATTGGCTCCGGAGTAATATTGAGATTCTTTGTATCTTAGAGATACGGGTGTCTCCATCTTTGAGCTTCAGACAACTTTCTCTGCCTTGTTACTGTTCCATCAGTTGAGTCAGCCGGCTGATCTGGGTGTCCTTGAGCAGTAACGGGTCCTAAGCACGCCCTGCAGCGCTCCCCCCTGGACAGGTGCTGTTCTCGCTCGGGGAGTGGGGCAGAGTCCTGATGGCAGCCGTGGGGGGCAGTGTCTCGCAGTGAGGTTGAAACGGGAGTCACTCAGAAAGCATTGGCCACTCGCCTGGTGTGGTCTCCCCCACCTCCTGCCCTCTGAGGCTCACCGTCTTCTGGCCTTCTCTCCAGATGTTCAGGAACAGACTCCCATACTCTCACCTCCCATCACACTGTAGTAACACTATGGGGGGGTGGTGATTCCCACCTTTACTCCTAATCTGGTACCTTTTTTTTTTTTTTTTTTAGCTTTCTTTTTAAAGTTTATGTATTTACTTTGAGAGAGAGCATGAGTGGACAGGGGACAGGGGGGTGGGGAGAGAGAGAATCCCCAGTAGGGCTTGGTGCCGTGAGCGCGGAGCCCATTGCGGGGCTCGATCTCATGAACCATGAGATCACGACCTGAACCGACATCGAGAGTCGGACAGACACTCGACCGACCGAGCCACCCCGTACCTTCTCGAGTTGGTTTTGTTTTCCGTGAGGTCTTTGTAGCGGTCAGTGCGGCATGGCCCCAGGGGCCACTACCTGGCACTGCCCGTCGGGGACAGCGTGGCATTTACCCTCGTGGGCCGCTGGGGAGCCGGGTGAGGTCAGGTCCCCTGCTGCGCTCAGTCCTTCGTCCCGTTGCCGCCGGGCCTCTGGCGAAAGTTCTCGCGCTGCTGGGTTTTTCTCGTATTCTCCCTAGTGTCTCAGAAGCGGACGCCAAAGTGTTTTTAAACGAGTGAACGAAGGGTGTTTGTTTACAGGGCCTCTTCCATCGTGTTCTGCGTGAGGAGATCTCTTTGGCAAAACTCGTGAGGATGAAGCCAGAAGAACTCGTGTCCAAAGAGCTGTCCACGTGGAGGGAGCGGCCGACAAAGCCTGTGAGTGCCAGCCGGTGAGGGGGCTCGGCGCCGGTGGCCTGGGTCTCCGGGGGCGGCTGCTGGGCGAGGCACGAGCGAGCCCTCCAGAGCAGGGCTTCAGGCTCTGTGTCCCTTTCGTGTCAGGCGATGGAGTCCAGAAATAAGCAGCACGGTGACAGTAAACAGACCACCGTTAAACGGGACGCTGTGCCCAACATGGAGGACTCGCCACCCGTGTCCGATTCAGACGTAAGCGTTTGGGGCTCCCGGGGTTTGCGAGGGTCGGGTAAAAGTCCTCCGTCCCCAGGGGCTTCGGTGTCCGAATCGCCCGGCACGGTGCCGGCGGCCCTTCGTCACACGCGCCGTCCCGTGCCGGGGCCGCGGGATGGGCAGGAAGGGCTCAGGCGTCCGCTCGTCGCCCTGCAGGAGCAGCAGGAGTCGGTGCGAGCCGTCCCCGAGCAGAGCGCCGCGCCCCTCCTTGACATCTTCAGCAGTATGTTGAAAGACACCACGAGTCAGCACCGGGCGCATCTGTTCGACCTGAACTGTAAAATTTGTACAGGTGAGCGCGGCTTGGGGCGTGAAACCTCGGAGCTGAGACTTCACTGGCTGTTGTTTGAAGTCGCTGTCCTCCTAATGGCACTCGTACCCGACCCACGTGAGACAAGTTAGAGGACTGGGGCGGTTTTCTGAAGTTGTAGTGTCTGCCTCTACCTTCACGGCTTTTTCTTTCTCGTAAGAAACCATCTACTCGTGGGCAAGCTGTGCCCTCCAGTGCGTGGGATTCCTCATGAAGGCCTTCCCCGTGTTCTTCAGGTCAGGTTCCGTCATCGGAAGATGAACCGGCTCCAAAAAAGCAAAAGCTGTCCACTTCTAAGAAGGAAGAGTCGAGATCCAAGTATGAGACCGCTCCTTCTGAGCCAGTTCTTGGCTCGGCTGATGACGCGGTTCCAGAAGCTCTGCCCGAAAGCGCCTCCGAGCCAGACCTGGACGGTGCTGCTTCGCACGCACACTTGGAGAGAAAGTATTTCCCTGTGCCGCCGGGAGACGGCCACCCTGAGCCTTCTGCCCTGGAAGGCCCCTCCTGCCCGGCCACCTGCGGGGGCCCAGTGCTCACCACGGTCACGGTGTCTGGCCGAGACCCCAGGACCGCGCCAGGCGGGTCGTGCACAGTCACGGCCCCTGCAGCAGCCCGCCCTGACGGCGCCCACCCAGTGGAATCCCGACAGGAGGTCCTGAAGCCTGCCGTGACCTCGGTGACAGTGCCCAAGTCCATACTGGCGAAGCCGTCCTCGTCCCCCGAGCCCAGATACCTCCTGCCGGTGCCACCGTCACCGCGCGTCAGGTGCGCTCTACACGTGGAGTCTGGACAAGCCATGAGTTGCATTCCCTGTGGGTTAACAGAAGGAGCAGAGGGGAGGGATCCCAGCGCTCAGCTCAGTCCGCTGTGCGTAGAATACGGCCATGCTTGGGTGCTTTGCACGGGCAGTAGGAGGCCTGCTTATAGGCTGCCTGCTCGCTGTTCTAAACCTGCGGCTCTTAAAACCCGAAACGTGATCTTGTGGTCATTCGGGTTTGTCGCCTCTTCATTTTATTTTTTCTTGACCAGAATGCGTCACAGTTAAAAGTACTTGATTTGAAAAAAACTACCAAAACGTGCAGGAGTTTGCTCTTGCTGTTAATAATTGCCGAAGGTGTCCATACTTGGAAAAGTTTTTTTTTTTTTTTTTTCAACGTTTGCTTATTTTTGGGACAGAGAGAGACAGAGCATGAACGGGGGAGGGGCAGAGAGAGAGGGAGACACAGAATCGGAAACAGGCTCCAGGCTCTGAGCCATCAGCCCAGAGCCTGACGCGGGGCTCGAACTCACGGACCGTGAGATCGTGACCTGGCTGAAGTCGGACGCTTAACCGACTGTGCCACGCAGGCGCCCCAATACTTGGAAAAGTTTTGTGCAGAAAGAAAGATTTATCTCTCTTCTCTGATTTTGTTTTACAGCCTCTCCGAGTCAAGGTCCCCTCCGGAAGGAGATACGACCCTCTTTTTGTCTCGACTCAGCACCATTTGGAAAGGATTCATTAACATGCAGAGTGTAGCAAAATTTGTCACTAAGGCGTATCCCGTCTCAGGGTGCTGTGACTATCTCAGCGAGGTTAGAACCGGGAGAGGGAGAGCGAGAGAGCGAGCGTGTGCGCACAGGCGTACGTGCATGCGTCTTCTGTAGACGCCCTGACCCCACGTAGACTCCAGGGTGGCGGCCTTCCAGCAGCGTGTCCGGACGCATAAGCACGGGAGGCACGGGAGAGCCCGCTGTCACGAGTCAGCAGGTTAAGCAGTTTGGACGGTGGCAGGCACTGAGATGAGCAGTCGGGCGTCCCGACATCGACGATGAAGCCGCCATCGTCTTCCCCCCTTTGTGCAGTGAGGGCGTTTACCCAGGGCGTGCGCTCCCAGCTGAAGGCGAGGTCGGGCACGTGTGAGTGTTGGTGTGCGGTAACACGCACAACAGCTCTGCTTTTACAGACTTAGGGCGAACAGCGCTAGGGTGTGCGACCTCCGCAAGTAGCCTAGTAAGTCGTTCTGGATCGTATCTCGTTGCCGTACGCATACGTTCCCGAAAGATGACCTAAGAGTTTTGCAAAACGTAATCCTGTTTGGCTGGAGGCCATCGTAGCACGTTTATGTTTGGTGACTCATAATCCTGGATGATAACCAAGCACCATCTAATACTGTTATGACCGTTTCCTTTGGAATGGTTGTTCCCGAGTCTCAGGTAGTTGGATGCCTCGAAATTACCGCATCGGTGTCTCCGGGTGCCGTGGGTTTACCGGTCATTTACTCCGAGTATGTTTTGTCTAGGACCTGCCAGACACGATTCACATTGGCGGAAGGATCGCGCCCAGGACGGTCTGGGATTATGTCGGCAAGCTCAAATCTTCTGTGTCTAAGGTACCTGCTTTAGTCTAATCTCTGCACCTGTGGAGGAAGGTGTGTGTTCAAATGTAACTTTCTCTTTCGCTTTTTATCTTGATGGGTCAGGACTTGAAATGTCAGCCTGTAAGTTATTAGCGTTGCCAGGTAAATGTTTAAAACTATGTTTGTGGCTGGATGACAGCGTGTGTTTGGGTGAGACAGCGATGGCAGTTTTATTACAAGTAATTTTAATAATGCGTGCTGGTCGGTGTTAGAAATACAGGCGCCGTGTCTCCTCGTTTCTGTGACCGAGGAAGCCGGCGGGTGCTTTATGGTGACCCTGCTGGGGCTCGAGGCCTGGACTCTGGGGGGGCCTGGGTGCCGTGAGCCCCCGAGACGCGGCTGCTGCTGGGCCGCGTGCAGGGGAAAGGGCTGCCTTCCTCCTCAGGCTCCACACGGGGCTCAGACCTTCTGGGCTCCTCGAGCCTTCCTGGCTCTCATGTAGATCACACGGCCGGGTGATCGGGACCACTGTCCTCACAGCAGATGATGTGTCGGTGCGAGAACACCACGTGAGGGGCTGTTTCGAGGACACGGGGCTACAAATAGGCGTGATCTTGAGATTCCTGCCGAGACCAGGGTTGGAGTCCAGCAGCCTGATACTGGACACCGTGTTGTCCCTAGCACTTGTCCCAACGTGCGGGCCGGCAGGGCCGTGGGAACCAAGTCCGGGGAGCTCTTGTCCCTCTCCTGTGAGACTGCTGGTGAGGTTCAGGTGCGGGCTGAGCGCAGACGCCTTCTCTGGGAACCGCAGGCCAACGTGCTCTCGTCCTGTTTGTGCCGCAGGAGCTGTGTCTCATCCGCTTCCACCCCGCGACCGAGGAAGAGGAGGTGGCCTATATCTCTCTCTACTCCTATTTTAGCAGCCGTGGCCGCTTCGGTGTCGTAGCTAATAACAGCAGGCACGTCAAGGACCTCTACCTGATCCCGCTGAGCGCCAAGGACCCTATTCCATCCAAACTCTTGCCCTTTGAGGGACCAGGTAAGCGCCGGTTTTCTGAGTGGTGACACCTGATCCCACACGTCCCTTTCCCGCCAACGCCACGTCCTCCCGAGCTGCTCACAGGCTTTGTAGCAGCAAGAGCGCTGAATGCAGATGAAGCCGTGCTGAGCTATAGGACTTGGCCTCTGGGGTCCTGGGGATGGCGGGGTGCACCAGAAA
Source organism: Felis catus (assembly GCF_018350175.1). Lineage (NCBI taxonomy): Eukaryota > Metazoa > Chordata > Mammalia > Carnivora > Felidae > Felis > Felis catus. The sequence continues at coordinate 1,262,696 of NC_058370.1, forward strand.
TACCCTCACCGTTGGCATGAGCTGTCTTAGCGAGTGGCTCGCAGAGGGGAAAACCCCTGTCATGGCCTCGGGTCCATGGAAGCGCAGAAGAGCCGCAGAGGAAGGTAACCATTGACGTGGGCTCGCGGGTGCTTGCGCTTCACCGACAGCTCAGAGCTGCGCACGCGCCAGGCAGGTTCCTCTCCTGCCTCCCAGGAGACGCAGGAGAGCAGCTCTGTCTGTCCGTTCCTTACAAAGTTCTGCTTTTGGAGGATTACTTGCAAATTAGTCTTAAGCAAAACACCCAACGATTCAGACTTGTCAAGGGGTTGAGGGCGATTCCGAGGGGCACCCGGTCTGGGAGGGGCACGTGACTAGCCGCACACTTGGCAGAAGGCGCCCACATTGAAGTGTCTCCTCGGCCGTGAAGTCCCCAAAGGATTGAGAACGCCCGCAGGGCACCGTGTCTGACGCACGGTGGGCTCTTTTTGAGGTGCTTTGTTCCAGAGGCAGCGGCCGAGCGCCGGGCCATTGCTGGCGCCGCCTGGACCTGGCACCTCCGTACCCTTGGCCCCGTCACCGGTCCTGGCAGGCGCTCCCGCCACAGCCACGCGCCGGACCCTCCCCACCTAGACCGTAGCGGGGCCCCGCAGGGCTGCTTCGGCCAGAGCGTGCCTCCCACGCCACACGCACGGCCCAGGTCCCTACGTGTCAGAAGCAGGCCCCAGACGGTAGCAGTGGGTGTCTGTGACCGCGGGGCCACGTGTCTGCTGGCACGCTGCATTGAGTTACCTCACTGCCAAATACATGAAAACCAAGTACTTTAGGGTGTCCCCCCCCACACTCCGTGGGGGGAAGAGACGACACCCGACGGGTGGCGGCAAGAACCTTGGTGGAGGTTCTCGGCGAGCGGCTGTGTGAAGTGTGCTGGCCTGCTCCCTGGATCGCCGTCCTGTGCTCCTGGAGGCGAAGACGAAGAAACTGGTCTCTCGGGCCCCGTGGAGAACCTCCGGTCAGTCGCCAGTGTAGGAGCTCGTGTGGAGAATGTGGCGGAAGCGTAGGGATCCTGGCTGACACAGACACAGGTGTCCGCAGAGCTGGGCGGGCGGGGGCGGGGGGGGGGGAGGATGCCCAGCCTCCCTCTGAACAAGAGTAAGCTGTCCCCGCTGCAGGGTCCGCAGAGCATGAGCCTCCCTGAGACTCTGCTGTGGGATGAGCAGGACGGGGCCTGTGTGGGGGCTCTGCCTGGGCAGGGGTGTGGGGAGCTGGGCTCCGTGGCTAGGCGGGCACGGGTTCCTTGCAGCGGATGGGAGAGGAGACCCTCCATTGGAGTCGCAGTGGGTGCAACCCAGCTGGTGGAGAGGCCGGGGCCCCACGGGACATTCCGGGGCGGCACGGGCACAAGCGGGGCGATCGGGGTGGGGCCTCTCGCCCGACCCGCTGAGCACCCCGACACACTTGGGGATCGGCCACCCGCCCTCCCAAAACTACAGCACCACCCGAAGAGCCCCCTGAAAGAGCTGTGTTTTAAGGGCTTCTCGACCTAACCTCATTCAGCATATGTTTTTTATTCTCCTGATGCCATTGCCTACCATTGATATCTGTGCGTATGTGGTCCGCTTCCCCAGCGAAACGGCCTTGGCCCCAGGCCGGGTCATCTACCTGACCTGCCTCGTGTGTTCGTAACATGACTTGGCGCTCTCTGGGTGCGGATGCTCGCGTGTCCCGGCCTCGTGGTGGGTGTGTGCGTGTGTGTGCGCGTGTGCTTGGAAGCCTGGGTGTGGGTCCTGGTGTGTGTGTCCCGTGTGCACGCATCTGCAGGGCTGGGCGCGGGAACGTTTCTCCTGGGTCACAGAAGTGGCCTCCGCGGCACAGGCTGGTCGGAGGGCGGCAGTGATGTCCCTCAGCGGAACAGCCTGCCGTCCGGCCAGCACCGCCCCCAGCCTGGCGGGGGCGCCCTTGACTCCCGCCGCGGCCCTGCCCACGGCTGTCCCTGGCCTGAGGTCACACACCCAGTAAATGCTCCCGCTAGGGAGCAGGGCACAAAGCGCAGGCCTCGGCGGGACGCAGGGCCGCGGCTCGGGGGAGCCACCAGTGTGGGTGAGGGGCCTGCTGTGTGAGCAGGGGGAGGGTGTGAAGAGGAGCTTAGGGTGGAGGTAGGGAGGGTGCCACAGGAGCGACCAGCGCTCTTCCCGGAGCTCCCTTTGTGGAAAGTCCTTTTATTCCCGTAGAAAATCACAGGTGCCCTCGCCTCCCGCACTCGGGAGCCCGGTAGGTTTCGGTGACGTGGGATTCTCCCCAGACCCTGGCTGTTCGCACCAGAGGGTGCTTAAACCACGTCCTGACCCAGGGACTCTATGTGAGCCTGTCCCTTGGCCAGTGCTGCGTGTTTTCGCAGCTCCACGCTCCTGACCGGACCTACGGAGAGCGTGTCCACACCCGGTCCGCCCTCAGCCCACACACCGAGTGTCCACGCGGCATTTCAGAGCACGGCCAGAGCACGCTCGGCTCCTGAGGACGTTTCCGTCCGTGCGTATTTGTGTGACTCGTCCCCCAGAAATGCCAGGTTGTCATGTTCTGTCACACGGTGTCATTCTAACCACCTGACAGTGTGATCTCAGAAGACACCTGGGAAGCCTGAGTCTCCCTCAGCCAGCAGACTGTCTCCCACTTGGGACGTTAATGTAAGTGGCCTCGAGCTGAGCTGACAGGGCTCTTCTCCCCTGGGGACGTGGGTCTCAGATGCTCTCCACGTCTCAAGGCCTTGTACACGGAAGGAAGACCGGGCACGCTGGACATTCGTCTTGTGTGTGCCCTGTGACCCCGACAGGACTGGACCCAGGCCAGGGCGCCCCGTCACTCCCGAGTGAAACCAGGGCACGGGTTCGCGCCTGGGACGCCTGTTGGGTGACCTTGGGCTTCTAAGAGGCGCACACCGTAGACGGCAGGGACACCGCCTGCCCGGGTGCTGAGTGGCGAGGGCTGTCTGCCTGGAGTAAAGCCGTGGTGCCGGCTCCTGTATTCGTTTTCACTGCTTTCTAAATTAGCTGGGAACTCTGGGTTGAAGGATTGTCAGGTAAGCACTCCTCGGTTTTCCTGTGTGTGTGGTGTGAATCGGTGGCTGTGCTCACACTGTCCTCAAAGTCACGCGTGATCTTGAGTCCATGTATCGCTCTTTCTCCTTCGAAATCAATAAAAGTATTTTCTAGAAACTGGTCACCGTTTGTTTGAATTTGAACCGTTTGTAGCTCTTGTCGCAGGTCCGCCGTGACGGAGGACGCGCCGACGCCACCCAGCCATGGGAGCGCAGCCCGGCTGAGGGTGTGCAGGGCCGTGCTGCTCTGAGCGCCTGGACGAAGACGGACAGCACTCTCCTTTCACCTGAAACGTGTGCTAAGCCCCGTGGCTTCGTACGGGTCTCAGGGAGTCAGACTTAGACGGAGGCGTGTGTGTGTGTGTGTGTGTGCGCGCGCGCACGCGCGTGTGTGTGTGTGGTGGTGGTGGCAGTGGGCTGAGGGTGGTACATACTCTTGCCCTGTATTTGCCAAGTCTCTTTCTGGACCAGCCCTACTTAAGAACCATGGCCTGTTAACTCCCACGTAGTTTCTGCTTAGCAGGAGTGAAAATTCTGTCTTGATGGATTCAGACCATAAGAGAGTCTTCATTTAAAAAAAATGAATAGTGTAGGGTACCAGATTTAGGAGTAAAAGCACTACTTTTGTAGTTCCGGGGTTAAGGAGTCAGCTTTCAGATGGCTTATTAAAACTAAGTTTTGTCCCATGATGTGTCCGGGTGTGGGGGGCGGGGGGGACAGGGGTGTGCTTCCCACACCTTCACCTTCCCCGGCATCCCTGCTGCTGACACACCTGGATACAAGCCCTGGTTTTGGTCTCATGTCAGAAACCTGCTGGCACACGACCTTGCAGATGCCCCTGTCCCTGGGTTGGTCCACTGTTTCTGTACGGGTGGTCTGAGCCTAGCCACAGAGGCTGAGGCTGGAGACCCACCAAGAGCACTCAGGGATGCCCGCATAAAGCCAACCAGGCTTGTTTTCCCTGCAACACACCCCGGAGACCCATTGCCCTGGCACTTTAGAGGGCGTGGGTGCCGATGCCCCTGCTGAGCCCGATCGACACCCCTCTGGAGGTGGGACGGCACACCCCACCCGCCCACCCACCTAGTTGCCTGTTTCCATCTGCTTTGCGAATTACAAACCTAACAACAACCCTCCAAAGGGCGGTGGGGTAAGTAGGCATCTCTGCTTCTAATGATGGACGAAGGGAGGCATTTGGCAAAACCGGAGAAGCAGCCCTGTGCCCTGGGCTGCAGCCAGTGTGGTCACCACCACCGCACCCTCTCCTCTCCCGAGGAGCACTCGGCAGCGGGCAGGCCTGCAGAGGGCCCTGGCTGGGCGACGGGCGTTCTGGAGGAGAGCCGGCCCCCTACTGCCTCCCAGATGGGGGCACCCGTTTGATCTTGCCCCCTGTCGCCTCGCCTGCCACTCCTCCCGTGGCAGCAGGAGCCTGGGTGAACCTGGGGCACACCCTCACGTCAGTAAAGATCTAAAAGTCGATTCCGAGGCCACTAGATTAGCAAATTTTACTGTTTGTTCCACAAACGTCAGTTACTGCCGTTTACACTTCAGATACTGTGCCAGTTACACTTCAGATACTAATGCAGCCGTGACACGAACACACGCGTCGGGTGATGAGATCCGACTGCTTCAGAACAGACGTAGGCATAAAGTCTCGGTGAAATTCAAAACTTAACACCGATCCTCGTTAGACTGTTTACAGATAGGTGCAGATGCAGTCCGGTCGAGAGTTGAAAGCTACTTAATTAGATGCCAGTGCCTGGCGAGCTTGCTGTTCTCAAAACAAATGTAAATGCTGAGTGATTTAACCCTCTTCCCCCGTGATGAATAGGACAGCAGAGGCTGGAATCTGCAGAGGGCTGCCGAGGTTAGGGGTGTAGTGATCGCCCTCTAGTCTGCATATTCACCCGTTGTAAGCTTCCCTTGTGAAGGCACGCTTCACCAGGACTGAGACCCAAGCCTCCCCGGATTTAACACCATGACTTCCCTGCCATGCACAGCTTACTGACCTCTGGGGCCTGACCCCGAGCCACAAGCCCCAGTTGGGCTTCCCCTGCGTGGAGTACAGGTCCCGGGGACTTCCCCCTCACCAAGGCTCCCCGGCCCTGGCTCGCACCCACCCACCCACGTGGCTGAGCGCATTCCTTCACCGTGGCTCTCGTGTCAGGTTCTTCAGGGAGAGCCAGGCTCGCAGAGCAGGTCTGCAGGCTCTGGGGCCGCTGGCAGCCGACCCGCGGTCCAGAAGGGCCAGATAGCCATGTTAGCAATTGACCAAACCCCAGGCTGGGTCTGAGTAAGCAGTCAGATGTCCAGTAAACTGCTACGGTGAGAGGAGTGCCCTTGTAAGTTATCCTTAACTCGTGTTAATTAGGAAATGAACTTGATAGATTAACCCTCAGGTCTGCTGAGCAGAAACGTTTGCCATGTGGCACAGTGTGGGCTGCCTGATTTTCCAGTCTGTTCCCTCCTTTGCCTGGCTCTTCCCTTTCCTGGATACACAGCTTTTGTTGGGGGCCGGGGGGGGGGGCAGGGAGAGGACGTTCTAGAAGCCATGTCTCTTGAGGTGATGGCGAGGTCCTGGTGTGTTATGAGCGGATGTCTTCAATGGACATCTGTGCTCTCGCACATCAGCTATGAGGCAGGAGGCCCAACCTGGGAGGGAAGGAGGGTCTCAGTATGCTGTCTGCGCAGATGCTGGGGTTCCCCAGCACCTTGGCGCCCCTGATACTCCTCCTCAGGGGCTGGACGGGCCATCCACCAACCCTCAAGTGCTCGACCTATCAACCCATCTCTGTCGGAATTTAGGGAGGTTAAGAGACGTTTGAGAATTGTATAATGGCACCCACAGAGAACTATTTCAAGTGACTTGTGATCATCTTTAAAACCAAAAGGAATAGGGAAACTACTGATTTTTACTAAGTCGAGAACGTATACGTACCACGTGCATAAACATCCACATTCTACGGTGATGTTATCAGTTGAGTTTATACGATCTGATTTTAAATATGCTAGTGACATAAGTTTTTGTTCTTTGTATGTCATTTGTCCCTAAAATTACTGCTTTGTGACTTGGGGTGGCAGGGTTTTGTTGTTGTTGTCCCTCTTTTGGTATTCTGGATTTATTGTGAGTGTGGTTACCGAACTATTAACACCCTTGATAAAACGCACAGTTTAGGACGGAGTAAGCCTTTTTTATTTAAGAAATGGGTATTTTTAAGAACCATCCTGTGCCCAGGAACTTTTCCATGCGGCCTGCTCTTCACGGAACACCCCGCCCTTGTCTTTAAGCACCCTGTCCCGTGTTCACAGAGACTGAGCAGGACTTGGCCTTTGTTGATGTTAACAGAATTCCCTTCTAAACCTACAAGGGTGTTTATCATAGCCCTTTCAGTCAGCTTGGTCTTTCCCATTAACTGTAACTGTGACGCCGGCAGCTGGGTGACCTTCCCTAATGGCACGTGCTGAGGGGATCGTTGCAAACAAGCCATGGAACTGCTCCCTGATGGAACCTTCGGTATTCGTACGTGTAGCTTGAATTACGTAGCACAGTGCGTGAGTTCCAGGAAGGGCTGTTACCTTTCTGATGTGTAGTGAGAGGCAAGTAAAAGAACAAAGCTAAGATTTTGTTTAAAAAAAAAAAAAATTCTGGTCCGTACATGCTTCGTCTCTTATAGGTCAGCAGATGCTGACGTTTGCACGCTGGCCTCGCCGGCCTCCTCCGTCATGCCATTGCTTTAATTACGTCTGATCTTTAAATCTGTAACGTAGGCTCTGCTCATTGGGATGACTTGACACATGAACTGGGCCCTGGGTTCTGTGGCTGTGACGTGGGGGCTGGATGGCGGAGGCGACGGTGTGCCCCGGGGTCTTCTGTTTGCAATAAGCTGTTCAAACACTCGATTGTGTTTTGCCAGCGAGTTTCTTCCTCCTTCCTATTGAAACGTGCCCCATCACTGCCCTTGACAGGGTTCACGTCTGGAGAATAAAGGCCGACGTTAAATTCTGAACTCTGCACGAATGTTTTGTTTTTCAGGTCTTGAGTCACCGCGCCCCAACATCATCCTCGGGTTGGTGATCTGTCAGAGAATAAAACGCCCTTCGAGTGCTGGAGAATTAGATAAAGTAGAGGAGAAGCGGACCCGACTTCAGACCCAAGAAGAAACCGAGGTTTCTGTCTATCCCAAAGTGCCTGCAGCCCCGCAGTCTGAGAGGAAACCCCCCAAGCTCCAGGTCTGCTCCGGGGACGTGGCCGGCAGCACCACACCCCCAGGGACTCCTCCCCCGCCGCCCCCTCTGCCCGAGCCACCCAGTGCCCCGGCGGCGGCGTCCGTGTTGAAGATCCTGTCGTCGCTCAAACCAGGAGCCACGAGCACTACCACGGCGTCCTCACCCGCCACTGCGGCCGTCACCGTAGCCTCTCCCTCCGCCAACCCCTCCACCTCGAAGACAGCCTCACCCCTGGAACACATCCTGCAGACGCTCTTTGGGAAGAAGAAGTCCTTTGACCCCCCTGCCAGAGAGCCCGTGGGGTCCACACCGGCCTCCCACCAAGACCCCAAAGCCACGGCCGACAGCGGGCTGCCCGCGGCGCCTTTACTGGACCCGATCGTCCAGCAGTTCGGTCAGTTCTCAAGAGACAGAGCTCTGGAGGACGAGGAAGATGACAGACCGTATGACCCCGAAGAGGAGTACGGGCCCGACAGAGCCTGTGACGCTCAGCTCGAGCGCGGGAGGCGCCCCGATGGGGACAAGGCCCCAGAGACAGCCGAGCGGGAGGAGGTGGCCTATGACCCGGAGGATGAGACCATCTTGGAAGAGGCCAAGGTGGCCATCGACGACCTGCCCAACAGGATGTGTGCGGACGGGAAGGGCGGCTCCGCCGAGAGGCCCGGAGAGCCCACGGCCGCCGGAGCGGCCCCCTCCCTGGTCGAGCAGCAGCAGATGATCGAAGAGCTCAACAAGCAGATTGAGGAGCAGAGGAGGCAGGTGGAGGAGCAGGAAGCCGCGCTCCGGCAGCAGAGGGCCGCCGTGGGGGCCTCCATGGCGCACTTCTCCGTGGCCGACGCGCTGCTGTCGCCGCCCCCGAAGTCCCTGCCCCAGGCCGAGCTGTTCCCGCCGGAGCAGCAGGTCGCGTGCCGCCCGCCCGCGCTCCCCAGCGCCCCTGCGGGGGCGGGCCCCGGCCCCGGCTGCGACCCGCGGCAGAACCGGGACCCCCGGCAGGCCCGGCGGCTGGCCGCAGAGCACGGCGAGGGTGAGGCCGGCTCCAGGCCGCCCGCGGCCCGGGAGGAGGGTGCAGAGGCGATCCCGCAGGCCAAGCCAGACGGCCCCAAGCGCGAACACCCCCCCGCAAGCCCGGTCCCGCCGCCCGTGGACGGCGGCGCCCCCTCGGCGGGCTCCAGACCTGCCCGCAAGGTGCTGCTGCCCACGCCCCCCGGCGCAGCCGCCTTCCAGCCCGGCTTCCCTTTGCACGGCGACGCCCAGAGCTTCCCCTCTGCCGGCGGGAGGGACCCTTTCTCTGGTGCCTCTCAGGACAAAGCGCTCGGCTCGTCCCAGTACGAGGATCCGAGGAACGCTCAGTTTGCCGAGAAAAGTGACCACCCGACCGTCGAGCCTGAAGGAGACAGGGAGCCGCAGTGCAGACCCGGCGAGGGGGCCGCCACTCTCCCAGCACCTGGACAGAGGGTGGGGGGCCCTCCGCCCGCGCCCCAGGGCCAGCGGGAGCCGGCACCACGTGCTTTTGGAACGTCTGGGCTTCATGGCCCCAGTTTCCCAGGACCGAGGGGGTCCGTTCCTCCTTTCTCAGAGGAGAGTATGGTTTCCAATAGCGATGGGCCACGGGGACCTCCGCCAGCCAGGTTCGGGGCTCAGAAGGGGCCCATTCCTTCCTTGTTGTCAGGGCCACACGGGCCCCCTCCCTACGGGGACAGCAGGGGCCCCTCCCCCTCCCACCTTGGGGGGCCCAGGGGAGCAGCACCCCAGTTCGAAGACCGGAAGGACCCCCACGGGGAGAAGAGGGAGTTCCAGGACGGCCCGTACGACGAGATGGCCGGCCCCCCCTCTCAGTTCGAGGGACCAGAACAAGCCCCCTTCATGGCGGGCAGAGGCACGGCGCCTTTCCAGTTCGGAGGCCAGAGGAGACCTCTGCTGTCACAGTTTAAGGGCCCCAGAGGAGGTCCCCCTCCCTCTCAGTTTGGAGGTCAGAGAGGGCCCCCGCCCGGCCACTTCGTGGGCCCGAGGGGGCCGCATCCCGGTCAGTTCGAAGGACCCAGAGCCCAGGCACCAAACTTCATGCCGGGGCCCAGGGGGATCCAGCCTCAGCAGTTCGAGGAGCAGAGGGTGAGCTCGCCCCCGAGATTCGCCGGCCCCCGGGCGCCAGCGCCCCTGCCGTTCGGCGGGCCGAGAGGGTCGGCGCCCTTCCCCGAGAAGAGCGAGCCCGCACCGCCCCGCTTCCACTTCCAGGGCCCGCCGGCCCCGGGGCTGAAGCCGGCCCCCAGGCCGCTGCTGGAGCTGCCCAGCCACCCGCCGCCGCACCGGCCGGAGCGCTGGGACGAGGCGCCCGCGCAGGGCCCCGAGGCCGACTTCCGCGAGGGCAAGGGCCACGAGTACAGAAGCCAGGCCTTTGAAGGGCGGCAGAGGGAGCGGTTCGAAGCCGGGCCCAAAGAGAAGCCGCTGGAGGAGCCCGAGGCCGCGCCGCCGGAGAGCCGGCCGGGCAGGGCCCTGGAGGAGCGTCGCCGGGAGCGGGGGCGGCGCTGGAGCCGGGAGCGGGACTGGGACCGGGGCCACGAGCGGGGCCGTCACCGCGACAAGGACCCGGGCCGCGAGTGGGACCGGAGCCGGGAGCGCGGCGCCGACAGGGACCGAGGGCGGGAGCCGGAGCGGGCGGCCGAATGGGGCCGGAGCCGGGAGCGCAGCCGGAACCGGGACCGGGAGCGCCGGCGGGAGCGGGAGAGGTCTCGCAGCAGGGAGCGCGGCCGGGACCGCACCCGCGAGCACGGCCGGGAACGCAAGGACCGCAGCAAAAGCAAGGAGGGCGCCCGGGACCCCAAAGCCGAGGTGCCTCGGGCCGCCACCCCCGCCACCCAGACCTAGCGCCCGCCGCGCGACGCTCCCGCGGGGCCGGCGCCCGGGTCGTGGTGAGCGCCTGGGTGTGCAGAGAGCTACGAACTGCGATGCAGGATAGAACGTTCTGGACTTCGACGATTGCTGTAATTTTGTGTATAGTGGTTTCTTACAAAATTTCACATCTTTACAATTCTGTTGCTTTTTAAAAAAAAAAAAAAAACTAAGAACTGAATATTTCCATTTAAAATCACTGAAATGGGAAAGCGTCTACAGAAGCATATTGCTTTTTCAAATTATAAAGTTATCTTTTCCAATAACTTGAGTCTAGTAACTTTTAAGGGAATTTCAGTGGACCCTAGAGCCATACCTTCGCTGACCTCTCACCTGTATTTCTGTTTCCAGAAGCTGTTGTCACAGGTGTCACAGGTGTAGTGCTCGGGGGCAGGTGGCCTGCTTTCTGCTCGCTCCCTGGGGTGTCAGATGCACAAAAGCCCACAAATGCATTTTCCTTTTGTCCTAAAGAAATTTGAATTGCAAATTTCAACCAGGAAACAAAACATTTCTTAGTTTTGCTCAGTTTTTATATATCACCTTATACATTTTTTTTTCAAAAACGTGATTGAAAGCAACATCTGTCCAAGTAGAAATTGTTGCATTTTAAATAGCAATCTATTGAAAAAGGTGTAACCTTTACCAGCCTAAAGAAAGTGAGAAGATAAGCCAATTAAGTGTACTTTAAAAAGGGGGTGGGGGGAGGGGGGTTACTTGGACTTGAAGGATCAGGAACATTTTGTTTGTGAAACCCGACCCTCTGAGCAGTCCTTCCTGTGTCCCAGGGAAAGGGCACCAGCTCCAGACTGTTACACTGTCCGGTGATGCGTTTTAGAGTTTGTCATTGAAAGCGGAACAGTACTTGTGTGAAGTCTGGGACGGAAACCAGTGATCGTAGTTAGAGAGCTACAACTCAGAAAGCTGTTGGCTGAAACGGCGGCCTGCCTTCTGTGGCGTATTTGCAGGTACTTCCGGAGCGTGAGAGGGAGGAAGCCTTGCTAATTTATTTGACTGTACAAATACACTTTGATAATTTTTTATATTTTCATAAACTTACTTTTGCAAGTGTAAAATGAGAGAATTTCATTCATTCTTTGGAGTCTGTTCCATCGTACATCACTACAGATTTTTCACTCTCTAGCACAAACGTACAAATGGTAAGAACACGGAGGACTTAGTGATTTGGAGGGACTGGGATTCCAGAGCAAACGTCAGGTGACACCGCAGCCGAGTGCTGAAAGTTCCAACGTCTCATACGATGCGAAGGGTTTTTTACATGTAAAACAAATTTTTCTAATTTAAATACACAAGTGTAAAAATCAAGTGTGTTTCTTTAGGTTTACTTGATAGAAATTTCTGTAAATTGTATTTTATATTACAAAGTATTATATCACTGTACATTAAAACACGGAACTGCATAGGTTTTGTTACTTGAAGTAGAATAAACATCTACAGAAGGTTTTCTGCCGCGCCTGTGTCACTTCCCCTGTCGGGAGTCTGGGCCTGGGGGGGCCCCTCCACGAGCTCGCACACGCCCACCCCTGCCCTGTGCCGACGACCCCCACCCCCCGACTTTGAGTCGGGTCACCCATCCTACCGCTCTGCCTGCTCGAGCGGTGCCTGGTGCCGTGGCCGCCGTGGCCTGGAGGTGTGGTGGAGCCCGTGGCCCAGGCTCCGGTGCCGCGGGTGGAGTGGGTGGCCGTGGCCGAGCCGGCAGGCTGACGCGGTGCCTTCAGGGCGAGGGGAACGGCTTCCAAACCTACACGCGGCCACTGCCGGGGCAAAGGACACAGCGTGGGCGTTGCCCTGGAACTTCAGCGCCCAGCTGCCCCCCCCCCCAATTGACCTCAGTCCGATGACCCCGTGTCCCAGAAGCTCACTCTCTCAGCAGGCGCGTCCCCAGCCCCGCTGTGAGCAGAGGCAGAGAGAACATCCTTCCCGAGGACGCTCCCGTCCTGTTGGGTGTCCTGTCACCAGTGGCTGGCAGGTGTCCCAGCCCAGCACAGGGCAAACCAGGGAGGGCCCCTGGACACAGAGCAACCAAGGAGGGTTCCGCAGGGGGCAGCACCCGGCCCCCCAGGCCGCTGTTGCCTCAGAAGGGTGTGCTGAGCCGAGACGGCCCACAAAGGCGCACGGAGGCGGGCGGCCTGTTTGCGGGGAACCGCGAGGGGCCAGGCCTGGCCGGGTGCAGGGCCGCCGTACCCAGAGCTGACCGGGGACACCGAAGAGGCTGGGCACGGCGCCCAGGCCTGCACAGTGCTGTCAGAGGGGTGTCCCCGGAACGTCGGGAAACTGGGCCCCGTTTTCAAGTTCTCAGTCCTTCGTACGCTCACTGCTCAGATGTTTGCCTTCAGTTGTGTTCACCCCAGAGCCTGTGTCTCCCATGCTCCACGGCACCAGGATGCTCTGTCCTCACCCTGCCGCCTGCCACCCCCGACACCCCTCCAGCCTGTGACCCCATTTAGCCAACGGGACCCCTGAGCTGCACGTGGGTCTCCAGAAACCCGAATAGCGAGGAGTCTGGCTTGAGGATGCGGCCCTCCTTCCCTGAATCTTTTTCCCCTCTGTTTTCTTTTGTTTACAAAATTGGGATTCTATACATGCTTGTATCTTTTTTTTTTTTAATTTGCTTTGTCCTGGGAAATTCCCAAAGGCATCAAATATTCATCAAAAGATATTTTGGAGGCACCTGGGTGGCTCAGTCGGTTCGGTTGAGTGTCTGACTTCGGCTCGGGTCATGATCTCACGGCTCGTGGGTTCGAGCCCCGCGTCGGGCTCTGTGCCGACAGCTCGGAGCCCGGAGCCTGCTTCCGATTCTGTGTCTCCCTCTCTCCCTGCCCCTCCCCTGCTCATGCTCTGTCTCTCAAAAATGAATAAACGTTAAAAAAATTGTTTTAAGTCATTTTGTATTTTTCCCATTGCTGACAAGGTTTGTATCTTCTCCTTTCAAGAGAATGAATGCTCCCTGTAGATCCGTGAGGTCCTAAGCATCAACCGCGGAGCATGTAGGAAACAAAAGGAGCATATGAAGAAAATGAAGATCTGCCGTCCCCTCCCCGTGAACGTGGTCATCCAGAAACATCCAGACACAAGCCTCCCTAGCGGTATCTCCAGCCCCTTTCTTTTTTTTTTTTTTTTAATTTTTTTTTCAACGTTTTTTATTTATTTTTGGGACAGAGAGAGACAGAGCATGAACGGGGGAGGGGCAGAGAGAGAGGGAGACACAGAATCGGAAGCAGGCTTCAGGCTCCGAGCCATCCCCAGAGCCTGACGCGGGGCTCGAACTCACGGACCGCGAGATTGTGACCTGGCTGAAGTCGGACGCTTAACCGACTGCGCCACCCAGGCGCCCCATCCAGCCCCTTTCTTATGTGCACGTGTTGCGGATGTTCGGGTGCATCACCAAGGACACGCATTTAGGAAAAGCCCAATGAACAGAGACCACCTAGCGTATGTCTGCGTGCTTCACACGCACCTAGAGGCAGGCAGTCCCAGTGGGTAGAGTGGCCTCCGTGTCCCTGACAGCCCCGTCCTCAGCTCGTGACTTTGTCCTCATGGTTGCAAGAAGGCTGCCCCTGCAGGCGTGACATCATCACCTCACTGTTCTGGGAGGAAGCCAGCACGAGAGACAGAGCCGGAGCAGGGCAGCCCTGCCCCATCTGCCCTCCTGGTTGAAACTTTTGCTTATATCTTGTCGCCACGCTGTGTCACACGGCCACCCCTTGCTGCACAGGAACGAGTCCGGGCCTGCCAGAAAACCAGGTCAGCACCGCGGCGAGGAAGGGCAGCCGGAGCCACAGCCAGGCAGGCAGTGCCCGGTTCCTATCAGTGACTTCTCCGTCACCTTCCACACCACCCAGCAGGCGCCCTGCCGGACACACGCCCCCAAAGCATGCGTTATCCGCAGGGCAGTGTCACCCCCGTGGGGGCCAAGGCTGGTTCGGGGGGTACAGGTCTTAGCTACTGCAACGGTCTGTGGCCCTCCGAAGGGCCCAGCGCAGAGAAAAGTCTGGAGGGGCTTCTTGGGGAGCCGCCGTTTTTCAAAGGGTGGGAAGCTGCCCTACACGGAGGAAGACTTCTGCACACACGAAAATCTGTAAGCAAACATCTACAGTGACTTACTCATAACTGCCCAAACCAGGAGACCACCCGAAGTCCCCTCTGTCCACGCGTGTCCCAGCCGGGGCTCAGCCGCAGCCCAACCGTGAAAGTGAGCACGAGCGGGCAGGGGCCGCGGTGCGGGGGCCTCTGCTGTGTCGAGCAAGGGGGAGAAGCCAGACCGGAGGCCACCAGCCCATCACGTGACAGCGATAAGACAAAACCGGGGGGATAGATGGGGCTGGGGTGAGGGGAGCACACCGCTGGGGAGCGGCACCAGGGAGTCACGGGGGTGGGGTGTTGGCTGCGTGGCTGTTTGCAAGTGCCAAAACTCACATCTGCCCCTCCCCCGTTCATGCTCTGTCTCTCTCTGTCCCAAAAATAAATAAACGTTGAAAACTCACAGAAGATGCCCAAGCGAGTGACGGTTACTGGAAGTGACGCCGTGTCGCCCAGACGAAGAGTGGAGGCCGGGCGTCGCGTTGGCAGCAACCAGAGGTGAGTCCTACCCCCCACAGCTGCACTTGTACACACACACACACACGTGTGCACATACACACTCACGCACACTCACACCCATGCATGTGCGCACACATCAGGGACAAAAAGAAAGGAGCTCAACTCTGGAGGTGATTCTGCGGCAGTCCGGCTTTGTTCGCCCGGAATACGGCAAAGCCTTATTCCGGCAGTGACTCGCCTTTGATTTCAGAAAAGACCCCCCACGTATCTGTAATTATACAGCAGTAAGTGAACATCTCTTCTTCTTTAAAGAAACAGAACGGGGGGGGGGGGGCGCCCTCTGACCTGGGTCTGGGGTCTTTCCTCTGCCACTTCCTTCGTTCTGTCTCTGCCACGCGGCTGGATGACCCCTTGTCTGTCCTGCCCTGCGGATCCTGCCTCCTTGTCCTGCCCCTTTCCCTGGAACTCCTCCCCCGAATTTCTCCGGAAGGGACTTGGTCTACCCCTGGCTGCTTTCGCCGTGTTGGGATTTTGCAGGCCGTCACTGGAGACCGTCTGTCCCCGCTACCGCTCCTGATGCCTGTCACCTTGCCCCCGACCAGGGCAGCATGAAGCTCTGGCTTCTGCCAGCCCGTGCTCACTCTCATTTCTCGCAAGTTCGAAGCAGTTGCCCGGAACTTTCCCCTGGTTTGTCTTTCCTTCTGCGTGTGTGCGCGCGCGTGCGTCTGACTCATCAATACTTTGATAGCTGAGAAATCTTTGGGCAAGCAGAGGGAAACTCACATTTTGTTTCCCGTCCCATTTCTTTCTCTTACAAATCTAGGGAACGATGTTTCTTAAATAAATATTTAAACTCGAAATTAAATGTTTAACGTCCTTATAATCAGTGTTTAATAATAATTAAATTTCCAGGGGCGCCTGGATGGCTCCGTCAGCAGAACGCCCCACTTGGTTGAGCGTCCGACTCTTGATTTCAGCCCGGGTCACCATCTCGAGGTTCGTGAGATCCAGCCTTGCGTGGGGCTCTAGGCTGACAGCGTGGAGCCTGCTTGGGATTCTCTCTCTGCCCCGCCCCTCTCCACGTACTCCCTCTGTATATGTACGTCAAAACAAAGAAACTTAAAAAAGTAAATTTCCAAATACTGAGATATCAGTTACAAAGATACTTAATAAAAGCCTCCTAAGTGGCTAATGAAACTCACACCTGTAACAAAGGTTTATCAGATTCCCTCAGTCCTCGTCCACCTTGAGGAGCGAACAAAGCTCACAAACCACAGCGACCACGCGGCGCTCGGCAAACAGCTTCCTGACTGCGAGTGCCGTGGGCGCAACTCGCTTCTTCATGATCTCTTCTTGCGTGGGTCATCCCGGGCACAGAGGACCCTGAAGACAGGGGTACAGGATGGACAGACAGACAGGCATCAGGGAGGCTCCTCATGGCACCTACCCTGCCCGCCGTGGCCGCAGGGTGACGCTGTGGGCAGCCCGCAGTCCGCGCCCCGCAGGCCAGAGCTCCAAGTCTGCGAGACAGGCAGAGGCAAGGGGAAGCAAGGTCAGGCCGGGGCAGGGTCTGTCTTTCCGGCTTCTCCGGCAGGATGCCCTCGCCTCCAAGGTGGGAGGAGTGAGAGAGACACGTGTGCCGGTGTGTTCTCGTGGTTCACGTAGCCCAGCCACAGCCCACGCCAGCCACGTGAGCCGCCACACACAAGACCCCTCGGTGCTGCAAAGCAGCCGGCGGGGGCTTCTCTTCCGGTGTCTGGATCTCACGTACAACTGCCTCTGGTGACCCCCTGAACTGGGAATATGCAGGAGAGGGCCTCCTGCTCCGCCAGCCCGGCCCCCAGCACAGCCCCCAGACTGGCCCCCAAGCCTGCTCAAAGCCGCCTTTTAAACCTTAAGTTCCAAGGGTGCCTGGGTGGCTCAGTCGGTTACGCATCCAACTTCGGCTCAGGTCATGATCTCGCGGTTCGTGAGTTCGAGCCCCACATCAGGCACTGTGCTGACAGCTCGGAGCCTGGAGCCCGCTTCGGATTCTGGGTCTCCCTCTCTCTCTGCCCCTCCCCCAGTCGTACTCCGTCTTTCCCTCTCTCTCTCAAAAGTAAATAATCATTAAAAAAAACTTTTTTAATAAAAACAAATAAACCATACACTCTAAACAAACACAATGGCAGAGTGGCGCTCCCACCTAACTGGGTGCAGCTATCCCGGAAATACGCCCACTCCCAGGAGGAGACAGTCCCTCCTTGCCCTGGCGAAGTTCAAGTTCGGTGTTCTCCACCGGCCCACACTCCCGCCTGGAGCTCAGGATGAGGTCGGCCACTCTCAACACACCCGATGTCAGACAAGAGGGTCAAGAGGGCAGAAGAAAGCAAGAGTATGCGGTTAATAAGCACACACATGTATGTTATCTCCGAAGCAGGAAGGGACACTCCTGGGGTGGCCACCTCTGCAGTGGGCCATGTGGCCGTAACCAGGGTCTCTTGGCTTCCTCGCCATCCAGTCCACGCTCCTTTGGTCCTGGAGCCCCTCAGCCGGTCTAGACTCCCTGCCTGGTGGGTGCCCCAGAGCGTCCTTCCTTCGGGCCCGAACTATCGGCGATCCCGCCTGAATTGCCCCGTGGTGGCTTCGCTGATTCAACCACAGGACTTGGGGGTTACCGAGAGGTGGCCCCAGGAACGCTCCAGCATCTCAGGCGTGTTCTCCTGACCCTCACTGACAAGTAGCAGCCTCACTGCCCTTGCTAGGAGGCCGGGTCACCCTGGCCAGGGCAGTCTCCCTCCCATGCCCGTTCGTTCACTGGCATGGAGGGGCCGAAGTGGCCAGGTGGCCGTCCCCGCCGACAGCCCCGCGAGACCATCACTGCGTCCTCTAGAGGAAGCTCTCTTCCCTTTGAACTGACTCTTCTAGAACCAGAAGTGGCAGGAACGGGCAGCAAAGATCCAGCTAGTGGATCAGCAGAGGGAACAGCGAGAGGCGCCACCCCATTTCCAGCCCTTGGTTCCCAGACCCACGAATCCCGGCGGTGGAGAAAGAGCATCATAAATTGGTGCTGACCCCGAGCGTGCGTCCTGAGAGGCAGCACCTCTCTGCTGCAGCCCCAGCCCTGCAAGCTTCTCCCGCCACCCGGCTGGCGCCGTGACGGAGTCTTCCAAAGGCCGCCAAGTACCTCTCTCAGAAGGGCCCAAACCCAGAACTCTGACCCCAGACGCTGGCGAGGGCGTGGGCGGCAGGAGCGCTCACCCCGGCCGGCGGGAATGCGGCACGGCGAGGCCGCTCGTGAAGGCAGCGTGGTGGTTTCTTACAAAAGTAAACATACTCTTACCGCACGATCCACAGACATGTCCTTGGCAGTTACCCAAAGAAGTAGGAAACTTCCGTCCACACAAGAACCCGCACACGGATGTTTATGGCAGCTTTATTCACAATCGCCCAGACTCGAAGCAGCCAAGATGCCCTCGGTGGGTGTGGACCACCCAGACAGCAGAATATTATTCAGGGCTAAAAAGAAATGAGCTCCCAAGGCCCTGGGGACACATGCGGGAAGCTTAATCGCATATTACCAAGAGAAAGAAGCCAGTCAGAAAAGGCTGCACACTGTATGATTCCAACCGTATGACATTCCGGGAAAAGCAAAATCATGGAAACGGAGAAGTCAGTGGCTTCCTGAGGGGCGGGGAGGGGAGGGACAGGCGGAGCACCGAGGATTTTCAGGGAAGATGTTCAGTATGATACCCGACATACGTGTCAGATGCACGTTTTGTTAAGTTCAGACCTCGGCGTATTTTGAGTGGTGGTAAACGTATCGTATTTTAACGGCAGCATATACGCGTCCACTGCCGGTGTATGGGAAGACAGCGGTATGTGTGTGCTGTTCTTTCTGTGACCTTGCCAAAGTCACTTGTTAGCTTTTTTCCAGGTTCTGTAGGATTTTCTACATAGATCGTACTGTCTGCAAAGAAAGACGCTGCACTTTTGTCTCCTTATGAATTCTTTTCTCCTGCTCGTCGTATTGCATAGAGACTCCGGTGTGATGTCAGACAGACGTGGTGATGGTGGAGATCTTTGCCCTTTTCCTAACCTGGGGAAAACATTCAGTCTTGTGTTGTTAAGTATGATGCTCGCTGTGCTTACTTCCCAGATGCCCTTTATCGGGTTGAGGAAGTTCTCTTCCATTCGTGCTTTGCAGTTTTTCTCAGAAATGGATGTTAGCTTTGTCAAACACGTTCTTTTTTCTTGTTGCAATTTTGAGTTTATCATACTTTTTGGTTTTCTTTGTGGCCTTTTAAAAGTTTGTTTATTGGGGTGCCTGGGTGGAGCAGTCGGTTGGGCGTCCGACTTCAGCCAGGTCACGATCTCACGGTCCGTGGGTTCGAGCCCCGCGTCGGGCTCTGGGCTGATGGCTCAGAGCCTGGAGCCTGTTTGCGATTCTGTGTCTCCCTCTCTCTCTGCCCCACCCCCGTTCATGCTCTGTCTCTCTCTGTCCCAAAAATAAATAAACGTTGAAAAAAAAATAAAAGTTTGTTTATTTTGAGAGAGAGAGAGAGAGAGAGAGAGCACACGCACTCATGCAAGCAGGGTTGGGGCAGAGACAGAGAATCCCAAGCAGGCTCCATGCTGTCAGCACGGCGAAGGGGGGCTCGAATCCATGAACCGTGAGATCACGACCCGAGCCGAAACCAAGAGTCGGATGCTTCACCGACCGAGCCACCCAGGCGCCCCTTTTTTGGCCGTTAACACAGTACATTATGTTGGTTGATTTTCGAATGTGAACGAAACTTGTGTCACTGGAGTAATCCCCACTTGGTTGTGATGTATCACTCTTCTTTAAAGATCTTGTTGCATTCAATTTGCTAAGATTCTATTAAGGATTTTTGCATGTTTGTTCATCAGACATTGCTCTGTGGTTTTATATTCCTGTAACATCTTTATCTGGTTTTGATATCAAGTCACGCCGGTTTCACAGAATGTATGTTTCTATGATGGTTTCACATGCGGCACTTACCCTCATGAAGAGCGGCTCACACCGAGGGTGTGCTTTCGGTTTTCAATGGTGGGTCCACAGCCGCTAAGCTGACTCTGTGACCCACCGTGGGTCTTCCCCCAGATAACGACCGCGTGTGCGGTGCTGATTCGGCCTAGTCCCTTCTCCCGGCCCCTCTCAAATTCGATTTTCTTGCCTGTTTGGGGCAGAGGCTGCTATTCGCTCACAGGAGTCACGGCTGGAGACCTCACTCCCCGCATGCACACCGGGCTGCGCCGGGATTCTCGGTGGGGTTCACAGCTCTGGGGGGCAGCCTCCCGGGGGGTGGGCGGCACCCCTGGGAGCTGCACTTAGACTTTAGAAAAGCACGTTTGGTATTCTCTTCACGGTTCACTTACAATGCCAGTTCCAGTGAAGCCACATCATTCTGCCATTCCACCTCTAAACAAAAGAGGCCTCGAAAACTGTCTGCAGGAACCCCACCCAAATGAGAAACAAACACACGTGGTAGGTGCCAATGGTCTTTAATTCCAGTAAGTGAAAAACCAAATCGGATATAATCTTGAGTTTACTTTCTCAGTGACACAGCGCTCTGTGATTTTGCTGTTCAGTGAGGTCCTTTCAGCAGCAGCACGCGCATCAGATGGGGCTCCTGAGAAAGTGGCTTCCGGGTCCCACCCAGGCCTGAATTAGAGTCTGCTTTTTAACAAGGTCCTGGTGACTCTGTGCGCATTGTGGTCTGTGTTGGTGCCGCGCTTGGAACCTTCTCAAAGGTTTTACCCACGTCCCTCTGTGTATTTAGCGGCTTTGTAATTTCGCTTTTTAAACTTCCATATTTCAATCGCCTCTAGCTAATCTCTGTGTCTGGTGTGGAAATAAGTGCTCTAGCTTGGTTTGCTTTTTTTTTTTTCCAAAGGATGAATCCCCTGTCCTGATATCGTTTATTGAGGAGCCCACCACTTCCCTCCCGAGGACGTTTTAAGCGGGAGAAAAGCCTTAAAACCACGTGCACGGTACCATCTCGCATGTGTTCACAGAAACGACGCGGCAGAGGGGCGCTGCGCACTCGGGGAGCACGACTGCGGTGTGCTCCGGGATGCGGCGGTATGACCGACACGTCACCGGGCTGCAGACCGCCTCCTCCCCGCACAGGTACCTCGCACAGGTACCCGGGGTAGGTGTAGTACCTGTGAACGGCTAGAGCGCACGCGCCTGCCCGGCCCCGGCCCCGGCCCCGGCCCCGCCCTCGCCCTGCGCGCGCATCCCCCGCATCGCCCCGCCCCCGACCTGCGCACGCAGCCCACCACCGATGCTCCCCACCCACCCACACACCTGCGCGCGCAACTCCCGTGGCACCGCCACCGCCCTCTCCGCCGTCGGGGGCGGGCGCGGCGCGGCGCGGCGGGCAGCCGGCCAGGCAGTTGGCGAGGGTGGGGCCCAGGGGGCGGGGCCTCGGCACAGGGGGTGGGGTTTCCGTTGCGGGGCGGCGCGGCGCGGCGCAGGCGCGCTGTAGGCCCAGCGGTTTCCCGCCCCCCCCCAACGTCGCCCGGCGACGCCGCGCCGGCCCGGTGCCCGCCGGCCCCGCCGCGCGCCCCGCCGTTGGCGCCGGCATGTCGGGCCCCGGGCCGCGGGAGCCGCCGCAGGCGGGCGGGCCGGCGGGCCCCGAGGGCGCGGACGCGGCGCCAGGCGAGGCGGGGCTGAGCTTCACGACCACCGACCTGAGCCTGGTGGAGATGACGGAGGTGGAGTACACGCAGCTGCAGCACATCCTCTACTCGCACATGGAGGCGGCGGCGGCCGACGGCGAGCTCGACGCGCGCCTCAGCTCGGCGTTTCTGGCGGCCACGGCGCCGGGCGCGGCGACGGCGGCGGGCGGCTTCGCGGCGGCGGGGGGCGCGGCGGCGGCGGCGGCGGCCGGGGGCGCGGCGTCCGTGTACCCGGTGTTGTGCCCGCCCGCGCTGGCCGACGGCGGCTTCGCGGGCGCCGCGCCCTGCCTGGGCCACGTCGACTTCCAGGAGCTGCGCATGATGCTGCTCAGCGAGGCGGGCGCCCCCGCCGCCGCCGAGAAGACGCCGGGCGCCGACGGCCCCGGCCCGGGCGCGCCGCGGCCCAAGGCGCCCGACGGCGGCGGCAAGGAGAACGCGGAGGGCGCGCCCGAGGCGCGGGCCAAGTCGGCAGTGCGCGTCCGCCTGGAGGACCGCTTCAACAGCATCCCCGCTGAGCCGCCTTCCGCCCCGCGCGGCGCCGAGCCCCCCGAGCCCGGCGTGGCGCTCAACAAGTGGGTGTCCACCCCGGGGCGGCCGGGCGCGGGGAGGGCGCGGGGGGCGGGCCGCGCCGGGTCTGCGCGCACAGGAGGCCGCCAGCCTCCGTCAGGGTGCGGACCGGAAGGTCCCTTGCAGAGGCCGAAGTCTCAGTCTGGGTGCACATGCGGACCCCTGGTGAGGAGGCCGCCAGCCTGGCTGTGACTGGTATCTGCGTGGCCGGGTCTGGGTAGAGACCAGGTGATCTGGTGCAAAGCCAGCGCCACCGCAGCTTGCGTTTTAATAGGGATTGGGCCCAGCTGGGTCAGGGCGCAGGTAAAGTCAGCCGCTAGAAAGCCCCCAGCCTCCTCCCGGCTGGCATCGTAACAGGGGGCCGACTCCCGCGGGCGTGAGGCCGACTTGCAAGGTTCTGTGCCCCGTGCAGGTGCAGGTGAGCAAGCACTTGGGAGTACTGAGTACACACCCCAGAGCGTGGGCTTCTGTGGTCAGCACTGTCTGCAGGCGGAAGGGCCAAGTTCCAGTTGAGATCGGTGTGCCAATGCTTCTGAGCACCGAATAACCCGCCTGCGTGTCAGGAGAGGTGTGGTTCCCCCATGTTGACTCAGGTTAGCGGTGTCTTCACTGTGCGCACGGACGCAGCCTTGTGGAAGGAAAGGGTCTTGTCCTGAGGCTTTGACCACAGAGCGTAGCTTCTCCTGCAGCCAGGCCGCCAGCCCGCCAGTCCTGCCCCAGGGGCGACTCCTGGAGAGGAGTGGCCCGTGTGCTGCGGCGGCTCCTCGGCTTTCTGTCCGTCCCTAGCCAGTGGCGGTCCCCACTTCGCCCTCAGTCATCAGAGTTTGGAGAATGGCCAAAAAAACAGAGCAAGAGAGATCGTCAGTGACACACAGCCTCCCGATCCTCCGTGAGGAAGAAGCTTGAGCTTGTGCGCCGCAGCACCAGTCGGTGATTGTTCGCCAGAGGTTTCCGTGATGAGGGGCATTCGTTCACCCTGACAGACTTGCACGTTCTAGAAAAGGCGATTGTACCGCTTCGGGACATTTCCCGCAACACTCTCTTCACACGTTTTTTTTGTCTCGGCAGTTTGGTCACTCTTATCCGACATCCTTCCGAATTAATGAACGTCCCTCTTCATCAGCAACAAAACAAATGCACGACGTTAGTGAAAAATAAAACTGCCGCCACGGCCCTGCAGTTCACGTACCCCGTGTTCACGGCCAACGCCTGCTCGGCCAACGCCGGCTCGAACCCGTCGCAGGTGCAGGTAAGGGGACAGTTGGTCCCGCTTTGCTCTTTTGTTTTGTAGCAAATGGATTTGAGTTGAGTTCATTCGATCTGAAGGATTTCTCTTTCGCCGAGCTTAATAATCCTTAACGTCGAGAGTGTTCATGTGGTCGGGGAATGTCTTAAAATCCTCCGTGTAGCGCATGATGTCTTTGACGTGATTTCTGTGGAAGTGCATGTGCTTTGTGTGGAATCGAGGGGACCGACTGGGTCTCATGCTGATAAAGTTCCTGTGGCTTCGTTTTTCCAGAGCTCTAGTAACCCATGTTCTATACTCGAAGCTGCCAAGCATCAGGATATTGGATTGCCTAGAGCATTTTCTTTCTGTTACCAGCAGGAAGTTGAATCCACTAAACAGACTTTGGGCGGTAGAAACAAAGCTTTGCCTGAGCAGGTTTGGATTAAAGTAGGAGGTAAGCCACAAAGGGGAGCGGGCGCTGCCCTGATGTCATTCTGGTGGGGGGGAGGGGAGGGGAACGGGGTGGGGGGGGTGGGTGGGGTGGGGAGGAGGTTTGTAAACATGAGATGGTCTTGGAAGTGTACTTCCACGTGGGGGACTTTTCTTCACTTTGAACTTTCTTTCGAATTCCAAACATATTTATACTTAGTGTGGAAACATTGAGTTTGGAGGCTCCTCTTTCTTGCAAGTGATCTCCGTGAACGGAAGAATGACGGACTTCCGTAAACTTACCGTTTCCTGCAAGTTGCCAAAAGCACTTAATAGCGTTGTTTTTGTTTTTTTCTTATTTTATATTTCACGAGTGAGCCAGGAGTCTGAAACCTGATGAAAGCTTTAGGAGACAATCTGCAGATGGGCAGAGGATTGAGTTGGGAACAAGAGGCTATAAGGTGATTCAGAAGGGTTTAGAAATAAACTGCTGAAGGCAAACCTTGCTCATCTTGAGAGTGAGCTCGCAATCCCTTTCTCCCTGGGAGCCAACTATTTTTTGACTCACTGGACGAGATAACCCCAAGGTTTTCCAGAGCCGCCGAGGCAGCGGGCAGTTCTCGTGGTTCGGCGTCTCCGTGCAGAAGCGCGTGTTACCGTTTGCAGAGTTAAAGGTTGCTAGTCAGGCCGTGTGCTAAGTTCTCAGCTTCAGGAACAAAGCGTTCCCGGCACTGAGCTCCCCACCGGGTCCCCCGCTCTGAAAGATGTGGTGGTGACTCCTGTGCCACAGATTTATTTGGCTTTTGTTTGGCATCCTGGGAACGCACACCCCGCACGTGCTGGCTGGGGGCCTCCCGCTCTGCGTGTGATGAAATTTGCCGCGTTCCTCCAGCAGAAGTCAAAGCTAGGAGGTGGTCCCTCCTCGTGTGGGCAGAGTCACTTGTGAGGTGAGGGCACGTTTAACCGTAGGCCACCTACGTTTTGTCTTCTGGGCACTGCGGTTAGAGTATCCGCTGTCACGTTAGAATAATCGCATAAAAGAAAATCTTCTGGAGAAAAAAAATCTTTTTTCATTCTGAACGTCAGAGAAGTTCAGTAACTTCTTGGTTTCTCCGTTCATAGGCGGTAATTAACATCTGCTGATTAACAGGGGACTTTTGACAAGGTTGTATCGATTACATAATACGCGGAGTGTTCTCGTTTGGTTGCAGATTTATGTTCAGGTTTGTGGTTTGAACCTTGGAGCTTTGTGTACAAGTTCCTGGAGTAGGTGCAACTTTTCCTGTTGAGTCCTGTGTGTCCCTTGCTCGTGAATGTGTGTCTGGAGTTGAAAATGGCACCAAAGGTACTCAGCACTAATGGGAAGAAGTTAAGTAAAATAAAAAATTAAAATACACTTTTTTCTTCTTTTGCAAAGAAGAAGCGCTATGTAAGCAAGCAATAAATAAGAGGAATCGGAGTAGAATTCGCCAGCTGGACACAAACGTAGAGCGAAGAGCCCTTGGAGAGATTCAGAACGTGGGTGAAGCTTCCACCGCTGCACAGGGCGCTTGGCCACCCGCGGAGTCCTCGCAGGCAAACCTCGGGGAGCAGAGCCAGAGCGGGCCCCAGGGAGGAAGGTCACAGCGCAGGGAGAGGCATAACCGCATGGAAAGAGATAGAAGGTAACTCGTGTGGTTGTTCATCAACACGCAAGTTTATTCCAGTTATTAGCAGTAATAGGCAAGTTATTGGTGAGACAGCGGTTTGGTTGATTCACAATGTGTTCAAAGTGGAGAGAGGTTGGCCGGAGTGAATATTGACTTTGTTTTGCTAGGGGGATCGGGGTCCCCAGGACCACCCCCCAGGTTTGATGATTCTTTAGGACTTAGGGCTTTGATTTATTACAGAGAAAGGAACCTGCAAAATTACCAAAGGTGCTGGGTGGGGGATGGGCGTCCAGTGAGCTAGGTGCAGGCTCCCAGGTGTCCCCTCCCAGGGGACTCCCAGATGCACTCAGCAACCCCAGCACCAGCTGTGGCCAGCTGGGAAAGCTCCTGAGGGACTCAGGGCCCCGAGATTTTCTTGGCGGGCATGTCATGGAGGCATTCCTACCTGGCAAGCAGCCAATCCCAGGACCCCAGGAGAAGAGCCGGTGCACAGCATAAACCATGTTTATGCACATGTTGTGGGTGCAGGGAGCCCCTCCTAACTAATGGTGCTGGGAACCCCTGGAATCTTGAGTGTCCAGATGCCATCAGGGGCCCGCCTTGTGAGTAGGCTGCTGGGAGATGGCCAGGGTGCACAACAGGGCACTTAGCTTTGCCTGGTTCTTTTAAGAATGTTGGGAAAGAAAGGGGTTAGAACTGTCGTTTTATCTGCAGGTTTTATTTAGAATCTGCAATATTTTTTTGAATATTTATTTTTAAGAGAGAGAGAGAGAGAGATTGACAGAGCATGAGCAGGGGAGGGGCAGAAAGAGGGAGACACAGAATCCGAAGCAGATTCCAGGCTCCGAGCTGTCAGCACAGAGCCCGATGCGGGGCTCAAACCCACGAACCATGAGATCATGACCTGACCTGAAGTCAGATGCTTAAATGACTGAGCCACCCAGGTGCCCCGAATCTGCAATTTTATGTAGAATCAAAAGGTGGCTAGTTTTTCTCTATTACAGTTGGATTTTTACCTGATGTTTCCCTAACATAATTAACATAGTCATTCATTGAGAACTTTGTACCAGTTTCCTTTTTATAGCATGCGGCAAGGCAGACGTTCAACTATGAAGGGCGAATGTTGACCCAAGGCGACTTCTTTCCTTTTAAAAGGATATATTAGAGCTAGCTGGCCAGCTAGATCTCCTTCTTACACAGGTGCGCTCACACCCACTGGCACACACACACACACACTCTACTTGAAGCGCTGTGTCAGCAAGGACTTGTGAACCAGAAAGGACATTTTTCCTACTCTGATATTTATCACATAAACATTTACTTGACACCTACTATGTGAAAACCCTTCTACCGTATGCTGACAGCGAGAGCTTAGATTTTTACTCTGCCTTTTCGTAGTTTAACAGCCTGCAGAGGGATCACCTCTCATCTGAGTTTCTTATCTACAAAGCAGAGCTGGCTACCACACGGATTGGAGACAGGATGAAACACGTGTGTACGTCACACGTGTCTGCCTCTGTGTAGAAGTTAGCATCTCGTAAGTGCCAGGTGTCACATTGACCTCATGAGATCGC
Source organism: Felis catus (assembly GCF_018350175.1). Classification (NCBI taxonomy): domain Eukaryota; kingdom Metazoa; phylum Chordata; class Mammalia; order Carnivora; family Felidae; genus Felis; species Felis catus. The sequence goes on from NC_058370.1 coordinate 1,289,573, forward strand.
TACGACAGATTCTGAGTGTGTGCTTGGGAAGATGGGCAGCGAGGGTTGTATAAGCTGGTAATCGGGAAGAGCTAAAAATGGTGTAAATCATGAGACCACTTGGGATGTAAACGATCTCTAAAAAATGAATGATCTCTCAAATGACTGGGATTTGGGGCATTAACAGACTGGTCGTGTGTGATCCTTTTGACCCGGGGTCCTTGCCGATCATAGCTGCAACCCTGAGCTGTGGGTGAGCTCCTTGACCCAAGGAGAGCTGTCCACCCAGAAAACCCCCTACAACATTTTGCTTCGCGTTTCCAGGGTTGGGTCCATGCTTGGTCTGGAGACTGGAAACTGGCCCTTGCTCCTGACCCATGAGAAGTCCGTGGAAACCCCTGCAGCAGGTCGGCCTTGTGGAGGAGGGCCACGTGGTCGTGGCGGAGCGTGGTCCTGAGCACGCACTTGGTGGCCGGGCCACAAGCGACACATTCAGACATTTGCTTTACTGCTTGGTGTTGCTTCTGCTTCTCTGGGTGATCACTTTGGATTTTGACCGTAGGCGCAGAATCCGCATTTGTTGCGATGAGTTGAATCTTCTAGTCCCGTTCTGCAATGCCGAGACCGATAAGGCAACCACGCTCCAGTGGACCACAGCGTTCCTGAAGTACATTCAGGAGAGACACGGAGATTCTCTTAAGAAGGTCAGTATTCGGAGCAGGTCGATTTTTAGAATTTTATAAACTTACCAGAGAGCTTACTTATCCTTTTTTCCCTGAGATATCCTGGACTGTTGTTCTTGCTGGAATCCAGGGTCAGGTACTGAGTTCACTGAGAACAGAACTCCGCTCATTAATGACGTAGCTCTTCGTGTATCGAAATAAGAAGCACGGCCGGGGTTCGTTCACTGACTTGCACGGTGTAAGTGACTGAGTATCGGTTGTCAGATCATAGAACGAGCGCCTGCTGTGTGCAGTGGATTGTATGGGGCTTGAAGGGGTGTCAGAGACCTGGGAGATGTGGTCTTTTGTTACCCTCTGAAAACTTTGTGATGGGATGAAGCAAGAATAGTTAAGGGAGAGACAGAGACAGATACGTGTTAAATAGTCTGGAATTCACATGCGCTCAGAAGGCGGAGAAGCGAGACTCTTCGGTGGGCTGCGTGACTGGGGACGACTTGGGGGCTTTGGAGCCCAAGCATCTGGCTCCTTGTTGCAGCCAGCGCTGCCTTGACCCTGTCTGTTCAGTCCCAGGGGCAATTGTAGCGAGCGAGCGTGGCTCCAGGTAGGACCGAACGCATGGTGTGAATGGGAGTCCAGCCGCCCCTTCCCTGGTGGTTCAGATGGAAGAACGGAGGCGTTCGCGGCTTTGGCTTCAGTGCTCTGCCTCGGGGGGACCTCGGCTGCAGGTACTGGCCTCAGAATGCTGGTGGTCAGGGGGAGTGGTGGCGAGGCCTCAGCGAAGCAAGCCCAGCTCCCCGGCCCTGCTCCTTGTCGAAGCCGTCGTGTGGTTGCTGCTGTGGGCTCAGCATCCGTTAGGCGCTGAGCTGAGGTTGGCGCAGAAACGTGGAGGCCTTTTAGAAAGAGCCTCTCGTGTCTAGATCCTGGAAGGGCCGCGGACCGCAGGCGGTTTTCCGTTTCCCTTGTGTCTCCGCTCGGCAAGGCTCCGTCCTTCCGTTGTACGTTGGCTGCGTTGTAGAGCAGTGTTTATGTCCCGTTTCTTCTAACTGGGTCACTTACGGTTGTTTATAATGCACTTACTCTTTGACATTGTGTGTTGGAGATAGACTGTTAACTTTGATAAAATAAAGCTTTTATGTATTTTTTTTATTATTTAATTCCAGTTAGCGAACACACAGCGTGATATCAGTTTCAGGTGTACAACGTAGGGATTCGGCACTCCCACACGTCCCCCGGTGCTCATCACGACAGGTGCGCTCCTTCGTCCCCGTCACTCATTTCCCCCATCCTCCGACCCCCCTCCCCTCCGGCGACCGTCGGTGTGTTGTGATCTCTGTAGTTGAGAGTCCGGTTCTTGGTTTGTCTCTTTATTCCTTTGCCCATTTGTTTTGTTTCTTAAATTCCACAGAGGAGTGATATCATACAGTATTTGTTTTTCTCTGAATGACATGTTTCACTCAGTATCATACTTTAGTTCTATCCACGTTGTTGCCAGTGGCAAGATCTTACTCTCTTTGATGGCTGAGTACTACTCCATTGTGTGTGTATGTGTGTGTGTGTGTATATCCACCACATCTTTATCCATTTGTCAGTCAATGGACGTTTGGGCTCTTTCCATAGTTTGGCTATTGTCAATAGTGTCGCTATTAACATTGGGGTGAATTTGCCTCTTCGAATCAGCAGTCTTGTAGCCTTTGGGCAAACACAGGGTAGTGTGATGGCTGGGTCGTAGGGTACTTCTATTTTTAACTTCTTGAGGAACCTCTACACTGTTTTCCAGAGCGGCTACACCGGTTTGCATTCCACCGGTTTGCAGTGCAAAAGGGTTCCTCTTTCTCCGCATCCTCACCAGCACCTGTTGTTTCCTGAGTTGTGAATCTTAGCCGCTCGGACAGGTGTGAGGTGGTGGTATCTCAGTGTCGTTTTGATTTGTATTTTCCCTGATGAGGAGTGATGTCGGGCCTCATGTGTCTGTTGGCCACTTGTGTGTCGTTTTTGGAAAAAGCTTATGTATGTTCATATATACATATGTGTATATATGTGTGTTTAAAAATTGATATTTGTTTATTTAGAGAGCGCACGCACATTTACAAGCTAGGGAGGGAGGAAGGGAGACAGGGAGAGAGACAGAGAGAGAGAGGACGGGAGAATCCCAAGCAGGCTCCACACTCAGTGCAGAGCCTGATGTGGGGCTCGATCTCAGGAAGCACAAGGTCGTGGCCTGAGCCAAAATCAAGAGTCGGAGACATTTAGCCTGCTGCGCCACCCATGCGCCCCAAGCTTTTACATTTTTGAAAATGATTTTAATGTTTGCCTCTGGGTACCTGTTAGTAATGAATTATTCATGTAATTTATTCAAACGTATTGAAGGTGCTTACAACAACGATAAAAATTCGTTAACTGTCTTCGTATATACCCAAAGATTCAATAGGTTAATACTTACAGGTGTTATATTTTACATTTCATATACATTATGCTTCCTGGTGTTTCTGAACTTAGTTACGTTGAATGTGTGGCTTGCTTCTGGGTCAGATTCCAGGGCCGGTCAGGAAAGGGGCTGCAGGGACGTCGGGGAGCACTTTGTTGGGTTAGCACACAGCTCGCCAAGCAGGGTCTATGGCTGTTTCCTCGGTAACCGGTCTCTCTTACTCACCTATTTCTGTTCTGACAGGTAAAATACACGAGAGTCTTAAGTGATTTTCCCGAGTTGTTTTAGTACACGTTTCGTTCCGCAGGTCCCTGCACCCAGGCTTGTTCAGGATGCCGGGGGGTCACCCTTCGAATGAGACCAAGAGCCTGCTGGCCGAGCGGACGATGCGGGGGCGTGTCGGTCCTGTCACGAGGAGAGCTGCTCTGTGGGCCCTGCCTGCAGCAGGGGCGGCGGGGGGTCTGGAGGGTCGTAGGCAGCAGTGGCACGTCAGCCTTAAAAACAAAACAGCCGGTGGTTTTACTGGCAAAGTGAGTCTCTGGGGAACGAGGAACCGCCATGCAGGACATGCAAGCTGCGGGGAACACAGGGAAGGCCCGCTCTCTTAGGTTTTAGGGGGAGATCGGGGTGGGTCGTTTGGGGCGGCAGTGTGCTGGAGAGGAGGGGGAGTCAGGGTCTGGGGCGGTTTCTAGCTCCGGCAGGCAGTGGCCGGGGCGGGGGGGGGGCACCGAGGCCTCCCTCGCCGAGGCTGGTCTCGCCGGGCGGCTGTGGCGCCCGAGCCCCCGCCAAGGCGCCTGGCTCTGTCTCGGGGGGGTCTCCTGTGCCTGTCCCCACGGGCGCCATCTGATCGACGTTTCGCTGGGGCCCGCCAGGGGCCGGTGGGGGGGTGGGGGGGGCTCTGGTTTGTGTGGCCAGATGAGGGTGCTCTGGCCGGGGCGGCCTCCGGCATCTGGTGCAGACGTGCGAGGCTTTCAACGCCCAGGAGGCACCAAGCCGCGTCCAGAGGGCGACGGGGAGATGAGTCTGGGGCTCCGTCAGCAGACACCTGGTTCCCTCCGCCCCTTTCTTGTTTCTTCGTAAATTTATTTCATTTCCGGCGTAGTTACCATACAGTGTTGTGTTGGTTCCAGGCCGGTTTGTGTTGTTTTTCTAACGAACATACACGCAGTACAACGAACACCTCCGCACCCGTCACCCACGGTCAGCGTTTACCGTGTTTACGTCACACACTCGCATGTCGGCCGCGCAGTTTCAGAGACGCTTCCAGGCGTCTAGATATTTCTGGACGCGTCTCCTGGAACATTCTCCCGTGCAACCCCTGTGCCGTTACTGTGCCTCACGAGGTTGATCGCCATGCTGTCATCTAATGGTCCATATTGGCGTTTCCCCGGAATGTTTCAAATGACTTTCGTAACGGTTTTTCTTTTTTCCTCCAAACCGGCACCCACCCATGGATTATGTATTGCGTTTAATTACGCTTTTGAGTCTCCTTAAGCTGCAACCACCCTGCCCCACCTCACGTTTGCTTACGATGACGTTGAGGTTTGGGGGAGATGAGGTCGGGTGTCTGTAGAACTCTGAATTTAGATAATTCACTTTATATGGGGAATTTTGATAGAATTTCAAACTTCGAGAAAACTTCCAAGATTTGTACCGAACTCGGCGGGTGCCCACCAGCCTCACTCAGAGTCACCAGTTGCTAACGTCATAGCCCATTCGCTCTGTCATGCTTGATCTCTCATTATATACTTTCCTGAACCGTTTAATAATGACTCATAGATACCTCAGGACTTGTGTATTTCTGAAGAACAAAAGCCTCGTCTTACGGAACCGGGATACGGTGCTCAGACTCAGGAAATGGAACTTCCGTACAAAACTGTTGTCTGGCTCAGGGGTAACCTCTGGATTTGCCTGGATTTGCCCGTTCTCCCGATAATGTCTTCTGCAGCTTCCCCACTGGTTATGAGGAGCTGTCGAGAGAGAGGACCGGGAATCTCAGCCCAGCCGCGGGCGGCCCCTCCCTCTGCACCTCCCGCCCCCTCCCCCCCCCCCCCCCACTGCCCACTCTCCCGGCAGCACCAGCACTTGGTGCTGCGGGAATTCCTGCCCCCACATCCGCCAGCCTCTGGTTGGTTCCTGTTTCACCAGTCACGGGCATCCTGAGTTAGTCCGTGGTCCTGGGGGTGACGGCTGACAGGCTGACGGTCTCCCCAGTTGGTGCGCAGCATCCCCCAGTCCCCTGTTGACTGGTGTTCCCCCCCTTCCCCCCCCCCCCGCACACAGACCCCTCCTTCAACCTTCCAGACAGGAACATACCCCCTCTTTGGCTCTGAAGGCGAGGACAGTCACCTGGCCTGGTGGGTGGGCCCTGGTGGCCCCGTTGCAGCTCTGTCCCCCCTCTGCTCCTTTGTCACTCTGAACCTGGGTGCCTGTGCCCGAGTCTCCGTGAGCCTTGGGTGTCCCAGATTCTGCTCTTGCTGCTCTGTCAGCATTTGGGGGACGGGCAGAGTCAGTGGTAGTATTTTCTCATTTTTTCTTTTTTGAGAACGGGGGCGCAAGTGAGCAAGAGAGAAGCGGGGCTCACCCAGTTCGGGACCCTAACTCACGAACCGCAAGATCATGACCTGAGCCAAAGTCAGACACAACCGACTGAGCCACCCAGGCACCTGATCATGTTTTCTTCTATCATAATTTGCTTTTATGTCCGTTATTTCAAAGCGTTACCTATTCTGTCATTTTTTTAAGGTTTTATTTTTTTCTGTCACACTGAGGTAAAAGCATTTGGCTTTTCACTTTTTCTGTTTTTAAAGCCAGAGGTCTCTGGCTACTTTGTATTTTATTTTATTTTATTTTTTTAAATTTTTTATAAGTTTTCTTTATTTTGAGAGAGGCAGAGTGGGGGGTGGTGGTGCAGAGAGAGGAGACAGAGAATCCCAAGCAGACTCCATGCTACCAGCGCAGAGCCTGACTCAGGGCTTGAACCCACAAAACGTGAGATCGTGACCTCAGCTGAAACCAAGAGTCAAATGCTCAACCAACTGAGCCACCCAGGCGCCCCTGTTTTTCACGTTTTCGTATTACGTTGTCATCAATGAAGATGGTCTGTACAAAGAAACCATTTTTGAAAGTTTGTTGAGACTTCCATCGTGACCTCTTCGTCAGTTTTTAAAAGTTTTGGATTTATTTGGAAAGAACGTGTATACTCCATTGGGTGAATTCTGTGTTTGTTAGGTTGAGACTATTCGTGGCGATTCAGACTTTCCCCTCCTGCTCTGCTGTGTGGCACGCCTGTCCCTGCCCCAGACAGGCGGCCAGTACTTTCCCTTCCCGACTTCCTGGTGCAGCTTCCTGATGGGTGCTCGGAACCATCACCCTCCTTCCTCTTAAGAAATACGCTTTGTTTTTGTAAGGTTATTTTTGTTTCTATAATCTCTACACCCAACATGGGGCTCGAACTCGCAGCCCCAAGGTCAGGAGTCACTGGCTGTTCCTTACTGAGCCAGCCGGGTGCCCTAAGAAATGCACTTCTTGTGTTTGGCTTCTCTTATATTTGCACACTCTGGCCAGACGTCATCAAGGTGTCTTGATGAGCTGTAAGACTCCCTTGAAACTCTGCCGTTTCACTTAGGTTTTGTTGAAGTAGATGCCGACTGAGAGGGGAGAGTGGCAGTCGCCCGCTAACTTCTGGCCTACAAGGAGGCCTGGCGATCGCAGCCACCCCAGTGCCTCGTGATTGAGAGCTGGGACCCCGTGGGCATCCAGGCCACACCAGCTTACCCGCTGCCCGCACAGATGCCCGGCACAAAGGCGGAGGCCCAGCACTAGTCTCGCAGCGTGGACACCGGTCAGGAAATCTCTGGAGTGCTTTCTTACATCGGAAATGATTGTTTCCTTCTTTGTGGCTTTAATTATTCCCAAAGGGAAATTCTGCCTTCTCAGTACAGGCAGATATTTTCTATTTGGGCTTTGGGTGTCAGGATATAGGAAACTGTCAAAATATGGTTCATCTTAAATTGTAGTGAGACCCTAAAACCTTTTAAAGTTCGGGAAGAAAACTAGAGATATGTGCAGATGTAGCGGCTGAGTGGGATAGTCGTTAGAAATGACAGGTGGCCTTGGTCAGATGCCACTTTGAAGGTGGACAGGTGGCGTGCCCCAGCCATTCCAGATGGTTCCGAAGTTAAACTCGTTCAGCAGAGTACTTCTTCCCTTTCAGGACGTGAACTAATAATAAACCCACTACAGCCCAGCAACAAAAGCACCACAATACAAAAACAAAGGATTCGAGCACCTTTTTCCAAAGAAGGTGAACAAATGGCCAGCAAGTACATGAGAAGATGCTCGCCATCTCTGACCATCAGGGAAATGCAGATCAAAACCACGTGCAAGTACCACTTCTCACCGTGATGTGTGGCTGTTACAGACAAACTAGGTGCTCACGGGAGGTGCAGAATTGGAACTCGGGGCTGCTGGTGGGGATGTCAGATGGTGCGGCTGCTGTAGAAAGTTGTCTGACGGTGTCTCAAGAAGTTAGCCCTAGAATTACCGCGCGATCCGGCAATCCCTCTTGGGGGTTATGCACCCGAGAGACTTAAAAGCAGGGACCCGGATGGACGCCTGTATGTCCGTGTTCACAGCAGCTCTGGTCTCAGAGGCCAGAATGTTGGAGGCGGGCCCCGTGCCTGGCAGCGTGCGTGCGGAGGGCGCTTACTCAGCCGTAGGCAGAGAGGGCGCGACACCTTGCTGCAGCACGGGCACGCCTCGTCGCCGCTCTGAGTGACGTGAACCAGTCACAGGAGGACAGACGCCCCGTGGGTCCACTTCCGTATGACCCCTGGAGCTGTTCCATTCGTAGGGACAGAAAGTGGGATGGTGGGCAGGGGCTGCGGGAGGGCGAGAGTCATGTTTGACGGGGGACAGAGTGTCCGTGTGGAAAGATGAAAAGTGGTGGTGATCACGCGACACTGTGAAGGCAGTTCGTGCGCCGGATAAAACCACATACAGCGGTTAAAACAAAATGTCACGTTATATATTTTTTACTGTAACAAAACCTTTAAGCCTAGACTCAGCGGCATAAGAATGCTATGCATAAAAAACTCGTGGAAATGTGTCCATGCACAAACGTGGAGAGAACAGAATACCGAGCTCCTGTGTTCCTGTAACTCTGCCTCAGGGCCAAGATCGCCTGTCTGTGCTCCTGTCCTGCCTCCCTTGTGGGACTCTTTTATTTTAAAGCAGTTGCAGATCTAACATTTTAATTTAATTTTTTAATTTACATTCAAGTTAGTTAGCGTGTAGTGCAACAAGGATTTCAGGAGTAGGTTCCTTAGTGCCCCTTCCCCATTTAGCCCATCCCCCCTCCCACACCCCCTCCAGTAACCCTCAGTTTGTTCTCTGTATTTGTGAGTCTCTTCTGTTTTGTCCCCCTCCCTGTTTCTATATTATTTTTGTTTCCCTTCCCTTATGTTCGTCTGTTTTGTCTCTTAAAGTCCTCATATGAGTGAAGTCGTATGATTTTTGTCTTTCTCTGACTAATTTCGCTTAGCATAATACCCTCCAGTTCCACCCACGTAGTTGCGAATGACAAGATTTCCTTCTCTGTGATTGCCATGTGATGCTCCACTGTATGTATACCACATCTTTAGCCATTCATCCCTCGATGGACATTTGCTCCTTGCTCTTTATTTCCCAAAGAGACGGAACACTTTGTCCATAGGATGTCTGCCTTCCGCGTTGTGCAGACCCACGATCCCGTTTCCCAGAGGCTGACAAAGATCTGGCTGTCTGCGCTTGCCTTCTTTTGTGAGCTTGGGGCTGACCCTGTGCTCGGGACAGCCAGCCTGCCCCAGCCACGAAAGCTGAGGCCTTGAAAAGTTCCTGGAGGCAGGACAGCGTGAGCAAGGGCCGTGCCGACGGTACCACGGGAGCCAGATTTTAGTCTTACGGGTGCGGAGGTAACCCCTGACCCCAGGCCTGCCCCGGAACACTTGCTGGTGGGTGTGGGGTAGGTCATGGGTACGGTGTCTGTGTGGGGTGGTGGAAAGTTCTGGAGATGGATGGTAGTGATGGCTCTGAAACACTGATGTCCTTAATGCGGCTGATTGAACACTGACACGTAAAGGGGTAAAGTGTTATATTCTGCTGCGATAGAAAATCTGTAAGTATGGCTGCTGCTTTTAAATAAAGAAGGCTTTATAATATATCCAGGCATTATGAGACTCTATTGGAAAGTTAAAAATACATGTAAATGTAACGGAGAAAAATGTTTGAATCCTTTTTATCCTGTACACCCCCTTACGAGATGCGACACGAATTTGTAGATGAGGCCTACATATCTTGAAGTAATTTAGCTCATAATTTCAACCTTCTTTGTTTAATTTTTTAAAGTTTTTTTTCATTGTAAGTACTCTCTCCGCCCCACCACGGGGCTCGAACTCACGACCCCGAGATCAAGAGCCGAGCACATTGCACCGACTGAGCCGGCCAAATGCTCCCCCCAACACACAACCTTTTGTGTTGTGGAGATAGTTTCCGTGTCTGTAAATTCAGTGCATTAACGGTCATTTCTCAACTTCAGGAATTTGAGAGTGTGTTTTGCGGTAAGACTGGCAGAAGGCTCAAGTTGACCAGACCGGACTCCTTGGTGACGCGTCCCGCACAGGAGAGCCTACAGAGCAGCCCAGCCATGGACGTCAAGTGACCGGCACCGACCGCGAGTTCCCGGCAGTGGCGGCTGCCGCCCGGGGCCCCCAAGCATCTGTGCAACCCAGGAGCCCCGGCGGTTTGACTCTAGGGGGACGCAGGTCAAGTTGATGGGCCTCCAGTGGGGACGTTAAAGCACGTTGTGTAAAGATGTTTGTCTAGAACAAAATGCTTACTAGTCATTCGTGTCCTCTTAGACCATTTGGGGATGAAGACGTTGCCAATTGACCAGAAACTTCTCAATTACCTGCCTGATTCCATCATGTTTCTTAACATGATAACTTTGAAAATTACCATCTTTTGTAATTTCCTTAGTCTTAAAAGGTATATTGCTTTTTACTTCCTTTATCTGCATTTTAAATGTGCCCGCTTAGCAACTGGAACAAGTTAAATTTTTCTTAATTAGAAGTAGTTTGGAAATTTCACTCTTTTGTTTCTCCCTCCCCTTGTACCGACTCCATTCACACAGGACCGTGTTGTGAGATGTGGTCCATTTCCAGCCTTCCCGCTGGACATTTTCCAGACTCCCTCTGAAGCCATTTTGGTCCGTAAATGAAATATCGTCACAGTGGGTTACTTCACACCCTGATTTCCGTATTGAGAGTCCCTACTTTCTGTGTAATAAACTCTAGTGTTTGGAACTGAGTTTTTCAAATGAGTGGCTTTATTTATCACAACAGGTAATAGCAGTAGACTTTCGTGCCGTACAGAGTCACCTTCAATAAATACTGTTAATTGGAGACGGTAAAAGTTTGTACACGAGAAAAGCGGGAAAATCAGACTAGACCATGTGTAGTGGGGATGCCGTACGTGAACTTCTTTATTTGTTACACCGTGGTCGTTAGATTTCATAGACCGTCTCACCGGGACCATGTCTTCGTCCTTCCACAAATGCTGTGTAAACAAGCTGAATGTTTTCTGTCTGTGGAATCGTACAGAACTGCGTGTGCAGCCTGTACCCCCAGATGCCACGTCACGTAGGGCCTGGGCTGAGGTACGACGTTTCAGCTGTAAATACATGGGAGACAGAACACGAGGACAGGGCATTGGAGGATGCTCTCAGGGACCCGGTGTCCAGTCGCTGCTGTCGAGGACACGAGGCCCAGGCCGGGAGGGCCTCGGGGGACGTCACAGCGCGGCCCGAGGTCTCTTCTGGGACCTTCTGGAGCTCCCTGCTTGCAGCAGCCTCATCATCTCCCTCACTTCCTTCAGTTGCGTTTTAGGAGCTTCTAGAACCGGATTTTTCCCCGCCCCCTGCCATCACGGCTCCTTGGCAGGCAGAGGTGTCACAGATGCCGGGGGTCCCCTGAGCACCAACAGCACCAGGGAGGCCGGGATCTCCCGGAGGCCCGGGCTCGCCTTGGGCCCCGTCTCGGCCGTCCTTGCTCACGCCGGGCACGCCCTGCGGTCCTGGAGACGAGTCGGAGCAGGAAGGTGAGTGTGGACGGTGGGAATGGACAGCCATTCCACCTGCCCCCCCACTTTGGTCTTAGAGCTTATTCCCCACTCTGGAAGCGCCCAGGGGAGGGGAGGGGGTGCAGGGAGGAGGTGAGGTGCAGTGAGAGGTGCGTGGAGGTCCGGGATCTGTCCCAGGGGTGGCGGCTCGGACTGGAGCTGAGCTCGGTCTGTGGTGAGCCAGGGGGGGTGTGCGGAGTTGTCTGGTGAGCAGGGACGGAGGTGACCGGGCCCCCGAGCAGGTGGAGGCAGAGTGGCCGCTGCCTCGCGGGCAGCCCCAGGTGTGGGGGCCGGCAGGCCTCGGGCCCCCGGCCCCTAGGGTGTGGGTGCAGGTGAGACCAGGCCCGGAGAGCCTCCTGGGAGGCCCCTGTCTCTCCACAAAGCATGTATGTTGATGTTAATTCAAACGTCCAGGATACATACGGGCCAGTGGAGGGATTCTGTTAGAATTTAGCTGAAATAGATGGTGGGTGGCCTGCACTAAATAGATTCTCCTGAATGGGTTCTCGAGTAAACTGTTCTACAAAGTGATTCAGACAGTTCCTGACCTTCTAAGAGTGTTTGCCGAGAGAGAACTCGTTCCTTTAGAAGGCCGTTCATCGCCCAAGCACGCCCCGTGCAGAGTTGGAAGCAAAGCCGACAGCGGCCGGCACACGTACCTTGGAGCCCCTGGTCTCCGTCAGGCCCGTCCAGACCCGCGCCCGCCGAGCCTTTGTCTCCTCGGTCTCCCTGGGTCCCTGTGGGAAAGCAGCGGATGTGAGCCCCAGGTGCGTGACCCACCTTCTGACACCCACTTTGCAGGCTTTTCCCCAAAGTGACACGCTCAGGAAAACAGCCCAAGCATCACAACCAGTCAAGGTGGTTGACGCTTGAATGCATCTCGGTTTGGGGACCACGGGCACTGGCACGGGGCGGGGCAGGACTCCGGGCCACCCGCAGGGAACCTCGGGGGTTCCATCGGTGCGGATGGACGGCACGGCGTCTGGGAAGGGGGAGGAGGTGTGCGCGTCCGTCTCCGGGGCTCAGGTGGTTCGGCGTGAGGATGTGGGAAATGGCACCGCTAATTTTGGAATACTTTACGCTTCACAGACGAAGAAAGGGATTTACAGATTTAAGTTTCCCTTGGAAGTATTTTTCTTAGGCTACTTTTCAGAAACAAAATTATTGGATCAGTAAGTTAGAATGGACTGGAATCATGAGCGTGATCTCCCTCGTTTGGGCCGTGAGGCTCGCTGGCGGGGCCAGCCGGCCGTGGTGGCGCAGCTTAGAGTTTGGAAATGGGGTGAGTGTTCGAGGCCATTTTGGAAAAGGTTAGTGCCCGCCCACTCACACACACGTGAGGCTCCGATCATGGGCACCGAGCACCCCGCCGCCAGCACAGGCCGGCCCCGGGGCCCATGGGGGGCGTGTCTGTGACTTGAGCTGGTTCCTAAATTACATCTGGTGCATCGTCGACCTTTAAAAGGGAGTTCCGTACAGTTTTTGCCTTTTGCCACAGAAACTTTCACATGTCGGTTTTTACGAAGGCACATCCTATGGTGTATAAAGGGGCTTCTGTGTGCTTCTCACGTTTGTCTGTCCTTTCCCCCAGATGTTCTCACGGCATTTGAGAAAAACATCCCATTAAAAAAACGTTGCAGTGCTCGTGGGAGACGGAATGCGGGGGGCCACTCACCTCTGGGCCCAGGGTCTCCCAGCTCTCCGGTGGGACCACGATATCCAGGGGGCCCTCGCGCACCGGGGTGGCCGATGGAGCCGGGGGGCCCCGGGGGACCTGGGGGTCCAGCTGGACCAGGCCGGCCCGCGGATCCCGGCGCTAAAGGCTTCCTCAGGTGAGCTGCTAACTGTGCAATTTGTTCTTTTGAAAAACAAAGGGGCACGCGTTTATTCAAAGCGGATTAGCGGAAGTGTTCTATGCGGCGGCTAAAACGTCAGGGCTGCCCGCCTTCCAGAAGGAAGTTTCACAGATTGAAAGGGGCCCGAACTTGGTGTGAGGGCACGAAACTCTAGTGCTGCCAGAGTACCGAGCAGTGAGTCAAGGCCCAGAAGGAGGCGCTCCCTTTGCGCGAGCTCCTTAAAAGCCCTGTGAATCAAAGTGGCCAAAAGATGCCACTTAGTTCGGAAGGGCTGAAAGGGCACAGTCCCCGTCCCTCATGACTGATTCTTTGAGCAGACGTTTAGAGCGCCTGGCCCGGTATTAAATCCCGGGGGAGGGAGCCCCCACCTGCTGCAGATGGACGGAGCGGACCCCCAAGGACCCCAGGCAGCTGGGCAGGGAAGGGGGTGGGAGGGCACTCACCGCTGAGCATCGCCCCACACAGCTCCCGGATGTGCTGCTCGCTGGCCTCTCGTCCCTGAAACGCACCCCGTAAGCTGGTCAGCGGACGGGGGCAGGCCGACACCTCCAGAGGCACCCCGCCATCACTCTTGGGAAGGTGACCCCCGCCCCCGGACACCGACCTCAACACAGGGAAAGAAGCACGTACCGGGACTCCGGGCTTCCCGGTGATGCCAGGCACGCCTTGGACGCCCTGGAAACCCACGGGGCCGGGCGGGCCTGGGACGCCATCCACGCCACCGGTGCCGTTGGGACCCGGGATGCCCTTCGGGCCCAGCTCCCCTCGACTGCCGGACTAGGGGAGAACGGGACCGGTGCCCAGAACCCCGCCACGCACGCTCCTCCCTCTTGCCCCGCTTCCGGGCAGAGCCAGCTTCGCGACCTGCAGGCCTGTGTCTCCTTTGGGCTTTACTGTCAGGACGGCTGCCAGCCACTTACCTCTCCTTTGGGACCGACGGGACCACCGGGACCCTGCGAGAGAGGAGCCGTTGCGTGTGCTGCTAGGCAGGCGGGCATTTGCTTCCAGAGAACCCAGCCAGCACGTTACTGGTCAGGGATGGCCTCGAACAGCCGGGAAACTACAACTTGACCGCTTCAGGATCTCTCGTAAGTACGTTTTTATCTCGCTGGGGTTGTGTTATGACCACTGATGTTTTTGTGACTTAGTTTTCCTAAAGGGTGTTTTCAGTAGCTGCTTCATACTTTTTCTCACACGTGTTGACTTTGCTCCTGGCCGTCATTATCATTATAATAAATGACGCTAAGCTGACAGTCTGTCCCTAAGGTTCCCTTTCCCCAGCTGTGTCCTCCTCAGGAAGCTTCCTGTGAACAGGCACGTGGTCCCAACCAGACAGCAGATGGCCCAGGACCCATTCTGCCATGGCGCCATCGGCAAGAGCAGACGCCTCTGGGCTCCGCAGCCGGCAGGAACTGCCACCCCCATCAGATTATCAGGGAGGGGTTCCCAGGGTCCTGCTGGGTCAAGGTCATCCGGGAATTCCCCAAAATAAACTTCGAGCGTGCGCACACACACACACACACACACGCGCAGCCCTGACCACGTCCTGGCTACAGTCACAGGGCTGTGGGCTGTGCCAGAGACGAGGGTCCCCGGGGCCAGGTCGTCACCATCTCCCCCAGAAACCTCGACAGCCTTAGTCACTGAACTGAAACCCTGGCCACGTGGCAAAGACCCTTCCCCCGAAACCCCACGACCGTCGTGCCCCAGCCTCCAGGAAAAGGTCCACCTGTCCATGAGCTCAGTCAAGGATTTTACTCTAAACACAACTTGATTTTTAGCTCTGTGGAGGCAGAGTTTTCTTGAGTTTTATCTGAACCGTGCCCCAGTTCCCGCCGAAAGTCACCGGTGACGTGACTGCAGGCAGTATCACGTGGACAGGAGCCCACAGGACCCACAGGGACACATGGGCCCAGCCCCTGGCCTCCATGCGGCTTCCCCCACTCCCAGGACCAGCAGAGACTGGCCTCCCCCGGACGTGGCTAGTTCACACTCAGCTGTTAACACAAGTGAGGCAGACTCGGTCACACTCACCAGCTCTCCTTTGTCCCCAGGAAGGCCGTCAGAACCTGCAATGCCCTGGGAACGACACGCCCCAACGTTAAACCATGTTCTCAAGCCTCGGGAGCTGGTTCGCGAGACCCCGGACGAGGGGGACGCAGGCTGACGTCCCTTATTGACCTGACACGAGGCTTTCTTGCCAAGCAGAATCCTCAACCAATATAAAGAGGACCTGGGGCCACCTGGAGGTCACAGGCCCAGCACCCTAGCCTTTCCAGAGAGGACAAATTTTTGACCTACAAACAGGCCTGGAGCCCAGATGCCGCCCTTGACGAGCTCACATTCCCAGAAGGTCCGCAGGAACACCCCCTCCCCCGGGGGCCCCAGGAGCCGAGCCGGGGAGTTGGGCTGGGTGTCCAGAGCGGTCACCTCCACTCAGAGGGAGCAAGGAGAAGCCAGTCACGAAGACAGCGGGAGGGAGAGAGGAGCTTCAGCCTGCATGGACGGGACCAGCGGGCACCCACTCACCTGGTCTCCCTTCGGGCCTGCGGCTCCTCCGGGGCCCTGGCAGAGAGAAGGCTCGGCCTTAGAGGAAGCCCAGGGCCCCCGGGGGGGTGGAGCACAGGGGCCCCGGGCGCGTCCCCCAAGTGTCTTAGGGACGCCAGAGCATCGCAGCACGCGGGGTGCCGTGGGTGTTTAATGGGCCTCTTTTGGGTTGGGTGTTGCTTGTACTACCAGCGACCGTGCGGGCAGCTGGCACCTGTAACCCTCGGGTGGCGTCCCGAGTGGGACCGGACGTGTCTGGGGAGGTGCAGGCTGGGGTCGCCCCGAGAACAGAGAACATTAAAGTAACAGTTGTCCGTCTGCTCAAACAGCAGCAGGAGCCAGAGCTGCCCTGGGAGGGGATGGAGGAGGCCGGGTGGGCAAGGTGGGGGGGAAGGCGAGGACCCTCTGTGAGCACAGCCCCCGGGCCCCCTCCCCCACCCTCGCAGAGGCCCTGGCCCCTGGGGTTTCCCGCCCGCCTGGAGGCTAACGAAGGGCCGCTTTCTCGGCCAGTGGTTTCCGTGGCCCCCGCCCTGCCCTGCCCGCCTCCCCGGAATGAAGCGAGGTCTGGACGGCAGCTCCTGGGCCTTCCCGTCTGCAGGGGTGATGGCAGAGGCAAGCGCGGCCTTGGCAGGGCCTGGGGCGCGCGTCCAAGTGGGGCCTGGTCCTGCCCCGCCGGGCGCCTGGGCGCTCTGGCCCGACCATCCCGGGACCACAGGGACCCACACTGAACCCACCGTCACAAGACCGCTAGGAAAGTTAGAAGCAGTCACGGTTAACAACAGTTGGGGTTTTCACACTTGTCTTAAAGCAACGTAACCCTTTGTCCGACCCTCAGCTGAAACCCGACGGGCCCCCACGGAGCCAGGAGCACCGGCCTGCCGGCCACCGGCAGCATGCGGTCCTCCCCTGTGGGTCCCGGGGACTGTGAGCAAGGGCGGGGTGGGGTAGGGGCACCCCCTGCCGGGACAGCCACTTACCCGGTCACCCGTGACACCTCGGAGGCCCTGGGGGCCCGGCAGGCCGGGGTCTCCTGTGTCGCCCTTCCGGCCCTGCAGACAAGGACCCAGCTCGTCAGCACCCACAAAGGAGCCCAGCAAGGAGCCCAGCGGGGACCCCTCCCCCTGCTCAGCTGGCCCCCCTGGGCGTAAACCCCGCCCCAGATCTCACCCACCTGGAAGCCTCGGACGCCAGGGGCTCCAGGAGGGCCTTGCGGGCCCAGAGCCCCCTGAAAGACAAAAGGAAGGTGTGGGTCCAGCTCGCCTGCCCCTAGGGACGCCGGGCAGACATGGGAGCTGGCCCGCTCGCCAGGGACAGAGATGGGGGCGGCCGGGGGTTGTGGGGGTGAGGCGTGCCCTCAGACCCCACACGCCCGTCAGCCTTGGGAGCCAGGCACCCACACCCAGGGCTGCCCGGGGCCCTGTGGCCAGTGTCCCCACGATCCCATCTGTCCACCTACTCGGACGTGAGGGGTGGGAAGCCCCCACTGCACCTCACGGAGCCTGCGGCGGGCGCTGTGACTTCCTCCCTCGGCAAGGATGGGACGGCTGGGCCTCGCCCTCGGTGTCTTTTGGCTTTCGTGGGCTCAGCTCACTGACGTGTCCCAGATGCCTCCCCAGCCCGCGCGGCAACATGGCGGTGCTTCCCTGCCCCTCCCCCCTGCCAGGCTACACCCGCCTCACTCACCGCCGAGCCCCTGTGGCCAGCCTCACCGCGCTCCCCGGGCACGCCAACGTCTCCCTGCACGAGGTCGGGGGGAGGGGGACAGGGGTCAGCAGGGTCCCGGGACTTAGGGGGGGGAGGGGGGAGGGGGGACACTTACCGGGATGCCAGGCTCTCCCGAGGGTCCGGCCTCACCCAGCTCCCCAGCTCGGCCCTGCACGAGAGAGAGCCCCGAGTGTGTGCTCGTCCCTCCCTCCGGGGCCCGGGCACCACCCCCACCCCCCACCCCCAGCAAGACGGAGAAGCCACCTACCAGTTCTCCCTTCTCGCCCTTGGACCCTGCTCGTCCGGGGAGGCCCTGCGCACGTCAGAGGTCCGGGCTGTGAGCCCGTGGCAGAGCACCCCCAAAGCGGGGCTCCCCCTGCACAAACTCCCGCTCGGGGACGCGCAGGAGAAGACCCCCGTCCCCGAGGCCCCACCGGCGTAGCCCCGGCACCACCGAGGGAAGCCCACACGCTCACCGGCAGCCCGTTGGGACCCTTCTCTCCTGGGGCACCGTTGCGACCGGCCTCTCCCTGCAGGAGGTCGGGGGACAGGGTGCTGAGGCCCGGGAGGCCCAACCCCCGCAGACCCCTTCTCCCCTGTATGCCAGATACCAACCTTCTCGCCATCGAGTCCGGGCACGCCGTCCCGCCCGTCCTTGCCCGGCATACCCTGGGGATGGGGGGTGGTGTGAGGCCTGGGGCGCGGCGCGTCTCCCGTCACCCCACCCTCCCTCCCCAGGCCGGTGTGTCAGTCCCCGCAGGGGGCTTGCGGAGAACGCCGCCCTCCGCGTCTGCCCGGGGTTTTCACCACGCCCACAGCCAAGTTCCGTTGCAGCCCGTTTTGCAGATGAGAAGACAGAGGCTTGGGGGCTGGGAGGTGGGCCTTCCCGATCCCACACTCTGGACCGATGTGGGAACAGAGAGCACAGCCCAGTGTTGGGAAACCAGCAGGAGGGCAAGCTTTCAGAGGAGGCCCCCAGGGGCCCGTCCTCGTCCCCGTGGGTTGGGGCTGGGAGGGGCTGAGCAGGGGACCGGGCGGTGCGGGTGCCCCAGGACCCTCAGAATGCCCCACACC
Source organism: Felis catus (assembly GCF_018350175.1). NCBI lineage: Eukaryota > Metazoa > Chordata > Mammalia > Carnivora > Felidae > Felis > Felis catus. The sequence goes on from NC_058370.1 coordinate 1,307,998, forward strand.
TGTGCCCACCGGTCTACCCAGCCCACCCTTCTGTCCCCTGCGGCAGACGCTCTGCCTCCTCCGCCCGGTCGGGGCCGTCCAGAACACGTGGCCCCGTGCCCTGCTCAGCCACTGCTAGGAGGCTCTGGACGGCGACAGCAGCGTTCGGCCAAGTGAGGGCCACACGCCGGCCACGGACAGCCCCGGGCAGCTGAAGGAGAAGGGTTCTCCCGGGGGGAGACACTTGCAGAAGATGGGAGGCCAGCAGGGCCAGCAGGGGCCTGCTCTGTGCAGGGACACCAGGGACACCGGCCGTTGTCCGACACCGCGGCAGCCGTGGGCACTCACCGGCTCTCCGCCCGGCCCGGCCACTCCAGGGGCTCCTTTGGGACCAGGTCTGCCCTAAAAGACACATAAGCCACTGCATTTGGGACCTTGAGGAAGAGGAATGCTCCCCCCCCCCCCCCAGACTGTGTCCCTGGTCCCCAGGCAGGCTCAGGCCAGGAGCCCTGCACGCACCCCGTGCCCATGACTCCCGGGCACCAGGGGCTGTGCTCAGGGCTGGGGGATGCCCAACCGCGGGGGGAAGGGCTTGTGGACTTGGGACCCGTCTCAGCATCACGCGGCCGTCTCCTGGGCCTCTGGCCACGGGACTCAGCCTGGGGGACGACGAGGTTGAAGGCGTCCGCAGGCAGACGCCAGCTTGGGGCTGTCCCCTCATTGCTCGATCATCTCTCAGCTTTACTCACGGTCACTCGCTCAACCTGAGAGTCATTTTCTCTGTTATTCCATTTCACAGTTGGGCAACGTTGGCGCAGGGCCCAGGGCCTCTGGCAGGATGAGTGTAGCGGCCGGAATGCGCCCCCAGGAGTCTGGTCCTACAGCCTCCGCCCCGCTGCTCCCGGCACGAGCTCGTCAGAGCCACCAGAACTGCCGGTGACCCAGCTGCTGGCCAGGGGTCACCCCACCCTCCCTCCCCAAAGGTCGGCATGTCTGGAGGAAGGACCCAGAGAATCAAGGTCACTTTACTTACAAGGTCACCCTTGGGGCCACGGAATCCGTCTGGGCCCCTCTCGCCTCTGTCACCCTAAAATGATGGGGGGGGGGAGGTATGGAAACAAAAAGTTAACTGCAGAAGGTGGGAGCGCTGGATGGAGGGTCACAGGGGCCAGAGGGACGTTGACCACACCTCACACACGTCCAGAGGGAAGAATACCAAAGTCCCAGCGAGAACAGGCCCCCGCCGTAAACTCAACCCCCCCCCCCAGGTGTACCCACTCCTGCCCCCAGGTGTGCCCAGGGTTGCGTGCCCACAAGAGGACTCCGCTCCCGGAAGGGCCAGCCCGGCGCAGCCCAGGGGACTGAGGGAGGCGTCTGAGTGAGGAAGAGGAAGAGGAAGGGTACAGAGAGCCCAGGCCTGCGGGGGGCCACCCTCCACCCCCAGACACACACATACCACTTTCCCAGGGGCTCCTGGGATCCCCAGCGGCCCTCGGAATCCGATGGGACCCTGTAAAGGAGGCGGGGGGCCATCTGGGGCCTCTCATCTGGAGCCTGGCCAGCATCCCTTGGAGGACGTGGCTCCAGCCAGAGAGACCCTGCCTCCAGCACCCCCAACAGACACCCCCAGCAGGCCCCTCCCCGGTCAGCCGCCCAGGGGTCCCAAACCACCCCCCACCCCCCTTTTCCAAGGCCTCCACTCCGCTTGCCTAGGGCCCCTCTCCACCTGAGGCGGGGCTGACTTACCCGATCCCCGGGGGGCCCGGCCGGCCCCGGCAGACCTCGAAGTCCCCGAGGCCCCTGTAAGAGGAAAGCTGGAAAGGCAGGGCCTGGGCCAGCAGCACCCCCAGGACTGCACGCCCCCCGGGAGCCACAGAGGGCCCTAGGGTCTTCCCTAGAAGCACCTGACCTCGGGCCAGGCCCTGGAGGGGCAGGGCCACAATTCCTAGGATCTGCAGGCTGGCAGAGGCAGGACCCTGGCCCGGTCCCTCTTACGGGTGTCGGTGGACCGTCCCCTGCAGCCCTAAGCAGTCGAGAGGCTCTGGCCCCACATCCCCACCCACGTCTGGCCCCTTCCCCTGCTCACCTGCAGCCCTACAGTGCCTGGGATGCCAGCGGGCCCGGGGGGGCCAGGATCACCCTGCAATGGAGATGAGGTGCCGTGAGCTGGGTCAGGCCTGAGCCCTCCCAGCACCTGTCCAAACCCACTGGTCCCCCCAGATGAGCCCGTGCAGCGGGGGCCGTGGCCCTGTTCACAGCTGAGCCTCTGAGGTTAGGGGGGTTCTGGCCTTCCTCTGGAGGGCAAGGTCCCTGTGGCTTCTGCTCCTGCAAGGCCCCCAGCCTTTCCCAGACGCCTCTGCCTGGCTGGTGTGGGCGCATCTACTGCCCGAGCGGCGACCTCACCGTGCCGAACATGTACCCAGCCTCAACTGGTGCCTGTGGGTAAGGGCAAACCAAAATCTTCCGCGGCCAGGGGCCACGGTGGGGGGGGTGGCAGGAGCCTCCAGGAGACCTCTCCAGCCACCAGCGGGGCCCACCTGAGCTCAGGGAACTTCCACGTGAGACCAGGCAGGTGGGGGGTTCGTCCAGGGACCCTGCCCCAAATCACTTGGCTCCGACTGGCCAGGCCCCACAGAGGAGGCGTGCATAGCATGCCCCAGAGGCGGCCGGCACCCCCTCCCTGACCCACCACCAGGCGCCCCTCCCTCCCTCCCACCCCCGCCCAGGCCGATGGCCCTGCCGCGGCCCACATTCACCTTCTCGCCATCCTTGCCGACCTCTCCTTGCTCCCCTTTGTAGCCGGTGGGCCCCTGAAAGCCAGTGGGGGCGAGGAGTCAGAGCCCACCCCCAGCAGCCCTGAACAGAGGCCTGCGTGGCCGCCAGATCAGGTGGGGAAACTGAGGTCCGGTCAAGAGGGGGCAAGGCCGGGCCAGGGAAGGGAGTTGGTGGCCTGACGCCAGCTTCCCTGGCTGCAGCTGTCGCCATGCCGCCCGGTCCCGGTGGCCACACCGGTGCCCAGCCCGTTAACAGTGCTGAACAGGGGGGTGGGGACAGAGCAAGGCCCCCAGGCTGGGTCGGAGGCCAGCTCTCCCTCCTTCCTGGAACCACCAGGGCGGACTTTGTAGAAGCCCACCTCCCCCGGAGTCCCCTCCCGATCTTGAGGCTCGGGTCTGAGTCACCCTGTGGCCGCCGCTCACCTTGAACCCTGGCATTCCTGGGGGCCCAGGAGGGCCTGGGGGGCAGATGGCCGGGCACTGTTGGAAAGCAGAGTGGTCAGAGCGGGACCTGCCTCTCAGGTCAACACCCAGGGGCCCTGAGACGGGCCATTCCAGACGAGTGAAGGGACCTCAGGCCACACCAGGGCCTCCCGGGGAGCCCGGACGGGCCCTCGCTCAGTGTGGCCGCCCGGGGTGGGTGGGGGGTGCAGAAAGGCACTGCCCGGAGCAGGATGGTGGCTGCCTGGCCCCTCGCGGGCTCGCGCTGGGAGCCAAGCTCCCCTTTCTCCGTACTCAGCGCAGCGGCTTCACAAAGGGGCCCTCATCCCGTGTTCCCGCAGCAAATCTCGGGCCGGGGCTCCTGTCAGTGCACAAATGTGCTCTAGGAACGGACAGGTGTCCTGCAGACACGGATGGGGCACTCCGCGCCCAGGGCACCGTAACCCCAAGGGATGGCGCTGGGTTTCCTAGATCATTCCGCAGCTCATCTCTGCCCCTGCCTGGCCCCTCGCCAGGGGCCCAGCCATTCTCCCGATTCTGGAAGGTTCTGGAAGGTTCTGGAAGGTCCCTAAACCCTCCCTCTGGGACATGCCCCGGTCAAACACTCCGGACACAGGGGTGGAGCCAAGGGCGCCGGCAGCCGGCAGGTCACATCCTTCAGGAGCACCGGACGCCGACCCCTCCGCGCACAGTGGAGAAGGACCTGGGGCCGCCCCAGACGCGGTCTTCGTTTTCACGGGAGCGACAAAGCTCACAGATAAGAGTGAGTCCCAGACGTTAGTCCAGAGCCTTCTCTGCTGGGGAAACCCTCTGTGCCACCCGTTGTAGCCGACACCCGCCGAGTGTGGCTGAACGGTCAGCGCCCGGCTGTGCCAGGCTACAACTGGATTCTGTTTCACTTCGATTCACATTCACACTCCTGTGAGCAGGGGGTGGGGGTGGGGGGTGGGGGTGGGGGTGAGGGGACCCAGGGGCAGGAGCGCGGGAGGGAGCGGCTCATAGCCAGTGGGCAGAGTTGGCGTGGCGAGGCCGCGCCCAGAGCTGGTGCCACCCACGCGGACCCGGGGGGTAGGGAACGAGCCACGGGGTCCCTGAGGCGGTGGGCTGGGCTGTGCCCCCTCCCCCCAAGACGGGCAACCTTCACAGATGGCTGCAAGTGCCTACCTGCAGGTCAGTGGCGCCTTCAGGGAGGACCCCTGGGTGACCCTGGGACACAAAGACAGCTGACTTGGACGCTGCCGTCCCCCGCCCTCCCTGTCACCCACCACTCCGGACTCAGTCCCTTCATCCCTCACGTGGCCAGTGCTGGGCATTAACAAGGACAGAAACCACCTGTCCTGAGCCACTGGGCCTGAGCCCTGCCTGTCCCCAGGTCAGCTGACCTGGCTGCCACTTTGGCCCCGGACTCCGCCCGTGTCTGAAAAGGGGATGGGAGTCCACGTGGGTGCGGCTGGGGGCCCCGGGGACAGGAGAGCCACGTCATCGCTGCCTGGCACTACCCCAGCGAAGCCCTGGGGTCCCCTGCCTGGTACTTACAGGGGGTCCAGGAGGTCCCGGGGGGCCAGGGAGGCCCGGTAGTCCAGAGGGTCCCTGGGGGGTGGGTTATGACGTTAGGTGAGGGTGACCAGCGGTCTCCCTCCCTGTGCCCTCACGGGGATGTTGCCACCTGCCCGCCTCCCCGAGCCTGGCCTGTGCATGTGCCCACAGCGCATCTCAAGGCCTAGCCTGTCCTTGTCCCTGAATGTCACTTGGGGTTTCCATCAAGGGCCATGAGAAAGGAAATGGGGGAGGAGGAGGAGGAGGGTAGAAGGGGTGAGGGGAAGAGGGAGGGAAGGGAAGGGAAGGAGCAGAGGTGGGAGGAAGCCCTGGGGGTTGAATTGGGGGTGTCCCGGTGGGCAGGGCCCTTGCTCTGAGCAGGGGGGAGGGTCAGGGCCAGCCACTCACCGGGGGGCCCCGGAGGCCAGCTCCACCAGGGATGCCGCTCACTCCTGCCTCTCCCTGGGGGGGGGGGGGAAGGACGTGAGAAACAGGGGTCTGCACCCACAGACCCACACAGGGCTGGTCTGCCCCCTCTGGAGGGACAGGAAGTCCGGTGCGGGGCGGCTGGCCCCAGCCCCGGTTTGGGACCTGGCAGCCCGCCTGGCCCGGAGTGTGGTGGGCGTGCTTGGGTGGGGCCGCGAGGGTGGTCAGTACTCACCGGGGGTCCGGGGAGGCCTTTGCCCTGCAGTGACAAGCACGGGGTCAGAAGGCGCTGGGGACAGCCCACCTCCCTCCCCCCGTCTCCCCCTCCCCTGAGACAGGCGGGCTGTACGAGGGGGACCCCCAGACTCCTGGTGCAGGGGGCCCTCCTTGGGGGAGAGAGGACACAGCCCAGATGGTGTCCCAGGACCCCGGCCCAGGCTGGCTCGGCCCCAGAGGGACAGCAGGCAAGAGGGCTGGACGCTGCCTCTCAGGGCTCCCGAGGGCACCCCACCCCGGCCAGACCCTCTAGCTCCTCAAAGTCCCACGCGAGGGGGAAATGACACTCACCCCCAGCCCGGGGGGCCCTGGGGGGCCCAGACTTCCCTGCAGAAGGAAAGAGGGTCAGGAGTGAGCTGAGCCCAGGCGCCCAGGACTCTGTGAACCAACCTGTCCCACCCGCCCCCCCCTCTGAAGTGGGAGCTCTCCGTTTTACAGAAGATCGAGGCCCCGGGGGGGACCTCTGAGGCCCAGCGGCCCGGACAGGTCTTTGCCAATAATCCCGCTGAGGAAAATCCATCCAGACTCTTGGAAACGAACACAGGAAGCAGCCCAGAGCAGGCAGGACACGCCCCCAGGAAGGCCCGGGGCTAGGGCTGACCCGAGCCACACAGAAGGGCCCTGTGCCCACCTCTCCAAGAAGCCTTCCAGGTAGCCCCCCCAAAGGTCACGAGAGCTTTGGCCCCTGCCCTTTCTGCCACTCCCCTGTACCCCGAAGACGCAGGCCCGGCCCGGGGGGCCCCCCGACAAGAGACTCCCTACAGAAAGCCCGGAGCCAGCCACCCTGGCCCTCGCCGGGTCTGAACGCTAGGACGGCCGCGAGCAGGGGCCCGTGTGTCGTCCCCCTGAGCCCACCTGCCCTTCTGTGGCCTCCACCTCACCGCACACGCGGTAGGACGTCCCAGCTGCCCTCAGGGCCACCAGCTTTGTGGACAGTGCTCAGCACTGGGGGTGGGGTGGGGACCTCACTCCCGAGTGGAACCCATTCAACTTGGGGCAGGCACTGACCCGTTCTCCAGGTGCGCCCTTGGGGCCCGGTGGTCCGTCCTGTCCTGTCAGACCCTGGGGAGAGAGGCAGGGGAGGGGGGACGTGAGGGGTCACGCTGGGAGGACGATCCGCCTCCCCCCAGAGGGCACTCTCCTAACTAAAATGGGTCCGGACACCGGGAAGAACCTTGCCTGCGGCTCCTTCCTCTCCCAGAGCCTCTGGGGAAGGTGAGGAGCTGATAAGCCCAGCAGGTGGGAGAAGTCCCTTCTCAGAGCCCTGCCGCGGCCCCCAGGGTCCTGGGGCCAAGGCCTTGAGCCCCGAGGACAAACGCAGCCAGCCTGGGGCTCAGAGGGGCCCAGGTAGCCAGAGAAACGAGAGCTAGGAGCATTTGCACCCCTGCCGCGAGCTGGCCTCGTCCTCTGCCTGGGCTGAGGGGTCTGGGATGCAGGCCAAGGGACCCCCGCTGGGGGACATCCGGAGACTCTTGGGACCGAGCAGGCCCGGCGCAGGCCCAGCCCCAGCGGGAGAACTGCAATTAAACTTGACTCCTGGGATACAACCCCTCCGGTCCGGCTCAGGGGAGGAGAAGGGAGGGGGCTCACGAGATGGGGCTCTCAGGAGGGGAAGGGGGGAGGGGGAGGAAGGGGGCGGGCACACTCACGTCCACACCGGGCAGTCCTGGGAGCCCAGCCTCCCCTGGTTTCCCTGGCTTCCCTGGGGCCCCTTTTGGTCCCTGGAGGGAGGAGGGGGAGGGCAGAGGCGTGAGGGCAGGTCCAGCCCAGAGCCTTGGCCTTCACCAATAAGGCTTGGGTTTTCCAGCTGCGGCACCGCCCAGCAATTAGAGATTGGCTCTTCTCCACCGGAGGCCCAGCTGCCGGCTTTCCTGCAGACCCCCACCCAGCTGGGCCCGGCGCCCACCCTCACTGGCCCCAGCTGGCCGCCCTCTCCAGCCGCCTCCCCTGCTTAGTCACCTCTGTAGGAAGTTCACCTGGATGCTTCGTCAGCCGCCCGGGCTAAGGGCCTGTGCGTCCCTCTGTGGGACCCCCGGTGTGCCCTAGAACCCTCAATTCCTGGGCCTGAACAGCTCTGTGAAAGCTCAGGGCCCCCTCGCTGGCTGTAGCAACCTGGCCTGCCTGGCACCGGCCCAAAGACCGTCTCAAAGCCAGCCGCCACCCAGGGACACGCTGAATCCCACACGCTCCCCTCCTGCCCCCTTCCCGCCTCTGAGGCCTCCTGCCTGGCGGGCAACCCAGGGCCCAGTGTGGTGGGAAGGGGGCGTCCTGACCCCTCGGTTCTAGGTCCACCCCTCCCCTTGCCGTAGCTGGACACTCACCGGGGACCCTGGCAGACCCGGAGGCCCAACTTCTCCCTGTAGAGGGGAAGACACCCACATGTGACCAAGCGTCCCCTGAAGACCCCGGCCCAGGGGAGCAGAGACCCAAGAGGCGACACGGGACCCCCCCCCCCACATGCGACCTCATCCACATCTAAGGGGCCCCCTCCTCTCTGGGGCCAGGCACAGGGACACACCCCCCACCCCTCCACCAGCCTGAGAAGCCTCAGAAGGTGGGGCACAGCCCCTCAGACTTGCAGAGGCCCAGGGGGAACGCCACCCCCGTGACCACTAGGCCCGAGACCCTTGGCGTGAGGCTTCCAGGTTTTTAAGTGGAACCCTCCCCAGAAGGAACGGCATGACTCCCGTCAGCCTGGGGCTCCTGGGGGGCCGGGCGCCCAGCCCCAGCGGGAGGGGTGTGGGGGCCCTGGGTCCAGGGCCCAATGTGGCCACCATGACCCGCCCCGCCCCCACCCTGCGGGGCTGTCGCTGAGCACCCTGCGGGTTGAGATCAACCAGGGTTGGTGTGGATATAAGACTCAGGGCCATCTAGGGCCTTGGGGGCTCAGAGAGAGACTGAGGACTGGTCAAGGGGGGCTCTCGCGGGCGAGGAGGTCCTGGGGCAGGTCTCTGCTTTACATGGAGGTGGCTGGATGGGGGGGGTTCACCCAAGACGGTCCTGGGGGAGGCTGGCCAGGGGATTTCAGCTGCTTGGATTGGGCCACACTTGACCTGGGGCACCCCTGGAGACAGCATCTCTGGGGCGGAGCCAGCTCCAGAGCCCCCCCAAAGCTGGCTCCAGCCCGAGACCCTCAGGGGACAGCCCTGCACCTCCACCCCCAGGGCCTCAGGATACAGGAGCAAGGGCCCCTCGGGGACTCAGAGACACGCACATCAGTGCCCACATTCCCAGGCCAAAGACTACCGTGCACCCCCCACCTGCTCTGGGGACGGGATCCCTGCGGGCTGAACCCTGAACAGGAACAAGGACCGTCTTTGTCCCTCTTCACACCCCACACCCCGCTTCACCCCAGCCCCGCCGAGTGGGACTTAGTTTTGTCTCCATCAGGTCTAGAGGCTCAGGGAGGTTGCAGCCAGACTAGAACCCCACGGAGCCCTCCCCACCCGCAAACTCACATCAATGCCATCCTTGCCCGGTTTCCCAGGTGGCCCTTGGGGGCCCGGGGGGCCTTGGGGTCCCACTTTCTGAAACGGAGAAGTGTCATCATGGAGTTGATCCCTCCCACCCTCTCCCGCGGGTCAGCCCAACAGAGCGTCCCCTGTTCCTGGGTCGGGAGCGGCACCGGGGGCCTGGCCCCGGGCCCCCCACCCCCCCACCCCGCCCAGGCCTGCCTCAGAGATCCCCCAAAGCCCGGGGCTGGCAGCATCTGCTGCCTGGATCCTCCAGGAGGGGCTGCACCGCAGGGAGCCTCGGGGAACAAAGGCGACATTGTGCCCGTCTGGTGGCAGCAGCAGCCGACCAGGCCGGGCGAGGACAGGGCGACTCCTGGGCTCATCCACGAAGGGTCGCGCCATCCACGAGGGCCCCGTGGGGCGACCAGTCTCTGTGCTCCACGGCGAGGTGGGCGATGGGCCTCGAGGCTGCGCAGGCGGTCCCCAAGCGTCCGGGTTCCGGGCTCACTCACTGGCCCAGGGTGGCCGGGGAGGGGGCAGGTCGGTCCCCCCGCTGTGCTGCTCGACGCCCCGTCTCAGAGCCCCCGGACTCCCACCCTGGCCGCCACTCTCTGGCCCGCGCTCACCTGCGCCTCGGTCACGGTCGCGGCCAGGAGCTGCCCGAGCAGGAGCAGGGCCAGGGTGGGGGCTCCGGCCATGGCTGCACTCGCGCTCTGAGCAGCGGCAGCGCCGGCGGCCTGGGCTCGGGGCGGACGGCGGGCGGGGCGGGCGGCGGGCTGGACGCCAGTTCCCGCCCCGCCGCCGGCTGAGCACAAGCCCCCCATTCAGCAGGGCCCACCTGGGGCTTCCGCGCCGCCCCACGCCTCCCCGCCGAGCCGGCCAGGGGGAAGAAAAGAGACCCAGTGGCATTTTTTGGCCAGCCTCGGAGTTAAAATTATCCCCGAGACCGATGAGTTACACACATATACCTTTTAGCAAAAAAGAAAGAAGTTCTTTTCACCACTTGAGCCCGGAGCAGGGCGTAGAGAGGGAACAGTCCCGCATTGAAGGGCTCCTTCCGAAAAGGGGCAGCCCCAGCCCCAGCCCCAGCACAGGGCGACCTCCTCGGGATCCTGAGGGCGACCGAGGCTGCCCAAGGCCCAGCGAGACCCCCAGCGAGGGCGAGCATCCCTGTGCCCCGGGGCCAGACCAAGCCACGCCTCTGGCTCCCGCGCCGTGTCCTGCCACGGGCAGAAGTTAGGGCCATGCCTGCTCGGCCGGGGACATCGCCCATGCCCAGGGGCCTCACCCCAAACTTTAGCAATCCTGAGTGGCCCATCCATGTTGCCCATCACTGGCAAAGGGCAGACTCTTACCCAGCGCTCCGCACCCCAAGAGAGGGCAAAGTGGCGGCCTCGGTCGAGAAGAAAGCCCCACCATGAGCCTGGGCCTGAGCACGAGTGGTGGATGGGCCCCTGAGGCTGGTGTTGGCTGTTCCCGTTTTTCACAAGATTTGGGCAGCTCCGGGCTCGCCAGATTTAGGCAAACTCTGCTTCCCCCTGGGAAGGCACAGGAACAGCAAGGTAGGGGGCAGCACCTGGGGCCAGGGGCCTCCATGGCCACCCTAGGGGACTCTCAAAACTCCAGGTCACCTACAGGCCCATTGCATTTGCAGGATCTCACCACCACCCCCGCCCCCCCAGGTGTCTGAATGTTTAGAATCCCCTAGGAAATGCTGCTTTAGGATTTAGAGTGTGCTGTGTGAGCTCGGCTTCTCTCTTTCCTTTTCCCTTCCCTCCTTTTCCCTCCTCTCCCCTCCCTTCTCCTCCCCGTTCCCTTTCCTTCTTTTTATTTTATTTTATTTTATTTTATTTTATTTTATTTTATTTTATTTTATTTTATTTTTTTAATTTACAACCAAATTAGTTAGCATCTAGTGCAACAATGATTTCAGGAGTAGATTCCTTAGTGCCCCTTCCCCATTTAGCCCACCCCCTCTCCCACACACCCCCCCCCCAGTAACCCTCAGTTTGTTCTCTGTATTTGTGAGTCTCTTCTGTTTTGTTCCCCTCCCTGTTTCTATATTATTTTTGTTTCCCTTCCTTTATGTTCATCTGTTTTCTCTTAAAGTCCTCATGTGAGTGAAGTCATAGGATTTTTGTCTTTCTCTGACTAATTTCACTTAGCATAATACCCTCCAGTTCCACCCACGTAGTTGCAAATGGCAAGATTTCATTCTTTTTGATTGCCGAGTGATACTCCATTGTATGTATACACCACATCTTCTTTATCCATTCATCCATCGATGGACATTTGGGCTCTTTCCATACTTTGGCTACTGTTGATCGTGCTGCTATAAACATGGGGGTGCATGTGTCCCTTGGAAACGGCACCCCTGTATCCCTTGGATAAATACCTAGTAGTGCAATTGCTGGGTCGTCGGGTAGTTCTATTTTTAGTTTTTTGAGGACCCTCCATCCTGTTTTCCAGAGTGGCTGCACGAGCTTGCATTGCCACCGACAATGCAAAAGAGATCCTCTCCCTCTCTGCATCCTCACCAACATCTGTTGTTGCCTGAGTTGTTAACGTTAGTCATTCTGACAGGGGTGAGGTGGTATCTCATTGCGGTTTTGATTTGTATTTCCCTGGTGATGAATATGTTGAGCATCTTTTTGTGTGTCTGTTGGCCACCTGAATGTCTTCTTTGGAGAAGCATCTATTCATGTCTTTGCCCATTTCTCCAATGGATTATTTGTTTTCTGGGTGTTGGGTTTGATGAGTTCTTTATGGATTTTGGATACCAGCCCTTTATCTGATATGTCGTTTGCAAATATCTTCTCCCATTCTGTGGGTTGCCTTTTAGCTTTGCTGATTGTTTCCTTCGCTGTGCAGAAGCTTTTTATTTTAATGAGGTCCCAGGAGTTCATTTTTGCTTTCGTTTCCCTTCACTCTGGAGACGTGTTGAGTAAGAAGTTGCTGCGGCCAAGATCAAAGAGGTTTCTTCCTGCTTTGTCCTCGAGGATTCTGATGGCTTCCTGTCTTACGTTTAGGTCCTTCATCCATTTTGAGTTTATTTTTGTGTCTCGTGTAAGAAAGCGGTCCAGATTCATCCTTCTGCATGTCGCTGCCCAGTTTTCCCAGCACCACTTGCTGAAGAGACTGTCTTTATTCCATGGGATATTCTTTCCTGCTTTGTCAAAGATCAGTTGACCATACGTTTGTGGGTCCATTTCTGGGTTCTCTGTTCTGTTCCGTTGATCTGAGTGTCTGTTCTTGTGCTGTCCCTTTCCTTCTTCCTCCCTCCCTTCCTTTCTTTCCTATACTAGTCAATGCGAGCGGTGGGGAAAGAGTGGCATGCAGAATTCCATCTGTAACTGACCGTGGACAAGGGGGAAAACTCACAACCTCCGGCCCAGCCTGTAGGAGCTTCATTTCTGTGGGTGGGAGCTCAGGGCTTGCAGGGGGCTGTCGGTTTACCCGGGAGCAGCAGGTGGGAAGCGAAAAGGATAGAGCAGCGAGGCAAGATGACTGCTCACTGCTGGGGTGGACCGGCCGCCCCTCAGGTGCGAGGGTGTGTGTGAATTCCATCCAGAAGGGCCGACAGACGCTCACAAGAGTTCTAGCCCCCGCCCCCCCCAGCAGAGTCTGGGTCATCCTGGGACCCCCTCAGACAGCAGGGTGGGGCTTGGGGCCAGCCCCCCCCACCCCGGCCCCTGCTGGACCAGACTCAGAGGCAGCCCAGCTGGCCTTCACCCGGGTCAAGGGAATGAAACCCTGCTCCACCCTTCACCCCCAACCCATCCTTAGCTCCACTCAGCCCCCTCCACCCCCCCCCCCCAGCTGTTCCTGCCTTGAAGCTTGAACAGCCGCAGTGGGCTAGGGCTGGAGGAGGCCGGGCAGGGGGTGCCTCACATCTGGTATCACCAGGCAGAACCAAAGCATCACCCGTGTTTCGGGCCATCACTCTCCGTGATGCTTGGCGGGTCAGAGCCAAGCACGGACCCGCCCCCCCAGAGTTCCTCCGATGGGATTTTCCTTCCTCTCTGCGGTTCCAGCTTCCCCACCGAACCTTGCTCCATACTGGTCTACACTGAGGACTCTGACCCATACGGACTCACACTCATCTTGGTGCCTTAGTTTCTCCCCTCTGTGGTGGAAACGGCATCACCGACCAAACCGGAGTTCAGGCACCTGGGGTCCTACCCCTCCCAGCAGATCAGGGGTGGGGGGGGGTGGGGAGGGGAGCCAGCAGCCCAGGACATACGCCTCCCCAACTCCAGCTCTGGGGAACATCAACTCAGGGGCCCTCCCTCCCAATGACTTCCAGTTTGTGCAGCCCTCCCCCCAGGACGGGAGCGGACCGTCGGCGCTTTTTGTGAGAATGGAGCCCAAGTCGCAGCTGGTAACTCTCGGGGTGAACCGTGCTCCCTTCTCCCGTCCCCAGAACTGTGACCTTTGTCACTTCGCTTGTTCAAAGGCAAGCGCGTGGCCCTTGGCAGTCTCCTCACCCCACTGGTGTCGGTGCAGAGGAGCCAGCGTGTCAGGAAGGCGGATCCTGGCCTGAGCCAGCTGTGTCTCGGGGAGCGGGAGGTGTGCTGTGCCCACACCAGGGCAGAGGGTCCGGAGGCCCCGGGGAGGCTGTGTCTTGATGCGGAGGGCTACCAGGGTAGGGACAGAGGGCACGGAGCCAGAGAACACCGCTGACCTTGCTCCCCGAGGCACGACACTGTGCCCCATATCAGCGTGGGCACAGGTCCTGTCTGGACCCGGGCCACGCCACGCCCCTGCTCCTCCTGCTCAACCCACCCGAGGGGGCGGCGCGTGTGTCCCCAGATTTAAACTAGTGACAAAAGGCAGCCAAGGGACAGAGCGTCCGGCTCCAGAGGCCCCGGGAGGCTGCGTGGTCAGGGTGCTCGTGTGTTGGGGGGCGCCCAGGGGACACCACCCCCGGATTCCTTAAGAGCAGTGCCCCTCCCCTGCCCACTCACGGGACTGCTGCCCATGTCCAAACACTCAAAGTCAAATGAGTTTATTCAGAAAAGGTTTCGGCACCAGACTAAGAAAATGAGCCCCCATTCCCACCCCCCCCCCAGACACTTGAGGGCCAATTTACAAAGATGGGGGGGCGGTGGCTTGGAGGAGGGAGGCAGGAAGTGAGCTGGAGGTAAGGATCCCCAAGTCCCTGGCCTTCCCAGAGCGGGGATCTGCTCCTTCCACGGCTGCGGTGACCAGGAGGGACAGACCAGTACTGCTCCGTGCTGACAACAGCTGACCACGTGGCTCCCCAGACCCGCGGCAGGACGGAGGGCAGGATGCCCAGGCGGCCCTTTCCCTTAAGGCTTTCTGGGTTTGGCCTCAGGCCCCGCCCCTGCTTCCCTATCTACCGAGGGTCCCGCGGGGGCTGAGCTCCCAGGGGCACCCTGCTCTAGCTCTGCCCGGCCACCGGCCTCCTCCACCCCAGTATCCTTCTCTCTGGCCTCGGGGCACCCTGGCAGGGCGCAGCGCCGGGCGGGGGCTGGGGGCTCGGCCCCACCACCGGCACCCAGCGAGTCGCCGCTCCCGGGGCCCTGGTCCACCTTCCTTCTCTTCCTCACCTCCTCCACCACCTTGGCCCCCGGGGGGCGCTGGGGGCAGGGCTGCTCGGCCTCCCCCGGGGCCCGGCTGCCCGATTCCTGGGTCCCCCCGCTCAGGCCGCCCTGGCTGAGGGCGCAGCCCTCCAGGTTCAGGGCGATCTTCTCCACGTCCGAGGCGCTCTGGCCGCCCCGTTCCCCCGGGGCCTGCTCCCGCCGGCTGGCGTCCAGCTTCCTCTTCTTGTTCTCCTTGGGGCTCGGGGGCTCCGGGCCCCCCTCCCCGCGGCCCCCCGCCTCCCCTTCCTGGCCCCCGGCCCGCCCCGGCGCGCCGGTCTGGCCCCCCGAGGCGCCGGCCCCGGGGAGGGGGTCCCGGGAGCTCCCCTCCCCCTCCCCCTCCCCCGCGGGCAGGGGCGGCCGCAGCCTCCGCAGCTTGTCGTGCGGCCCCCACACGAACTTGCGGCGCGGCCGGAAGTGCTCCCAGGCGAAGCGCAGCAGCTTGCGGCGCTGGCGCGGGCAGCGCACGGTGAACACGAAGTAGTCCAGGGCGCTCTGGCGCACGGCCGGCAGCTCCTGGCGCACCAGCGTCTCCTCCAGGAAGAAGCGCGCCAGCGGCGCCTGGTAGCGCTCCAGGCCCAGCTCGCCCAGGGACTTGAGGATGCGCGTGATGCGGAGGTTGTTGTGGCTGTGCCTGGGGCCGGGAAGCGGGGGGGCGCTGGCGCGGGGGGCGGGGCGCCCCGCCAGGGCCCTCCCTCCTCCTCCTCCTCCCCCCTCCCCCCTCCTCCTTACTCCCCTCCCCCCTCCCCTCCTCCCCTCGCCTCCTCCCTCCCCCTCCCTCCGCCAGGCTCCGTCCCACCCTCTCGTCCCCCTGGCGCCCTTCCCCTCCCTGTGCCCCACCCCAGTCCTGGAGAAAAAGGCCTGTGTGCTGGACCCTGCAGGTGGGGATCCTGATGCATCTTTTAGAAGGGGGCTGCCCCCTGGGCCCCGAAGATCTCCCCCCACCCCCCCCGCATGGCTGGAGAAGAGACGGAGGGGGACTCCCCCCCCAGAGCACGGGACCTGTTACCCACGTGCAGGGGCACTGGTGTCATCAGCAGACCCAACCCCCTTTACCTCCTCCCCATCCGGTGCCTCTCACCAGGGAGGAGGAGGGCCGTGCCTGCCAAGGTGAGGGTGCTATGGGCATCCTGGCCCACACCCAGGCGGACCCAGCGCGGCTAGCAGTGAAACTGACCGGCTCTCACGCCCCTATCAGTGGCACCACCCCCACCCTGCAAACACGGAGGGTGTTCAGAGAGCCTTTAGTCACTTGCCCAAGTGGCCCTGGAGTCCCTCCTCCGCCGAAGTGCTCCCCCCACACCTGCCTGAAACCTAGCGGCCCCATCCTCCTCGGTTGTGGTGGGGGAGGGGCGGTCCTCACCAGTTGAGGTTCTGGAAGCGCTTCTGGTAGTTCTGTGCTCGGCGCACCTGACCCGAGCTCCTGTCTTCTAGCTGGATCCCGTAGAACCCCAGCATGAGCTCGTAGGCCTGCACAAACCGCTCCCTGACCTCCTTGCAGCTTTTAAATGCCTGGAACACACCCCCGAGGCCAGTGGGGAGCCCAGGGGTCGTCACCCGTACATCCGGCTGGACAGCGCCCCCCTCGGGCCCTGATTCTTCTAAAGGGCTGGACTCAGACTTTCAGGGTAAAACGCCAGGGCGCAGGAGCCCGGACAGGAGTGAATGATGAACCTCTCTAAGCTGCCTCAGAGTCTCACTGGGGCCTGAGGCGCCGGCTTCACCCCCAGGGGATTCTAGCTCCTGGGAATCATGCGCCCCACCCCCCACCCCGGGGCTGAGCACGTGGCAGGAAACACGTCCTGTCCCCCCCCTTCCCCCCTCCCCCCCCAGACCCTCTTGTCCCTCCAGGAGCGTCTGCTCCAGCCCCAACCAGGTGTGAAGAAACTCCCGTCACCAAGATTCTGCTCACAGCCCTGGCTCTGGGCTCCCCGATTGGAGGCAAACTGCCAGAGAGAGCCAGATTTCTCTAGAAGCCTGTGAGAGCACCAGGGGCAGAGGCAAGGGCCAGCGCGGAGGGGAGGGGCTCCCCGGGACGGCTTCCCAGCGATCAGAGCTCACCTCAACCTCCCGGAGCGTGAGGGGCTTGGCATGCCAATTCACTCCAGGTTCACGCAGAGGAAACAGCCTGTGGGAGGCACGGTTACAGGTCCGTCGGCGGCAGGCACGGGCTCCCAGCCACGGTGCACACCCGCGGTCCCGGGAGGCTCACCAGCCTCTCTGGGCTCACGGCTCAACTCTAGGAGGGCCTGGCTGGATGAACATGTGTGTGTGCTCTCACGAGGCAAAGCCGAGGCGTGAGGGGGGGAAGGCTGCAGGGAACCTGTTACGGGCCAGGGCACCCGATGGGTGCACACGCGACTAGAGGAGTCATGCACGTGCTCGGCAGCGAGCCGGTCTGCCAGTGCTGCCCAGGGCGTTCCAGGCAGTCCTCCTAATTCTTATGTTCTCCTTGTGTCTAGTCGTCAGTACTGCACAACTATCCCCCACGATGCGCTGTGCCCAGGAAAAGGCCCCCGACGTGCCATTTTCAAACGCACACTGTGTTTGTGGGGCAGCGTCAAGGCTCTCCAAGGCAGCCATGCCGGCAAGGATCACCCCAGGCCACTGTTCGAGGCCTGTCACTGTCAGTGTCCAAGGGGCTCTGCGGGCCCACGAGGCCTCTTGGCACCGGGGCCCGTCCCGTCCCAGGAAGCCGGCCTGTCTAAGGCTCTTCCTGCGCCCCATGCCCACCTACAGCCTCAGAGGCCGCGCACCACCGCTGCCCTGCGCTGCCGGGGCCGCCTGCCCAATAAACCCCGCCCCGCCAACGGTACCTGCTCAGTAAGCCCCGCCCCATCGAGGGCGCCTGCTCAGTAAGCCCCGCCCCGCCCCGCCAAGGGCGCCTGCTCGGTAAGCCCCGCCCCACCGAGGGCGTCTGCTCAGTAAGCCCCGCCCCACCGAGGGGGGGGCCTGCTCGGTAAGCCCCGCCCCGCCGAGGGGGCCTGCTCAGTAAGCCCACCCCACCGACAGTGCCTGCTCACAAGCCCCGCCCCGCCGAGGGCCCCTGCTCAGTAAGCCCCACCCCACCAAGGGCCCCTGCTCGGTAAGCCCCGCCCCACTGAGGGCGCCTGCTCAGTAAGCCCCGCCCCACCGAGGGCACCTGCTCAATAAGCCCCGCCCCACCGAGGGGGGGCCTGCTCGGTAAGCCCCGCCCCGCCGAGGGGGGCCTGCTCGGTAAGCCCCGCCCACTCACCACTGGATGTAGGAGTGATTCTCTTCCAGGACGTCGTAGTCCTCCCTCCAGTTCTGAAGAATGTCTTCAATGAAACAGCCTGGGGGCCCCACGGGGATAAGTCAGTGAGGAGCTTCTAGAAATCCCCCCACTTTCCCTCCCCTCCTCTGTTGAGGACCTCGGGGCTCTGAAGCTTGTGTCTGTGTCATGTGACCGTAACCCCCCAACCGAAGCCCTCGGTTTCTTTGCAGTCCGACACGGGCTCTCCGTTGCTGCCTGAGCACAGACCCGAGTGAGAAGGGCCACGCTGGGCTCGTCGGGCCGGAGGGCCCAGGAGGACATGGGGTCCCAGACCCCCACCTGCCTTTGCAGAAAGGGGGCCTCACTGCCCCCTCCAAACCACACAGCTGGTTAGGTGGAACCCGACCTCAGACAGAACCTCCAGCGGAGCCCCACCCCCCATGGCCTGGCCTCCTGTAGGGCGGCCACTGTTTCCAAGGGCCAGTGACTCTCTGAGGCCACGTGTCCTCTGCTGCAATTGTGCTGCGTTGTAGTGGGAAGGCGGCCACGCCTGAACGAATGCGCGTGGGTGGCTTCCCACGGACTCTCCCTTACGGACGCTCACAGTTGAATTTCGTGTCACTTTCACATCACAGAACACTTTCCACCTTGAGTTGTTTCCAACCACTTGGAAATGGAACAATCACTCTTACTCGCCAGTTTACACGTGCGGCTTTCCCACCAAGGCAGCAGTAGAGAGCGACACGGCCCTTCCCAGGGCGTCCCCGCAGCAGCCTGCAGGGGGCGCTGCGGGGCAAGCCGAAAACCGCGGGCCCAACAGGAAGCCGTCCCCAACAGGGTCCTAGTGGGGCCACAGACGCCCCCCGGGACAGGGCGCAGGCGGCCCAGCAGACGCGCACCGTTGGGCAGGAACCGGATCTCGTTTCTGTAGAAACTCAGGTTTGGCATGTCACCGTTGCCATCCCGTTCTATCAAATCCTGAAGAGCCAGAGAAAGTTGCCGGTGGAGACATCTCCAGAAATAGGCTGCCTCCGAGGGCCCCTCACACTAGAACGTTCGGGGAGCGGGCGTCCGCTCTCGGGCCCGTGAGCCTCGACACCCTGAAGGCTGGCGAAGACCCGAGTCCCCAGCCGGGGCCCCTCGCCCTGCAGGCGAGGACCAGCCTCCGCACTGGGAGGACAGCAGCTCCCTCTGACCGCCACCTTCCCTCCTCACCAGCGCGGGCCGGGCGGCAGGTCCCCTCCATCTGTACCCCTAAAGCAGCCTAGGGGTTGGCTGACACTCACAGTGCAGAGGGCAGGGGCGAGGGCCACGGGAACGCCACCGACATGGGCCCCCACCCGCGGACCGACACACGGGGCCACATGTGGCTGCGCCACTAGCTGGCGCTGCTCCCCTGCTCTAAAGGCTCCGAGACAGAGGCGGTCCTCCTCACCCCCCTCCCCCGGGGGGAAGGAACCGCAGTCCCAGGTGGGCCATGGGACCTCGTCTGAGGAGGCGGGTGACGGGACGTCTTGTCCCGATGGCCTTCTCCCGGCGGAGGGCGGGAGACTCCGTCCCGGGCGGGCTGCCGAGGTGTGCGGGCGCCGAGGCGGCTACGTACCGGGTAGTGGTGCCGGTACCTGCGTGTGTCGCGCGCGGCTCGCCAGTTTCGGGACCCCGTCGTCCTGGCCTGGGGAGAGAGGAGATGGGTGAGACCCCTAGGGGAGGCCCACCCCAAGCCACCCCTGTCCCAGTGAGGGCAGCAAGGACGGGGTCCGCTAGCAACAAAACCGGAAGGGACCAGAATGGGAGGAACAAGCCCTGCCCCCTGCTCAGCCCCTGCCGCCGCCCCCGCTCCCAGGTTCCCAGGCTGACCGGCACGTTCTTGGGGCGCAGCACCGCCCCCCAGGCCCTGGCTTCACTGCCTCTCCGGTACTTGCCGGCTAACTCCATTTGGACCGCAGCCCCGGGACTTGCCCCTGGTCCCCCTGCCTTTGCCAGTGCTTTCTCTGTGTACGGTGCTCTAAGTTGTCACAAGGCTTGAGTCTCGGAGGGCCGTGGCCTCCCAGCCTACAGCCCCAGGAGGGGCCCCAAACACTTGCCTGACGAAGAAATGAATGACCAAGGCCCAGGGAACCAGCCTGGCCCCCGCCCAATGCTCGTGGACCAGACCCCGTGTCTCCGGGCCTCCGGCCCTATGGGAGAGCCTGCGCAGGGAGACACAGGGGCTCCTCGCTGCCCCCCAACACCTGCAGCCCCTATCTCTGCAGGCCAGGCTCCCCGGGTCCTGGGAGGGATAGAAGGTAACTTCACGGCTAGGATGCTGGGTAAAGGCGGCTTCACCCACCCTCTTCTAGGGTGGGAGGCGTGAGCGAGGCTGAGCCTGGCCTGAGGTCCGACAGAAGCCGGGGCAGGAGAGAGGGCCCAGGCAGGTACGGCTCCTGGGCGTGACTCCACAGGAGACCGACCGCTCGTCCCAGGGAAACACCTGGGTCCAGGACCCTGGAAGGAGCACTACAAGGGGAGTCAGGAGGCCAGGCCTGTCACTGTGTCCCTTGGCTCTGACCCCCTCCCCACTCCCCAAGATGCTCCAAATGGTTCTGAGCTCCAGCAGGGGCCTGGGGGTGCCTCTCTGCCCAATTTATAGACCAGGGCCTGCTGGTGATGTTCTTGCCTACCAGCCAAGGGCCCGAGGAGACACCGAAACTCAGCAGGAGCTGGCCCCACTCACCATCCCCAGGTCAGCCCCACGGGTGCACAGAAGACACAGCCCAGGACAAAGTACCAGACGGCTGGGCCCCGTGTAGAAGTCAACGACTGTGGCGCCTCTCAGTGGCCGAGGGGCCAGCGCACCGCTGTGGGAGTGGGGCTCACGGAGTTACAGCAAGGACAGCATCCTCTCTCAATACGTGCCCCAGCCGGTGGGCATCTGCCACGGAAGAGCCAGATCCCTGCCCCGTGACCCCTGGCCACTGCCCAGCCTGCTGCCTCCAGAAACTCATGCCTGCCCCGAACACCATAGATGTGCTCCGCCTTCTGGCCTCCCTGGCAGGCCCAGGAGCCCGTCCGGGTCCCTCTCCCTGACCAAGACTTCACCACACAGCCAGCTAAACCCCAAACCAGAGCTCTCATCTGTCTGGGGGAGAACGCAACCCAGAGATCACACGGGATGGAATTCAAGACCCCATAGACACGATGCCACTACATCATCCTCCAAAAGTGACAGCTGTCACCTAAGTCCCGATAACACCCAGAACCCCAGCTGGGACCACCCTGCACTGGGACAGAATGTGAGGCTCAGGGACTACCGGCCCCTGGTATTGAGTGACCCTAGTAACAAAAGTAACCAGTGGTGATGAGAAGAAAATAAATCCGTGGCAACAAAAGTAACCGATGGTAACAAGGAGTATCACCAGTGAAGACAAAAGTAACTGCTGGTCACCTAGGTAATCAGTAGTAACAAAAGTAACGGCTGATAATGACGGAATCAGCAGCCATAACTGCCAGTAGCTGGTGCGAGCAGCCCTGGCTCAGGCAGGTCACATAAATGTGGCCTCCGAGGCCACTTTCGAGAGGGTGGGAGGTCCCAGCGGGTGGGCGCTGCACCCAGCGAGGAGCGGTGGGGGTGAGGCGGGCCGGGGGTGGGAGGGAGCAGGGCGGGGCAGAAGCAGGGGGCACCCAGAGGCAGAAAGGCAGGCAGAAGCAGGCGGCCGGCACGGAGAGCTGGGATCTATGCAGAGGACAGAGCCAAGGGCCCGGAGGCGGGAAGTGACAGAGGCGAGTCCAGAATGTGCCCAGGGCATCCGCTTGAGGAAGTATCATCACACCGCACGGATCTGAGGGTGGCCCTGGATCTCCCTGCGAGGTCCCCCCCCCCCCGCCCGGGCTGGGCCGGAGCTGGGAGGCATGGGACGGGGCGGGTCTCAGGGTGTCCAGCGATCCCGAGGGGGGCACCAGGGGGCCTGGGTCGGGGAGAGGGCAACAGCTGGAGAGGGAGAGCCAGGCCCCAAGCCGGGTGTCCGGGGGCCGGGAGGGGGGGCGGCCTTCCCGGAGCGGGGCCTCACCCCCACCTCGCGGCGGCCGGGCGGGCGCCCCCCGGGGCTGGGCGCTGGGTCCCCGGCGCGCGTCGAGGCTGCACCTGGAGCGCGCCGGGCCGCGCCGCCGGCGCGTCCTCTTCGTCCTCGTCCTCCGCGTCCGCGTCCCCTGGGGCGCCGGCCTCGCCGTCCTCGTCGCCCCCAGCGCTCGCGCCCTCGCCGTCCTCGTCCTCGTCCTCCTCCCAGGTCGAGTCGCAGTCCGGGTCGTCCATGCTCGGGCGGCGGCGGGACCCGCGCTCCGGCGGAAGCGAAAGTGAGCGAAGGAGGAAGCGCGGGGGAGGGCCGGGGGCGGGGCCGGGGCGGGATCGGGGCGGGGCCGGGGGCGGGGCCGCCGGCGCCGTCCGCCCCGAGAAGGCCCCCCCACGCTCCGAGCACAGCCCCTCCCGGAGAACGTCACTCCGGAGGACGCCCGCCCCCTTCCTCGCTGGGATTGCCCCTAGGGTGTCCCCCCAGGAACCCCCCTACACGATATCCCTTCCCTTTGGGAGAAGACGCCTCCCCCAGGATGCCCTCTGGAGTATACCGGCTCTACAGGTATGTCCCTGGAGGATGCTCATCCCAGAGAATCACCCCAGAATGCCCCTGAGGACAACCTCCCCCCAGAGGAAGACGCCTACCTGCTGGAAACCCCCTCCTCCAGAATATCCCTCTTCCCAGAGGATGTTCTCCTGGAGGAAGTCTACCCACCCCCTGGAGGATGCCCACAGGAGGATGTCCCTCCACAGGGCTGACCCCAGGAGCATAACCCCTGGGAGCTGTCCTCCCCAGAAGGGAGGCCCCCCCAGGATGCGCCCACGCGGGATGCCCTCCAGGTGTAGGCTGGGGCTGTGGTCTCATGAGAGGCTCCTCTGGAGAGCAGTCTGCTTCCACGGTCCCCCAGACTGTGGGCAGAAGTCATTCTCGGGCGGTGGGACACGGATCCTCGTGTCCCTTCACAGACGGTTCACAACTGGGCAGTTTGCTTCCATAAGGCCAGCAGGAGGGTCTCTTTCCAGTGTGCCGGGAGTCGTCTGCACCGTCACCGTGGGCCTGGCCTCTGCCCCTTTGCCACATCCTATCAGCGGTAAGGTAAGGTGCTGCCTAGAGGGAGGGGACGCATGAATGACTGGGTGACTGGGGTCATCCTGAGGCTGCTCAACACAGGTGGCCCTGGTTAAACATCCCCTCGGGGGCCTCTCTGGGCGCCGGGGGCAGCCGGCAGTGGCTGCCCTCTTCGCACACATTGGCGTGTGTCAGACAGCTGAAAATCACCTGCATTTGCAAATTCCCCAGTGACCTCCCACAGATTCCCTTAATCTGTGCCCTCACATCTGCTGGTGGCCGCAGGAGTTCCAGCAAAGTTGGAGACCCGCCCCTCAACATGCAACTTGGGAGTGGCCCGCCCAGGTAGTATTTGGACTCTGTGACCACTGTGCACCTTCAGTGTTTCACAGCATTTTCGCTAAAACCAAAGTCTGGCCTTCTGACGGATCTAGCCAGGAGGGTAACTCCCGGGGTCGACGGGGTAGAGGGTGAAGGCCAAACCCAGCCCCCTGGGGTCGCTGACCTCTCCCAGCCCCGCCAGCGGCCCCTGGGCCTCAGGGCTGCCTGTGACAGCTGAGAGGGAGCACAACCTTCCGGCCTTGGCTGTGGGCACAGCTGAGGGCCCTTCTTGATGCGGGCCGTCCTCATCCATTCTCCGGGTACAGTCTCACCTGGCTGGAGCCTGTGTACACACGACCTCACTCTCTAAGAGGACGGAGGTGCCCCCCCCCCCGGAACGGACATCTGGGCATTTCTGTAAAAGGTGTGCCACCGGTGGGCGGGCTAGGTTTCCTGGGCAGCGGGCAGCCGCCGGGCCTCTGGCGGGGGCCGCGGGGGCGGATTGCCTCCCCCACCCCCTGGGCCTCACCTCCCACTTGCCTGACTTGCAGGTGGCCCCGCGAGGCCCCGGCCAGGACACCGGGCAGATGACACCGGGAGGCCCTGACGCAGGTGTCCGCGTGTCCGGGGCGGAATGCAGGGGTTTGGCTGCTCTGAGGGGCACTGCGGTGGGGAGGCTGTGCCTCTCCACGGGCCGAGCGGCAAGCCTCCCCGCCGCTGCCTCCCACCAGGGCGGGGGGCGACGGACCCTCCCAGACGCTGCCCGACTTCCGCTCGACAAGGAAGAGTCACCCCGAACCGCACCTCCGGCTGCTTTTGTGCAGTTTGCCTGGGGCTCCGCAGGGCGCGTTAACCCGGGAGCCCAGATTTCTGCTGCAGAAGAAGTCTTGTGCTGTTTCCTCCCCTCTGCAGCCTGGGGATGCCCGCTGTGGGCTCAGGGCTCTGGACAGCTGGCCGCCCAGGCTGGGGAGGGGCTGAGCAAGGGGGGGGGGCAGGACTGGGGGGCGGGCCAGGGGGGCCGGGGCGGGGCCCAGAGGAGCGACGGGACGGCGGCGCGCTCGCTCCGGTTCCTCCTCCGAGCACCGGCAGTAGGTGGCGCGCCCCAGGGTGGCCCTGCCCCTGGTGGAAGAGTCTTGCAGGAGCTGGGCAGGGGCAGGTTCAGGTTAGACCTGCCTTAACGTTTTCCTCAGGCGAAACCAGTTGCAGCCTCGTTGTTTGGCCAAAGCCCCACGCCCTCCCGCCCCGCCCCGAGTGAGCCCCGCTGCGTCCCGTTGCTGCCCTATCCGTACGCACTTGGGAGCACACTCTCCTCCTGCATCAGCCCTGGGGGCCCTGGGCTGGGCCAGGGCAGGGAGGGCTGAGGCCCCACCCACCTGTCCCCGCCCAGGGAGGCTGCGCCGTCCCGTTGTCGACGACCCGGCCTGGCGTCCTCCCGGAGGTTTCTGGTCTCAGGTCAGTGGCGCCTGTGTCTCCCAGTGTCCTGCAGCCGCTCACACTGGTTTCTCCCCAGCGCCTCTCCTCTGTCACACTCCGTCTACCTACGTGGTGGGGGCACAGCTGTACCCCATGTCACAGAGTGGACCCCTAGGCCAGGAGAGGGTACCGGCGGGGATGTGAACTTGACCTGCACAGGCCACACGCAGCACATGAACCGGACGCCCTGTGTGAGCCTCACTCCGGCTGAGGACTCCGGCCTCCGCAGGCCTAAGGGTGTGGGGAGTGGCCCCAAACCGGCACCTGGGGTGGGGGGCCATCTACCTTGCTGGGCGGCCTTGCGCGCCCCTCCACCCACATCTCCTGGAAGGGCAGCGAATGTTCAGTCATTAGGAAACAGGTTTGACTTATTGACTAGGCTTTTCCAGCATGTTCTGAGGTCCCTGAAGATCCTGCTCCAGACCAGGGTCTACGTCTGTAAGGGAAAGACCCCCATCTTCATAGACAACGTTTGCCCCATGGCTCTGCCGGTTCTGACTCCCCAGGGACCGGCTCCTCTCGGGCAGCAGGGTCCCAGCGACAGAAGCCGGTGCAGAGTGGGCCTTGAAGGAGGGCTGCCGGCGATGCGCTCCAGGCCCCGCGAGAGACGGCGGGCCGGGTAGAGCAGGCCAGCCTGCATGGGGCGTGGGGCACCAGGTTCCTGCCCTTGCCTGGTGGGCCGAGGCCCGGCCTCCTGCTCCGAGACGGTGGGGGGATTCAGCTTCCTGGTGACTTGTCCAGATGAAGGACCCGGGGCGCGGAGGTCAGCCAGGACTGAGGGCGCACCCTTCTTGCTCTGCCCGGACCCTCCTGTGCGGAGAGCAGACTGGGCCCCGAGACTCGCGTCGCCAGAGGATGAGCTCCCGGACGTCCGGGCCCAGCCAGCCACCGGCCCTGCCTTGTCCGCAGTCCTGGCATTTCGTATCTGAGGGACTTGTCACACTCGACCACATTTCCACTCTGGCCCGATTTCCTGTTGGTCGTCAATACATTGTATCGAGGGAACGCTAGGAAGCCCACGGAGTGTAGGCTGCGGTTATAATCGTAAGAAAAGGGAACTTACTTTGGTATCAAAATCACACGACTCCAGGCTGCTGCTTTTGTGCTTTAATATTCCGCACTCAAACGAAAGTATTTCAGGCAACCCTGGGCCCCGGCGCCCCTTCCCTCCACGCACTCATTTGGTCTGTTTGCAAGTTACCGGAGGATACAAAAATAGCCGCTACAAATCCTCTGTTTCTGGCATATAAAAACTGAGCGAAAAGTGTCTCAGCAGTCATGACCTTAACACAAAACATCTCAGGAAAAATACAACACAGGTTTCACTTCTGCAGTGTTGTTTTCATATAAAACACTAGTAAAATAGGCTTCTTAAAAATTAAATAGTGAAATACCGCCAAATTATATACATCGTTACAGTACAAGCGAATGAGGCAAAACGTCCAGTTCTCAGTTTCTCAGGTGGGGCGACGGTCCGCCACGGGGTGGCCTGAGTCTCTCTCCCGACGGGGTAGCCGGTTAGGAAAAAGGGCCAACAGACGGACAGACGGACAACGGGCAGCGCTGAGCTGCCCGGCAAGACCAGCGCTCCTCAAGGACACAGCAAGAACGGACTTCCTGCTCGCTGGCCCAGGTCTCCTTGCCCGTGCCCCTCGCCCTGCTCCGCGGGGCCTGGACCGCAGCCCGGCCGGAGAACTAGCACGGCTGGGGCTGACCTGGCGTCGCGGGAGGACGGGGAGGACGCCTGCCTCCCAGCTCTCCGCCCCCGCGGTCGGTGGTCGCGGTCGGGCCCTGTGGGAGCCACAGGGGCGGCGGGCGGGGGGGGCGGCGCGTCCGGCCCGGTGGCCGCTGTCCCCCTGCCCCGTGCCCGGGCTGAGCGGCGTCTACGTTCGGCGCCGCTTGGCGGCGCTGGGGCTGGAGGGGTTGCTGTTTGCCGTCAGGACTTTGTCGGTGACGCGGCTGCGCTTCCGCTTGTCCACCCCCTCCTTGGAGCCCAAGTCCGAGGGGTTCTTGTCTTTGCTGGCCTTTTCCGTTGCTTTGCCCAAGCTTCCTGAAGACGAAAAAACTGGGGGACAAAATCGTTTGGCTGAAAACAGAATGTCCCTAGTTTTACTTCATCTTCCCGCTCAGTGACAAAAAGCCGCGTCTACACACACGACGCTCCGAGCTGGGCTGCCGTGCGGCCCGCGGGCGGCTGGGTCCTCCCGAGGACCCGCCGTCCCTGCCGCGTGGAGTGTGTCCCCTGCGCCCGCACCCCCTGCACCACGCGCTTTACGTCCCGCGGCCGGGGTGCCAGTGCCCCGGGCCGCCGCGGGGCTCGCTCGCGGTGTGGGCCGTGCACCAGGCCAGGTCTGCCCAGCAGCTCGTGCCCAGGCAGGTGGAACGAGACGGCGCAGCTCCGGCCCCAGGCGGACTCAACGCGCGGGCTGGGGGTGCGGAGCCGCCCGGCTTGCTCCCGGGGCCCAGGGCGGGGTCGGGGCGCGCTCCCCACTCACCATCGTCCGCCCCGTTGTGGGGGTCCACATCTTCCTTCATTTCCTCCTTCATCTCTTCTTCAATGACCACTTTTCCTGTGGGGCGACAGCTGACGTTTACCAAAACGGTGGGAGACGCGGCCCTGCCCAGCGCTGCGGACGGCTCAGGCCGGGGACGGCTGTGTGTGTGCTTCTCAGCTGCCGCCAGGCCGCTTTTAAAGAGAGCCCATTGTTCTTGAACAAGTTCCCGCCAGTCCCCAAGACTCCCCAGACCTCCCAGTCCACCTGGGCCAAGAAGCACCCCGCCAGCAGCCCTCACTCCTCCCCGAGGCTCGTGACCTTCGCCCGACGCCACCGCCCTCGGCCCACGTCCTCCTTAATTCCCGAACCTGACCCGCCCGAGTCTCACCTTCTCGGACTTCGTGAATGATTTCTTCCGGAAGGACGAAGTTCCTCTCTGGATTTGGGAATGGAAGAATCTCAGATTCGTGCTGATGGCAAGTAGGGCGATTTTTTAAAGAAACAAAGAAAAAAATGTGATTTTAGTAAGTCACCAAAAACGTGTAAGAGCCAACTTAGGAGCACCTGAGGAGCAAGCACACGGCCGGTCCCCGAGAGCCGAGGGGGGAGGGCACCAGCGGGGTGAGGACACTTCCTTCTTTCTGCCGGCAGTCTACCAGGCGCTGGGCTTCTCCAACAGGCCGCAGAAGCAAGGCTATGGCTCTAGCCACCAGGAGTCCAGCCACCAGGAGTCGTCACCTGACCCGAGGCTGGGGCAGCCCCACTTCCCAGCAGGCAGTCCCTACCCCACCCCCAGGGCAAAAGCAGGCTACGGCTCTCCTGCTGACCTGTCCTGCTCCCTCCCCACAAGATGACAGTGACAGTGGAGCCCGCAGACTCGGAGGGTGCCGGACAGGAAAGCTCCTGCCTCGGAAACCAGGTAAGGACTACGCAGTGGTGTCAGGGACACTGCTTATCAGAGTCCCACTTGTCCTACACGTCACACAGGCCCCATGTGCCAGAAGGGACGAGACCCTGGAGGCACAGGACCACCAGAGGAAAGGAAGGTGAGCTGGCGGAAGGGGTCTAGACAGGGAGGGGCTCAGCGGGAAGGGCCTCCCCTCCGCAGCTCGTGGTAAAGCTCAGTGCTTAGCCCGCAGACGTGCTTGCGTCTCCTGGAGCTCTGGAAACCCTGTGGCTCTTGGGGCTGCTGGTATCTCCGTGGTGGGGGCCACAGATGCACATTGCCAGGGTCCCGGGTGACTCTGGCATCAGCTCCAGAGGGGCACTGGGGTCCGGAGCGACAGCCTCGAGGTCGTGCCTGGTCCCGCACAAGTAATAGGCCAGACTGAAGTTCCGGCAGAGAGGGGGGACCGGCTGCTTGCCCTGGACTACAACCTCTGAGAGGCGCCCTGCAGCTCCCAAGTGCAGCGAGGGCCTGGTGCCAGCTGTGTCTGTGTCCCTGGCTGCACTGGGCCAGGGACCCTGCCACCCTGATGTCTGTGTCTTGCTTGGGGTCCCCACTGGCCTAGAGTCACGGCATGCAAGTCTGGGGACCAGGTGACCCCACAAGGTGACAGGTGTGGGGTGAGGCCCCTTCAGGATGACAGCTTGCCCGTGATGAGCTGGTCCCAGCAACAGGGACTTCACTTTCCAGGGTGCTTCCTCCAGGCCGGGCAGTCAGTCCCCAGAGCACGGCTGTCACCCTTATCTCCTTCCAAGAGTAAGACAAGGAGCTGCGAACCACCTGCCCAAACCCACAGGAGGCAAGGGTGGCACCACGTTCGGGCAAGGAAGGCCTCAGCTGGGAGGGCTGGCGTGGCCCTAAGTCAGCCAGGGGGGCAGAGACTCACCCCTGCCCCGGCACAAGTGCCTACCCCTTTGCTTGCCTGTAGCTCCCGCTGCCCCCCAGCCCCAGGGGTCCACACCTCCTCTGAGCTCCTCGACCCCCCATCGCCTGCTGCCACAGAGCCCTGACGCCTGCTGTTCCTCTGCGGGGAATGTCCACTGTCTCCTCTGGCCATCCTGGCTTCCCAGTTGACCTGCCTGCCTTTCGATGAAACTGGCCGGGGGTTCTGTGGCGACAGGGCTCCGGCCTGCCTGGTGCCCACAGAAGCCACCATGTTCACCTGAATGTGACTCGGATCCAGTCACCTTCCTGCCTGGCGCGCCGTGGGGCCTCCCGTGTGACTGCCGGGGCCTCACGCCTCCTCCACGGGCCTCAGCTCCGCACTTGTCTCCCCGGAGAGACTTTTGCTAACCACCCCACATAAAGAAGGCTCCTGGAGGGCAACCAGCTACCCCCACTGCGTTTGTGAACTACTTGAGGTGCCTTGTTTAGTTACTGGTGCCCCCCCCCCCGGGGGAGGTCCACAGGCCACAGGGCTCCCTGAGGAGCAGCTCTGTCTGGGGTTAGGAGGGCCCTGGCCTGAGGACCAGGGAGGGTGGGATCCAGCTCACCAGTGCCTGCATGTCATACATGGTGCTCAGGTGGTCCCAGATGACCTTGGATGGGACCTGCCGACCAATGTTCTGGCTGAACTTGTCCCGGATACAGATCATGTGGAAGTGTCGATTAACACCTGTGGGAAGAGGGGGTCACCTGTGAGGAGGGGGGAGGTGGAAGGCAGTGAGGGAGCTGGAAGCAGGGGTCAGCAGGGGAGAAGTAAAGATGGGGGCAGGAGAGTGGGTGTAGGAGGTGCAAAAGGAGGGTATTGGGGGGCAGGGTGGAGGAGGGCGAGTGGGTGCAGGAGGGGCACAGCAGGGGCCAGGGGGAGGGTGTAGGGGGAGCATCAGAGGCCAGAGGGAAGGTGCAGGGGGGCAGCAGGGGCCAGAGGGAGGGTGCAGGGGCGCAGCAGGGGCCAGAGGCAGGGTACAGGGGGAGCATCAGGGGCCAGGGGCAGGGTACAGGGGCGCAGCAGGGGCCAGAGGGAGGGTACAGGACGGGCAGAAGGGGCCAGAGGGAGGGCAGAGGGGTGCAGGAAGGGCCATAGGGAGGGTACGGGAAGGCGGAGGGGCGCAGGGGAGGGGTGCAGGAGGGGGTAGCGTCAGCGGAGGTGGGGTGGGTGGGCGCAGGGGTCGGAGGAGGCGCAGGTGGGTGGGCGGGCGTGGGAGGCCCCGCCCCGCGCCCCGGCCGTTGCCCGGCCCGCCCCGCCCCCACGCGGGTCCGCGGCCTCGGCGGCGCTCCGCTCACCGACGGGCTTGTGGCCCAGCATGGCGTGGAAGAGGCACACCTCCACCTCGGGGCTCCACACCACCGTCTCCTCGGCCGGGCTGGTGGCCGCCTCCCCCGGCCCCTTGTCGCCCGGCGCGCCGCCGCCGCCCACCTCAGCCTCCCCCATGGCCCGGCCGCCCAGCGACGAGCCCCCGGCGGGAGCGGGCGCGGCCACGACCTCGGCGCAGGCGCACTTGCGGGGCGGGCGCGCGCGCGCGCGCGCGGCGGGCTCGCGCTCGGGTTCGCGCGCGGCGCCGGCGCAGGCGCAGCGGAGGGTTGGGTCCCGCGGCTCCCCCTGGCGGCCCGGCCCCGCGGCGCAGCGCGGTGGGCGCGGGCGGGCTGCGGAAGCGCGGAGGAGAGGTTGCGGCGCCTGCGGCGCGGCTCCGGGTGAGGCTCCTCTGAGCTGTGCGCTCTTCGAGGCGGGGCTGCCAGCAGCACGTCCCCGTCTGAGGAGCTTAGGAAGAAGAACGGGCCACTGACAGCGCCTGCCGGCGTGGGCTCCCTGCGACCGCCGCTGCCCCGGCCAGACCTGGCCTTGACCGCGGGCTTCGGTGGGGGCCAACCCCCCCCCCCCGCCGCCGGCCACGGAGGGGGCAGGGCCAAGGCGGGGCAGCCGACATCACCCAATCAGGGCCGCCGACTCCGCCCCGTCCCGCGGACCGCGCCCCGCCCCTCCCCAGGCCCCGCCCACCGCGCTGTCAAGGCGCCGGACCCGCCGCGGCCTGCGCGCCTCCCCTCCCGCCGGGTTGTGGACTCTCGGTCCCGCTGCCGGGACCCCTTCCGGGCAAGGCGCCGAGCGTCTCTAGGCCTCAGTTTCCGCCTCCGTGCAATGGAAGCAACAACGGCGCATTCCTCAGGGGTCCTGATGAAGGCTGGGGGCCCTTCCCGCTGTCTGCTCTGGTGCCCCAGACCTGGGCCTGACGCGGACGCACGCCCAGGCTTCACAGTTAACTGCTGGTGTCACATTGCTGAGCGCTGCCCCTTGGCCGGCGCAGGCTCCGGTCAGCCACCCCCCCCCCCCCCCCCCGCCGGGGACAGCCCGGAGGAGTCCAGGCTCAGTTGCCTGGGGCCTGAGTCCTGCCTGTGAAGGGGGCTGCTGATGATACCGGTCCCCTCAGTGGCACATGGGAGCTGTGGCCCTCTTGTCCGGGGGGTCGGGAGAGGCCCCTGGGGTGGCAACCTTGGACATGGGGGACAGGCAAAGGGACGGAAGGAGAGGCATGTGTGGCCCTGGGCTGGAAACAGATACGCTCATGTAGGAAGCGCAACCCCCACTCGCTCATATCTACCTGCTCTACCATGTCCTCCTCGTGCCTCGTCCTGACCTCTGGACATCAAGGACAGCAACATCATCCCTCTTCCTGGGCTGAGGGACCTCCGAGGTGTGAGGTGCCCAAGGGACCCAGTGGCTGCCAGCCAGGGCGGCTGAGACTTCTCCTTCAGGGTCAGCTGTGGCTTGCAACCCCACATCACACCTCTAGAGGGCGTCTCCCACCCATTGTTTGGACTCAGACCGGGGCTCCTGTCTCAGAACCCTGCAGGCAGGAACCACACGGACGCACTTCGTCTTCCCTTGGCAGCTGGCCCAGAGGGCCGGTCACGGCCTTTTGAAAAGAAAGTCTAATTCTTCCGATGGGCATCATCGCCGTGATGAGCCCAAGGACGTTTATCCTGCCCACGGCGCATCGCTCTGTGGTCAGCTCCGTGGATCCTCACAGATCCTGTCCTGGTACCATTACCGTCCCCATCATGTCACCTGCATGGCTAAGCCTGGTCCAGGGGAGGAGGGGAGCCGTGGGGTGCCAGGCTCAGCTGCCAGTCACTCCTGATTGGTCAGGGGGGTGTTGCCTTCTCTGTCGGGTTGCCAGATTTGACATATAAAACTAGGGGCACCTGGTGGCTCAGTCGGTTGAGTGTCTGCCTCTTGATTTCGGCTCAGGTCATGATCTCATGGTTTGTGATCGAGCCCCGCATCGGGGCTGCGCTGACGGTCAGGAGCCTGCTTAGGATTCTCTCTCCCCCCTCTCTCTGCCCCTCTCCCACTCTCCCTCTCTGTCTCTCAAAATAAATAAATAAACTTAAAAAAAGAAGATTCTCTCTGCCCCTCCCCCCTACTCGCACGTGCTCTCTCCCTAAAATAAAAAAATAAAGGATGATGCTCAGTTACATTTGAATTTCAGATAAATAATGAGTCATTTTTCGGTGAAGGTATGTGTCAAATATTGTGTGGGACGTACTTACATTCAAAGTTACTCTTTGCTTATTTAAAGCACAAATTTAACTGGATGTTCTGTATTGTATCTGATGATCGTGTTCCTTTTGCCCGAATTACTTTCTGGTCCGGAGATTTTTTTTTTTTTTTTAATGTCTGTTTATTTTTAAGGAGGAGAGAGTGTGCTCAGGGGAGGGACAGAGAGAGAGGGAGACACAGAACCCGAAGCGGGCTCCAGGCTCTGAGCTGTCAGCACAGAGCCCGACACGGGGCTCAAACCCACGAGCCGTGAGATCATGACCTGAGCCGAAGTCGGACGCCCAGCCGACTGAGCCACCCAGGCGCGCCTGGTCGGCAGCTTGATTTGTCTTGACACATGGAGACTGCTGGGGTCATAGTGTTCTGTCCGTCTCTCCCTGGAGTGAGCCTTGTGAATTCGAGACAGGGAGGTCCTGTCACCGCTGGGAGCTCATTAGGATTTGTAGGTGGAGTGAGCCACTTGGGCTGGGATGGCCAAGGGCAGACCCCAGGCCCTGGCTTCCCAGGCGCTGATTTTGTGGGTGCAGAGGGCCCCCAGGTAAGAGCACACGACAATCGATTTCACCACCTCTGCCTTGAGGGATAGGCCCCTTGTGCGTGTGTGCACTTCATGTCCCTGCGCTCGGGGCTGGACCACAAAGAGGAGGGGTCAGCTCTGGCGGCCTGGCCTTGTCAGGGCGCGGCCCCTCCCAGCAGCTCCTGTCACACGGGGGCTCGTCAGAACGGCAGATTCCGCAGGGTGGGCCCACGCACACGTCCATGACACCCAGCTAGCTCTGCCGAGTCAGCCGGGGGTGGGGGGCAGGCCTCCAGGGTGTTCAGGTGAGGACCACAGAGGGGTTCCGCCCAGCAGCCTCTCTCCAAGTTCTCAAGTGGCCTTGACGAGGGGCGGGGTCAGGCTGAGCTGCTCCCTATTGTGTTTTCTTGTCTGATTTCCTGGGGGAGAGGCGCCTCAAGTTTACTGCCTGTCAGGGGACAAGAGGCTTTCCCAGCCCTTGGGCATCAGAGCCAGGCCCTGAGCATGGCTGTGACAACCGATGGCTTCACCTGTGACTGCAGGGACCAAACAGTCAGGAAATACCCTGGTTGTCATCATCCCCCTTGTGGGCGCGGAAACTGAGGCGCAGGAGCGCCGGGTAAGTGATCTGCTATCGCAGCTGGGAAGCTGGCTTTGACCCTGTGTCCTCACCTTCCCTGAGAGCGGGGGTCCCGGGGGAGGACACTCATTTCTTTCTCCCCCTTCGGGTGCTGACCAGTCTGCCCCTCCTCCTCTTCCCACGGCCCTGAGGGAGCCTGAGGACCAGTTTGCAGGAACCTCCCCCCGCCCAGGACGGGCGTCACCACTGAGGGCAGTGGGGAGTGTGGGCAGGGGCGCAGGGAAGGGGGCCCTACCGCAGGCAGGACGTTCTGGGTTTATTCTCAGCTTCTTGGCTAGACGTGGCCCAGCCCCAGGGGACAAAGAGCAGACCCTTGGCTCCCGAGGCTGGTAGCAGCCTCCCACCCCCGAGAAGGCTCTGGGCCGACCCAGCACGGCCCCTGCCCCCTGCAGCCCCACCCCCCGCACTTTTCAAGACGGAGGACCGTGCCGTGGCAGTCGCCGAGTACCACGAAGGCTGCGCCTGGGCGGCTGGTGGTGGCAGCCCTCGAGCCAGTTTCAAGGGGACCCATGAGGGGCTGAGTTTATTTTTAAAAGATAGAATCTTTCCCCATCAGTTCAGCTCCCAGTGGCCAGCATGGCTTCCTTGGGCAACAACAGAAGGAAATGATTCATCGGGTCAATGCGGAGAACGTTCTCTTTGTAAAAGGGAACAATTCTTTTTTTAAAAAAGTTTATTTACTTATCGCGTGCACGCGTGTGTGTGTGAGAGAGAGACAGAGAGAGAGCACGTGTGGGGGAAGGGCAAGAGAGAGAGAGAGAGAGAGAGAGAGAGAGAGAGATTGAGAATCCCAAGCAGGCTCCACGCTGCCAGCACAGAGCCCGATGAGGGGATCAAGTTCATGATTCGTGAGATCACGACCTGAGCCGAAATCAACAGTCGGATGCTTCACCGACTGAGCCCCCCGGGCGCCCCAGGAAAAGTCATCCTGAAAGAAACCCCCCATGGCCCACACTTCCCCTGAGCCAGGCTCTGCCGCATTCTGGCCTCGATGTGTTTCTGTCCCCCATGGGGAGGTTAGACGCGGGCTTGTCAGCTGGAACCCTGGGGGGGACGAACCAGAGAGGGGACCAGGAAGTGAGCCCCTGGGCTCCCCGTGTACCTAGCGGCACTGAAGCGGGAGGGTGCACCTGCGGGTGACATCTCAGGCCCCGGAGATAAGGAGAAAAGGCACGAACTTCCGGGAGAAACAGTGGAGTGGCCCCGGGACAACTCAGGGCCAGAATGGTGGCGGGCTCGGACCGGCAAAGGTCACAAGGAAAGCAGTGCTGGGCCCAGAGACCCCGGCCAGGCCACAGCCTCATCCAGTGTGGGGACCAGGTGCTGCGAGGGCACCGGCATGAGTGGAACACGAGGTTCAGGATGCAGCCTGGTGCACGGCCAGGAGACCATTACCCTGTGCCTTCTCCCCCTCTAACCCTTCCCGACACTTTTACTTTTATTAAAAAAAAGAAGAAGGGGCGCCTGGGTGGCGCAGTCGGTTAAGCGTCCGACTTCAGCCAGGTCACGATCTCGCGGCCCGTGAGTTCGAGCCCCGTGTCAGGCTCTGGGCTGATGGCTCAGAGCCTGGAGCCTGTTTCCGATTCTGTGTCTCCCTCTCTCTCTGCCCCTCCCCCGTTCATGCTCTGTCTCTCTCTGTCCCAAAAATAAATAAATGTTGAAAAAAAAATTTAAAAAAAAGAAGAAGAAGAAGAAGAGGAAAATACAGGGGCACCTGGGTAGCTCAGTCGGTGAAGCATCTGACTTCAGCTCAGGTCATGATCTCACGGCCCATGGGTTCGAGCCCCGCTTCGGGCTCTGTGCTGACCGCTTGGACCCTGGAGCTGCTTCGGGTTCTGTGTCTCCCTCTCTGTCTCTGCCCCTCCCTTGCTCCTGCTTTCTCTCTCTCTCTCTCTCAAAAATAAATAAACGTTAAGAGAAAAAACAAAACAAAACACTCCCTGAAAATACAGAAGGGGATTATCTCCAGGGATCCAGAGAAAGTATTCGTGGAGGGAGGGATTGGAAAGCAAGTAAGGTGAGCAAGAGATTGGCCTGATGGTACGCGGGGCTCCTGTGTAAGTCCTACCACAAATTATTTAAAAGTAAAAATTTAAAGACATATATGAAGACTGCAGAGGAAGACAGGTGCGTCAGGGAACCCACCACAGCGGTGGCTTTTTCCCAGCAGCACTTGCGTAATTTCATATAGGATTAATTCCCGGGTCCCGGCCTCTCTCGCTGCTCCAGAGCAAGCATTTCTGATTAAACGAATTCCCAAACCTTGTTCTGAAAATGAAATCAGCCTCATCTCACCTGAGGTCGGCAGAGCCGGTAGACGGAGGTGGTGGTCAGGGTGCGCGTGCACCTCCGAGCTCTTCTCCGAGCGACGTGGTGTCTCTGCCGGGACCACGTAGACCCAGAGATGGGGCTTGGGGGCCTTTGGGGGCAGGGCGTGGCTCTGGGTTCCTGGGGACTCGTGTAGAGAAAAGCTCCACATTGGTTGGAAGGAAGACACTCACAGAGAGCCAGCAGGAGGGGAAAGACCCCGTCGCCCCGTTACAGGGGCAGCTGAGGACCCCCTACAGCTTCTGGCCGTGGCAGAAGGTCCTCCCCTGGGGCCACCTCCGTCCTGGCCGCTACTGCGGTCTGTCCCAGGAGGGAGTATTTGCAGAGAGCTGTCCCCAAACGGTGACACGCTTTCCGCCACATCAGGAGACCTGGCCGTCACTCTTGTCCAGCTCTGGGCACTCAGCCCCCACTGGCATCCGTGGGACCGCTCTTGCCCAAGACGGGCCGGGAGAGGCAGGGGAGGCGATGACGAAGGACGGCCCCGGCAGGACAGGTTCTGACCAGAGTCCTCTTTGATGGCCGTCACTGCTCTGAAAATCCCCCGTGTGTGCACCGGGCTCCTGTCCTGTCCCTGGCCGGAAGGATGTGCCCCCCTTTCCAATCGTTCTCCCTTGGTTTCCGTACGGGCAGGGTCTGGGGGGCAAGCAGCGGGGGGACCCTGGCTGGCTTAGGGGGTGGAGAATGACTGGAGGGCCCTGGCACCCACAATGTTGATGGCAAGCGGGGGTACCCTGGGACAGGTGAGGTCCCCGTTCTCTGACTCTGTCCCTCTGGTCTGGGCTCAGAAGGGGGCGAATGAGCACCCAGCTGCTTGGGTCTTGGTGGGAAGAAGCTCTTTCCTCAAGGAAAACTGAGGTGTTGGGAGAGAGGCTGAGGGCCCCGCTGCACCCACATGACTCCGGGTCACATGAGAAGGAGTCTCCCCACCGCCCTCACGTGGGCTTGAAGGGCAGGGGAAGCAGAACCACTCCGGGGAGCCCAGGAGGGCCCAATAGTCCCCACGTGAAGCAGGTGTCTCTGAGAGCCCTCCCACCTGGGCTCCCTGTCCTGAAGTCTGTGCACCGGGTCCCGGGTTGGAAGGGGCCCGCGTGGGCCCGGGCCAAGTGCCCCTGGTTAGCTAATCGCTGAGGCCGGTGGGTCTGGCTGGGTCCCCGGGGCCAGTGGGGCTCATGCTCACGCTGGCCCTTCCCGAGACAAATCCAGCCGTGCAGCGAGCGAGGCAAGCGGGGCTCCGAGCCCAGCGCCTCTCGTGGCTGTGAGGAGCCGGTGGCCAGAGCCAAGAGCTGTCCTCAGCCAGCAGAGCTCCAGGCAGGGTGGAGGGCCGCGAGCCGGAGCAGAACAGCAGGCTGTTCAACCCCAAGCCCAGAAATGCCAGTCGGGGCCCGGCCCGCCGCTGCCCGGCGAGCTGATTCCCAGAGCCCCGCCGTTGTCCTGGGGCCGCGAGCTGCGCAGTGCACAGGCCCCGCGAGCCCCGCGCCAATCTCCTCTCTGCGGAGCTGCGGGAAGGCACTGCGTGTCCACGGCCAGGTACCTGAGCAGGGTCCGTTTCCCGGTAATTCAGCCTGGGGAGCCTCGCCGGCGTTGCTGATGCCTCTGGCTTTGGTAAAGCGGCCTGGCTTTGCTCTAGGGGGCCGGGCAGGTGGACAAGAAGTCTGGAAAGTGCTTCCTCCGGGGCTCGGTGCCAGCCTCTCCCATGGAGCCTCCGCGGTCTGAGCGTGGCGGACGTCCCTGGGCCAGAACTTGATTGCCGATAACCCCCCTGCAGCGTGCTGGGCCTCTGGGCCTCTGTCTGGGCCGGAGGGGAGGGTTCGGGGTAGCCTACTCCCGGCCGCTGCCCTGACGGGCTTCGCTTGGTTACTCGCAGGGCCTCCCAATCCCGAAATTCCCGGTGTGGGACACGGGGCCCTTTCCCTCCTCCGTGTCAGGGAGAGATTATAAGCACAGGACCTTGACACATCACACGGCCCCACGAAGTCACCGACAGACACATGGTCACCCCTGGGCTTCAGTTGCGGGGGGGGGGCGTCCTTCATTTTCTAGTTCAGGAGCTTCCCCAGAGGAAGTGAGGACAGTGCTGCCCAGAGCTGGGCGCGGGCTGCTTGCTTCCTCACCTGGTCCTGGGTCGGGGTGCCGGGGCTGCTGCCAACCTCCTCCCCCACCCCACCCCTCCCCTTCCCCGCAACTCCCTCCTTCCGCAAGTGCTGAGGGATACGTGCTTGTCCTCTGAGCTCATGCCCGTTCCTTGCCCGACATGGTCCTGAGGTGCGTAGTCTCTCCACACTTGGGTGGCCTGTGGGAGGGAGGTCCCTCCCGTGCGAAGCCTCTAAGTGGGGGAGGAACCACTTAGAAGCAGCAGGCAGACGGGGTGGTGGGAAGGGCTGGGACCTCCAGCCTCTGGGCTGGGCCTGTCCGGGGCTCCCTGTCATGGCGGACCGCATGGAGTCTGGGGCTTGGCCCGTGGCTGATTTTCCACCCTCGCGTTCCGTGGCCATATCACGGTCCCACCCTCACTTGAGGCTGCCGGCAGGAAGTCTAGTTGTGTGTGTGCCCTCAGGGACCGGATCCTGTCGGTGTTCTCCGTGGCGCAGCTGTTCAATCCATTTCCACGATGCAGCCGCCAAACTGAGCAGAAGCCTCATTTCCAAATGGAAATCTCCTTGGCAGTTTGGCAGGCACTGGCCTTGCTATTAGCTGCTTTTGTGGCTCCACAGGCAGGAAGTTTCCTCAGGCTGCCTCTCTGCAGATAGAGGGACAGGATGATCAATGAGAAGAGCAGCGTTTTCTTCCTGAAGTGTGCTGCACATCTCCTTCGCCATCCATCCGCCACCCATCCGTCCATCCATCCGTCCATCCATCCGTCCATCTGTCCATCCACCATCCATCCCTCCATTCGTCCATCCATCCACCATCCATCCATCCATCCATCCATTCATCCATCCGTCCATCCAGCTGTCCATCCACCATCCATCTATCCATGCACCATCCGTCATCCACCCACCCACCCAACTGCCCATCAACTCACCCATCCATCCACACATCCACCCACCCACCCAGCCACCCATCGATTCATCCATCCCCCCATCCATCCGTCCATCCATCCATCCATCCATCTGTCCATCCATCCGTCCATCCATCCATCCGTCCATCTGTCCATCCACCATCCGTCATCCACCCACCCACCCACCTGCCCATCAACTCACCCATCCATTCACACATCCACCCACCCACCCAGCCACCCAGCGATTCATCCATCCCTCCATCCGTCCATTCATCCATTCATCCATCGACCCACCATCCATGCATCCATCCATCCATCTGTCCATCCATCTGTCCATCCAC
The DNA here is from genome assembly GCF_018350175.1 of Felis catus. NCBI lineage: Eukaryota > Metazoa > Chordata > Mammalia > Carnivora > Felidae > Felis > Felis catus. The sequence goes on from NC_058370.1 coordinate 1,347,400, forward strand.
CATCCATCCATCCATCCATTCATCCATCCATCCCTCCATTCATCCATCCATCCATCCATCTGTCCATCCACCATCCATCTATCCATGCACCATCCGTCATCCACCCACCCACCCACCTGCCCATCAACTCACCCATCCATCCACACATCCACCCACCCACCCACCCAGCCACCCATCGATTCATCCATCCCCCCATCCATCCATTCATCCATCCATCCATCCATCCATCTGTCCATCCATCCATCGACCCACCATCCATCCATCCATACATCCATCCATCTGTCCATCCACCATCCATCCATCCCTCCATTCATCCACCCATCCCTCCATTCGTCCATCCATCCCCCATCCCCCCATCCATCTGTCCATCCATCCATCCACCACCCATCCACCATCCATCCCTCCATTCGTCCATCCATCCACCCATCCATCCATCCATCTGTCCATCCATCCGTCCATCCATCCATCCGTCCATCTGTCCATCCACCATCCGTCATCCACCCACCCACCCACCTGCCCATCAACTCACCCATCCATTCACACATCCACCCACCCACCCAGCCACCCAGCGATTCATCCATCCCTCCATCCGTCCATTCATCCATTCATCCATTGACCCACCATCCATGCATCCATCCATCCATCTGTCCATCCATCCATCCACCATCCACCCATCCATCATCCATCCCATGAACATTTACGGGGTGCCTGCTCTCTAAGTACCAGGCCCTGCGGAGTGAACACAACTCACACCAGAGAGAAGAGAGACAGGTGATTAGAGAACATAATACGTTGGTAATGAAGAGAAGCCTAACAAGACTTTTCTTGTTGAGGCAGGTGTGTTAGCAACAGTAGGAGGCCCATTGCCCTGAGGCCATACAGGACTCCTGTGGGGTCCTTCTTCGGTGTCGCCGTTCTGCACCTCTGGTGGCTATTTCTCCCGGTCGGGACTGTACTGTCCAGGACGACCCAGCTCGCCTGCCTCAGGGCAGCAGCATGGTGAGTGATGTTAATATTTTCCTGCGTGCCGTTGTTTCCCAACCACCCTCTCAGCCACCGAGAATTCTGTTTCCCATAGAAATCAACGCTTGACGTCTCCTGAAGCCTTCTCTTTCTTCCGCCTGCTTGCAGAGTTGGGGATTGTTCCTCTGTGGAGTCTGGGGCCATACCCTTGTCTAAATCAGGCAGTCCAGCAGTCTTCATGTGCTGCGTCCAGGAAACCCTGAGCAAAGGAGGGAAGGAATCCAACCTCACGGCGTGGTGGGCACAGGCCACGCCAGGACGTTGGACTGAATGGTTTCCTTAACATTTTTGACATAACCTCTCAGTTCCAAGACTCGGAGACCTGGCGTATTCACCAGAGGAGTCTCCCTCCGTGTTGATGAGAAATCACCTGGAGTGTTTTTCTGCAAAGCAAACCCTTCCTCCCGGACTTGAGTAAGAAAGACCCAGGACGTTCAACTCATCTATACACAATCCTTCCGGTGACCCCAGGCCCGAGACTGTGTCAGAGCCGGACCCTGGGGTCACGGTGGTCCCTTCCAGGGAAGCCAAAGGCTCCACGGGGGCGGCCACCAGAACAGGTGGACACTGGTGAGCCAGCATCCACGGTATGAAGCAGCAGAAGGAAGGGGCTGGCAAGGCAGGGGCCCCGCTGGGGTCTCAGCCAGGCTAGAGTGCATGTCCTCCCATATGTGCCCCGTGCCTTCTCTGTCCACTCACCAGTGACCACGCTATGCTGGCCCATCTCACCCTATGGCCTTCTTCCTAAGAGCAGTGCTCCGAATGCCATGGAGAGCAAGGCCTTTTGGTTTGGGAGCTCAGACCTGTCCATGCCTTGGCGACAGGGATCCAAGACCCCTGCCCCATGTGACCCACGGCCCGCAACTCAGGTCCAGGATGTAGTTGCTCAGAACCAGGCCGGTGACGGCTGCAGAACTCCCGGGACTGGAGTGCACCTGCCGGGAGGGCCCCGGGCATTCCTGGCCGAGCCAGGTCCTGCAGCACCAAGGGAGAGGACTGCGTGCAGACACAGCCTCTGTGCCCGGCCGGGGCGGGGCGTGCTTGACTCAGGGTCCCTGAGCAGGGCTACCCTCTGCCACACGTGCACACAGACAGACGTGCTGGGACAAAGCGGAAGACTGACAATAACTTGCATCTGGATGGCCAGGGCACTAAGGACGCACTGCAAAGCCGCACGGCAGGGCACTCCACGCTTTCCTGCCTCAGCACATCGTCCGGTAGCACCCACTCGCACCCCGTGTTCTGTGGGCCCGGCCGGGTCCTCCGCTCGGGGTCCCACGTGCTGAAGCTGCGGTGTCCCCAGCTGGGCTTGTCCCCGGAGGTTCCGGGAAGAAGGCGCTGCCTGCTCGTCCAGGCTGTGCTCAGGGTCCAGGTCCTTGCGGCTGTAGGGCCGAGTGTCTTCCTCGCTGGCTGTGGTCGGGGGTTGCCCCAGCATCGCTGGCTGGGGGCCTCTGTTTCCATCTTGGAAGCCGGCAAAAGCGGCTGGGTCTTTCCCACACACGAGTCTCTATGACTCCCCAGCCTGCCTCTGGAAATGCCCAAGAGAGCGGAAAGCAGAAACCGCTCTGCTTTTAAAAGGTCGTGTGACTGTTTGGGGCCTCCCTGGAAATCCAGGAGAGTCTCCCCACCTTGACGTTTACGGCCTTAAACACATCTGCAAAGTCCCGCGCCCTGCCACATGCCGCGGACACACGCTCACGGGTTCTGGAGGTAGGGGAGTGGACGTGCCGTCTCCCACAGGCACCAAGCAGCCCTCCCCTGAATGAGCACGTCTGCGGGGTGATGACAGAGGGCCCGCTGCTGCGGGTGGATGCGGAGGACCGCGTGCTGACAGAAGGGGGACCCGCTGGCCCGAATTCCCGTGCTCTTGGCTTATCCTGCCCACAGAGCAGAGGCGCCCCCGCCCGGGGCCCTTTGGGGGAGGCCCCGAGGGGCAGCAAGGGCATCTCTCCGCACCAGCTCTGCCCCTCTTTGATGCCGTCAGTACGGGTCAGGGCTCACACGCAGACCCGCCGATTGGGAAGCTACGCTGGCCTCCCTGGCACGTCATAACGGAAAGTCATTTAAAGTCACCTACAGCCACTTGCCTTTGAAGAACGGGAACTCAGCCTGGTGTTCGGGGCGGCCAGCCGTGAGGCCATCGTCACCGTCCCTCCGGTTCCGCACGGCGTGGCTTTCTGGGTGCGTGAAAAGCCATTACGTGCCGGCTCGCCTCTCCTGCTGCCTGGGGAGGTGTGCCGGAGCGTGCCTGGGGCAGGGGGGGCTGTGCCGGGCTCCCCGTTAATTTTGGGGGTGTCCGCATCTTGGGGTGCAGCACATATCACTTCCCCCCCCAGGGGCACGTGGGCTCTTCCCTGAGAAGATGCCGCGTCCGCGGGTGTGGGAGGAAGTCGAGAATCAACCACTCAGTAGCTTCAACCGGAAACGGGCCAGGGACCGTGGGGAGGGACCGGGCGCCAGGCACGTGGAGCCGGCGTCACTCACGGCATGTTGGCGAAATACAACCAGAAACACAATCTGCTAGCCGGGCACACCTCTCCACGAAGGTGGAAGAGAAAGAGAAGAGTTTTATTATCAAATGAGTGTGCAGCTTGCGTCACGGGCCATCCGCCAAGGGCTGCAAAGACAGAAGAAAATGCACCCTTTTCCGGAGCCGAGGAAACACCCCCATCACCACGTTCTTCAGCTCGCGTAGACACTTCTCAGGTAGGGCCTGACAGCACCTGCCGTCACGTACGGCCCGTCCCCCTCCACCTCTAACTGCGGTGACCGTCTGTGTTAGCTCGCCGGCTTTATCGGAGGAAAAATAAACTCCCGCACCCTCACGACAGGACAGAGTTTGGGGGTGAGGCGCCCGCGGACGCCGGGCTCCTGCCTCTCGGGGGCTGGGGCAAGGGGTGCTCCCTTCCCTGGGGATTAATTTCAGAGAGACGGCTCCCAGGTCCTTGAGAAAGACAGTCCTGGGTTGTAAGCTGGAGGGAGGTTTATTTAGCTTTTAGAAAGATTTATATACCTCTCAAAGGAATGCACACCTCCTTTGAGAGAGAATTTGCAACTCCCAGTTTTCTAGAGTCGACGCTGGAAGGAAACGGAGGGAGTCTCTCCTGTTAGCACTGGGGGGGGGGTGATTTCTCAGTTTCTACCTGTGGAGCCTGCAGCACGGAGGACCTGGGGGGAGGAGCTGGGGCTCAGCACGGGGGCCGGCGGGCGGCGGGTGCCGGTGGCACAGGGTCCCGTGCAGACTGCCCGGCACCCGGGAGCCTCAGTGGCCCCGTGATGCCGCTGTGCTAACGGCTCCTTCCTGGGGGCTGCGGCAAGCACAAAATTGCAGGCGGTTGGTACGCACAGAGGTCCCGCGGGAGAAATGCTGCTGTTGTCACTATGCCCACGGTTGGTGGCCGGATGGGGGGGCCAAAAGCTAGCACATGCTTATGGGGCAGTGCGGCGGTGGGGGGGGGTGGCCAGAGAGCGCCCTCTGAGGGGGAGGGGATGGGAGACGGGGAGCAGCAGGGACAGGGCATCCTAGGCTCAGCTAGGACCCCGCCCCCCCCAGGATTCAGGGACCTTCATGGTCACCGTTGTGAGGGACAGAGACCTCCTGGTCACAGACACCACCTCATCATGCAAGAATCTCAAGCTTCTTAGTGCTCCGATTGGGTGAGGCCAGGTTGGGGGTGGGGTAGGGGGCAAGGGGTCAAGACCCAGGGCGGAAAGAGGCCCTTAAAGTTCATTTCCCGCCCACCCCCACCCAGGCTGGATCCCACGGCAGCAGTGGACAGGGCGACAGACTGCCTAGGGCTCCCTCTCGGCCCCTCCCCCTCTGTAAACTGGACACTGAGGAGGGGCAAGTGTCCTGGGGCCGTGGGGAGCCTCAGAGGGGGCCGGTCCACACAAGACTTGCTGGCTCCCTCCTGGAGCCCTGACACGGGGACGGCAAACAGGCACAGCCTGGTGTTCTGGGCTGCCAAGGCCTCCCACCACAGACCCCTGACTTTCTGCTCCTTGCCTGGCTTGGTACATACAGTAGGCACTCATTAAGTGTGCTGGGTGGTGGAAACAAAGAAGCCCAGACTGGGCTAAGGGGGCAGGTGGAGGCCGCAGGGGGACTGCAGCGGGTGTGGGGGAGCCCGCGGTGCCCGGGGCCTGAGGGGCCTGCCCTCAGGGGCCCCGGGGTCAGACCAGGGTGGGTCCACCTCACGGGATGGCAGGGCCTTAGCCGGGAGCGGGAGCGGGGCTCTGCTGTGCTGGGGAGGCCGGGTGTGGCCATGCCAGTCAGATCCCCTCCCTCCCTCCCGTGCCCCACTGAAGTGTCCTTTCTAATGTAAACGAATGACAGGGATGCTCGGAGGAGCCTGCCTGCCGAGGGGGAACATGATTAGAGTAATTTGGGCCCGAGAGAAGTGACTGATGTGGAGAGACAGGGCCAGCGGGGCCGACACCCCATCAGACGCCAGGGCCCCATCTGCAGGGCTGGGCCAGCTCCCGCAGTGGGGGGCTCGCTCCTGGGGGGCCGTAATGAGCCCACCACACGTCCCCAGGAAGCTCAACATGAGCCCCACAGCCGCACGGTGCCGCCCTGCCCACCTGTCCCTCCTGCTGCCCTTGGCTGTCCTCCCCGCGATAGCGGGTCACTGTCCCCACCGGGGGAGTGTGCCCCTCCCAGCCACCCTCTCTGTCTGCTCCTGACTGCTCACCTCAACCACCTCCTTTCTGTTTTCCAGGCTCCCATCCGCCCCCCCCCCATGGGAGCCCCACGGCCCACGCTGCTCAACACAGTGTCCCCACACAGCCTGGGCCGGCAGCCAAGGGGGGCTCTGGTAAATCCGCCCATGGGAATCTCCACGTGGACGCCGGGGGAGCACGGCCCAGGCTGCCCCCTCCACTGCCTCCTCCAAGCAGCCTCCCTGGATTAGAGCCTGCCTGGGGGAGGGGACTCTGCTTCCTTGCTGAGCCAGAGGTTCTATCCCCCATGGGTGGCCCAGGCTGGGCAGGAGTCCCTGGAGGACCCCGGGAGGCCAGGGTTTGGGTGGGAATTTGATGTTTTCTTGGGTGCCGCTGAGTCACCCAAAGTGACACAGATGATTTGAAATGGGGTTTTCATGTCTCCATCAGGTCCTCAGATGACTTGGGGCCAGAGAGGCCATAAGCTGTGTGCTTGTTGGCCATCGAGGAGAAGGACCGTGGGAAGGAGAAAGGACAGTAAAGAGACCCCTGGCTGAGTGCGGCTAGAGTGGGGGCAGGGGAGGGTGCCTAGGGGAAGGAAGCCCAGTCCTTGGGCTGGTGTTGGGGGGCCAGAGCGTCCTCTGCTTTGCTGCTGGCCCTGAGGGGTCCCACAAGGTCTCCCTCTCAGACCCACACCCTCATCAGTAAAAGGAACTGTCCCCTTCCTGCTTAGTGACCACTGCGAGGTCCCACAACTGACTGAGCATAGCACGGGTTTTCGTGTCCCTTCTCTGCTGTCCCGGCCCCCTTCTGCTGCCCCCCCCCCCCACTGTCCCCTCCTCATTGTGCCTGTCCCTTCCCTGATGGTCACTGGCCTCACCTGCACTGCCTCAGAGGTGGCTGCCCGAGGAAGGGTGGGTATGCAGGCCGAGCCCCCCGTCCCACCCCCCAGGACACCTGCAGGGCCGTTCTGACGCCTGAGCTCCCACAGGGTCAGCCGAGGCCTGTGGAGACACAGCAAGTCCTCTGCTTGGGCGCTCTGGGGACAGGGACCTCACTTCTGCCCAAGACAGCCCCTTTTACCTTCGGGAACATCTGAATGTCAAAGATGTATTTTAACTTCGCGTGCAAGTGTGCGCACGAAGGGCCGAGCACGGTTCGCCGGCGTGGCTGCGCCGTGCGTGTGCGTGTGCGCGTGCACGCGAGAGCGCGTGCACGCGTCCGAGGGCTGGTGTCTGTGTCCCGCCACCGCCGGCCCTGCCACAGCGCGGGGCAGCGCGCTCCCTCCTGCCAGCGGCGGCCACCCCCCGGGGGGACTAAGCGGGGACTTCACTCGGTACCGTGTACTCCTTTCAAATTTTCCCTCGGAGAGTGGACCACCTTCTACCGAAAGGGAAAGGCTTGGCATCCTGAAAGTCAGCGCGCACACGGCCAGCCAGGCAGGCGGGGAGGCTGGGGCCCGATCCGGGAGCGTCTTCCACACCTCGGGCCTCTCTCCCGCCTTCCGCTCGCTCGTGCCGAGTCTTGTCCCGACAAGAGCCTGAGCCCACGCTCCTCGGACGGTAAAGAGGCAGACAGGTGGGCGTGTGGGGCGGCGCCTGGCAAGAAGCTCTTTGTCACCCAAGCAGCGAAGTGACCGGACAACGCACGGGAGTCGTCTGCCCAGCTGGAAGGCGGGCGCGGGCCGTGGCGCCGGCCGGGGGCTCCCGCGATGCCCACGGCTGCCCTTGGGGCGCCAGGTCTCTGGCGACCCCAGCGGTTCAGGATTCGGCCCGCGGTTTGCATTTTAGAGCCGGCACATCCCGTGTAGACGAGGCACGAATGCTCAGAGGGGAGCTGCGAGGTCTCCCAAGGCCCCTCCTGGGGAGCGTGTAGGGTCCGAGAAAGTGAATCACTGCCTGGGAGGCACGGGGGCGGGGGGCGCTTGGAAGGGGCAAGGCAGAGGATCATTCCCAGGGGAGCCCGAATGCGTTGGTTGGGGCCGCCGTTCCCCTCACCCCGGCAAGTACGCCACACGCTCAATCGGACCCCCTTTCGTTCCCAAAGCAGATCTGCCCACCGGAAACCCCCGAGCGGAGAAGCCAGCGGCCGCAGCGCTCCAGCAGCGGCCACGAGCCCCCGAGCCGTGGCCCTGAGCGCCCGGACTGCTCAGATCACAGGGAACCGCTCGTCCTGAAGGGTCGATGAGGCTGACGTTTTCCTCCGAACTCCCGGTGACTAATGTGCAGGGAGAGAATGTCATGGAATATTCAGCCAGAACCTTCTTTCGAAGGACCTGAAGGGTTTCATCACCAACACTCGGCACTGGTAGGGGTGTGCTCCACCAGCTCTGCGGGAGGCGTTGGCTCTAGCGGTTAGCGGTTAGAAGCGCACGGACCGTGTGGCCCAGACTGTGGTGGGGACCGATCGTCCACTCCCAGAAGCCGGGAGGGGGATGGCGAAGGCAGGCGGAGCCCCGGCACCTCCGTCCCAGCCCCCTGCTTGGGGTGTCCGGGCCCCCGGTGTAGAGTATCTGTGGGTCTCGGGAGGCAGACGAGCGGAGCGCTGAGCCCTGAAGCTGCCGGGCTCGGCTGGCACGAGGCCGCAAGCCAGACGGCCCTTCCGGAGGCTTGTTCAGACTGGACAGCAGGAGGCAGAGCCCTGGGGAAAGTCTTGCTTCCTGAGAGCCTGGGAGCACCTCAGGTCTCCAGCCAGCTTGCAGGGGCCCCTGGGCTCCCCGAGGGGACACCGGGGGTGGGGGACTTGTGCCCTCATGCCCCGCCCTAAGCGCTCGTTCCGAGGAGCACCCACACCTGCCTCCCCGGTGGGTACCCCCCCATCAAACGCTGCAGGATCATGTGGTCACAGGAAGGCTCGCAGACCGTCCTGGGTGCATTCACCTGGCTCCAGGCCTGCCGTGTGTGTGTGTGTGTGTGTGTGTGTGTGTGTGTTTCTGTCTGCTCCCCCTTCTGCTCAGCGGGGGTTTGCTGAGCCGTGCGGGGGTGGGGGTGGCACAGATCTGGGAGGTCTGTCATTCTGGGGGTCCACCTTGTGTGTCTGTGAAGTTCCTGCCCCTGGCCCCTGTCTCCTCTCCGCAGGGGCCCTGCCCCCACACCTGGTGAGGAAGGCAGATATTTGTTTATTCGTTTATTAGATTTTCTTTAATGTTCTTTTTTGAGAGAGACAGAGCATGAGCAGGGGAGGGGCAGAGAGAGAGACAGAAACAGAGAATCTGATGCAGGCTCCAGGCTCCGAGCTGTCAGCACAGAGCCCAACGCGGGGCTCAAACCCATGAACCGTGAGATCATGACCTGAGCCGAAGTCGATGCTTAACCGACTGAGCCCCCAGGTGCCCATCGATTTTCTGGATGATAAGTCCCAGCGTCCGTGGGCAAAGATGAGCGAATTACGGCGGAGGGCTGGCTGGCCGAATGGCTCTCAGATCCAGCAGCTGGAGTTTGAATTTGTCATTCCATCACAAGCGACAGCCCCAGGATCTCTGGTTCAACACCCACCGGGAACAAGAGGGCAAGAACCCTGCGGGGGCATGAGCACCAGACTCCACCCCCCCCCAACCCTGAGCCAGCAGGGAGAGTGAGGCCCGGGCCCTGTCCCACCACAGCTCCCCGAGGGGCCCCACCAGGGTGGGCAGGGGCTGAGTGGAGGCTCTGGCCCTGGGCGTGGCTGGCCATGCCCTGGGGGGCTGCAGAGAGCAGGACAAGGCCCCCCCCCATATCTCTTCATCCCCAAGGGGGCGGGGAAGGTAGGGGCCCGGAGGCCCAGGCGGCCAGTGGTCTGTGCCTCCTGAGCTGGGCTGAGACCGGTGACCTCTCTGAGCTGCAGGAGGAGCCCCAGTGGGGCCAGGGGCCGGTGCCCTCGCGTGTGTGTGCTTGCACGTGTGTGTACATGAGCGTGCATGCGTTGGGGCTGGCCTCCCCTTGTCCTCGTCTCTCCACACGGCCATTTCTTTTAGACGTTCAGCCTGGACGTGGTTTCCATGGAGTTGTGACAAAAACCGGGATTCAAATCGTCGACACGGGCAGCAGGAGGGGGAGGGTGGGGCCGGGAGCTTTCCCTGCGCTCGGGATCCAGGAGCAGGCCTGGGCCTGTGGTTTTTTTTTCCTCCTTCCTTCAAGGGTATTTTAAAATGTATGGAATTCTCTCCCAAGCCCTCCTCCCATTCCCTGGCGGTGCGACCAGAGATGCCTCTAGTAGAACCTGGAGGGAGGATTCCTCCCTGTGCATGTGCTGGAATAGGGATCCAGGCTCAGGAACTTGCAGGAGGGGCTTGTCCAGAACGCTGGCCTCCCGGGGCAGTGGCACTGAAGTGTGGTTAGGGTTCCAGACCGCCTTCCCAATGACCCCAAAGTTTTGTCTCCTTGACTGGCTTGAAATTCCACCATTAGAGTTTTATTCCTTTGGATATTCTCGTAAAGTGTCAGTGCACCTATTGGAGCTTGCCAGTGAGTCTCTCACATCTGGGAGTGAAGGGGTGTCCTGAGCCGTCCCTGCCGGGAGGGCGGGACACTCAGGAGAGGCAAGGGAGTGTTTGGAGCCTCACCCCTCACCCCTGTGCCAATCAGAAGGGAGCCGCGAGTCAGCTGGAGGCAGCAGGTGAACGAAGGACTGCAGGAACGGAAGGGGGAGGGCACGCGGCCCGGATTCTGGCGCTTCTGCACAGGCTGTTGAAGGGGCAGGTCCCCCTCCCCGCGCCCCCACCTTTCCAGGAGCTTCCACTCAAGCACACGGGGCAGGCTGGGGCCTGGGAGGCTGGCCTCTATGGGCTTGTGGTGTTTCCCTGCAGCGGGGAAAGACGCTCTCCCTCCCGCCCCCAGGCTGGACACCTCGGGGACGCCGCCCATGAGGGACGAAGGTGTAGCAGGAGAAGTCGAAAGCGACGAGGGGTCGGCTGTGCCAGAGGTCAGGGTCAGTGCTCGTCCCCGTCCCCGGGCGTCCCTCACCTGCCGACCCCTGGGGAGAAGCTCACTGGCTTCCCCGTTTTCTAGGCTGGCCCCAGGGGCCGCGGAGACCCGAGTCCGACACTCACAGACCCTGCACCCCCGTCACGAGGCCGCCTCTGTGCTCAGCCCGCGGACGAGGAAAACGGACACACGGAGGGCAGCGTGCTGGCCGCACCCCCAGGTGGACCCAGGTCTCCCCGACTCCAGGCCTCGAGGCGGCCCCGTGGCTTATGGGGTCTTCTGTGCAAACTCCTCCTTCTGCTGCTGTTCCTCGCTCTGGTGGCAGCAGGACCCGAGCTGGGGGATCCCGGCCCCCAGTGCCCCCAGCCTTTGGGAGATGCCACCAGAGCCCACCGGTTTTGGTCAGAGGGCCCCAGTGGAGGGTTGTCCGCCGAGTCAGAAAACGCCCGGTGAACAAACGTATGAGGGGATGAACAGATGTGGGCCCACTGGCCCCTGGACATAAGAGTCCCAGCCACGGGGGCCACTGTCTCCTTTATTGAGAGGCTCGGGAGCTTTGTTCTTGCCGATTACGTCACGGGGGCCAGGGGCGGGGCGGGGGGGGGGGCGCTTGAGCTGTCGGGGGGTTTTGCATCACTGCTGACCAAGTCACACCGGACACTGTTCTCTGAGACCGGCTTCGGGAGCTCCAGTGTGACGTGGCCAGGACCTGACTCCACGGGGCTGGACGGCACGGGGAGGGGGGCCCGGCTGCGCGGCTGCGTCTCTACCTGCACGAAGTGCGCACACGGGAAGGCGGGGTCCATGAGAGTCGGACAGACTTGGGGCTGCGCACGGACCCCGCCCCCGCTGCGACTCGGAGGCTGCGGGGTGGTGGTGGGGGGCCCACCTGCGTTGACTCCGCCCCCACCCCGGGGAACCGTCCCTTCTGTCCATCCTGGGCTGGGCCCGCCAAGACGGTCGCGTTGAGTCCCGGCCGAGAGGTGGGAACGGCCCCACCCATTTGTCAGGCGGCTGAGCCCGGGCGCGAGGACCCGTGCCCGAGGCACGGAGCGCCAGCGAGGGTCCAGGCCCTCGTCCCGACGCCCACCGCCAGGGCCCAGCCGCCCTGCTCACCGGCCCAGAGCAGACGCTGTGTGCCAGGTCTGGGCTGGCCTCGGCCCCTGCGTGGGTGGCCCCTGGGTCACGGGGCTGGCTGTGGGCTGACCTCCTCCCCCTGCCCCCCCCCGGAGCTGTCCCTGGTGAACGGAGAAGGACCCCGTGGGGTTTAAGCAGGACACGGTTCGTAGCGGGGCGCCCATCGACATCCTCCCATCCACCTTGTCATTTTCGTGGGTGGGACATCGAGCCCTGGTCACCCAGGACAGGGACCAGGCCTCCTGAGTCCCGAGTCAGGGCTGTTCCCAGCCGTCGGCCGGCCCGACGGTCTCCCTTCAGGCCAAATACGCTCCTGAGCACAGGGAGAACCTGGGCTTTTAAAAAGCCTGCACCTCTCTTTCCAGGCCCTTCTGCCACTGTCTCCTTTGGCTCGGGGGACCTTCTAGGGCCAAGGCCGGGACCAGGCCACCCTGCCTGGAGACCGGCTCTTCCAGACCAAGGAGGCGCCTGCCCTCTGGGTCCCCGGAGCCGGGGCTGCTGCCGGCTGGCTGTGACGGATGACGCTGGCCGGCGGGCTGGCTGTACTCACGGCTCCCCGTCCTCACCTGTGGCCGAGTCCCCAGAACTGGCGTCTCTCTGGGACCCGGCCAGCTGCCCTCCACTCCAGGGAGCCGACCCCGAAGCAGCTCAGAGCTGGGCAGCGGGAGCTCACCCGCACAGCGGACAAGAGCCCGCGGGGACGTCCCTGGCCTGGCCCGGGGTGGGGGGGGGGGTGTGGAGACAAGACTCCGCCGACCTGGCCTTGCCTCCGCCAAGCCAAGAGGACTTCCAGGGCAGCCCCCCAGCAGCTGGCATCCCTGTGGAGCCCGCTGCTTTGGCGAGGAGGCGGGAGAGGAGGGGGAGGCCCGGTCTGGCCGATGCCCGGCACCCCGACCCCCGGGTGGTCTGTGGGGACACGGGGAAGCTTCCCGGGAGTCGCCCTTGGAGGGGGGCCGTCTGGCTGCCTGCTGTACCAGAGGAGGGTAGGGGTCCTCTCCTCGCTCCCCCGGGGCGCCAGGACCTCGGCCGGCCTCTTCCAACCCCCCCCCACCCCCCTCGGAGGCACTGCCGCCCCCAACGCCCGCCTGGCCCGACCCTGCCTTTCATTTCTGTCCACCCTCAACACACAGCCGTCTGGGAACAAAGAAGTCTGCCTTTCACCCAGCACTAATTTGTCCTCATTAAAGGCCCTTTCTGGATCCGGGAGAGGAACAATCTCTCCGTGGCGTTCAAAGAGGAGAGGAGGGAGGGGTGGGGCGGGCTGGGGGAGAAGCTGAAAGGAGTGGGGCCCCGGGCCTCGCCGGACCCCTCCGCCGCCCCAGGGTGGGGGGGGGGGGGCTGCCGAGCGGCGGGGCCCCACCCGCCTAGTACAGTGTTTCCCGGGTGACGTTGCTAGAGAACGTGTGGTTGCTGGACACACTGTTGGTCCTCCTGGAGAAGGCTGGCCTCTTCCTCCTGCGCCCCCACAGGGGACAGAGGCAGGCCAGGGTGGACAGGAAGGCCTGGCGGAAGTTGGCGGAGACCAGGTTGTACAGGATGGGGTTGATGGCGGAGCTGATGTAGAAGAGGGCGTTGGTCAGCATGTAGAAATAGTGGTAAAAGTCGTAGAGGAACCTGGAAGGGAGGGGCGAGGGCCAGGCGCTCAGACCCCGCGGCCCCCACGCGGGGTGGGGCCTGGTAGCCCCCCCCCCGGCCGGCAGGAGCTCGGGCTCGGTCTCAGGACAAACGTTTAGGAAACACCTTGTAAATTTTTGACCCGGGGACATTCCCTGGTAAGTTCCAGGACTCCGGCTTGACTCGTGGCCACACCCCCCACCGAGCTGGGCTGGGGCCGTCCCCCCTGGGGGGTGCGGCCAACCCGCCCGGCGCCTCCAGCGCTCCCCGCGACACACCTGCCCTTCCGCTGGGCTGGCGGGGTCCCAGCACAGCTGGGCTGCGGGGCTCGGCCACGCCCCGGCCTCAACCCAACAGCCAGGGAGGGAACCCCTTCCCGGCCTCCTGGGCGGCAGTGTACCTCGCCCTCAGGGGAGGGCGTTCTGGAAGCTTCTACACGGCCTCCCGGACTCCTCCACCAGATCTTCCTTCTGCTGGTTTTGCCCTGTGTCCCGTGGGTGTGGCTCCCCCTGAGTCCCGGGGGTGCTCCTGGCAGCTCCGCCAGCCTGCGGTGGCCCAGCCCCCTCCCACATCCAGCAGGGCCGGCCCTTCCTTGTCTCTGCCTAGATCTCTCAACTTGTCTCGTGCCCGCTCGCTTAGGGTCTGCTTTCCTTCTCTGCTGCTACCTGCTCCTGGGCGCCTGTCCCTCTGTGAGCTTCGTCCTTCCCCCGGCCCGGTCACAGCCACACCAAGGACGTGTGGGGACGTGACCGGCACCCTTGCCCTGAGCTGCTCTGCTCAGCGCTCCCCCCCCCCACCATGCCCACCTGCTGTGGGAGCTTCTCCCAGCCCGAGCCCCACCCCCGCCTGGTACTCACGGGGTCCACTGCGTGTCTGAAATGTAGCAGAACATGAGACGCCGGACATGGTAGGGCAGCCAGCAGACCACGAAGGCGATGACCACTGCCCCTGAGACACAGAGAGAGGTGGGTCTCTGTGGGGTGAAGGGCTGTGTCCTGTTATGTGTGCAGGAGACCTAACACTTGTAAAAGTGCAGACTCAGGGCAAGCTCTCTCAGCATCCTGACGACATTGTGTTTTGCAGAAACAGGAAAACCCATCTTAAGATTCACGTGGAGTCTCGAGGGACCCCAGAAACGGTCTTGGGGAAGAACAAAGATGGGGGGCTTTCGCGTCCTGATTTCAAAACCTACCATGAACCCACAGTAATGAAAACAGTGTGACGCTGGCTTAAAGACAGACATAGAGACCATGGGATAGAAAGAGAGCCAGAAACAAGCCTCACGGATGTGGTCAAATGACTCCCTATGAGGCTGCCAGGACAGGACCATTGAGGGGATGGTCTCTTCAACAAACGGTGTCAGGGAAACAGGCAGCCACATGCAGAAGACCCCTACCTCACGCCCTATACACGATTAGCTCAAAGTGGATCAAAGACATGAAGGTAGTAAGAACGATGAGTCCCAAATTCTTAGGAGAAGCGGAGGGCGCAAACCTGACGATGTTTAATTTGGCAGGGATTTCTTGGATATGGGATCAAAGGACACAGTCAACAGGATGAAAAGGTAACACACAGAATGGGAGAAGGTATTCACCTAGCATATCTGCTCAGGGATTAATATGCAGCATACTCAGAGAACTAAACTTCAACAGCAAAAATCAAACCACCCGATTAAACATTTAAAAATGGGCAAAGGGCTTGAGTAGACATTTCTCCAAAGAAGACACACAGATGGTTAATCGGCACATGAAAAACTGGTCAACATCACTCATCATGAGGGAAACGCAGTCCCAAACTATAGTAAGATCCCAGCATGCCCAGGATGGCTACTATTGAAGAAAAAAGCCCTCAGAAAATAGTGATTTTTGGTGAGGATGTGGAGAAATTAGAACCCGTCTGCGCTGTTGGCGGGAACGTCAAATGGCATGCCTACTTTGGGACACAGCATGGCAATTCTTCAAGACATTAAAAACAGAAGTACCCCAGGACCCAGCAATTCTACTCCTGAGGGTGTTCCCCAAAGAACCGAAATCAGGGCCCCGAGCAGACGTTTGTACACCAGCAGCACCACTTACAATGGCCACAAGGTGGGGCAACCCGAGTGTCCACAACAGATGATGGAATATTACTCAGCCTTAAGAAGAGGGAAGTCCACCTGGTGCCACAGCCTGAGCCTTGAGGACGTTGTGCTCAGGGCAGTAAGTCAGACACCAAAACACAACGATTCCACTCCCATGGGGCCCCGAGAGTAGTCAAATTCAGAGACAGAGAGGAGGTGGCAGTTGTCAGGGGCTGGGGGGTGGGGTGGGTGGGGGCAGAGTCTCGGTTTGTAAGATGAACACATTCTGGAGATGGATGGTGGTGACGGCCACACAGCGTCACGAATTATGAAATATCACCGAACGGACACTTAGAAATGGTCGAGACGGTAAATCGTATGCTATGTGCGTTTTACTGTAATTAAAAAGGGAGCGACAGAAAAGCCAACCGCTAGGGAAAACCCGGGGCTGGCTGGCCCGGTGCAGAGAGGAGTGCAGTCCCCGAGACAGCACATCCCCATCCTGGGACTTGGGCGCAACTTCAGGAGGTGCTCGGTTTGGGGCCCCGGAGACCCGGGCCTGGGGGAGGCCCCCCGAGGGGAGGGCTGTCCTGCTGGCAGCAGTAGGAAAAGGGTTGGTGGCATGGGGCTATTCCGGGAAGCCCGACCCTGACAGGGCGGAAGCAAATGCTGGGACCCTGACCACTGGACACAGCGTGCTGCTCACTGGACACGAGGCGACTGTGAGCTGAGTAACTCTCTCATCGATAATATTGCGATGATCAATGCTGAAAGGGCAATACTTTGGAAATACTAAACCTAATCAATTACTAACATTAATTTCATCTATGTCTTTTTGCTTTTTAAATATGTGGCCACATCTCAGTGGTCACTAGACCGTTTAACATTTAACTGTCATATATTATGACACTCTGGACCTCTTTCTTCTAAGAACCAGGGGCCGCTGAGGGACAGGTGGCCTGGGGCAGAGGCCCAGAGGCCTGTCTGCTGGGGTGAGGGTGACAGCAATTGGGAAGGCTGCTGGGCTGGGGGGAGGCACAGGTAGGTGGTCAGGGTGGGGGGTTGGGTCGGGTGGGGCTGCCTTCAGCAGAGCAGGGCGGGGGAGGCGGGTGTTTGAAGAAAGAACTCTCCGCAAGGAGGCCACCTCTGGGCACAGGAGACACCCTCATGGCGTCCCACACACGGAGCCCCACACCCACATGAGCATAAGCTCCACCCAGGGCTGTCCTGTGATGGGGGCTGGCTTGGGACCTTTGTAGGGGTTGGTCTTTAGGATTCCTTATTAGAATGTGGGTCACTGTGCAGGGGGGCTGCTCTTCAGGCCTCTTTGCCTGGCACCTAACGGCACGTGATAACCCCACCTCTGCTGCTCAATGACTGTGTGAGCAAGCTGCCTGACCCCGAGATGTGCTCAGGGACTGAGTAAATTGAATTGGTGAGTGGATGAGTGATCAGACAGATGGGTGGACAGATGGAGGGATGGATGTGTGGATGGCTGGAGGGACGGGTGGACGGATGGGTGGGTGGGTGGGTGGACAGATGGATGGATGGATGGATGTGTAGATGGCTGGAGGGATGGATGGATGGATGGATGGATGGATGGATGGATGGACAGATGGACGGATGTGTGGATGGATGGAGGGATGAATGGGTGGGTGGGTGAACGGATGGACGGATGAACGTGTGGATGGCTGGAAGGATGGGTGGGTGGGAGGATGGATGGATGGAAGGATGGATGGGTGGGTGGATGGATGGACGGATGAACGTGTGGATGACTGGAGGGATGGATGGGTGGGTAGATGGGTGGGTGGGTGGATAGATGGGTGGGTGGGGGGATGGATGGGTGGGGGGATGGATAGATGGATGGATGGATAGATGGATGGAGGGATGGATGCGTGGGTGGGTGAATGGATGGACGGATGAACGTGTGGATGGCTGGAGGGATGGATGGGTGGGGGGATGGATGGATGGATGGATGGATGTGTGGATGGGTGGATGGACGGATGTGTGGACGGATGGAGGGATGAATGGGTGGGTGGGTGAATGGATGGACGGATGAACGTGTGGATGGCTGGAGGGATGGGTGGGTGGGAGGATGGATGGATGGAAGGATGGATGGGTGGGTGAATGGATGGACGGATGTGTGGATGGCTGGAGGGATGGATGGGTGGGGGGATGGATGGATGGATGGATGGATGGATGGATGGATGGATGTGTGGATGGGTGGATGGACGGATGTGTGGATGGATGGAGGGATGGATGGGTGGGTGGGTGGACAGATGGACGGATGAACGTGTGGATGGCTGGAGGGATGGATGGGTGGATGGATGGGTGAGTGGGGGGATGGATGGGTGGGGGGATGGATGGATTGATGGATGGAAGAATGGATGGATGGATGGATGAATTGTGGATGGATGGAGGGATGGATGGGTGGACGGATGGGTAGACGGATGGAGGGATGGATGGATGTGTGGATGGATGTGTGGATGGCTGGAGGGATGGGTGGACGGACAGATGAATAGGTAGAGGAGTGGAGTTAAGAGCATCAACCCCTGGCTGGGGCTGACCCTTGAGTCTCAGCTCGGACTGCTCCGTTTCCCGGGTCTTAAACTTTGCCCTGTTTTGCAGTGTGAGGCTCACAGCTCTGCCAGCCCCTTGCCACCACCCGGCCCACCCCCCAGAGGGCCCGGCAGTTACGTACGTAAGACCCGAACGCCGTGCCGCAGGGCCTGGACCCTGCCAGGCTCGATGGACATGTTGAATGAGCTGTGTTGGTCCCCAACTGCGCACACCTGGCCTTGCTCAGATGCCTGGCTGACCATGATGGTCAGCTTGTTGGCGATGATGGTGTTCAGGACGGAGATGACCACCATGGGGAACACGAAGGACATGAAGGTGTTAACCTGCGGGGACAGAGCAGGACAGCCATCAGGCTGGCGTGCAGGGGACGCTGCCCTGGTGCCTGTCCCTCCGGCTGGGGGTCTGAGGCCCGGAGTATGGAAGATGCTTGGTCTTTTGCGTCAGACTTGTAGACATACCCCCCACTTCCTGCCCGTTTCCCACCCACTCCTGGCTCAGAGAGTGGTCACGGAGTCTTTGCCATCTCAGGGAGCCACTCTGCTTGGGGTTCAGCCTGTAGACAGTGTGGTGTGCCCTGGCCGCGGTGAAAGGCCGGGGCTCTCTGTTTCCAGCTCTGGACATGACATGTCATGGGTACATTCCTGAGCATGGTGCTGCCCCTCCAGGAAGGCTGAGCCCAGCCTGTCACCCTGGATGCAGACAGCTCACGTCTGGACAGAAATGGAACGCCCTTCCCCTGCCCCCCCCCCCCGGCCTCTCCACGCATGAAAAGTGCTTCTTACTGGCCCCTCTAACTTCCGTGTCTTTTGCACCTGGGGAAACTGAGCCACAGACAGGGGCTGGACCTGTACAAGCCCGAGTCTGGCCTTGCCGGGACACCAGGCTGAGACGGACATTCGCAGCCACCTCGCAGGGGTGGCCCTGGTGGGCGGCAGGGAACGGGTCTCCATGGAGCTGGACCTAATGCAGCCACCGCCTTATTCTTCCTGAGCGCTCCTGTTGTCTGACGCCCCTTGCTCCCCCATGTGGCCTCGCCCTCAAGATGCCACAGCGGGTCTGTCCATGGTCGGCTGCTCTGAACGTTCGTTTTGAACTTCACGTTCAGAAAAGCTTTTGGTTGTGCCTGGCTCTGCCGGGCAGCTGCAATCCCTCTGGGGAGTTCCAGGGCGTCTGCGCCCGGGGTTCCCTGGGCCCCGGGCTGCACCCCTGCTACCTCCTAACTCGGTTTGCCCGCAGCCCTTGAGAGCAGAGCTAAGGGTCCTCCACGATATGCAGACATGGTGTCTGCACCTCTGTCCTGCTCATACAAGCAGGGGACAGGGGGACCAGTGGCCGCCAAGAAATGCCAGAGGTTCCCAGATGGGGACGTTGGCAGGTTTGCTCCGCGGCCCTCTTGGCGGTCAGGCGTCTGTCCAGAGCGGGGCAGGCTCACACGCCTGCTCTCTTGAGGGCGCTGGCTGAGGCTTCCAGAGGCCCTGCCCACTCACACAGTGTTCCAGAACCCACCTGGGAGATGGAGAGGGCCTCCAGGAGGCGGTGGCCGGAGGAGACCTCAGTGCCATCTGAACAAAG
Organism: Felis catus; assembly: GCF_018350175.1. Taxonomy (NCBI): domain Eukaryota; kingdom Metazoa; phylum Chordata; class Mammalia; order Carnivora; family Felidae; genus Felis; species Felis catus. Next base: position 1,366,948 of record NC_058370.1, read on the forward strand.
CTCTGCTAGACTAGGGTGAACGGGCCCTCGGGAGGGCCTCTCCCACGCGCTGGCCCCAGTGCCCATCACTCACTGCCGGCCCGGGGCTCCTGACAGCCCCTCCACCAGGCACCCTTCTCCCCCACGTCCTCAGAGCTCGGGAGGCCCGAGGATGGGGCCCCATCCCAACTCCCTTGGTGAGGACGCTGCTGGCGTGCGGTGGGGTGGCTCCGGGAAGGCTTCTGAGGCTCCTGCTGGGCTGCGGGCTGGGTAGGGGTGCAGGGGGACGCTGTGTCTGGGCCCAGGAGACAAACTAATTCCCTGTGAGTCATCGCAGCCTGGTATTATTTAAACAGAACAAACGTATCCAATACAGATTTTAAATGTCAAAACATTTAAGATACCATACCTCGCTGAGCACAGGCAGTAGGGACCGCTGCCTCGGAGGGCCAGGTGGGGGCCACGGGCAGGGGCCAGGGCCCTGCCTAGTGGGTTAGGAGGCCTGGTGTGAGGCCCGCTGTGGTTCCCCTTGATCCTGAGGCCTGCAGCGAGGAGAGGGGGCCTCACCCTGCAGGCCCGCCCCGGTCAGAGGCTTGGGCCAGGCCTGACTTCCAGGGGCCGGAATGCCTCTCCTCGGCATCCCCCACCCCTGCAGCCTGGAGGTGGGCATAGATCTGGATTGCGGAGGCACCGGGGGGCACGCCTGGCTCTGGGGGCTTGCCTTCCCTTGTCAAAGCTCACAGCATGGACGGGGGCCCGAGGCGGCCTACCCGCTGACAACGAGTGAACAGAAGCACCTCTATTAAGCCTGGTGCAGAGTCTCTGGGAACACTGTAAATATCATCCCAGGAAGGCAGGGAGGCCAGGCGAGGGAAGCCAGGGCCTCCCCAGACGGGTAGGTGCAGGTGTGGACACCGTGCCTGGTCTAGGCATTTGTCCCAACAAGACACAAGACTTGGGAACAGAGGCTGATGCTAAAATGCAAATCGAAACACGTCATCTAAGAATGGCCAGGAAAGCTCTAGAAAGGAAGAGCGATGGGTCAGTACCGGGCAGGGAGGCGGCAGCCTACCACCCACTTAGCAACTACTGACCCACGAGAGAGACTTGGTGCGGACACTCTGGCACAGGGGGAAGGGTGGACGCGGAGACCAGTGCAGTGGAGACGGGCCAGAAATGGCGCCCCGTGAGGCAAAGCGTGGTGCTGGGTAAAGAGGGCAGCCTGTCAGGGAGAGGGGGCAGGAGGGTGGCCGCCTGCAAAGCCAGGAGACTGGACCCTCAGGGCCTGCTGTCTCCGCCCCCTTCCCCGGGCCCCTCCCCCTGCCTCCCTGCAACCGCCCACCCTCCAGGTCCGTCCAGTCGCCGCATCCCTAAAGCTCTAGGCGGGCCCTCCCTGGACAAATGCAGGCCATCTCTGCAGCCCTGCACCGTTTACACGTATCTGGTGAGAGCCGACCCCAGGCCTCTTGTTCAGGAGGGACCTGGGGCAGGGGTGGGGGAAGATGCGGGGGGGGGGGGGTGCCGTCCGGCCTCGCTGGAGCTCCTACAGCCGCCGTCTGCAGCCGCTGCTGCCAGCCTGTCAGTTTTTCTTCAGCAAGATAAGTGTTTCCTTATTCCCCTTAGGACGATCTGAATTGGTTCCCGAAACTTGTACCCTAACTCACGGAGATCCCACACCAAAAAGACAAATCCAGATGGAGCAAAGATTAAAACCTAGAAAGGAGAGCCACAAAACAGTACGAAACTGAGGGAATTTCAAAAATAAAGTTCACGCACTGCTATTAAAAAAAAAAAGAATGATGGAAAAAAATCAATTCTCTCAGCCCTCGGAGAAATTCCTGTCCCGCCTCACCTCCAGACATTCCCGTAACCCCAGCCCCGGCCATCCTGCCTCAGTCTCCCCGTGGACTGTGGCGGCTTCGAGCTGGACCCAAGAGGCCGGCAGGAAGCAGACTGCCCAGCGGGAGCCTCCAGAGGCCCAGGTCCTGGCTTTGTCAGCCTAGCACCTCCCTCCCAGAGCCTGTCCTCTGTCCCTGACGCGGTGGTTGAGCGCCCTCCCCCGTGGCCCTGACTGACCGCTGGGCGAGGTCTGGCCACAGCGGCCAGCCTGCTTCGGGGAGGTCAGGTCTTCTGAGCTCCAGGCCACAAGTTGAGCTGCCTCCCCGCCTCCCTCCGTCCCCTGCCTCTGGGCTCCGCAGCGCTGGTCGGAGCTGGAAACCCCTGAGGCGGGCAGGGCCTCCAGGAAGCAAGGGTTGGGGGTGGGGAGGGGAAAAGGGAGGGAGTGGGGGGTTTGACCTTGGCCTCAGACACCCCTGGTGGTGCGCTGGCTGGCTGGCTACGGCTTTGGGCGGTTCCAGAATGGCCTCTCAGCCTTAGCTTTCTCACTTCTGAAAGGGGGACAGTAAGAGTGCTCAGCTCAGGGCTGAGAGCACGGTCCATACTCAGTGGCGCCCAGGATGTTCCTGGGGGACCCGCTTGGGGACGGAGCCAGGATGCTCTGACGCGCTGTCACCGCCAGTCCTGTCCGAGGACTCGGGGCTGGTGTCTGCCCCCCAGCACCTGTAATCTCGTGAGGGAGGTGGAGCGGAACGTTAAGCAATAAAAAGGAGGTGTGCATCTAGGGACAGAGGTCTCCCTGGGAGGCAGGGCCGGCCCCCAGTCCCGGGGGGTGCACACGGCAGGCCTGCCAGCCTCTGAGGGGCACCACCGTGGATGCGGGCAGCCCGGCCCGCCTCCAGGCCCTCGGTCAGCCAGGAAGGTTCTCCACTGAGACCCCTCTGCTTCCCCTTTCAAAGGGCCTAGTCTCACTCCTCCCTTCTTTTGTTCTGCACTGGGGCCCAAGCCTCCCTACTTAATCCCACGTGTTTAGAGAGAGAGATGGCCCCCAGCTCACACTGCTTCAAGGCTCAACTAGCAGCCTGCGGTGAGCGGAAAGGCACAAAGCAGGGTCAGGTCGTTCGCAAAACCCAGAGGTTCGGCTTCTCGCCCAAACTCTCCACCGTAGAGACCGCCGGGGCCTCCTCGGTGCCTGGAAAGAGGACCCCCTCCCCAGCAGATGAGCAGCCCCAGCCCGGCCCAGGCTCACAGGGGTGGCCCCTGCCAACTTCCAGGTCAGACTCCAGTGGAAAGGAACGTCCCTCAGACCCAGCAAGTGTGGCCCACGACTCTCCACTGGGACAGCCACAGCCGTGGGTGGGGGCGGCCAGGTGGGTCATCCAGAGCCCTGGTGTGCCACCGTCCCTCAGCGCAGCCTCACTCGAAAAGCAAAACTCCAGGAACAACACCATCTGGGCTGGTTGATAAGTTACGACGCGTCCACACCACGGGGCACCCTGCTGACATCAGGAATGAGGCGGACCGGATGCTCCAGGGTGACAGGTGGAAAAAGCAAGCACCGAGCGGCCAGGTGAAGCAAGGAGACAGCTCCATGCTGGCGTCCCCAGGAGGGAAACCCAGCAGAGGCCGACATGGGCGGGGAGGGCCTGGGGAGCTGGGAGGCTCCTGTCATGTCCTCCTGGATCGAGGGCACAGGGATGGAATAAGGGCACACTTGGTCTGCTTCTCCTGCGTGTGTGTCCCTTGCCCCCTTGGCTGCATGAAAATCACACGTGTCACCCCGCCTCCCCAGGACTGGGAAGCGTGAGGGGCCTAAGGGACCAGATCTCAGCGGCTATGTCCCCATTCCGGGGGGGGGGGGCAAAGGTAAGAAAAGGGGCTTTCAAGGTGACACAGCCCAGGGTTTCCCATCCCTCGTCTGACAAGCACCCCGGCGCTCTAGATGCTGCTGGGACCTGGAGTTCAAATATCTGCCACCCAGCGGGGACACGCAGACATGGACCAGTGTCTAGAAAACAAGACAGGGCACCACGGAGCTGCACACCGCTCTGTGGGTCAGTGCTGGCCACAGGCCTGGGCTTTGGTGGGACAGGTGGAGGACCAGGGCAGAGGACACGGCACGTGACCTGGAGGGGCCATGCGAGTCATGGTTAGTGTTTCAAAGGCCAGCACGGGGAGAAGGGCCCCAGGCACTGGGTGCCGCCTGGGGCTTAGCTCGCCTGCTTCCAGCTGCAGGTGTCGGCCTATCCGACACAGCCCATCCCGCCACGACGGCCCGAATAGGCAGACTTTGGCTCAACGTAGAAAGGACATTTTGAGGGCCTCTAACTTCCCCTTTCTCGATACATAGACTTTAGCTAAGCATGAGCAGGATGCTTTCCATGAGCCAGAGAGCATGCTCGGACCCCTGCCTGCACTTCACTGAATACACGTCAAATCAACAAGGCAGAAGCTGTCAGTATTCACACCTAATCGAAGAAGCAACCCAGACCCAGCTGTGAGCCCGGACCCAGTCTGACTCACAGCTGGAGTGCCCACCTCCCATGTCACAGGACGTTTTATAGGCAGGGAGCAGATGAAAGGAAGATGAAGCATCCATTTGTATGGGCAAGAGCCACACCAGGGTGCGGGACCTCATCCTCACAAGGGAAGCTTCTCTGGGCATGTGGCTTGCCCTCAACTGCCCAGAGAGGATGCTGTTTTGGGGTGAGTGCAAATTAAAGAAATTTTTTTTAAATTTTATTTTGGAGACAGAGAGTGAGCAGGGGAGGGGCAGAGAGAGAGGGAGACACAGAATCCGAAGCAGGCGCCAGGCTCTGAGCTGTCAGCACAGAGCCCCACGCAGGGCTCAAACTCACAAACTGTGAGATCGTGACCTGAGCCGAAGTCAGACGCTTAACTGACTGAACCCCCCAGGTGCCCCGAGTGCAAAATTTTGAGAACAACTTCTAGTTCAAAGACCATGACTCCTTGGTGATCTCCCAGAGCTGAACCTCTGCATTTCTCTCCTTTGATCTCCCTTCGGCTCCACTCTGGTCCCCATGCTCCTCTCTGGCTTGAAACTTCTGGAAGAGGCTGGGCAAGTCACTGGGGACCCGGTGAGAGACGATGCTCCAGCCCAGGAGGCTGGGGGTTCAGCACCATGGACAGTGCCACCAAAGCTGATGGTGCCACTGGGGGCCTGGGGTGGGGAAGACCTGGGGTGGGGGTCAAGGAGTGGGGGGGGGGACAGGGGTGAGGGGCTGGTGTGGGGGAGGTGGGCTGGAGTCGGGGAGACCTGAGGTGGGGACCCCAAGCCAGCTAGGAGCAGGGGCCATCAGGAACACCCCACCCGTCTCTAGACCCTTCCTATCTTGATGAGAAGGGGGCGAGCACCCGAGCACCCGTAACCTGTGTAGGAGGCACTTCCCCACGGCCCCGCCCGCTGCTCCTGCTGCCGGCAGCCCTGCACTGGGGAGGGAGTCTCCCTCCTGTAGTGCGGGAGCCACAGAGGCCACAGTCTGAGAGTGAACTTGAGAAACAGGAGCCCCTCTGGAGCCACATCCTGTCTGTTCCTGGCGGTGCTGCAGGGCTGGCACCAGCTGGGCTGCTGGGAGACCCTCAATCGGATTAGGAAAATCGCCTTCCCAGGACGCCTGCCCCTTCCTGAGGACCGGGGAGGCATCCTCCAGAAGGAGCAGGATGGATGGCCGCTCCCCTGGGTCGCAGGCTGGAGGCGCACCGGGGGCCCGGCCTTGGCTGAGAGTTGGGGGACTCACGAGCCCCCGCGGCAGCTGGGGTGGCGAGCTGCCTCGTGGTTATGCCGGCACCTCTCAAAACCACACGGAAGCCATCCGTACGGTGCGGCAAGCTGTCGGGGGGCGTGGGCCGAGGGCCTCTTTGCTGTGTTGTCAAATATCTGTTGGCTAACAAGCCCGTGAGAATGTTCAAATCAGTGGGACATCTGTTAAGTGGCAACAAACGGGCTTTAAAAATCCTTGACAAGGACCCACGGCAGAGCAGCGAGCGGGTGTGTGGCAGTCTGACCCTGGGGCACGGCCCCCACTTTTGTGCCCGGCGGAAGGAGGGCAGGAGCCTTAGTGGTCACCTAACGCACAGAAACCATGGCCCATGTGGCGTATGCCCGGCTCTTGTCCCTACCCGCCCCTCACGCTGTGATGGTGACCCTTTTCTTGCGGTGACAAAGTCCGTCTGGCAGGATGGCTCCCGGTGTGTAAGAACCGGCCCCTGCCAACCTCACCACGCAGGTTCGAGCCGATCTGACCAGGTTAGCTAAGCCCTTTGTGTGCATTTTCCTAACGTGCGGGGAATTAATTCGACTCTGAGGGATTACGACCAACTCACGCAGCACAGAGCATTCTGGAGGTTTTGCGTGAGCCTTTGACAGAGTTCGAGGTGTCGGGGCTCTGCTCCATGCCAGGATAACCTGGGGGCCCGGTCTTGATCAAGACCCCAGGGTGAGGGGGGGCACACACGGATGTGGGGGTGGGTTTCCAGGGAGTTTAGCAGATCCCCCGGCTGTGCCTGGGGGTGGGGTTCGGAGAGGCGGGGAGCTCACACACCGAGGGGCCGAGAGCGCGAGCAGGAGCACCGACCGCCTGTCGGCAACGCGGTCAGGAGAGCGGTGCAGGACCAGGGCTCGGCCTGGGGGCTGTCCCCACCTCGGTGCCGTCGCCCGCCCTGTTCCCCGTGTTCCCGGCATCACAGGCAGATGGACGTGTGGCCCCACAATTGTGTTTCCTTGCCACGTAATTGTGTGCGCAGTTTAGCAAATATCCTGTTCCTTCCCAATTTCGAATTACTGTCCCCTTGGCCACTGTGCTCCGGAGGACATCTGCTCTGCACTCATCATCTCCGCTCCTCCCAATAGAATTAGTGCCCTTTCCCTGCTTTAGGTGAATCTGATTACGGTGGACCCAGAGCCGAGTGGCCGGTGTGAAGGAGGAGGGCCGGGGGGCGGCCACTCACACCCCAAGCCCAACTCGGCCCGAACGTGGCTCTGGTTTCTTCCCACGCTGACCAGCTCCTGGGCCCGGACGGGAGTCTGTGCCCTGGCTTAAGTCCCAGCGGTGACACCACACGCTCCCTCGGCCAGGCTTCCTCCGGGGCTCCTGTCCCCGGACGGCTGTGACCTCGGAAACGGTGGTGGGGTCCTCTGCCCCAGCTCCCGCCCAGCCCCACGCAGCGAGGGCCCTGGCTGTAGCTCTCAGCAAAGCGGGAAGGCCAGCCGGCGTGCCGCCCCGTTACCCCAAAGCGGGCCCCCGATGCCGGGAGCAGCCGAGAACTTCTTCCTTCCATCCCGAGGACACGGCGCGTGACGAGTGGGGCCCCACTCTGCTTTTCTCCTCTCCAGCCGCAGACTCTGCCACAGCAGATGGCCCTGGCCAGCGGATTCGGATGCGAGACTCGCGGTTCTCCGTGCATGAGTGCGCGAGAGAGGGTCGCGGTGGGGGCGGAGGGCCGAGCTTCCTGTTTCTAGATACTGGAGCGCAGAGCAAGGCGGGCCCGGATTGGGGTCTCGCCAGACGACTTGAGTACGTCCGTTCCCAGGCTGGGCCTGTCTCCCGCCTATAAAGAGGGAGGTGGGCCGGTCCATCTTGAAGACCCCGGTCCTCGGGAATGAGGGCGGCCCGGGCCGGGCACTGCTCGAGGACACGAAACATACCCCTGGCCTCCGGCTCCTGTTCTCGGGCAGATGGCAGCTTGCTGGAGGGACTCCACTGCCCGCGGCCGTGGACGCCTGGCGCTGTTGGTGTCCCGAGCCCACGAGGGCAGAGGGCTGACTGGCTGTAGGGAAGCCTCGCTGTCCGGAGGGCCACGACTTCCCCAGTGTTCCACTCGTGGACCATCAGCTTTTCTTTTCTCTTGCGGGAGCTCAGTGGCAGCTGGGGCAGCTTAAGGGGACTGGGCTGTGTGACTCAGGCCTCCCCATGATTCGGTCTGTCACCTGGACATGGGCCCCGGGCAGCGGCTTCTTCCCAGCTCGGGAACTGCAGGCTTGAGCAGGGACATGTCCTGCCCTGGTGTCCCCTGTTGGAATATTCTGGCGCCTCCTGGCTGCGCCCTCCCTTCTGTCTACCCACGCCCTCCTGGGTTCACCAGCCCGTCGTCCTCTGTCCTCTGAATGCACCGGCACCTGGGCTCACCATCTGACCTTCAGAAGCATTTATTGAGCATCTGATGTACGCGGGGTGCTCTGCACAGACTGAGGTGAGTGCGGAGGACAGGTAAACACACACGACACACGGTGGGCACGAGACACAGGCTGGTGGGGGGACAAGATGGGTAGGGCCTGGGAGCCAGGGGGGGCCCAGGCCCGGAGAGATGCCACGGTGGCCTGCGTTAGGGCGGTGCTCACGGGGACGGACACGGTGGGCCACCGAGGGAGGACCTAGCAGTGTCAGGCAGGAGGAGTCAGGGAGAAGCCAAGGGGGGGCCCATGAGACTCGGCCTCTCTGGTGGACCCGGGGGCTGCACCTCAGAGGCGTGTCTCCTGCTTTAACACCCCCCCCCCCCCACGCGGACATCTTGGCCGCTAATGTCCCCCCCCCCACACACACACCGGTTAGAGGGTCCCCCTCACTTTTTCCTCCAACAACCTGAGTCTTCTTCTCGTGCAAATGTCTCAGCAGAGATGCTTTCCCGTCATCATCGGCCCGTCTGGGAAGACACCTTTCCTGGGGAGCCGGGGCATCCCCCACCCCTGCCCACGGCGACCCCCTGAGGCGCATGCTAGGCATTCGTGACACGCGACTGGCTCCGCTTCAGTAGGATCAGAGGAAGCCGCAGTGTGGGGCTCTCGGGCTGCCCTCCCGGCCGGGCCCGGGCAGGCGGGGAGATGCGGGCAGAGGCAGGCAGAGGGCGGGAACCGTCCATCTGCCCTTGGGAGCACGCGGGACGCCCGGACAGGCTGGGGCCACCGCGGGCCGGCGGGCCCGGTGCTGCCGACCCAGGTGAAGAGTGCAGCCTCGGGGGGTCCGGCTCCTTCAGGGCCGTCATCCGCTGCCCTGTCCACGCCGGCCCCTCCACGCCCAGCTGGGTTTCCCCCCCGACGGCTTTGCAACGGCCACTCGGAGGCACTCGGAGGCCTCGCTCTCCTGGCGTGGACGCTTCCTGCTCCCAGTGGGCAAAGCGGCAGCAGAAGGAGCCGACGTGGCCACCGTGCGGCAGTCAGCGCGTGAGGTCTCCGCTTCCCGCGGTCGGTCTGCTGTCATTCCAGTGAGCTCGGCCGCCACGAGACAAAGTCCCACCAACACAGAGGCTGCGAGGCGAAACCCACAGCCCAGCTGGGGGCGGAGTGGACACAGAGCCTTCCTACAACCGGGTAAACAACTTCGAGGCCGCCCTCTGGGCTGGGAGACGTCAGACCGATGGGCTGCTGTCCCTCGAGCCCCACGCCTGGTTCTGGCTCTCTGCACCTGCTCTGTCCCCCGACCGGCTGCCCCACACCCCCCTCAGTGGCCCGCACCTTCGCGATCCCCAGGACCTCCCGGAGGCCTGAGAGCCCGCCTTCCTAATCATCGCGGGCAGCCTTGGCGCCGAGGTGTCACCTTGGGGACGAGCCCTCCCCTAGACACCCTAGGCCAAGAGGCAACTGTCACGGGTCCCTCCGCTAACAGGACCGCGCCACGGACTCTCAGCTCCCTGCCCGTGGAGGAGGGTCCTCAAAGACTGCTGATGGCTTCCCGCGCCCCTGGACGCGCTCGCCTTTCGCCACGTGGCTGGCCGCTGCTCCCACAGAGACGCGGGGCCTGCGGCCCAGCCCTTGCCTGTCCTGGCTCTGACCTGCGACACGCAGCGCAGCCCTGCCTTCCAAGCCGGGCCTCGTGCTTTCTGCTCCCAGAACGTGGCTGCCACAACGTGAGAAAACCCCGACTTGCCTCCTGGACAGCAAGGCCTAGGCAAGAGCCGGCACCAACCTGCAGACGGCGAATGAGGCCGTCTCAGACTCATCCAGGCCTGTGGGGCCACCAGATGACGGAAGCCACGTAAGTGGCCCCAGCTGAGACCAGCTGAGCCAGCCCGAGTCCCACCCAAAGAATCACAAGCAATGTTACTGTTCGAGGCAACAGGTTTTGGACTGTTTTGTTGTGCAACAGAGGCCAGCTGACAGGGGGGAGGGAGAGAGAGAGAGAGAGAGGGAGTGAGGGAGGGAGGGAGAGAGAGTCAGAGAGAGGGAGGGAGAGGGAGGGAGAGAGAGAGTCAGGGGGAGGGAGAGAGAGTCAGAGAGAGGGAGGGAGAGAGAGTCAGGGAGAGGGAGGGAGAGAGAGTCAGAGAGAGGGAGGGAGAGAGAGAGTCAGAGAGAGGGAGGGATACAGAGAGACAGGCAGGGAGAGAGTCAGAGAGAGGGAGAGAGAGAGAGAGAGAGAGGGAGGGAGGGAGAGAGAGAGAGGCAGAGAGAAAGAGAGAGGAAGAGAGAGATAATCAGAGAGAGAGAGAGTCAGAGAGAGGGAGAGAGAGAGAGGGAGAGAGAGAGAGAGAGAGAGGGAGGAAGAGAGAGAGAGAGGGAGGGAGAGAGAGAGAGGAAGAGAGAGGGAGAGAGAGTCAGAGAAAGGAAGAGAGAGAACCTTAAGCAGGCTCCACGCTCAGTGTAGAGGCTGATGTGGGGCTCAATCTCACAACCATGAGATCATGACTTGAGCCAAAATCAAGAGTTGGACACTTCGCCGAGGGAGCCTGCCAGGCGCCCCAGGGTTTTTAAATTTCTCTGCCCCTCCTCCCCACGACACTTTCCCTTTGGAGAGAAACACCCCTCGCGTAAGTAACATGCAACCCATCCCAGGCGCTGACAGGAAGTCCAAGAAGGCAGGGGGGTCGTGGTACAGCTGACGGGGCTGTCCCACCCCAGAAACTGGGGGCTGGTCTTATAAAGACAGCTGAGGCGGCACCTGCCGTGTGCAGAGTCGGGGTCAGGGGTGTGAGGAGGGCGGAGGACAGTTTTCCTTCATTTGTGTTTCCTGCAAAGAGGCTCCTCAGTGTCACCTACGGGTCCCACTTCTTGGAAAAGGAGCAGTGTGTAACGAAGCCTTGCAGGAGGAGAGCCGGCTCCTGGCTGGTGGGTGAAACTCAAGTGTGCAAACGGGTGTGGGCCCTGGGCAGCTGAGCCCGGGGTGGGACGGGTGGGCCTGGGTCCTTCGAGGGCTCTGCGGTGTGATGATGTCGACGTGGATCCTCCCTCGATCCCCACTATCAGCAAACGCCAGTTCGTGCCTCGTGCGGCTTACGGTCACGTGCGTTTGTGTGCCTGTCTGCGCACGGGTATAGGAGCATTTCTGTGTGTGTGCACGTGCTGTGAATGTGTGCACGTGCACGTGTGCTCATGTGTTTCCGGGTGTGTGTGCATGTGTGCACGCGTTTCTGGGCGTGAGTGTGGGTGCACTTGGCTTCCCGTGTGCCCCTCTTTTGCTATCGGCTGGCACAGAACCCGGGAAGTCACTTTGACAAGGAAATGCCTCGTGATGGTGAGGGGCTTGGGGACCTCAGCCTCCTGCCTTCGTCCCATTGCCCCCAGATTCTGAGCAGACCCCCTGCCCCCTGAACCGGAGGGGACACGTTTCAGGACGGGGTGTCCGCTCAGCTAACACGCGGGCCCTCACGTTCACGCTTCTGCAGACGGCGACTGCAGCTCTGGGCAGTGCGCGGCCCTGGCAACTGGGCTCAGCGGCGAGGACGGTGCCGGAACACGGGCTCCGACTCTGGCGGGCAGACCAGACCCCCAGGAAACAGGGCTCGGTTGGAACCCCAGTTCTCGGGCGACCCCTTGGCCACTTGCCCTCCTGGGGGGGCTGCCCTCCTCCCCTCACGGCCTCACAGGGACGGAGGGAGCCAGCAAACCCCACGGCCGGGCTCCGCCCCCTTCCTCCCACACCTCTGATGCCAGCCCCAGGCGCGCCCGCCTCACGCTGCCCAGAGGACAGAGATTCCGCCACAGACTGAAGGGCGTGTCCCCCAAATTCATATGCAGGATTCTGGCTCCCAAGGATACGGTGTTAGGGGGTGAGGCCTTTGGGGTGATGAGGTCGCGAGGGCACCCTGATAACAGAGACCCCAGAGAGCTCCCGCCCCCTCTTCCTCCATTTGAAGACACCGCAGCCGTCGTGACTCGGGACTCGGGCTCTCGTCGGACGCGGGATCTGCCGGTGCCCTCGGCTCGGACCTGCGGCCCCCACAGTTGAGAGGCACACGTGGCCGCTGTTTGGAAGCCCCCAGTCCCCGTCGGAGCGGCCAGAGCAGACGAGACAGCTCTCATCGGTTGTGAATCTTCCAGAAGCAATGGGGCAGGTCTCTGGGCCCGAGGGCTGGGCCACACCTGGGCCCGGGGGCCACTGGCCTCAGTGCAGGGTGGGGCCACCCCCTGGGGGCCACCCCTCCACCCGCGAAAGGAATTTCATCTCCTTCCTAGTAAGGTGCTCGTCACAGACACAGAATCGGCTCGCTTGTTACACGTGGAGTGTTTCTAGTAGGATCTGGGTCTTTGTCGGGGAGGGGGGCTCTGGCTGGACCACCAGCAGCCTCTGCGGAAAGCAAACGAGGCATTCCGTCTGTCCCCTGCCAGGGTGCCCACCTCTCCCGCCGCCAAGCTTACGGCGATTTGCGTAACTGAAGGGGGCTGGCCAGGGCGCAGGGCTGTCCGGAGCTCCGGGAGGGGACAGGCCGACCTCTCCGGCACAGACGGAGGCCAGGTGTCCCTGAGCACCAGGTAAGCATGCGGCGGGCTGGAGGGACAGCTTACCTTCCGTTTGGCCGGCGCATGGCCGTTTGTGATGGCACACGTGTTTGTGCTGTCCCCACCAGTCGGCTGCGTGGGGACACAGCCTGGCGCTCCAGCCACCGAAGCACTTCCAGGGTGAATGGCAGGCAGAAGGGCACTGTTTCAGTGCCCTCGGGCTCCTGTGACCACGGCCACGGCCCGAGTGGCCGACAGACGGCAGAAATCTGTTTCTCGCAGCCCTGGAGGCGGGGGTCCGGGACTGAGGGCGCTGGTGTGGAAAGGGGGCGAGGGGGGTCTCTGGCCTCTTCGTACAGGGGCGCTGACCCCGTCCTGGGGGCCCCACCTTCTGACACCATCCCCCAGGGGTCAGAGTTTCAACATATGAATTTGGGGGCGAGGGACAAAAACATTCAGTCCACGACAGCTGGCAAAGGGAGGACCGAGCTATCCCGAAGTGGGGGCGCCCTGACCTGGGGCAGCGTGGACGGGCTCTGGAAAGGCACACGGGACAAGCTGGGTGTGCACAGACAGGCGACCCCACCGGAGAACACCAGCCCCTGGGACTTAAAGATTCCCAGCAGCTATAGTACGAGCCGCAATGGGTGAAAGTAACTTCAGTAAAATAACTTACAACTCAGCACGTCCAAAGTACTATCGCTTCAGCACGTAGCCGGCATAAAAATATCCAGAAAATATCGACTTCTTCCCTGCACACCAGCTGTCGGGATCGCGGGTGTGCGTTTCACCCTCGGGAGGCTCCTCGTGACCCACACCAGCCAGCGTGCTAGACGGGGCAGCTCTGGGTCCTTACGAGAAGCCCTGAAGGCGGCGTCCACCCCCCCACCCCACGAGGTGGCACCAGCCACTGCCCTCCCCTGGCCCCGTCTCCGGTCAGAGGAGGAGGAGATAGAGTGCAGCCCCCCCAACGACCCCCAGATCACCCCCAAACAGGACGAGTCAGAATCCGCACGAGGTCACTTAAAACGACGCGTGAAAAAGTTGCGCTGAGAATGGAAGCCGTCCCGTAAGAACAAAGGGGCAGGAAACCCGCTTGTAAGACGTGGAAGGCACGTCGGGGGTCTCTGGACGGCCCGTGTTTGCAGCCACGCCTTCTGGAATCTGCGCCCGACTTCTCTGTGTCCCCCACGAATCACCAGCTGCACCAGATGCTGAGGGCGCCATTGGTCTCACGGGCGGGGGGCCCACAGGGCGTGCGCGAGCCAGGGAAGGCACCCTCCTTTCTTACTCCAAGTAGTTGAGCCCCGAGGGCAGGATGCTGGGGTGGGGACGGGGAGCACCAGGGGTCAGCGGCACAGACCTGACCTGGGACAGACCTGTTTCGGGGCCATCCTGGCTGTGTGTCTGACCAGATGGCTTCCCCATCCGCAGCCTGAGTCTCCTGATCCGTAAATGGGGACAGTCCTAGGAGCCCCCAGCCCAGAAGGTGGCCCAGGGTCAGCTCTTATTAAAAAATGCTTATTTATTTTTGAGGGAGAGCAAGCGCGAGTGGGGGAGGGGCGGAGAGAGGGGGCCAGAGGATCCCAAGCTGTCAGCACAGAGCCCGACGCGGGGCTCGAACCCACAAACCGCGAGGTGATGACCTGAGCCGAAGTCGGACGCTCCACCGACTGAGCCACCTGGGGACCCCCAGAGTTATCTCTTAAAACTGTAATTAGTGGTGTGAACCATCACGTACGGGGGTGTCTGTCCCAGGGCTTCGCTAAGATAACACGCGAATGACACATTTATCACAGTAATGCCTGCTCACCCAGCTCAGAACTTCCCCAAGTCAAGAATGGCCGTCCCAGGGCAGTGTCCCCCCTCCCCAAAGCTGCCCACCCATGTCCTCGGGGAGGTGGCCCTGAGCTTCCCAATCTGGGACGCCGGAACGGACCGGGGACGGGGTCCACACCCCGGGAGGCCGCCGTCCCCGCAGACGGGGGTGGGGGTACGAGCGTCAGCCAACGCCTCCCTCGGAAACCAGCTGCTCCCCTCCCCCACCCAGCGCCAACGATGACGTCCCCCCAGAGCCGTGACTCTGAAGGAGCCTCCGGCCGCCTAAGGCCGAGGCCGATTCCCCGTTATGCCTGGTGATCGAGATTCATTTTCTCTGACACATCTTCTCCCCGGAAGATATTCACACGCTGTTTATGACATTTAAATTGCTTGGAATTTGCAAGTCCCATGTTGGCGTGAATATTCATGGCTGTGTGTTACCCAAGCTCCTTCTCTTTTCTGTGGCTCCCAGGACGCAGCTGCCTGGGGGGCCACGCCTCTGCAGTGAAGTGACAAGTCCTACTGACGCCTGTGGTGGCCTCTCGCCAGAGAACGTTCCGGAACCTGAAAGCCACCAGAGGTCCCTTTCACCAAGCCGTCAGGGCTGTGGGCCACGCCCCCGTGACCCCACCAGGCCAGACACAGAGCCAAGCAAGGGCAGGAGGGCTGGAGGGAGTGCAGGAGCTGCGTGCTCAGGCCTCCTGTTTGACCTACTTTTCTTAAACCAGAGGGGGCTGTGAGGGGCTCTGGTATAGACGCTGACCTTGGCCGTGGCCGGGCCCCCCAGGACACGCCGGCCGCCCCCCTCCCGTCGTCCACCAAACACGGAGCTGACAGCATCGGGGATGCGCCCCCAGTGGCCACCGGCACTGACAAAGGGCCACGGTGCTGTCTCTGAGCCTGGACGGCCGGAGGGAGCCAGGGGTCCACGCCTTTGAGAAACACCTGACCTGCGGAGGCTGCATGACCCGGCCGCCACGTGGCTGACCAGCACGACGACGGCCCGGCCCGGCCCGGCCCGCTTGGAAGTAAAGCAGGCGTGTGTAGCCTCCGTGCAACACGGTTGGCAGGTCCTCCGAAACAAAACCAAGAAAGAACTGCCATACGGCCCAGTAATTCCACTCTGGGTCCATCCCCTAAAGAGCTGAAAACAGGGTCAGAGAGATCCTCGCACACCCACGTTCACAACAGCGACAGGTGGAAGCCACCCAAGCGCCCACGCACGGGTGAACACAACGTGGTCCATGCACACAGCAGAATGACTCAGCCTTACGAGGAAGGGGATTCTGACACCCGCCACCACGTGGGTGAACCCTGAGGACGTCACGCTGAGCGAAATAAGCCAGTCACGAAAAGACAGAACTCGGGTGCTATTTATAGGAGGTCCCTGGAGGAGCCAAACTCACAGACACAGAGAGTGAGGGGCTCCCCAGGCGCTGGGGGAGGCCGAGGGGGACAGTGTCAGTTTTGCAAAGTGGAAAGGGTGCTGGTGGTGACGGCCGCACAGGTGAGCGGATGTGCTTGGTACTGGGGACCTGTACTCTTAGAAATGGCTACGATGGTGGGTTTTACGGGAGCTTAACCACACACATTGGAAGGAAACGCCAAAATGTGCAAAGAACTCAGCAAGAAAACAAACACCTCAGAAAACGGACCTGCACAGACGACGGACACGTCATCAGAGAAGACCCACAGACGACAAGAGGAGCCTGTGACAGGGGCCCGGCGTCAGGTGCGGAGGGGTTCCCAGGGGAGGCAAGGAGACGATCCGCACGGCTGAGTAGAAAGGGACCAGGCTGCGGGACGGCAGGTGCACCCGAGGTTGGCGGCTGGCAGGAACACAGCAGGTTTGGTGGCTCCGGGAGGCGGCGCGGTGGTTTCTTACAAGACGAACCAGACTCCTACCGTACGACCCAGCAACACCCCTCTATTCACCCGAAGGAGCTGAAAGCTTCCGTCCCCACAAAAACCCACACACGGGTGTTTACGGCAGCTCTGTCCGTAATCGCCAAGACTCGAAGCCACCAAGATGCCCTGGTGGGTGGGGACCACCCAGACAGCAGCAGATCATTCAGGGCTAAAAAGAAATGAGCTCCCAGGCCCTGGAGGCACACGGAGGAAGCCTAACCGCGAATCCCTGAGTGACAGAAGCCACTCTGAGAAGGCTCCACACCGTGTGACTCCAACTCTACGACATTCTGCAAAAGGCACAACCGTGGACCCGGGGACAAAGTGAGTTGGCTTCCGGGTAGAACTCCATCACACCCTTCAGATGTTTGGAAACAGTTACTGGGTCCCCTAGTTCCCACTGCTGTCCTAGGTGCTCCCACCCATGTGGTCACCTTCCTCGGGACACATCCAATTTCATTTAAAACGGGCACAACATCAGAGCATCAAAAGCCAAGCCAGGAGCTGCCAGGTGCCTCTGTGCGAACAGGTGAGTCCGCCCAGTCCCGACCAGACACCGGAGCCATTCCCCTGCAGTGGGCATGGGCGCCTCTCCCCAGCCCTGCCGTCTGGGCTCCGTCTCTCTGATGGTGTCCAACAGCCCAGTCCATCACGTCCGCCTGACTGGGGAGGGGTGCGGTCCGTCCCCCGCCCCAGGCCCCCGGCCCCGGGGCGCGGGATCAGATGTGTCTGGGCCGATGGCTCCAGAGGCCCCTGAAGGGACCAAAGGCGTCTGGCAGAGCTGAGGCAGAGCCCCCACCTGTCCCCCCACAGCCCCTGGCCAGCTTCCTGAGCACAGGAGGGTCACTCTCCTCTCTCCCCCTTCACCATATCCGGGGCCCCGCCAACCGCATCCGGCCTGCCGCTGCCCTCGGCCCACAAGACCCCCCCACCCCCGATCCGAGGATAGGGCCCTCCCGCAAAAACGCACATTGCTGGGGGAGAATCTGCCCCCCCCAGGTCCTAGGGGGGGACAGCGCTGTGATGTGGGGGTGGGACAGTACCCTCACACCTCCACCAGCATCACCAAGAGCCCAGGGTGGGGCCTGACGTTGGGGCCAGTTCAGGGGGTGGGTCTCAGCATTCGTCACCAAGCTCCACGGCCTGCCAGGGCCGTGTTCCCAAACCAACTAAGACCTAAACCTCAAACCTTCTCTGCCCAATGAGCTCCAGCGTGGGCACCCCCTCCCTGGCCCTTGGCGGGAGCACCCTGCCCTGTTTGCCCGAGATACCGGCTTTAGCGATGAAGCCTCACATGCAGGAAGCCCTCAGTCCCGGGCACAGGGGACAGGGCCCCTGGGGCTCAGCTCCTGCTGCCCCTTCCCCACCCATGGCCAGCTGGGCCGAGCTCAGATCCCACAGAGGGGTCGGGGATGTCCCCTGCATCGAGTCAGCTGCCCAGCCGGCCCTGGCTTCTCCTGCACAACCTCCCAGCCCCACATCGAGGCCTGGAGCCCCTGCAGGTGGGGTGAGCACTGCCCCCGGCCACTGCCGCCCACCACCCCACCCCCACTCCAGCCACTCCCCCCTGACCCCCCCCCCCCGCCCCGGCCACTGCCACCCCACCCCCACCCCAGCCACTGCCCCTGGCCTGGAGATGCGGAAGGCGAGAGCTCAACTGCCTGGCCGAGGCCGAGGGCTGATGCCTGTCTGAGCTTCTCAGGCTCAGGCCCGGGCCGGGGCTGAGGGTCCTGGGCCTTGCACAGCAGCCCGACGGAACACAGGTGCCACTCTTGCCCTTGTGTACCCACGGGACCAGGGCAGGGAGGCTGTACGTTTGAGGCCCACAGGCAGGGACTCAGGATGTCCAGGCCCACCCGAGGGGTGCTCTCCCTCCCTCAGATGTCACCACAGCCCTCCCCCTGCCCCCGGGCCACACGGCCACCTGGCTGCTGGTCACCCTGAGCTCTGCCCTGGCTGCTGGCAAGCGTTACAGACCCTCTGAGCACTGAGTGCTGCTACCCGAGGCTGGGCTTGGGCAGGGCCTGACCTCTGGGCTGGGCCTGGGCGGGGACCCGGACAGAGGTGTCCATGGGGACACGGAGGCCTCCCCATGCTGAGGGCTCAGGCCTGGCCTGCTGCAGGCACCGCCCTGTCTGACCTGAGCCACTCCTGGCCATGAGGGTCTGGCGTGAGAGTGGAACAGCCTCTGGTCCAGACCCCCCTGGGATCGGGCTGAGGGTCCCTCCCCGCCCCCCCTGCGATCCTGAAAGCCCCTCGCCACAGCCCCCCTGCCCCAGAGCAGGAGGAGTGGGCCTCCTTCAGCTCTCCCTTCGTGTCACCCCCTTCCAAGGGGCTGGGAACCACAGAGCCTTCCCCAATGGGTCAGCCCTGGGGCTCCAGGGAGTGCTGTCCCCACCCCAGCGCGGTCCCCTGCCCCCTGCAACGCCCCCTCCTGGGGCTGCGCGGACAGCCGACTTGGGCTGAGGAAGGGGCATTGAGTGTACATTTGGACACGGTCGCGTCTCAGCGTTGAGCCCCAAGAGCTGTCCCCGTGTGGACGGGCCGAGGGCCAGACATCTGTCCCTTGGCTCTTGCAACTGGCTTACCTGACTGCTGTTGGGAGGGGTGGGGTGGGGTCGGTGGATGGCCCTGGGGACCCCTCCGCCTCAGCACCACCCCGAGACCTTTTCCTGCCCCGAGGCGCCTCCGTCCTGACCCCAGGGCAGGCGACCGCTGTGTTAGCGCCCTGCAGAGGCAGTTCAGGGCCGGGTGAGCACATGGCCGGTCTGTGACCGCCGGAGGGGACTCCTTGCCATCCGCTCGGCAGAGAAAGCACGGCTCAGAGCCAGCTCGTCCTGCGCGGACATTCTTTCTTCCCCTTTCTCTGAGCAAGACTCACACACAGAGACCCACGTGCGCTCCACCGAGCGCCCGGCCGGCCCCGTGTGGCAGGGGGTCTGAGGGCTGGCGGGCAGCTAAAGCCACAAACGGCTTCAATTTTTACTGAAATAGAAACAGCTCTGCAGAGAGGTGGCTGAGAAATGAGCTCTCTGCCGTTTTTTAGAAACCCGACAGTCAGAATCCGCAAGAGCAGACTGTTGAAAACGCCAGCTTCACTCACTCCCGGGTGGGGCGTCCGGCCGTCCATCCCCGAGATGAGCTCTGGTCGCCTGCTGGCCCCACGCCGGGGCTCAGGGCTGCGTCACTGAGGAAGCAGAGCACGGGGATGGCGAGGGGGAGGGGTGGAGGGCTTCGTGGAGGTGGCAACCCTGGGCCCAGCTGAGCAGGTGGGGGGACATGGCATCTATGGGGGGGGGGACACGAGGAGCCCAAACCTGTCTTCTGCTGCATCCAGCACTAGGTGTGGGGAGCATACGGGGCACGGCAATCCACCCACGTTCCCAGACGTGGAAGCCACTCAGCCCTCCTCCAGGAAGCCCTCCCCGTGCTCTAGCCCACCCTGCCCATCAGTCAACGTTGCTCTCCCTTGTCCTCGTAGGGAGCCCTGGGAGGGGGGCAAAGAGCCACACGGGTCCCGTTGGGCCCTTACGTGCTGTGGCTTTGGGAAATCCCAGGGCTGTGCTGGGCCCGGCACGTTCACAGCAGAGTGAGCACCACAGGGGGGTGGGCACTGGCTCGGCCCTGAACTGGTCACAGAACCAGGGGCCCAGGACACAGAAAAGGCTGCTCTGTTCCCTGGCCCATTTGCTGGCCTTGCCCAGGACCCAGACCCGGCTGGTCTGGGACAACATCTCTCCTTGGGCCCCTCGGGAGGACCCAGGCCCCTTTTGAATTAGCTCGGGCAGCTTCTTGGACACCCACGCCTGCCGGGCCCCACCCCCCCAGTTGGCCTTCCAGAGGCTCCTGTAGACAGAGGCCCCGCCCCTGGCTGCCTGGGCCTGGGCCCTTCACTGTAGAGGCTTTCAGGGTCCTCTACTTCCAGCCTGAGCCCCTCCCTCCAGCCACCCTGGACACGCGTCCTTGTGGGAACCCAGGTCCCCGCTGCCTGTGACAGTCACTCCACGGCCGGCCCAGGGCTCTGAGCCACCGCCCGCTGGCCACGCACGGCGACGCTCATCGGTGTCCTTCCGCTGAGCACCGGTGGCCTCACAGAGCACCGAAGTTGGCTCCGGCCCTGCCTGCTGGCTGGGCCGTGGTGCCAGGCGGTGACGCCCTCGCTCATTTTTGGTGGCCGCGGTAAGCTGTTCGCGCCTTGCGTGCCGCGGCACTTGGACCCACCTGTTGGAGGGGCGTCCGGGCTGAGACGGGCTGTGATCCCACCCGGGCTGCTCCCTGACGCGTGGACGTCTCAGGACGGTGCCGATGAGCTCAGGCGCCCTGCCGGAGGGGAGAAGGCAAGGGGAGCTTTGGGGGGGGCTGTCCCCCCCCTCCACAAGTCTGAGGGGCCGTGGGGGGCCACGGCGGCCTTTGTGCATGGGTCCCCATTGGGGAGGATGGGACTGGGCCCGGTTCCCCAACCGGACCGGAAGGTCTCTCTGGACCAGTGAACACAGGGAAGGCGTCTCGTTCCCGCCACGCGCTCCTTAGGAGCACCAGAGCCCCGCCCTCCAGCCGGTTTCCCGACTGGACTCAGGACCCAGGGGACCGACCCACACGCGGCATCTGGTTTGCAGGCCACCTGCGTGCAGATGGCCGTGTCGGCTTGAGCATCGGACAGTGTCTGTAGCTTTGCTCAGCTGTAGGGGACAAGCTGGAGTTCTGGCCGGGCTGTAGGTGGCCCCATTATCCGTAGAGATAGCACCACTGGCCCCCAACTCAGCCAAATAATGAAGAAAGCCCTCGACGCCTGCGAACACGCCTGGGCTCTACCGGCCTGCCCCGCATGGGACAGCTGGATTCTCCGGGGACCGGCGTGCAGGGGGCAGGGGGCGTCAGCTCTACCTTCTGGGGGGGACACGGGATGCAGAGGGAGGGGCGGCCGGGGGTCTGTCGCCTCCCACCCCCCAGGCCAGGCGCCTCTGCGGTTCTCTTCATAAAGAGCCCGTCCTTCTGGGCTCCCCTGTCCAACAGCGGCTGTTTCTCCAGGGCAGGAGGAATGAAAACACGTTTAATTTATTGCCGATGGAAGCGAAAATCCTCGCAAGTGGGGGCCCAAGCTGCGGGGGGGGGGGGGGGGGGGCGCCTGGAGAGCCATCCTGCTTGCGTCCTGGCCTGTGCTGGGGCTCCAACTGTGCTGCCCCCAGCTCACAAGGTCAGGGCAAGTGTGGATCCAACGCTCCACCTACCTTGTGAATTAGTTACAAAGGTCAGGGAAGGATTCCACTGAACGTCAGCAGGAGGCCCCCCAGAAAGAGCTGAAATTGGCTTTAAACGCCAACCAAAGCATCCGGCCTGGGGCCTGAGAGGAGGTGGCCAGTGGCCACGTGCTGACGACCCCGCTGAGTCTTGGTGAAATGTGGCTCCTGTGTGGTCAAGCCCTGGGGGCTGGGACAGAGCAGAAGATCCCTGGGCCCTTGTGGGAACCACTGAGGCACAGGCAGTGGTTGGAACAGGGGCTTGGAGCCCTCCTGTTCCGGGGCGGGGAGCTCTTGTGGGTGGCAAGGGCACCCGTGCCCCGGGCTGAAGGGAGCCAGGGGCCCTGACCACACCCTGGCCTCACTGCCTGGCCCCCCCCCGTTTCCAGCTTGCCTTTGGGCCAGAGCAACCCCCTGACCACGCTCCCAGCATCCACGCCTGCCCTCCGGCCCACCCAGCACGTCAGAGCCGCCCCGGTGCCGGCCCCAGAATTAAGCCCAGACCCGCTCTGCACGCACGTCCCTGTGGCCTTCACGGTGGCTGCGTGGAGGCACCTTCACGGACCCTGACCCAAACTCAGTGACCTGCACCTGTGCGAAATGTCATGGGCTTGGGGCCGGAAGGCTGGGCCCCAGAACCACAGACATAACACCCCCTCGCCGTGGCCAGCCCGACCGTCAGAGGTGCCTGTCCCCTGTGTGGCCGTGAAAGCCATCTGAGCTCGTGGCCCGGCACAGGGTCAGACAGGAACCAGTCAGCGCACTGGGGCTGGCACGTGGGAGAGCTTCCTGCGACGGGACGACAGGACAAGGTGTGGGCAGGCAGGGCCACTGGCCGGGGCTGGTGCAGGATTCTGAGGCTTGCGCCGGGGAAGCCCGTTCCACTGCAGCCCGGAGGGTCAGGGGAACCGGCAGCGACAGCCCAGCAGGTGCACGTGGAGACAGCGCCCGAGACGCGGCAGGGGCAGACAGGCCACACGTGCCCCGGCGCACCTGCCTCCTCCCGGGTCTCCCGTGGGCCCTGCCTGGTGGGGGGCAGGGCCAGTGGAAGGGAGAGAGGCACTCGGGGCAGGCGCGATGGAGAAAGTGGGGGTTCTGGGGTGAGGGGCACACGGATGCCACATCACATGCCACTGCCTTGGCGGGAAGACGGATTTGTGGTGCCAGCCCCCCAGGGTCACTACCAGCATTTCGTGAGATTACGGACGAAAGGGGGTCCTTGGCATGCCCGAGCTGCGGTCCCTCCCTCCCTATGCCCCACCCCCACCCCCACCAGGGGTCGAGTCCTTGCAGGGGGGCCAGAGGCACTTCCTCAGCTGAAGACACTCAGAGCACAGCCCCGTCGCGCTGGGACGATCGGGACCATCTCATCGGAGGGCCGTGAGCTCTGCACCCCCTCCTCCCTGTTCCTCCCCGTGCATCTATCAGGGGGCCCCGGGCCTGGAGCCGGGGGCCGGTCAAGGGCTCTGGGGACAGAGCGCTGCTTCTGCATCCGGGAGCAAGACGGCCCGGCGGGCAGTGCGCGGGGAGTGAGCCCCCGCTGGGACTTCCGCCTCTGGCCACGAACTGTGGCCCAGTGGGGCTACCGGTGGCCACTGAATGTAGGTTCAGGCCCCGATGCCCAGAACCTGCGGGTGGAACCGTACTTGGAAAAAGGGTCTTTGCAGATGCAGTTAAGGACATTGAGATGAGATCACGTTGCCTTAGGGTGGCCCCGAGTCCGATGACAAGTGTCCCTGTGACAGGAGAGGAGAGCCACAGACACAGAGGAGACACCACGTGAAGACACAGGCAGAGACTGGAGGGGCGCAGCCACGGGTCAAGGGACGCCTGGGGCCACCCGAGGCTGCAAGGGGCGGGAGGGACCTTCCTCTAGGGCCTGTCCACACCTCGGTTTCAGACTTCTGGCCTCCACAGCTGCGACAGGACAGGACAGGACAGGACAGTTTGAGCAGCATGGTCCGTGGTCCCGTGCTACCGTGGCCCCAGGGTCTGCGCACACGGCTCCCGAGACCCACTGCACTTTCCGTGGCCCTCACGACAGGCAGAAGCAGAAGAGGTGTTTGGGGTTAGAGCCTTTTCCAAACAGGAATCTCTGCCCCCGGTGGTTTCCACTGGAGCTTTCTGAGCGTCTTCTAGCTGATCTCAGATCCGACACAAGTGTAGGTATTTTTAACACATTAGACGGCATCTCTTAAACAAGCTGTCAGGAAAATGAATTGCACAGGTTTTACGGGTGCTCACTTTGCCTAAACGCCCTGCAATTATCTGCGCCTCGTCGGCGGGCGCTTGTGACGGGGAGCCTCAGAGGCGCCTCACCGTTCCAGAAAAGCTTCTTCCGCGGGGGTGCGCGTCCCGACCCCAGGTCACCGCTCAAGCGTCTGTGTGGCAGCCTGCGTGGCCGGCTCGGACTTTTTCCCAATCTGCCGAGCCTCGGAGGCCAAAAGGGCCCCCAGAAGACCACTGCCCCTCAAGCCCAGGCCCGGGCGTGGCAAGCGCCCTGTCCTCCTCTAACTCCGCCCAGCACCCAGCTGGGCCCAAGTCTCCCGGGAGGACGGCTGGCCTCAGCAGAATGGGCCTCAGGGCCGGGCAGAGTCTAGGGCCCAGGCATCGTGCCAGCCCGTGGGGGGGCAGAGGGGCCTGTGGGCTGGCCACGTCCCTTCCCGCCTCACGGGGGCATCGCTGCAAGTGCCACACAGGACTGCCAGGGACCCAGCTGCTTGACGCCTTCCTCACGGGGTGCTCCTGTCTGCATTATCCCGCCTCCCGCCCTGGACCCTGGTGCCTGTGCTCCTGGCCCGCTGTCAGGGGAAGATGGGCGGACCGCCTGGGGGCCACCGGGGGTGAGGTTCACCAGAAGCTGGTTTCGAAGAAGCCTAAGCGCTTTTCCGGGGCTTGGCCCTGTCTCCCCGCCCCCCGGCGGTGGGGGAGTGGGGAGCAGGGAGGATTCAGTGGTGCTGTGCAGGGTTCCCCACCCTGAGGACAGTCCAGAAGGGGGTCTCCAGGCTGCAAGTCCAAACCGGCTAGAAAGCTTCCGGCCCCCACTTGGTGCTCCTTTCCTTTAAGGGTTCCCGGGGCGGGGGGGGGGGTGGCGCTGGGAGCTCAGGGGAGCCCGGAGCCCGGGATCCTGGGAGTGGGGTGAGGACAGATGCGATCGCTTCTCCCTCATCCCCAGGCAATAAATAGTGACCCTCGACAGCTTCCAGCCGCGCACATCCTGTTGGGCGCAGCGCCTGACGAGCTACAAATGAGCTCATCTTTGATTTTGGCCCCATCGGCGAGTCCTGGACGTCCCGACGCTCGGGGTTCCCAAGTGACACGACCCAGACGCGCTTCCACTTGGGCCCGAGCCGCGGGGGCTACGGCTCCGCAGTCCTGACAAACCGCGGGGAAGTTACGCAGCCCCCGGCCTGCCGTGAGCGGTTACAACTTAATCACTCCCGAGCGGGGATTATTACCGCCCCAGGACTCTCTGAACTTCAGGAGATTGAAAATGGTGTGTGTTTTTTTAAATAGAGGAAGTGTTTTTTTTGAGTTATGAGAGCACAAAAGTCGCCGAAGAATGCTCTTAACCTTTAAACATGTCAAGGGAGAGTTACTGAACTTTACAATGAAATCACCTTTTAGCAGACAAGGAGCTAAAAACGTTCAAGTCCAAATCATGTCACTCTTTCATAAGCTTCTGTAGCAGAGTCACTGGAACACAGAGGCCGTCTTCAACTTCGCGTTCCTGGGATAACTATGTTTCTTTGTTAGCCATTCTTTTGCAACTTTGTTTTAGTAATTCCTTTGAACCCAAGTCTTCTTATCATAAGCTGCCTGGGATATTTTTGAAAGTAGGCAGCGTTTCAACTCCAGGGATGCGTCCCACGTGGGGTGCTGGACTAAATCCGCTGTCATAAACAGCCATGAAGTTGTACACAGAGCATCGGGCTATTGTTCTCACACACTGGACAATCCGCAGTGCAAGACTGTGGTGGCTGAGGGCGGGGGAACTCCCCAGGTGAGCCCCGCGGTCACGTGTTGATCTTCTTGGGGGTGTTCTCGCCATTGCAACGTTAGGAGTCGGTGGCGGGGGGTGGTGGTCTGGACAGAGCATGGCTATTCCAGTCAAGAGGCAGAACTCAAAAACTGGGGCCACGGGAGCGGTTTAAATCTGCAGAGAAGGCACTTGGGGGTATCCTGCACGGTGGGGGTCCTCAGAAGCCTGAGAGGGGCTCTCCGTGGCTTCTGGGCGGGCTGAGCTGTGTACACAGCCTTCCGGGAGACGGCTGGCATTCTGGCAGCGGCGGAGGGGAGAGGCATCCTTGGCACATGGAGTGTCGTGCTCGGGTGCCAGCAAGCCCGCACCTTAGAGGTAAGCGCCACGCCCCAGAGGGAGGGCCACGCGCGACTCATCTAAGCCCCAAAACCAACTCCAAAACCCCCAGGGGACACGGAGTCTATGGTGGGGTCCTCCCCAGTTAGAAGGGCTTGGGCTTTCTGCAGAGCTGCACGGACAAGGTGTAGACCGAGATGATCAGTCTGCAACCGAGAGCCCCACTAAAGCAAGAACCGACACTCTTCAGAAGAAGATAACACAACAGAGTCTCTTCGACGCGTCATCTGCAACGCCCGGTAGAAATAAAAAATTACGAGATATGCAAAGAAGCAGGAAAATGTGACCCACTGCTAAGAAAAAAAAGCAATCAGCTAAAACAGACCTCTAGGTGAGCGACGGGAAGTGGGAAACGTCAGGTGTGAATGGGTATAATGTGAATTTCTATCAGACGCCGATAACTTAAGGATGCACGTTTATGGCCCTGGAGCAGCCGTTACAGGAATAGAGACAGGTGCACCTAAAAAAGTCAGTGGGGGAAATAAAACGGAATTCTCTGGCGCCCCAGTCAGAGGACTAAGAAAGGGATCTTTGGGAACCACAGAGCGCGGGAGGAAGTGTCGGCAAGGAGACAGTGGGAAAAGGGGCCCCCCAATTCTTGCATGAATCGACAGCAGTCCTGGGGTTACCCTTGACCTGCACATGTATGGGACACACCTAGCAAGCCGGAGTAAGGGCCTGAAAACTGCACCGTGACATAAACCACCTCCAAGAACCAGGACTACACCCTGAACGGTGGGCGCACGGGGGAGGGCATGCGGACGGGACGGACACCACAGCCACCGCCACCAGACAGCTCTCACAGGCTCCCTGACCAAAGGCGAGACTCAACCGAAAACCTCAACGTCTTCCAGAGGGTTCTAAATCACCCCAGATGTCACGGCAATATTCTAAGTGTCCAGAGAGCAATCTGAAATTACTTGATGTTGAAGGAACCGGGAAAACCTAAGTCTTCTGGAAAAGACGACACAGATCGCCCTCAGGAGGACGCAGAAGGTGTTCCCAGACAAGGGCATTACGGCAGGTGTTGGAACCATGCTCCTTGAGGTAAGCCAACTCTCTCGAAATGGATGGAGAGAACCAGTGGGAATTTTGGAACTAAACAATACAGCGTGGCCAGCCAAATCAGCCCTCAGAGAGTGATACGCCCCACAGAGCGCATGCCCTGCGAGGGCACACGCGTCACTCGCCAGCTCAGACCGGGACTCGGGGCCGTCGGACGAACGTGAACCCCTTTGGGGAAGTGAAATCGCGCAAGCATGTTCTCCAAACATATGGCATTACAAATCAATGACAACGTGTCGTCTGGAAAATCCCCAAACGTTTGCAAATTAAACAACACGATTCTAAACAGTCCAAAGAGCAGAGAGAATTAAATCTCAGGAGAAATGAGAAAACATGTTGGACTGAATTAGAACCCATTTTGCAAATTTTGAAATGCTACTAAGGCAGCATTTGGGAGGGAGTCTGTAGCATTAAATGTTTAAACTGCAAAAGAATAAGGCCTTGAATCATGAGTCTAAGCTTCTACCTTAAGAAGTCTAGGAGCTCAAAACAGATTAAATCCAGACAGGCACAGAAAGGAGACGAAGACGGGAACATAAATAAATACGACTAAAGCAGAAAGACACCAGAAAAAATCAGTGAAGCTGGTTAATCGACAAAAGAGTAACAATACGGGTAAACCGGCCGTACTGAGCAGGGGAGAAAAGAGAATGCACAGACCACTGAGATCAGGAGTGGAAAAACAAGGGATTGTTACAGACCCCACAGGTAGGACCCGGTGACAAAGCCAAGCCACGAACTGCAAGCCGCCCAATTTGACAACTTAGAGAAAATGGACCAATCCCCTGAAAGACACAAGTTGCCCGAACTTGGGAAGAAACGCACCCCGGACCCTCTCCGTACCTAGGAAGGGCCTTGAATTCACGGCCAGAACCCGTCCCACGAAACTCCAGGCCCAGACGGGTTCACCGAAAGATTCCACCAAACCTTTGAAGAAGAAATACTACCAATTCCACACAATCTCTTTCAGAAAATGGGAGAGGAGCAAATACTTCTCAGACCATTTTATGAAACCAGCATTATCTGGACACCAAAACCAGACAAAGACATACAAGAAGCCAAGGCTGCAGACCAATGTGTCTCAGGAGCGAACACACAAAGATTCTCAACCAAGTATTAACAAACCAAATCCGGCAACATACAAACGGGACGATACGTGACATGACCAGGTGGAGTTTGTACCAGAAACGTGAGGCTGGGGTCGACCCACGACGCAGCGATTGCGGGACGAGGTATTTAGGCAAAGGACACAGAAATACAGACTTGAAGGGGCACACGCACCACGATGTTCACAGCAGCACCCTCGACAACAGCCAGACTATGGACACAGCCTGCATGTCCATCGACGGATGATGGATGAGGAAGATGTGGTGTTTATATATAGCGGAGTACTACTCAGCATCACAAAGAATGAAATCCTGCCATTTGCAACGACGTGGATGGAGCTAGAACGTAGCATTATGTCAAGCAAAGTAAGTCAGAGAAAGACAAATACCATATGATTTCACTCATATATGGAATTTAAGAAATAAAACAGATGAACATATGGGAAGGGGGGGAAGAGAAGAGAGGGAAACAAACCATAAGAGACTTAGATACAGAGAACAAACTGAGGTTGATGGAGGGAGGGGGGTGGGGGACGGGCTAGATGGGGGATGGGCACGAAGGAGGGCACGTGTTGGGACGAGCACGGGGTGTCGTATGTGAGTGATGAGTCACTGGGTTCTGCTCCTGAAACCAATATCGACCTAATGAACTAGAATTTAAACAAAAATTTGAAAAAAAAAAAAAAAAAAGAAAAGAAATGTGAGTCTGGTTCAACATTAAAAATCAGTCAATATTTTCCACTGATACAAGGCGCCCAGAGTAGTTGTGTCCACAGAGACAGAAGTAGAGGGCAGGGCAGGTGAGGGGGCAGTGGGTGGGGCAGGGGCAGGGCAGGGGGAGCAGGGGCGGGCAGTGTGAGGACCAAGTTCTCGAGTTCTCGTCTGGGAAGATGAAGGAGTCCTGAGGGCAGGTCATGGGGACGGTCACACTGAAATGTGGGTGTGCTCAGTGTCATTGAAACAGACACTGGCTAAAATGGTGAATTTTATATTATATACGCTTGACCACAACAAAACGCTAATCAATGTAATTCACTGTATTAACTAAGGAAGAAAAATCATACGATCACACCAATAATGGAGAAAAGGCATTGGACAAAATTCAGCATCCGTTCATGATAAACACCCTCAGCAAACTAGGAATAGAAGGGAAATTTCTTAATCTGATAAAGATCATCTACTAAAAGCTTAACAAAAAACCTCATATTAATTATAAAGCACGAACACGTTCTCTCCAGGATCAGGAACGAGGCCGGGAGATTTTCTCTTCTGAACGTATCAGACGTCACAGCCGGCGCGATGAGGCAGTAAAAGGATATTACAGGCATACAGATTGGACAGGATGAAATGAAACTTTCTCTATTCACAGACGACAGGACTGCCTGCACAGAAAACCCCAGGGAACCTCCAAAATTATTTGCAGAATTCATACGTGTGCTTACCATGGTCACAAGACACACATCAACCCACAAACCCACTCACATTTCTCTATGCTGGCCGTCCACGACGGGAAAGAGAAAAAATTTTAAGAGCCCGTGCGCGATAACCCCAAACACGAATACTTAGGCGTAACCTAACCGAGCACGTCAGGATCTGTGTGCCGGCAGAGGCACAGTAACCGCGGCAAAGGGGACCTAACCAAACAGAGGGCTGCGTTGTGCTTGGGGACCAGATGTCTCAGGGTTAAGATGCCAAGTCTCCCCCCACTGAGCCACACACTGTCCCAGTTTAAATCAAAACCCCTGCGGGCGCTTCTGTGGACGCCGAGAAGCGGATTCTGACATTTACATAGAAAACAAAGGAACGAGAGTAGCACAGGGCTTCTGGGAAAGAACAGGAGGACCGAGGAGCCCGCCGTCTGGAACACCCCCCACAAGGCTGCGGTGCTGGAGGCAGTCTGGGGACAGGGACGGCGCAGCCACGCAGACGGAGGAAGGTCTGGGCAGAGCCCCGCACGGGAGGTCAGGTGACTTTTGATGGAGGTGCCAAAAAGCTTCAGCGCAGAGAAGATCGTCTTTTCTCGAGCGGCACTGACCGCTTGGATGTGGATATGTAAAAAGAAAAGACAAGCATCCATAGCTCACCCTGTGGAAAAATTAACTCAAAACAGACCATAAACCTGCACGTGAAACATAAATGACGAAGATGATGGAAGGAACCGGGGAAGGGGATCTTCGTGAATTCCTAGACACAACACCAAGAGTGTGATTCGTTAAAACGTCTGATAAGTTGCAGTCTGTCAAAATGACAGCTGTTTACTCTGTGACAAACAAGGTCAGGAAAATGCACAGATGAACCACAGGGGAGAAAACGCTTGCGAAGCACGTACCTGCACAGAGGACTCGTATGCAGTTTTCAAAACTCTCAAAATTCAGTAAGAAAACAAGTCAGTTTAAAACCTCTGGGGGGCTCCGTCGGTTAAGCCTCCGACTTCGGCTCAGGTCAGAATCTCGCGGTTCGTGGGTTCGAGCCCCACGCTGGGCTCTGCGCTGACAGCTCGGAGCCTGGAGCCCGTTTCAGATCTTGTGTCTCCCTCTCTCTCTCTGCCCCTCCCCTGCTTGTGCTCTGTCTCTCCCTCTCTCTCTCTCAAAAATAAATAAACACTAAAAATGAAAAAAAAATACGTAAATAAAAACTGGGCAAGGTACCGAAACCGACATGTTGTCAGAGAAGGCGCACAGACGCGGACAGAGCGTGGCGAGCCGCTCCACGGCACCGATCATTAGGGAAGCGCAAACCAAACCTCAAGGTCCCACGGCACACCCCTGGGAGCTAGAGGAAAACAAGGGTCGCGCCTACGACAGCAGGTGCGGGCAGCCGCAGAGCGCCTGGACGTTCCATACGGCACCTCCACCCGGGAAAAGCTTGGCCGTTTCCTAAAAGGTCGAACACCCTCCCGTATGACCCGGCAACCCGGCTCCCTCCTTAGGGTTCACTCCGGAGAAATGAGAACGCACGTTCACACTGAAGCTTGAACCAAGGACGAGCTGCTGCTCAAAACTGGAAACGAGCCAGTGCCCCTCACCCGGCAAACGGATACACAGACGTGGTCCCAGCTTCAACGGAATCCTCCATAAAAGGAGGAAGAGCTCTCGACTCAGACAACAGCGAGCACCGTGGTAAGTGACAGAAGCCAGACTCGGGAGGTGACGCCCCGTGAGGCTCCATTTACGTGACATTCTGGAAAAGGTGCGGGGCTGGGAGGAAAACAGATCCTGGGACGGGGCAGGCCCGCCCCAAAGCAACAGGACAAGACGAAGCTTTGGGGCGACAAGACTGGCCGCGATGCTCTGAGCTGCGGTTACGGGGCTGTGTGCGTTTGCCAGAACTCGGAAGGAAGCAAAAGGAAACTGATTTTTACTAGGTGTAGATCTTAAATCTTTTTTTCAGTTTATTTATTTGAGAGAGTGGGCGTGTGTGCACGCGGGGGAGGGGCAGAGAGAGAGAAGGAGAGAGAATCCCAAGCAGGCTCCAGGCTCTGAGCTGTCAGCACAGAGGCTGATGCGGGGCTCGAACTCACAAACCGCGAGATCACGACCTGAGCTGAAATCAAGAGTTGGACGCTTAACCGACTGAGCCCCCAGGAGCCCCTCTAGGGGTAAACTTTAAAATAAAAGGTTTCTGGCAGGACCCGGGGGGTGCACGGGGACCCCCAGAGCGTGGACGCACACGGATGACAGAAACAGCTCCCAGCCCCGGGACGAGGACCCTCCCGGGAGGAGAGCAGCTCTTGTTGCCTTAAAACCGCAGATCGGGGGTCCTGGTGTCCCCACGAACGCCACTGTTCTGTGGTGTGCGCGTCGCGGAGCCCTCGCGTGGCGCCCGGGGCCGTCCCAAGCACCCCAAGGGTCCTGACCCACTGGGCCGCGAGCCGCCACCCGCAGCTGGTGGACAAAGAAATGAGGTGCAGGTCGTGTCGCTTGGCCAGGGTCCTACGGCTGGCCAGCAGTGAGGCCTCCGTGCTGCGTGCCCCCGAGGGGCCCTACTGCCCCCCTGCCCCCGCCCCGCCCCCACACCAGCCCAGGGTGATGACGCAGGGGTGCGGTCCCGCAGGCTGCAGGGGAGCAGCCTCCTGGCTGGACCCGAGGAGCCCGGCCCTCACCGGACGGCACCAGGCCGGGCCGGCCACACAGCCCCTAGTGGCTGCACCTTTGCCAGTGGCTGCTGGGGACGGCAGGTGTCTCTGGGGCCCAGGCGGAGCCCAGGGCCATGAGCTCGGCAACACTGTGCTCCTCTGGGTGTGGGAGTCAGGCCCTCGTCCCCTGTGTCTCCTGGGCCCCCAGCACCTGCCTGGCTCTCGGTGCGAGCGGAGGGGAGACGGGGCTGCCGGGCTTTGAGCTCCCCGCGAGTGTTCCCAGGACCCCTCGGGTCCTTCTGGGCCATTGGGCCTTTAGGAGGACCATGAGAGGGGACCTGGTGCCCCCCAGGGCCTTCACGGGGTGAGGTCTCCGAGCGCCCTCAGCTTGGTTCCTGACGCGCTCACTGACACGTAATTCAGTCATGAAATTACCCCTCAGTCCACAGCTCCACGAGCTCTGATAAAAGCCCTGCCACGTAAGGGACACCAGTCAGGAGGCAGGACACTGATGGCCCAAAGTCGACCCCGCCCCCAGCCCGTCAGCCACTAATCTGTCCCCAGTGCTGTCCCTTTTCCGGAATGTCGGTGGTTTTCTG
This sequence comes from Felis catus, assembly GCF_018350175.1. Taxonomy (NCBI): domain Eukaryota; kingdom Metazoa; phylum Chordata; class Mammalia; order Carnivora; family Felidae; genus Felis; species Felis catus. The sequence goes on from NC_058370.1 coordinate 1,399,618, forward strand.
ACGGTGCTGCTTTCGCTCAGCGCGTTCCTTCGGGGACCCCGACGCTTCACGGGCGAGGAAAGGCCCGAGACCCCGCAGACGAGGGCGGACAGCAGTCAAACCTGGACCCAGGAAGTGGGAGTGGGCGAGGCTTAATGGGGACGCAGAGCCCTTCCCGACTGACGGCCGAGTGCTGGCGGTGGGGACGGCTGAACCGGTAATCTGCTGTGTGTGCGTCACCACAATGGAAAACAAGAAAGGCTTCAGATGCCTTTTCTCCTCGTAACACAAGCCACTGGGAGACCAGATGGGGTGTGTGGCTGTTCCTTCTGTGCTGGAGGGAAACAAAGCCCCACCCCCCCCAGCCCCGACATCATGAGCAGGTGGGATACCCTCCCCCCGCTGCCAGGCACACACCCCCCCAGGACCGCCCGTCCTGCAAGCCTGTCCTCCCTCGGTGGACACTCTGCCCTTGGGCAGTGCCCGGCTTTGACAGCTGGCTCGCAGCCTTCACGGCGATTGCCCTTTCTGGCCCAGCGTCTAACTGGAAACCCCGCATTGGGCTTACCGGCCCCATCTCTTTAATCCCCAGGGCACTGGCGCTGATTTCAGAAGGTCCCTCACTTAGGAGGCGGAGGGGGACCCATGCTCTGGGGGGGGCCGCTGCGCCCTCAGTGCCCAGGGTGGGGGGATGTGATGGTACCGGCTGGGAGCTGGGCACTCTGGTGGGGACCCTGCGGCTCGCTACCCTTTGCCCACGAGAGTGCCAGCATCACTGAGGCCGGCCGGCGGCGACCACCAGGCCTGCGGCTCACAGGCAGGGGCAGGAATGGAGAATCGAGGTGCCACAGGGCAGAGGCCCTGAGAAATTGCCTCCTGGTCTAATTTTATTGGGCCCAATCTTCTCCCACTTTGTGGAGGCGGGTCCTGGCTGCCTCTGCCCCCGCGGAGCCGCGTCAGCCCTTGAGGGCCCGTGATGGAGCTGCCTCGGCTCTGGGCAGGGGGGTGCGGGGCGCCAGCTCCTCCCCCACGCCCCTGCTCCTCCGGAAAGACGGTGTATCCCTGCCGGGGACACGCCTGTCTAGGAAGGTGAACAAAGGAGCAGGGAGCCCCCAGGAGCAGGATCCTTCGGCCGCGCAGCTGCTGCGAGGCCCGCGGGGGCTGGAAACAGCAACAATGAAGTGACAGCTCCAGAGCCCTCGCTGGTGCCCACCAGGCTCCCCCGCCCCTGCCCTCGCCTGGGCACCGCGGTGCGCGCGGGGTCGCTCTGCCCCGGGAGGCTTCCGGGCTCCCTCCGGCCCTGCCCACGGAGCAGATTTCTCCGAGGGCGGACACACTTTGCCGCTGGTTTGAGCATCACAGAGACCATACGTTTACCAAAAAACAGCAGAACCAGGTCTCCCCGGAGGCAAGGCCCTACCGCCCCCAGGACATTCGCCAGGGACAGGGCAAGACCGCCTCGGGGCACCACGTGAGCGCTCACTTGGGTCCCTGGGATTCTGCCCAGTCATGTCCCTCAGCACCGAGGGCTGGGGTGACCCTGATCCTGGGGGCCGATGCGCACGGCACCTGTTAGAGAAGGATGGGTCCTGAGCTTCCCTCACCAGCCTGCTGCACACGCCGGTCCCCCAGATCCTGTGCCCCGAGCAGCACAGAGGCCTCCCTACTTTTGACGGAAAAGATGGGGCCTCCCAGACCACCCGCTGTTAACCGAGCTGCACAGACAGCCTGCCGTGTGGACAGGATGCTGCACGGGCACACGGTCAAGTACAGCTGTATGTGCTCATGTATGTGTGCATGCGTCTGTGTGTGCGTGTGCGTGTGCAACCTGTGTGCACATGTGTGCGCATGTATGTGTGCAAGTGTCTGTGCACGTGTCTGTGTGTAAGCACACACGTGTGTTTATGTGTAATACGAGCACATATGTGTCTGCGTGTGCCTCTTTGCATGTCGACGTGCACGCGTGTGCACGTCCGTGTGTCTCTGGGTATCTCCATGTTCGTGCATGTATGTCTGTGCATGTGTCTCTGTGTGTGCACCTGTATGTGTTGGCATACGCGTGGCCACAGTCCCCAGGCTTGAGAACACTGGTCCGGAGGTCAGCGCCTCCCCTCCCCCCTTCTCTAACCGGGAGAACACATGGGGACAACATGAGTCTAGGGAGCTGGGGCTGGCACCAGGCAGAGCTGGTGACCAGGTTAGCGACCGCCTTGGGGCAGGCGGCATATTTGCTGCTGAGTCCTGGGTCAGGCTGGGGGCCGCCGGGATTAGGAGGCTGGACCAGACCCCAGCCACGTCCGATCTGAACCAGATGCACAATCCCCCCAGGCGTCTGCCACCCCTGGTCACCGGTCCCCTCGGCTCACTGCCTTTGGAACTCGCCGCACTCAGTAAGTGCTCAGGACGCATTCGCCGGAGGGATGGGCATCCCACCCGAGCAGCAACAGAGAGCGTGGCTGAGGTCAGAGCAGGGACCCGGCAGGGCTGCGTGGGACCAAACACGACCCAGCCCGGGGCAGATCCACAGGAGCAGGGCCACCGGTGCGGCCCGCTGCCCCACCCCGGGCAGACACCTGCATGAACGGTGGAGGCGAAAGTTCTCAGAGGAACTTTCTAAGGGGAGGGCCCCTCGGTGGCTGGTGCGCGCACGTCTTTCACTCAGGACGGCTGCACTGGAACCAACAGTGCGTTGGAAAGCCTGAGTCCAGTTCCCTCCTAGGGCCAGAGGAGGGACCGGATTAGGGAACGTGGCAGGCTCCGTGGGCTCCTCCTGCCAGACGCCCTTGTCAACTCGGGGCCCAGGGCCTGGGGTCTCCGCCGGCCCGGGCGTGGCCCTGCCCTCTGTACAAGCTCCCCTCGGCCCAGCTCCAGGCTACCTGCTCAGATAATGAGATACCTGCTCAAGATGTGTTCGGCAATGACCATTCTAAGCTGCTCAGATATCTGACTGAACCACCTCATTTCTAAGCACTAGTTTGCATGTAAGTGCCCAGCATGGGCTCGTGCGGATGGTGGGGAGGGGCGGTGGGGGGGGGGACGCTGGTGGCCTCCTGGGGGACACACAGGCTGGGAGAGGCCCCCGCTTTGGAAAGAGGGTCCATTCGATCGGCCAACGGCTGCACGCTTCCACCATGGCCGGTGAGAGGGCGACGCACGGATGGACACAAGCACCCAGCCCCTGCCGGGCAGACGTCGCTGCTTAAAAGACAGTGGACGTTCGCCCCCCGTCCTGCCAAGCGGCCCAGAGGCCCGAGGGGGAACGTCAACCGGGGACACCTCTCCTGAGAGGGAGGGGTCGTGTAGAAGGGCCCGGCCACACTCCTGCCGTCCGCCCTTGGCCGTCAGCATGAAGGGAAGGGCGCCTGGAGTGAGCCCTATCAGTCCTTCCCAGCACAAGACTGCGGCCGATCTGGGGGGCGTCAGGAAGCCAGTGAGCGTTTGGTAAATGCTGGGGCAGCACTATGTCCGTGGGTGCAGAAGTGGGGCCTGTCCGTAGTCAGTGCTCAGCAGACATCCTGGACGAATGACACGCCCTGGGCAGTGTGGGTGTGGCACCCTCTGAGCACAGGGACTCGGAGAGACGGCCCTTTGAGAGGTGAAGCAGTGTCACTGAGGCGTCTGATCGCGTGGGGCCAATGGAGAGGACGCTTTGGGGGGGGGGCGTGCCCAGTCTGCTCTGCTGTGGTTTGTTTTTGATGATCCAAACCCGACTGCTCCCGGCCAAGGACCCCGAGAGCCAAAGGGGCAGGGGTCCGAGTGGAGGCGTCTCCTGGGGTGGGGGCAGCGAGTGTTACTGACTCGACTTGCTGACCTGAACGGCCGCGTCATACCTTCAAAGGCAGGCGGGAGTGGCCCCGGGGCCCAGCCGAGCGAGACAGGAGCAAGGGAGAAGACTCGGGCCTCGGGAGGAGCGGGGACAACTTCCCACCGTTCACTGCATGCGGCCCTGCGTGCCCTTGCCTCCTGTGCAGATAGGCGGCTGGGCTCTACTCATTTCCCCGCTACGTGTGGCTGGGGTGGGGGTGCCTCTCCACGCAGGGGACCCCGTGGCCACAAGTTCTCAGTGCAGGTGTGGGGGGGCCACTCGTGGTGGGTCAGCCAGAGCCCAGGGAGTGACGTACAGATGACAGCTCCTACCCCACTCCCAGCATGAGTCCTGCCGGGCCGTGTGGAAGGACAGCCCCATGGGGACAGTGGCCCCCCGGCCCCGCCCACCGTCCCCACCCCACCTGCACCTCTGTGGCTACCCGGTCCTGGGGCCATGACGCCGTCCACGGTGGCATTTCTGTCCTGGCCTGAGAAACCTTGTCTCCAGGGCCAGAACCCCCCACCTGCCAGGAGGCCTTGTCGGAGCCGATTCCCGGGGAGGGCTCCCGCCTGGGCTCTCGAGACACCTTCCTCGGACCCTCGGGCTCCGGCGTTACCCGCCTCACGCGGGCCCCCCACCCGCCACCACGCCCAAATGCCGGAAGCCCTTCCCAGCAGAAGCAACTTTTCACCAGCACCACCAAGACAGTGCTCCTGAACGTGCCGCGTGCAAGCCCTTCCCACACGCTTCCTCCTCGATCCTCTGCCACTTGAGGCCACGGCTGTGATCACCCTGGTTCACAGACGGGAAAACCGAGGCGTACCTAAGGAACCGGCCCCACAGGGCATCAGGCTCGGCTCCACCTCCCAAGTTGTGAGCAGGGGGCAGAGCAGCCAGGAGGCCCGGGGAGGGGGGGGGAGCAGTGCTGACCCCCGGGGGCTCTGCCGCAGAGGAGAGGGACCCGGCCTCTTGGGGTCACACAGCCTTTTGAGAAGCCGATGAAAGGAATGGCCTCCGGCATGCACACCGGGGTCTGGAGACGGCTGAGGCCCATCCGTGGACCCTCAGAGACCTCGCTGATCTGAGGGCCCAGCCCCCTTGGATAGAAGGAGGGGATGAGATGGGGGGGCAAGGTCTGGCCGCGCTGGAGTGCAAGGTGGGAAGAGGGGGGCAGGCTGATCCTGAGGACCCCCTGCCCCCCATCTCCTTCCCAGCTTCCAAGTAAAACTTCCCGGTGACATTCTCTAGCGCGCTGTCCCAGAGGGGGACACAGACTGGAAACTACTTTTGGGGTGGGGGAAAGAGAAGCCCGCAGCTTCCCTGAGGGAGAGCCTGCCGACCCTGCCCCCCCCCCCGCGAGACCCCTGTTTCTTCCCAGCCCTCCTCCCGCGCGAAGCAGCCGCTCACCTGGATGACGACCTTGATCGTGGCGGTGCCCACTATGGGGGTGCACACCAGGCCGCCGGGGTGATGGCCGTCGGCGCTGCGGTTCTGCTGGCCCATGGTGAAGGGCATGGGCAGGGCCAGCAGGCCCGAGGCCAGCCAGATGGCACTGATGAACTTCTTGGTGCGGCTGCGAGACATGAGGGTCTTGGCCTTGAAGGGGTGGCAGATGGCCAGGTAGCGCTCCACGCTGAGGCTGGCCACGTTGAGGGCGGTGGCGTAGGTGCAGGCATCGCGCAGGAAGTAGTAGCCGCGGCAGCCGGCGTCGCCGAAGGCCCAGGGGTGGTGCACCCAGATGAAGTTGTACAGCTCCACGGGCATGGCCAGCATCAGAATCAGCAGGTCGGAGAGCGCCAGGCTGCCCAGGTGGTAATGCACCGTGCTCTGCAGGCTCTGGAGCGACTTCTTGCGCGCCAGCGTGAACGCCGTCACCGAGTTGCCCACGGTGCCCACCGCGAAGAGCGCCAGGTACACGGCGGTCACCAGCACCTTGGAGTAGATGTCCGTGTTCACATCCAGGTCGCTGCTGGGCGCCGCTCGGAGGCGCTCGGACTCGTTGCCTGAGCCGTTACCGAAGCCGGGGACCAGGAGCGCCGCCTCCAGCCCCGAGGGTGGCAGCGGGAAGGGCTTGGCGCCCGGCGCGCCCCGCGGACCCGGCGCCGAGCCGTTGAGGCGCATGGTGGGCGCGGCGCCGGCGGGGACCGAGCGGAGGAAGCCGGCGGGGTGGGCGCGAGACCGAGAGCGGGCGCGCCGTCCAGCCGGAAGCGCCACCCGGAGCGCCCGAGGGGCGCCGGCCGCAGGGGGCGGGGGGCCGGGCCGCCCTCCCGCTCCCCGCCGGCCCGGGCCTCCTCCCCCGACCTCCGGACCCCGCGGGTCCCGGGCGCGCGGAGAGCCTGTGGCGCCGAGCGGAGCGCACGCACGGCCGCCCCGGCGCGCTCACTCCCTCGCCTGGGCTCGCCTCCCGCGCGCTCTCCGCGCACACCGCCCGCCGCGCCCGCGCCCTCCCGGGCTCCGCGCCTCGGCTCAGCGGGCGACGGCGCGGCGCGCCCGGCGGCGGGGGGCGGGGCGGGGTGGGGGCGGGGGGCGGGGCGGGGTGGGGGCGGGGGCGGCCCCGGCCTCGGCCCCGCCCCGCCCGAGTGCCGCCCCCGCCCGGCTCCCGGGGGCCGGGGAGGGGACAGCGGTTCTCTCCAGGCACCTCTCCCGGGGCACGCCCCTCCTTCCCCGCCTTCCCAACTTCTCGGGCCCCCCACCCGCCCCAGGGAGGGAACTGCCCCCTGGTCGTTCGTAGCTGGTTCAGGGAGGGGTGAGGGAGGTAAGCCCCGTTGGCGCGGCTGGGGCGCTGCCCTTCCCTCGTGGGCGCCCAGGCCCAGGCGGCCTCCAGCACAGCTGGGTGGGAGTAGTGAGTGAGGGGGGCAGAGAGCACCCTCCCCCTGCCGCCTGGGTTCCTGCACCTGGCGCCCGGGGGCGGGTGGGCACACACACACACCCCCTTATGGCCGCCTGGATTTGATCATCACAGGTCATGGTCCCGGCCCAGGCCCAGGCCCAGGGGCGTTGGGAAGGGTGGCCCTGGGGGTCACAGTCAAGGCCTGGCCTTGTCCGTGTGTGGACCCCGCTGTGCTAATAGGAACCCTCCGTAGGCCTAGGGGGTTGAAAGAAGGGAGCGAGACCTAAGAAGCTCGCCCAGACCCCAGACCCTGGCCCACACCTGCCCACGGCGAGCGCATGGGGTCTGTGTTTGTTCCTCTGTGAACTGGCCGGCCTGGTCCGCGGAACCTGATGGTCTCGTCCGGGGTCCAGCACAGAAAAAAACGCGCTTCAAAATGTAGCGTTCAAAGACACCACAAGCGTCTCTTCGCGGGAAGCCAGCACAGGAGGCTTAATCGTGGCCCTGCCACGTGGTGCCTGGCATCGGCTTTAGCTTCTCTGTGCCTCAATTTGTCATCTGTAACATGGGAATGGCGGTGGCACAGATGCTCCCTGGGGCGTCTGGGGCGGGGGCTGTGACGCACGCGGGCTGCGCTGGCCCGCCGTGGACACTCAGCAAACGCCTGCGTGGTGGGAGTTGCTGAGGGTGGTGCGGTGGCTTCGGAGGGTGTGAGGGGCCCAGGCCAACAAAGGTTGCAGGAAAACCCCTCCGGGTTAGCTGAGCTTATTCTCTGGAAGGCAAGCCCACCAACGAAGTAAACGGGTCTGGGGGTTGGGGCACAAAACCCCCTGGGGGTTGGATCACAAAAGGAGGTGATCCCGCCAGACCACGCCGCCGTGCCAGGGGCTCGCTGCCATCTCGGCACACAGGTAACACGGGGCCCTACCGTGGCCCGTGCCGTGTGGCCGCCTCTCCCAGGAGCCTCCCAAGGGGAAGGGACCAGCCAGTGACCGCGGGGGCCTGTCCCTTTGCCGGCCAGGAGCCAAAGCTGCTCAGGACGTTGCTGGTGGAGGTGCGCCCTGGCCCAGCTGCTTAAGCTCACTGTTTGGTTTTTAAACCCCTGACCTTTCCGTTAAGCTGGCCTTCTTTTCAAAGATTTTTTCCGAGCCAGCCTAGGAGCTTAAAAAATCATAAAAGTCAACTTAGCACAAATATTAGGACAAGGGATTTGCTTAAAACCGTGGAGGAAATGTCACTTGGAAGGCCTCGTTCTACAAAGAGGGCGGCAGGCCCTCCTGGGGGGGGCTCCCTGGCGGCCGGCTTGGAACCACTCTCCTGCGTACTGACAGCCCGGACGGCACGGAGGCCGGAACCTTCCAACTGGTTCGGCCCCTTCTCTCTGACTTCCCCTGACGTGAACACTTCCTAAACAGCTGGGACCCTTTAAAGAAAGTGTTGGCAAGGTGCGGGGAGGGCCGATCCTGGGTCCGGCTGTGTCTGTGGGTGACCCGGCCGTGCCCTTGGCGGGTGCCCGGCCCCCAGGCTGACAGGCTGAAGCCTGGTACTTGGCTGGCTTTGGGGGAGCGGGGGCCTGTTGCCCTGCCCCCATGCCCCAGATGCTGCGTGTCGGGGGGGGGCGGGAATTGGCTGTCCCCTGTGCACTGAGGCCCCCGAGCCACTGCCCCACAGCTGTGGGGGAAGTGGGGGGTACTCACCCATCTCAGGAGTGAAGGTCCTGGTTGGGGAGTAGGAGTGTTTTTCTGGCTACAGGAATTTGGTCCCTGGGTCACTGGCGCCGTGGGGCCCCTTCTGCTTTGCAGGTGTGCCTCTCTCTCCCCTGGGCCCCATCCGCCGTCGGACAGCTCTTGGTGGCAAGAGCTGGGGCTAAATTAAAAATAAAAAAGTTGGGGCGCCTGGGCGGCTCAGTCGGTTAAGCGTCCGACTTCAGCTCAGGTCGCGATCTCATGGTCTGTCAGTTCGAGCCCCGCATCAGGCTCTGGGCTGACGGCTCAGAGCCTGGAGCCTGCTTCCGATTCTGTGTCTCCCTCTCTCTCTGCCCCTCCCCCGTTCATGCTCTCTCTCTGTCTCAAAAATAAAATAAACGTTAAAAAAAATTTTTTTTGGGGGCGCCTGGGTGGCGCAGTCGGTTAAGCGTCCGACTTCAGCCAGGTCACGATCTCGCGGTCTGTGAGTTCGAGCCCCGTGTCAGGCTCTGGGCTGATGGCTCAGAGCCTGGAGCCTGTTTCCGATTCTGTGTCTCCCTCTCTCTCTGCCCCTCCCCCGTTCATGCTCTGTCTCTCTCTGTCCCAAAAATAAATAAACGTTGAAAAAAAACATTAAAAAAAAATTGTTTTTTAAAAAGTTAATGGCAGGACCGTGTCGGTATATCATGATGTTTCCTGCGGGGGGCGGGGGGAGAACGTTCCTTTGGAGACACCGAGGAAACGTAGTGTGCGTGTGTGAGTGTTCGCTGTAGATCTTCTCATCCGCGGCGTGGAAACTGCATATGTTCCAGAACGTACAGCATTCCAAGGAAAATTGTAAAAATAGGGCAACACACGTGCAAACGTGAGCGAGGTGTGAGCGCGATCCGGCGGAGGGGCCGGGGAGCCTCCCTCCGCCCGGGCGCCCGTGTGCTCACGGCACATCCCGGCTGCGGGCGCGTCCCGGCCATCCGGCCCCCGGCCCCCGGAGCTTCGCCACCTGGCCCTCGCCCCTCCCGCCCTCCTGGTGACTCACCCGCCCCTCACGGGGTCTGTGTGCACGTGTGTGCGCGTGCGCATGCCCACGTGTGTCGGGCACCCGGGCACAGGGGCTCAGAGGGTCTCCACTGGCCAGCCCACCTGTTGCCCCTGCCCTGAGGCCCCCTGGGCTGGGCGTGTGGTCGCAGAGACAGCGGAGCCCAGAGCGAGAGCCAGGAGGGCCCCGGAGGGGGCTGCGTGCGTCCAGCGTGACCCCTTCCCGGAAGCCGCTGCTCGGGCTCGTGACTGGGCTGCACCTTTCTGGTGAACGTGCATTAGAGCCACTGAGGACGCCTTCACAAAAGGGTGCTGCGTGGGCCCTGGCCGCCCCCCCACCCCCGCCCCTGGGCTCCCTGGGGACAAATGCTGCAAAGAGACTTCGTTCCCACCGACCGGAGGCCCTCTCCGTAGGGCTTCCCCGGCATTCACCGTCCAGTCTGCCACCTGTCCAGCACTTACTGAGTGTGGTCAGCGCCCGACGACAGGAGGCCACTTTCCCAGAGCTCACGGCACACTGTGTGCACAGCGCCAAGTGCACAAGTGTTTTCCGGTGGAGGGTGACGGGAGTGACGGGAGGAGGGCCGGGGGGCCTGGCTGGCGGGGGGACACGGGTGGTCTGGAAAGAGCTCCGCGGCCAGAGGTGAGGAAGGAGAGGCGAGGCCGCAGGGGCGCAGCGGGTGTAGGTGTGGGGGTTCATTCCCCGTGCGCTGCAGGCTCCGTGCAGAGATATGCACGGACGGCTGAGCTTGTGGCTGCAGGTCAGGGGTTGGTTCCCTCAGGACCGTCGGCCCACATCTTCACAGGCGTCACCCTGCACAGCAGCCAGCCTAGCCGGAGATTCGTCAAGCAGAGCCACCGCCGAGAAGGGCAGGTGGGGAGCCCCGGAGGCCCTGCGCCAGCCAGCGGGAGCCCCGTTTGGGACACTGAAGGCTTCTCCAAGGAGACGCGCAAGGAAGCTGGTGATTTGCAGGAAGGGGCCCGTTGGCTCACCTCCTAGGAGATGAGAAGGTCTGACTTCCAAGGCCTGTCAGTGCCGCGCGGTTCTCTACGAGTGTCCCGGGGGGCTCCCCATGGCTTCACCGCGGGCCCCAGAGGGTGCTGGTTACACTTGCCTTGGAAGCTGCAGTCCAGCGTCTCTGGCCCAGGTTTGGAGCTGATGGGGTGACACTCCCACCGGAGGTCGCTGCCGCCCTCCCCTCCCCCCTCCAGGTCATGCTGGAAGGAGGGTCCCTAATTTGCCCTGGGCAAAGACACACACACACACACACACACCTATGCGCACGCACACGCACGTGCACACACACACACAGCACGTCTGACACAGAAGGACCAACTTCCACCTGCTCAGTGTGCAGAGAGGCGGGGTGCCGTCACCTCATCCCAGGAGCCTGGGTTTTTATGCCTCTTATAAATTTGCTGATTTGCGGTTGAATTTCCCAGGCACGCCTGGGAACGTAGCAGGCAATTTAAAACCGAAAGGATCCCTTTCGGCTAATGTGAGGCTTCCATTTATCGTCGGGAGGAAGGGGGACGGGGATTCGCAGATTCCACAGTGCGCTGGCTCTCTGACGGCGGGGTGCGGGGACCCCTCCCCGTGCCCCCCCACCCCGGCCCCAGGCACCTCCCTCGGCTTCACCAGGCAGGCGGCACCAGGCCGGGCTGGGCAGCTAGGCTCCCACCTCTCTTTCCTCCGCCTTCCCGTCTTCTCTCCTCCTTGGCGGGGAGGATGGAGTTTTGCATAAACATGATGCTCCCGCTTCCAGCTTTCTCTGCGGATCCGAAGCACACGCTCCCTTTGTCTGTAATCAGGAATTCTAGTTGCCTAGAAATATTTAAATAGAACACTCTCTCATCTTCCAGTGACTTCATACGAGTTCCAGAAATAAAACCTGAACGGGAGCCTTCTTTGTCATTCCTGCCTCGAAGCTCCGACGGCCCGTTCAAGGCAACACCCTTTCCAAATGCAGCCAGGTGCCCCGGGGTGGGGGGGGGGGGGGCGCGGGCAAGCGAACTCCAGAGCCTAGAGCCTAGGGTGGAGGAGGGGTCCCACAGAAGCGCACAGCAGGCCGGGCAGCCCGTGGGTTCCGGTGCGGCCCCCACGGCAAGTTGGGGACCCCAGACAGCGGCGGCCCCTGGGTCATCGGCAGGTATCCCTGCGTGCCTCTGCCCTCCACCCTGAGTCTCCCGGCTCTGCAGGCAGACATGCCGTGGGCATGCGCTCTGGCCGCGGGCGTGCAGAGAAAGGCGCCCGCTCCAGGTAAGGCCTCTTCTGGCTTCTACGTCCTGGTACGCGCTCGTGGCTGTGGGACCCCAGGTTGGAAGCTGTGGGGGAGATGCCCAGCAGCAAGAGAGAGGGTGCTGGAACCCCTCTTCCCTGCGACCCCCCTCCCTGGGATCCCCCGCCCCCCTCCGTCCATGAGACCCCCTCCCACCTCGCTGGGGGAGGGGAGCATTAGCACGCGGGAGGAAACACTCCCGGGGAAACGATCAACGAAAACACGCTCCGATTATGCGTGCTTCACAGACGGACAGGGTCTGCTGAGATCGTACGTACACGCTCACACTCCTACGAACCGCACGCTCACGCAGCCCCGCACGCACACGTGCGCACACGCGCTCACACGCACTCGGACGTGTGCGCGCACGCACGGCGCTGCTTTCGTCACGACGGCACGACTCTGCGGGATTCTCTGCGCCTGCTCTGTTCCCAGCGCTTTTCCCGCCTGAACCTGCTCGCTCCCGGCGCACACAGCCGCGTCGCACGCGGGCTCCCGCGCACAGTGAGCGTGACGGCTGCGAGGCGCGGTGGCTTACTCGCCTTACAAGGCTGCTCGACGGTGCTGAGCAAATCGTCTGGCCGGCGACATCCTTCGCGGCCCAGAAGCTCCGAGTCTGGCTTCTGTCATGTTGTTCCCAACAGCGCTCCTGCGTGGCAGCCTGGGCCTCTGGATGGGAAATCTGTTGCTCCTTTGTTAGCCCTCACAACGGGCCAAACAGCGCTGCTCTGCCGTGGACAGCTGGCGCCGACCCCGCGGGGGACATGTGCTGGCCTGGCTCGTCCAGACCCCTGGCTCCCCCAGGCTGGCCCTGCCCTCTCCCGCCCCCAGGAAACCAGAGACCCCATTCCCACGGCCCCGGGGGCGCAAGGTGGACCCTCAGACCCCTCCCCACTTGCGGGGAAGGGCAGACACTCTTGGTTGCGGTCGCCGAACTGCTTCCGGGGACGCTGCTCTGAGCCCTGAGTCCCGGGGCGCCTGGAGCCTGCCCACCCCCCCACCCCCCCGCCCCCGCAGCCTGCTCTCAGTCTGGTTCCACTGGGCTTTCCGGCACCTGCAGTCGAGCACTTCAGATGTCACTTGCGGGTTCTGGTGCCCCTCCATCCCCCAGCCCTTTCTGCGTGAAGTGGGGGGAGGGCAGGGCGGCCGCCAGGCAGGCCCGCGGTTTCACGCACCCGGTCGGGAAATGAGGACAGAGGCACGCACCAACGGACTCCCGCCTTCTCTGGAAATTTCAAGGCTTGATGATGAAGACATTAGCTCCCGAGACACTTCGGTCTGCCGGGAGCGGAGTGGGGATAATTTGCTTCTTCCTGTGACAGCTGACGATTAGCTTCATAGCAGCACGTCACCGTCTCCGATTGACTTGCCTGCACAGCCGGGTCACTCGAGAAAAACACGCTTCTGAGAAGATACAGTTGGAGGCTCCCCGTGCTATGTCCTCCCCAGTTCACCAGCAGCTCTGCCCTCGGCGTCCACCTGAGCCCCCGAGCAGCCCGGTCCCGGTCTCTCCCGGGGCCACAGGGAGCCGTCCTCCCCGCGGGGCCCCGTCCTCCCCAGGCCTGCGGGACGCCGTCCTCCCGGGGCCCGTCCTCTGCGACCTGGTGGCACCGGGCGGCCAGCCCGCCCACCCCCCGCCGTCTCCCCTCAGTAAGCTAAGGGGAGTCACCCCGAGGCCAACAGTCCACCCCCTTCCTGACCCGCCTGCACACTGACAAGGAGTGTCTGACTTTGTCGGAAAATGCTAATAAAGGAATTTGGGGGAAGAGGCCAAGCCAGGGCACGAAGCGCGTTGCAGGTCGGGGAGGCCGGCGAGGGGCACCGTCCTCGCGTTTCTACACACTTAGCAGAACCATGTCGGGGGTCGAATAAAACTGTCTATCGAAGGGCGGTCCTCTCTGCCCGCTGTTGAGTCGCCGGGCCGGGAGCCGGGCGGGCACCTCCTTTTCGCTCAGGAGTCCACGGAGGCGTCTCCTGCCTGAACGAAGGCCGTGGAAGGAGAGGTGAGCCCCGAGTAATGACGCGGAGTCACAGGGGCAGGGAGGCAGCGCAGGGGCCTCTGGGCCGCGAGCCGGGGCGCGTTTGCAGCGGACCCGCTGCCCCTGCTCCCTTCTCGTCGGGGTTCCTGCTGCTCCTGCAAAGCCTTCCCCAGGCAGAGGAGGGGACAGAGTCAGGCAGCCTGGGGGCCATTCCTGCCTTGCCCGCAGGTCGCAGCCTCTCCTGAGCTCCGTGTCACCCTGTGGGAAAACAGAGCGGGACGTGGGGGGAACTGATGAGATCTGAGGGCGCCGGGGAGATGCCTGGGTCCCCTCCTCCCCGAGACAGACGTGAGGTGGGAGCACACGCAGGGAGTCTGGGGGCAGGACACCAGGAAGCAGGGCTGGGGGCAGACGGGGCAGGTGAGGCACACGTGACACCTGCTTTGCCCAGGGCGCCCATGGAAACGTCCCCTGAGCCCCACACCGGTGAGGCGTCGGATCCACGGTCACCAGGGGGCCTTCCTTCAGCTCCGCCCCCCCCTTGGCCACAGGGTCCCCCCGCCTGGCATGCACGGGACCGTCACCTGAGCAGCGAGGGCCAGCACGGTGGACACAGGTGTGGGGGCATCGATGTGCGGGCCACCTCTGTTTGGAACACAATAGGGGTTCCCGAGCCGGGCCAGCGTCCACTCCCCTTCATCAGCCTGAGACTTTCCAAGGTTTTCTAGGACTTTCTGGAAAGTCCTGGGGGGTCTAAGACCAGCAGGAAGTCTTTGGAAAGGACTGGGCCCCATAGGAGGGGAAGGTGTGGGATGGAGACACTTCTCGAGAGTGACCGCTGAGCTCGGGTGGGGGCGGGGTCCCCTCTGCCACGTCCCCCCTCTGACCGTCTGCTGTCCACCTCAGGAGGCCCTGAGCGTCTGCCTGTCTGTCCGCGTGGCTGGTGTCCTCTGTGCCCGGGATGGCCTCTGCCCTGTTCCGGCTTCTCCACGAACCCTCCTGTGATGACGTGACAACGAAAGGAAAAGGAAGACGCCGTGTGTGCGTCCCGCCCGTCCCCACACGTCCCTTCGGGCCCCGGCTGCCCCCGCACGTCCCTTCGGCAGGCACAAGTCAAGGCCAGTCCACGGTTCCGGGAGGGAGAGGTGACGGTTGGTTCTTTGATGACCAGGTTCTGTCCCTGCGGGAAGGGCGGGGGCCTCCAGCCTGCCCGGACTGGACCTCGAGGACTGTCTTGCAAGAGGGAAGGACAGCGGGGTCTTAATGGAAACAAACTTCGGTGACTCTGACTTTCCAAACTTCTGGACAGATAGATGGGTTTCATGCTGAGATGTGTGCTCACGGGGCTTTCTCAGGAAACGATAACCCGCCTGCCCCGCCAGCCCGGCACCCCGAGACGCCGGAGGCTTCTCCGCTCCGCTGGGCACTTTGGCTTGCAGGTCCTCCGGGGGCATGTGGCTGAGGCCCGGCCCTGCCCCTGGGGCGTGGAGTCTGCCTAGAGAGGTTGCCCCTACCCGGGGTCCCGACGGAGGGTCTGCCCGTGGGTCCGGGGCCGCCCCCCCGCCCGCCCGCGCCTGGCTCACAGTGTGGGTGGTGGAGGGCCGCCGTCTCCAGCCGTCTGGGCCCTGGGCCGTCTCCACACACCCCCCTCCGCCCCCGCCTGCCGCCTCCGCCCCAGGTGTCGGCTCAAACTCACGTTCTGCACGGGCCCCCCGACGCCCACGGTGCCCCCCTCCGCAGCCCCCCCCTCGGTAGGCGTCAGCACGTACCCGGTGTGGCGGGGGCCTCGCTGCGTTGCCCGCGGCTCTGTGCTCAGCGGCCCCTCCGGGCCCGGGGGCGTCTGCTCACGGCACCGAGGCTCACCGCACCCATGCGGCAGCCTGGCCCTCAGCCATCCTCACGGACCTTCGGAGCACTGGGAGGCTGAGCCCGAGGCCGGCCCCAATTAGGGGGGAGAATGAAGACTTTGTCTTCAGAGGTTCCTAGCTCGCTTTGGGGGCTTTTCTTACAGCTGGCGCCCTTTCCACCTGCCCCTCCTCTGTGGCCGCATGTACCCTGCCACCCTCTGCCCTCCCCCACGTCATCCAAATCTGCTGGTGAAAGAGCCGATACTAATTCAGACTGAAAGGTAAATGACTGCTAAGTCTTTCGGTGGCCCTTTCCTTTATATCTTAGAACAGGATTTTCAGGTTTATTTATTTTTTATAATAATATTATTTTTTAATTTAGGGGGGAGGGGGAGAGAGAACCTTAAACAGGCTCAGCGTGCAGCCCAGCTTGGGGCTCAACCCCATGATCGTTGCCGCGATCGTGACCTGAGCCAAAATCAAGAGTCAGACGCTCAGGGGGCCTGGAGGGGCTCCGTCGGTGGAGCGTCCGGCTTCGGCTCAGGTCATGATGTTGCGGTTTGTGGGTTCGAGCCCCGCGTCGGGCTCTGTGCTGACAGTTCGGGGCCTGGAGCCTGCTTCGGATTCTGCGTCTCCCTTTCTCTCTGCTCCTCCCTTGCTTATGCTCTTTCTCTGCCAAAAATAAATAAAACGTTAAAAACAAAATTAAAAACGAGAAGAGCCAGGCGCTCAACCGACTGAGCCACCCGTGGACTTTACGCCAAGAAATCCCGGGTCTGTGGCCGGTCCTGCCTGGGTGTTGGGAGGCGGGCCCGGGTCAGAGCTGCCCGGGGCTCGGCAGTAGGAGCCGCTCCCCAGCTGGCGGACACATCTTCCACCTCCCTCCCCACCTCCAGCCGAGATCCTCATTCTGAAGCCGTGGAACAGGACGTTCAGTCACAACTGGGGACATCAGAAGACTGACAAACCGTGCGTCTCTCAGTCGACCGTGGTCCTTGGTAAACAGGGAGGCGTCTGCCGCATTTCTCAGCTGCGAGGAGAGAAAAGGCTTGTTTAGTCTGGTGCTTGGAGATAACAAATCGAGAGCTATTTAGACGTCACCTGTCATCCTGAGCCCGGGAGGCTCCTCCTGGGGCTGGATTCACACGGAGACACTCGGCATTTTCCAGAAGTAGCCCCTGTCCCCAAACACAAAGGTGGCTCTGCCAGATGCGTGTGGCCAAGACACCTGGGCATATGGCCCCGGGGGGCTCTCCGAACCGAGGCGCCCACCCCACCCTGAGGGGCCCCATCCCCTACGCAGCTCTGGTCTTAATTCAATTGTAGTTGTTGCTCATGGCGTGCGTACTGTTGTCAGAGATCAGAGGTGGCCAGGAAGGGGACAACTCAGCTGCCCGCTTATGAGCCCTGCAACCGCAGCCTGGGGCAGAGGAAAGGAGCTAGGACAAGTGGGGCAGGGGAAGGAGGGGGGGAAGAAGGGAGAAGAGGAGGACGGGAGGGGGGAGGGAGGAGGGGAGGAGGGGGAGGGGCGGAGAGAAGGGGGAGGAGGGAGGAGGAGGAGGGAGAGGGGAAGGGGAGGGTGGGGGAGGGGTGGAGGAGAGGAAGGAGGAGGAGGAGGGGTGGAGGGGAGGGGCATCTTGGAGGAAGAAGCCCGGAAGACCCTCCTCGCCAAGATATACACTCCACGCGGTATTTCCTTGTGATCAGACAGGCGTCCCCCAAGCTTCATTATACAACCCTAATTTTATATACATATGTATTTAAATGTTTATTTGAGGGGGGGGGAGAGAGAGAGAGAGAGAGAGAGAGAGACAGCGCAAGCAGGGGAGGGGCAGAGAGAGAGGGAGGGAGAGAATCCCCAGGGGGCCCCCCACTGCCCGCGCAGAGCCCAACACGGGGCTCAAATTCACAAACTGAGACCGAGACCTGAGCTGAGATCGGGAGTCAGACGTTTAACCCACTGAGCCCCCCCAGCGACCCTAACCTTCATTTTATTTATTTTTTTTAATTTTATTTATTTATTTTTTTAAATTTTTTTTTCAACGTTTATTTATTTTTGGGACAGAGAGAGACAGAGCATGAACGGGGGAGGGGCAGAGAGAGAGGGAGACACAGAATCGGAAACAGGCTCCAGGCTCCGAGCCATCAGCCCAGAGCCCGACACGGGGCTCGAACTCACGGACCGCGAGATCGTGACCTGGCTGAAGTCGGACGCTCAACCGACTGCGCCACCCAGGCGCCCCAGCCTAACCTTCATTTTATTTATTTATTTATTTATTTATTTATTTATTTATTTTTTAATTTTTTTTTCAACATTTATTTATTTTTGGGACAGAGAGAGACAGAGCGTGAACAGGGGAGGGGCAGAGAGAGAGGGAGACACAGAATCGGAAACAGGCTCCAGGCTCTGAGCCGTCAGCCCAGAGCCCGACGCGGGGCTCGAACTCCCGGACTGCGAGATCGTGACCTGGCTGAAGTCAGACGCTCAACCAACTGCGCCACCCAGGCGCCCCCTAACCTTCATTTTAAACGACGCCACTGGTGCTTCTCAGGACAAGGACTCCGCCGTCCGCAGCCATGACCGGCTTTACCTGGCCCCTCTGGGCCCGGGGCGCTGCAAGAACGCGTTTATTTCCTGAGGGGCGGACCGTCCGGCCGGGCCGGGTGCTGGATGGTCAGCGAGCCGGCCGCTCGCCCTGGTGGGCCGGGTGCAGGCCCAGGCAGCGGGAACCCACGGTCTGCCCTTGAACACTTCCTGGCCGGGGCGCCCGCCCGCCCGCCACTCCAAGTGCAGCTTTGACACCCCCCCCCCCCAACAGCCGCTGGCCTCCGCTGGCGGGAGCGCGTGCACAGCAGCAGCGACCCTGGACTCACGCTGGGCGTGCCGTGTGTGTTGTTGGACTCTCCCCACCAAGTGAGCTAGACGGAGGGATGCACTAAGAAAAGAAAGTTCGCCCACAGGGCCACCCTGTAAGGTCCCGCGTGCCGTGGACCCACGCGGTTCACACCCGTGTTGCTCAAGGGCGGACAGCGCCCGCAAGGTGCTCCCAGGTCCACGGCCCCTGAGGTCACGCTCTCTCCCCTTCAGACCAAACGAGAGACGCCCCACGGGTGAGGCCACCGCGGGCAGCGCAAAGGGACAGTGTGCGGAGGTGCCCCCACGAGCTGTCTCTGGGGAGCCAGGGTAGCTGGGGGGGGGTGGAGGGGCAGAGCGGCCGGGTCCTCCCCCCTTCCGGCCCCACCGGCTCCACCCGCCCCTCCCGTCCCTCCATCACCACCATCCGTGTTGCTAGGACAGAAGAGGGGGGCCACCGGCCCGTGTGCCCTAGCCTGACCGCCCGCTGGCTCCGGACGGGGCTGCGGGGCCCGCAGTGGCTCACATGTGCTGCTCTGAGCCTCTCCGGGAAGGTGGCAAATACAGACACAGACACAGACCAGTCTTCATTACCGTGGGTGTTGTGACGATGCCAGGGCCCAGACGGGGCCAGCAGAGGACGGGACTGGGGACCTCCAGGCTCCGGATGAGTGACTTCCGGGGGCGGCGATGGCCCCCGCGTTGCTCCCGTGCACGTGAGTGACTCCTGGGGGGGAGGTCCTGGGGGGTCCTGGGGACGGCCCCGCACGACGTGCATTAGCGATCACGCTGTGAATTAAACACAGAACGTAATTACTGCGGAGCAGCCCTTAGAGGACAGAGGATCATACACAGAACAGGCGTCACACGGTCATCCGATGTGCGTTTCTAACGTGCTGCCGATTAAGATAAATCTGAGCGTAAATGACCAGAGTAATTGCTCTCTACACCTCGTCTCTGTGCCCCAGGGAGCGGCCAGCACGGCCACTGGCCTCCGACCAGATCAGAAAGGGGCCACCTGGGGTCCTGGAGCCACCAGGGGTGACCGGGCATCTTTGGAGCTCCACCCAGACGGATCAGCTCTTCCTCTCCTCGCCCCGGGAGGCGGGTCCCCATCCGGACCCCATTTGCAGATGGGAACACTGAGGCAGAGGGGCCAACATTCCTCGCTCAAGGTCAAACCACCTGTGAGTGCCAGAGCAGGGATCAGAACCCTGCCCCAGGGTCAGCACTTTAGAAGTGAACGTGTGTATGTGCGTGCAGGGGCACGGCCACGCGTGCACACGGACATGTGAGCACACGTATGCCCCAGATTTGAGTCCACACCCTCAGGTTGCTTCCCGCCCTCCCCCAAGGGCGGCCCTCCCCAGGCTGCACGTCGGGAATTTGGGGAGGGCTGGGCGGGCGTGGTGCTCAGGACCCAGCAGCCCCCCGACTTCGGAGGGAGGTGTCCCGTGGGAGGTCCTCGCACCGGTGCTGCGGGCGGCCTGTCCCCGGCCCAGGCCTCTGGCCAGTGCGGCTGACGGTGGGGCGTCCCCCGGGGATCCAGCCAGGAGGCGGCTCTCCCCGGCCACGGTGGCCCCGTTCCCCTGGGGCCTCTGTCCTGCCTTGTCTCCCCCATCTCGTGTCCACACACTTACCTCGTGTTAACCGTAGAGGTCTCCATCGGGACTCGGACGGCCCGCGTGGCAGGACACCAGGAGGCTTCCGCATTCCCGGTGCTGCGTGCGGCCGCTTCCTTCGGGGGCGTCTCGGAACCGACATCTGATAATTGTGCCCGGCCCTCCCTGCACGGGGCCGGGGGCGTGCCCTGGACCAGGACCCCCCTCAGGGCCCAGGGCCGAAATCCTGCCAGGGTGACAGACATCGCCCCAGCTCTGGGGCCGTGTGGCCGTCCCAGTAAGGACCCGCCTCGTTAGCAGACCTCCCTCTTGTCACGCCCTCCCGTGCTGGGCAGGGTGGGGGCTCCGGGGTCCCCTCTCATGAGGACATTAATCCCGTGACGAGCCCCCCGCCACTCCACGGGGGCCAGGCCCTCAGCATGAGAACATTCGATTCATGACACTTGTCTCTGCCAGTGTGCCGCCGTGGGGCCGGTCGGATCCTCAGTCTTCCCATCGGTAAAATGGGCGATTCCACCCCCCTGCAGATGGGGACACGCGGCTCTGGGCACAGGGGCCACCCTCCCCCCCGTCCCCCCATCTTCCCTCGCCCCGTTCTTCCTCCTGCCCTTCCAGGCCTGGGTCCCAGGACTCATCTCTGCCGCACAGGGCGTGTCCCCTGGGAGCTTTGAGGCCACACGGCTCCGGCAGGATGCAGTGGGGCCAGGGGACACGGTTCATGCTGTGGGGTGTGAGCGTGTGGACTCAACTGACCCCCTGACACACTCTGCCCCAACTCCTTCTTTGGGTTCTTGGTCCAGATGCCGAAGCCAGGCTGCCATCTTGGAACACTGGGGTGGGAAGGGGTGGGAGGGGGTGAGAAGGGGTGGGAAGGGGTGGGAGGGGGTGGGAAGGGGTGAGAGGGGTGGGAGGGAGTGAGAAGGGATGGAAGGGTGGGAGGTGGTGGGAGGGGATGGGAGGGGGTGGGAGGGGGTGGTAGGGAGTGGGAGGGGGTGGGAGTGGGTGGGAGGGGGTAGGAAAGGGTGGGAAGGGGTGGGAAGGGGTGGGAGGGAATGAGAAGTGGTGGGAAGGGGTGGAAAGGGGTGAGAGGGGTGGGAGGGGGTGGCAGGTGGTGAGAAGGGATGGAAGGGGTGGGAAGCGTTGAGAGGAGTTGGGAGGGGGTGGGAAAGGGTGGGAAGGGGTGAGAAGGGGTGGGAAGGGGTAGGAGGGGGTGAGAAGGGATGGGGAGGGGTGGGAGGGGGTGGGAAGGGGTGGGAGGGGTGGGAGGGGGTGGGAGGGGGTTGGAAGGGATGGGGAGGGGTGGGAGGGGGTGGGAAGGGGTGGGAGGGGGTGAGAGGTGGTGAGAGGAGGTGAGAAGGGATGGGGAGGGGTGGGAAGGGGTGAGAAGGGATGGAAAGGGTGGGAAGGGGTGAGAGGGGGTGGAGGGGGTGGGAGGGGGTGAGAAGGGATGGAAGGGGTGGGAGGAGTGAGAAGGGATGGAAAGGGTGGGAAGGGGTGAGAGGGGGTGGGAGGGGGTGGGAGGGGGTGGGAGGGGGTGGGAAGCAGTGGGAGGGGGTGGGAGGGTGTGAGAAGGGATGGAAGGGGTGGGATGGGGTGGGAGGTGGTGAGAGGGGATGGCGCGGGGTGCCAAGGGGTGGGGTTGTGAGGAGGGGTGGGAGGGGGTTGGAGGGGGTGGGAGCGGGTGAGAAGGGGTGGGAAGGGGTGGGAGGGGGTGGGAAGAGGTGGGAGGGGGTGAGAGGTGGTGAGAGGAGGTGAGAAGGGATGGGGAGGGGTGGGAGGGGTGGGAGGGGGTAGGAGGGGGTGGGAGGGGGTGGGAAGGGGTGGGAAAGGGTGGGAAGGGATGGGGAGGGGTGGGAGGGGGTGGGAAGGGGTGGCAGGGGGTGCGAAGGGATGGAAGGTGTGGGAGGGGGTGGGAAGAGGTGGGAGGGGGTGAGAGGTGGTGAGAGGAGGTGAGAAGGGATGGGGAGGGGTGGGAGGGGTGGGAAGGGGTGGCAGGGGATGGGAGGGGTGGGAGGGAGTGGGAAGCGTTGAGATGGGTTGGGAGGGGGTGGGAAGGGGTGGAAGGGGTGGAAGGGGTGGGAGGGGTGAGAAAGCATGGAAAGGGTGGGAAGGAGTGAGAAGGGGTGGGAAGGGGTAGGAGGGGGTGAGAAGGGATGGGGAGGGGTGGGAGGGGGTGGGAAGGGGTGGGAGGTGGTGGGATGGGAGGGGTGGGAGGGGGTGGGAGGTGGTGAGAAGGGATGGAAGGGATGGGGAGGGGTGGAAGGGGTGGGAGGGGGTGGGAAGGTGTGGGAGGGGGTGACAGGGGATGGGAGGGGTGGAAGGGGGTGGGAAGGGATGGGAGGGGTGGGAGGGGGTGAGAAGGGATGGAGGGGTGGGAAGGGGTGGAAGGGGTGGGAGAGGGTGGACCACAAGGTCAGGCCCTGGCAGCCCCTCGCCCAGGAGCCTGCACATAGGAACGGTGCTCCTCTCTGATGGAAGCTGCTGTCCCTCGCGGGCGGTGAGACCTCTTCCTGGAGCTGACCCGGGACCTGCCTCTCCAGCCTCGTCACCACCTGGCCCACAGGCCGGACCACCTCGGGCTCTCCAGTGTGACTCCGCCAGCCTCACCTCCAGCCCGAAGGCCCGTCTCCTGTCTCCTGTTTGGTGGGAGGGGCCTGCTCGGCCCCGGGCACTCTGCCCCCCAGACCTGCCCCTGCTAGTTGACTGCTTGACACTCCGTGTCCCCGGATGTCCTTCCCTGGCCGGCCTGGGCCAGAGGTCACCCGGGTGAGCCTGGCGGACCCCATCCTGGGGACCCCACGGGCCGGGGGCGCAGCAGGGCAGACCGGTGTGGACGCGGCTGTCAGGACGTGCTTATGGGGTGCGCGTGTGCGCGGAGGATGCTGTGTCCCCGCGACGGCCACAGCGCGGCTCGCGGTCAGAGCCCTGCTGGAGGACATTACCCCGATCCCAGCATCGAAGTGAGCAAAACTGTATTTCAGCCTGGAAAGGGCCGGGAGAAGCCGGGGACCTTTGTTTCTTCTGTAAGGAATGTGACCGACGCAGCGGGGCCCGTCCACACGGCAGACTGTCATTCGACCTTAGACGGGATTCGGGAAACGGCCTGGCGAGCACAGCAGGCGTGGAAGACGCCATCGGTGCGGTCCCGCCCACAGCAAATGCTCCGAGGAGGCAAACAGGGAGGAGAGTGGATTCGTGGCTGCAGGGGTGGGGAGGGGAGCTGGGGGGCGCAGGCCAAGGGGGGTCTCCGCGAGGAGAACGTTCCAGCCGGCCTTGGCGATGCTGGTCCAATCCTGTGAACAGACCAAGACCCACTGAGTTTTCCTTTATTTTTTTACGTTTATTTATTTATTTCAGAGAGGGGAAGAGAGGGAGGGTCAGAGAGACAGAGAGAGAGAACCCCCAGCAGACTCCGTGCTCAGCGCAGAGCCCGACAAGGGGCTCGATCCCATGACCCTGGGATCGTGACCTGAGCCGAAATCAAGAGTTGGACGCTTAACCTACTGAGCCACCGGGTGCCCCTAGTTTACTTTAAGTGGGTGATTCGCATTTCAATAAAGCTGCTTAGAAAAAGACATGAGCTTAAGTGAGCACCACCCCAGCTTGGAGCCTCTTCAAGGGCAAAGACAGGGTGGAGGGAATCCAGAGGTACCAGCGTCCGCCAGGATGAGGGGGGTTTGAGGGCCTCCTCCTCCGGGGAGAGGGCATTGGCGCACCTAAGAGGGTCCCAGCGCCCCTGCCAGGCTGTGTGTCCCCGGGCCCGCTGCCCTCCCGCCCGGCCTGGGTTTGCCGTGGGGACCTCTCAGGCAGTGTCTCCCCCGTTCCCCGCCACTCAGCACAGGGCCTGGGATACAGTAGGTGCCCCCGTCAATTCTCGAACGTGGTCCAGACGGCCAGGGAGGCTGTTTCCTGCTCACCATGTAAACCTTGGCCAACGGAAGCGGCCGGGTCAGGATTCAAGCGTGGGGAGTGGAAGGAAAGGCCCATCCGGGACGTGGGCCCCCGTGGGCCGGCTGGTGAGACTGGTGTCCAGGACACCTGTGAGCTGCCCCCAGGGCCCCCCCGGGCCGTAGTTGTGGACTCTCTGGGCTCCACCTGGGAGGGACTGCGTCAGATCTGGATACCCAGGGAGAAAGCCCAGTGGGGGGGTGGGGGGGTGTCTCCCTTTGTGTCCCCTCTCACACACACGCACACTCTTCCTGAGCTACCTGCTGAATCCGGCCGTCCCCATCTGAATCCTGGTGCTGCGGGTCACTCAGGAAAGTGGGACCCTGGGTGGAGGGCTCAGGCCCACCCAGCTGGCGCTGGGCCCCCGAGGGAGGGGACTCTTGGGGCACAACGGGGGTCACTGGCGAGGTGGGTGGCGAGAGGCCAACCGGGAGGGCGCAGGGCCAACGGAGCGCTCGTCCCAGGGGCAGCCCGACACTGGCTTTGGGGCGCGAACTCACAGAAACCCACACGAAGGGGGTGTACAAACATCGAAACTCTGCACCTTCGTAGAAAGAAAACACACTGGCCAGAGAGGTTTGCTTTAAATATCAAAATATATTTATTTACACATAATTTTAACTGAGGACATCCGCAAACATTCCATGGGAGTCCCAGTGTCCTCCAGGCAGAGTTCACGAATGTCCGCTGAGCCGGCCGCTATGCCCACCACACGAGCAGGTAAAAAACAAATTCTATAAATAAGGTTCTGCAAAATATTGGTCCATAAATATCTGCTTTTGCGACGCGTCCCGTCCCGCTGCAGCTCTGAGGACGGGAGGGGACAGCAGGGACTGTGCCCCTGGGGACGGCCGCCCACCCAGCTGCCCCGCATCAGAAGAGACACAGGAAGTCGGGGCCAGGCTGATCCCCAGATGCACCGAATGAGGCCCGTTCGGGAGCACGGCCGGTGACACGCCCCGGCGGGGCTCAGGGCTTTGTAATTCCCACGCCGCGGTGTCGACGGTGTCACGATGAACAGGAGAGCCACGAGCCCCATGTGCGCGCCACAGGCAGTGATGGGAGCTTCTCCAGTCTCCAGGACAGAACGGTGACTTCCGAACCCCCGGCGGCTGCCAGCTTCACATCGGCCGGCAGGTGGTTCTGGACTTTCTGTAACAGTGCAGCTCAGATCGCATAAAGAGACTGAAAATCACAGCTGTCGACGCGTCCGGGGTTCTCGAGGCCCCCGGGCAAAATCCAGTGCCTCGCGGGTCTGTCCGTTCACGGACTGTGAGAAGGGCTGGGCCGCGGGGCCTCGGTCTTCCTGAGCCAGAGGGACCGTCACACTCTCCCCGGGGCCGGGAGGGAGGCGCGCCACGTCCCCCCATGCCTTGCGTTCTTCCTCTTCGGCGTCTCTGAGACTCGGACGTGCGGCCCCCACCAGCTTAGTACCCTCAGGATCCTAGGAGAGATTTTTGGAGGGTCCTCAGCCCTGGGGTATCAACGGCGAGGGGTCAGCCCTTCTGGGGAGAAATCAGACAGTACTCGCAGGAAGTGCCAGGCAGCTGGCTCGTGTCCCTGGGCGGACGGGTGGGCGGTCAGACGTCACTCTGGAGCTGGAGGGCCGAGGGGGCGTCCTGGAGGTCCATGGGGGTGTCGGAGGCCGAGGACTGGCTGGGCAGAGAAGCTTCTAGGCCATTGGGAGCCTCCAACGGATGCTTGTACAGGAGGCAGGCGGCGGCAAAGAACGACAAGCCCAGCACCTGGGAGAGAGGAAGAGGCCAGGCGGCCCGGTTGTTCCCGAGGTCCCGAGGACCCCGCTCCCGGAGAGAAGACCCATCTTTCCCGCATAACCCGCCCTGCGTGGACACCCATACTGTCAGTGAGGGAATGAAAACCAGCATACTGGCCCTGGATGGGGTGGGGGGCTCGTCCTGGGCTGAACAGTGGCCCCCCCCCCCAAGAGCTGTCCCCGTGTCGACCCCCAGAGCCTATCGTGGGAGCGGTGTCTTGGCAGGTGTAATTAAGTTCAGAAGGTTGAGATGAAATCATCCTGGGTGTCGGGTGGGCCTGCCTGCAGTGACAGGTGTCCTCGTGGGAGCAAGGAGACAGTGGCTTTACAGAGACACCCAGGGGAAGGCCACGCGACACAGGGGCAGAGACGGGGCTGGAGCAGACCCTCCGTCAGAGCCCCCAGAAGGAACTGATGTGCGGATTTCGGACCTCTGGCCCCCAGAACTGAGGAATAAAGACCTTCAGGGTTTTTTGTAATTAAAAAAAAAGTTTGTTTATTTGGAGGGGGGGGGAGGGAAGGGCAGAGAGAGAGGGAGACCCAGGATTCGAAGCAGGCTCCAGGGTCCGAGCTGTCAGCACAGAGCCCGACGCGGGGCTCGAACCCACGAACCGCGAGATCATGACCTGACCCCGAGTTGGACACGTAACTGACTGAGCCCCCCAGGCGCCCCTGTACACGTGTGTGTTTTAACGTGCGGGTGTTGGGTTTTAGCTTTTCTGGGAGCATCACCAGCCTGAGAAGCCTGGCACCTGTGTCCACTCTGGCGCAGGGATCATTCGGAGGGGGCGCGTTGGGAACCTGTCTGCTACTCCTGCTGAAACTAACACTGACCTGAGAAGCCACCGTAACCGCTGTGCTGACGCAGAGGGCTCATCGTCTGGGTGGACAGACGGCCCGGGTACCGGCCTGTTGCTCCGGGCACAGGGGCACAGAGGAAAATCCGGGGGCAGCTCCCAGGAAGCCATGTCCCCCTCCGACTGACCCCTTGCCTTCCTCTGGGGTCACGCAAATCCTTTCTCACACGTGGCTATTATTATGCTAATCCGTGTGGAGATAAGCCCAGGGGGCTGAGGATTCGCCATCCCCGAGATGCTTCCAGACAAACGTGAGGCAAGGGGGGGACCCCTGAGCAGCCCCCCCCACCCAGAGAAGAAAATCGAGACACTCCTACAGGCTGGCCCCAGGATTTCACTTTATTGTGAAGGTTCCGTGTCCCTTCCTCCCATCGGGGAAAATTCAAACTATAAATACCGTGCTTCTCCCCACACGACCCGAAACACGTGATAAAGCAGGCAGTTTCTCTTCCCAGGGTCGGGCGGAGGGTGGGTCAGCGCCCCAGGCACCTCAAGGTCAGGAAGCCGAATTGCTCAGGGGTCCATAAGCCCCGCCCCCACAGCCCCCAGACGCGGGCAGGCCCCCCCCCCCCCCCCCCCCCGCCAGAATCTGCCCTTTGCCCTCGCAGGACGGAGGGGGGTCTTATCCCTGCAAAGCCCTAGGGGACCAGACTCCGGGGCCAGCGGCAGGGGGGGAGGCCCCGGCAGGCAGGGGCTTCGTGGGGCTGGGGCCCCACAACGGGCTCTCACTTGGGAAGGAGGCCGCTTCTGGGAACCGGGGCCCCGGGTTCGAGCGGCTGGAAGGCCCCGGCGGAGAGCCTGGGCCCCTGGGCCAGCAAGAGGAGACCCCGGGCCTCTGCAGCCGACCCGGGACCGCCCCCCTCCAGCGCGCCCCCGCACTCACCTTGTACACCAGCCCCACGATGAGCATGTAGCGGCTCATGGCCGAGTTCTGGTACACGAAGCAGGAGCCCTGCTGGCCACACTGGTCCTGCCAGAGCAGGCACGCCTTGTCGATCACCCAGCCGAAGGCGATGGGCCCCGGGATGCCCCCTGCAGAAAGAGGCTCACTTAGGACCCAACCCGCGCGGGGGGCCAGAGGGGGCGGGTGGGCAGCGACGAGACCCAGAACGGTGACGTCAGTCAGCCACTGGTGTTCGCGGGGGGGGGGGGGGTGCGAACGGGACGTAAATGTTCCTTTCTGGGGACTTGGCACCAGGGCGGGAGGTGCCGAATCACCCGCGACTCCCCTGGAGCCTTTGTACTAATGAGGAAAAGGCAAATAAATGACCACGGGTCCCCCTAGTGGACGGCGAGGGGATGGCGTCCTTCTCCAAAGCGAGCACTAGCTGTTCCGGAATGCACACCCGCCGCGTGAGGGGACACAGGCCGGGTGCCCTTGTGCAGCGAACGCACTACACAACTGTACGTGGCTTCCTCACGGGGCACAGTACCTAGAGTTCTAACCACAATCCACTGGATTCCCAGCGCAAACGATCTCTGCCGGTCACAGACACACCTGAAACGTGAGACAGCCGCGTCAGCGCCCGGGGAAGTGGGGCCGTCTGCCAAGTCACACCCCCCACGCTAGCAGCCAAGTCCTGGCCACGCCCCGGGCTGCGTGGCCACCTCCCCAGGTGGCAAGCACCTCACAGAGGCAGTTGGCTCTCTCCTGCCGCGGTGTTTGGGGGGCCCGGCACGTACCCCGCGGGATCTGCAGAGCTCCACCGCAGCGTGCTGCAAGGGAAGGTTCTGGGCCTGAGCGAAACCCAGGCCCGGGCTTACCGTAACGTTGCCGTGAGCGCAGGAATGCTGCTGAGGAATGTAAATATGATTACAACGAATATGAAAACCAGAAGGAGGGGCTTTCTTTGACAAGTTGAGGTGCATTTCCCTGCAGTGGCATGGCCAAAACCAGAGGAAAAATTCTGAGGGACACAGCTACAGTCTCGGTACACCTGAGGGGCGCAAACAGCGCGGATTACCGGAGGAAGGGGCAGGGGCCCTCCCGGGGCGCGGACGGCACGCGGGGCGGCGGCCACGCTCACCTTCTGGCCGCCGGGGCCGGGTTCGGCCGCCTCCGGGCAGCCCGCGTAGCAGGGCGAGAAGTACGTGAGGCCGTCGGAGCCGCACACGGGGCTGTAGAGCTCGGGCCGGCAGCCGCAGGCCGCGTTGCAGGCGGCGGTCAGCTCCAGGCGGCCCTGGGGCAGGAGGCTGCGGGCGGGAGGCGAGGGGGCGGTGGGGCCGGGCCGGGTGGGGAGCCCAGCCTGGGGCCTCGCGCCCCCCAGCCCCCAGCCACCGCCTCCGGTTCCCGAGGTTCCGATGCTCCCCTCCCTGCCTCCTGCCCGTAGACCCGCTGGGCGTTCTCACGCCACGCAAACCGCGCTCCGCTCTGCTCTCCGTGGGCGCGGCGCACTTCCCCCGACTTGGTGGTTGGACGGGCAGGTGGCTCAGAGCGCGCGGGGCCAAAGCCCCCCCAGAGGCGCCAGCCCCTCAGATGACAGCTGTGCACCTGCACGGCTCAGGGGCGCGTGCACACGGTGGCCATCATGGACGCGCGGGCTTCCTTCTCTTTCCACTCAGATGGAAGACCCCATGCCCATCCGGACCCTTCCCGCCTCCCTCAGCACCCTCCCTGGGAGCTGGCCCGGGACCCGCCTGCCTCCCTCCCGTGGCAGCACGGTCCTCGTGGGGGGACCGTGGCGGTCCTGTCGGGGGACAGTGCTCCCACGGCCACTTTGAGGTCTGCGGTCCTGACCCGCCAGCGGCACCAGGAGTCCCTGAGAGGGGCCGCCCGTCCCAGCGGCCACCGTCCCAGCCTGCTTCAGATATTAGCCTGACCGGCTGTCGCTCTCACGTTCCCGTGACTCGGTCACACACGGGAGCCGACCCTGGGCCACCTTCCACGTCCACACGTGGAGAGCGGCCGGGTGAGCGGAGTCTCGTTTTCCAGATGGGAACCCCGGGCTTGGGGCTGGGACGGAGCCCGGGGCTTCCAAAGGGCCGATGCCGGGCTTTCAGTGACCGTTAGCCCTGATCCTCTCCAAACAGTGACCGAGTCCCCACCCCACCGCCGCCATCCCCCGGGGCCACCGGTGCCTCCGACAGGTGCGCTGGGCTCTCCCCTTCTCCCGGGCACCTCTCGGTCCTTACCCGCCGTGGTAGCTGGCGGTCACACCCGCCACGGGCACGTTGGGACAGTGCATGAAGAACACGAAGATGGCCAGCAGGCTGGTCAGGGCACAGAAAAGGCACAGCTTGATGATGCCCGCACCACGGAGCTTGAACTTGTTCACGAAGAAGCCACCCAGGAAGGTGCCGCCACCCCCGGCCGGCACCACCAGGTACCCTGCGGCAGAGGGGACATGCTCGGTGAGGGCCTGTGGGGCCGCAGGGGCGGGGCAGGACTGGGAGGGGGAGAGGCCAATAGCCCGCTGCCCGCCTGACCGGGAGGCCTCCCAGGGACTGTGCTCCCCAGAAAACCACAGCTTCTGCGAGTCCAGCCGTGAGCCACCTTCGAGAAATCCGTGGCCCGCCCCATTTCACAGGAAGCTGGGGTTAGTTGGCGCGCGGCTCCCAGGCCGTCCCAGGGACGGGGTGCGGACGGGTGTGGGGCTCGGTGGGCCTGCCTCTCCAGCAAGGACCAAAGCCAGCTCTGACACGGACCCCTTCCAGCTCTGGGCTGCAGCCCGGGGGACCCCAGAGCAGGTGGCCGTTCTGGGACAATGTGAGCACAGGGAGGGGGCCGCTTTGGGAAAGGGGAGGTGCTTGTGGATGGGGCCGAGAGGCCAGGCAAGGAGGGGTGTCTGGGGGCATTAGATAGGGGGACGGGGTCCCTAACTGAATGCCCAAGCCCCGTGCCGGAACAGAACCCCGAGGGCTGGGGGGCGGCCTGCACTGGCCCATGTGCTGCCCAGAAGTCCCCACATTCCACACAGGGTGTTGACTCTCCCGGCCAGGATCCACGCCACGTCTGGCACGGTCCAGCATCGACCCCTTGTCTGGTAACACCGCCTGGTGTGTTCTCCGTGAGGCTGCAGGTGCCCTCTGGGCAGCAGCAGGAGGGGGTCTAAGCAGGGCCCTCGTTCTCCTGGGGGGGCCAGCCTGGCTCTGGCCACAGAATGTCTCTGGCTGGGCGGGTCCCGGGGCTCCGACCCCACGGTCCCGTGAAATCCTGGGACGCCGGCCACCTGGCTCCCGGGTGCGACCGGGCCTGAGGGTCTGGATGCCTCTAGCCAAACCCTTTCTGCAACAAGCCAGGGACGCTGGAGGGGGTGAGCGGGCGTCACAGGCGATGAGCTCGCCCCGGACCCTCCCAGCCAGAGCAGACCCCCCAGGAGGTCAGCACGCTGTGGTCCGTGCTCCCCACCTCCCGGGAAGGACCATCAGACCCATGAAGCAACACTGCGCACGGCCCAGCACCCGCTCCGGGGGCCTCCCCTGCAGGACCACGCGCCCGCATGTCCTCGCGTGTACAGGAGCCGCGTGCGCTTGTAAAAGAGACTCTGGAGACCCCTCACTCGTCCGAGAACTCACGAAAAGTCAGAGGACCCCGAGGATTCAGCGAGTTTTCTCACCGAACAAGGTGGCAGCTTCCGAGGCGCTCAGGCTGAACTGGGACTCCAGGAACTTGGGGCCAAACGTGGACATGCCGGCGATGAGCGTGGCCTCGGTGGCTCCCGCCAGGCACAGCAAGATGAACGTGGGGTTTTTCAGTAGGAGCCAGATGGAGCTGGATGGGGAGATGAGAGAGAAGAGACAGAGGGTCAGAGCAGGCCAGAGCAGGGAGGAAGTGCCCTTCCAGAGGGGAGCGCAGGGGGCTGGGGAGTGGGGGGCCCTCCACGTCTCCCCGGAGCGGTCAGGACGGGGTGTGAGGCTGGTGGAGAACCAGCTCCAGGAAAGCAAGCCGCTAAATCAACCTCCTCACCGCCTACGCCACAGTTCAGCTCTGGCGTGGGGAGAGACCCCGAGCAACCACAACACCGTGGAATCACTTGGCGGTGGGGGGAGTCAGGAGCCGGGGGCCGGGGGAGGCGGCTGTCCCCGAGTCCAGGACTGGCCAGGTCCCCATGGACGGGGACCGGCACTGAAGGCTGGGGTCCTTTCTCAGCCACCAGCTCTCTAGAAGGGGGCACAGGGGGCCCTCCAAGGAGCCTCTGGGTGGACCGGGCTGGTGTGTACTTTGGGGGCGGTGTCATAGGGATCCTGAGGAAGGACCTCGGCCCTGGCCCCTCGGACCTGACCTGCCCGTTCCCTAGTGAGGCCGGCCTTGCTTCCCTGTGGGGATCAGGGCGGGGGGCCCTGCACGGCCCCGCGGCGCTCTCGGCCTCAGGTCTCACCGAGAAGGGGAGAGACCTCTGTGAGCGCCCGACTCGGGCTCTGACTGCTGTCCACCTGTGTCCCCGCCCCGAACGACGGGCTGGGCACCAGGCCCTACCCACACCGCCTGCCCTCGCGTGAGCACGTTTCTCTGAGGGCCGCTGGCTCTGGCCGGACTGCTCTGCACCTTGTTGGGGATTCGGGCCGAGCAGGGCTGGCGCCCGGGTGTGCCCACCACACACGCAGCGTAGAACACAGCACACCGTCCTTACGGGGCAGTGGAGGCACGACACTTGGAGTGGGAACGAAATTACAGCCGCGGGGGGTCCGCAAGTTCGGAAGCTCGGCCCCGGGGGGGCAGCCAGCTGCCCGCACTTGGGCTCTAATGCCTGCTTTCCCGATTCCCGGAGCCGCTGGGCGGCAGGTGCCTGGACCTGGGCACGGAGGTGCCGACAGGTACGCTTCTGTCCCTGGGCCCCGGGGAGTGATGTGGGCTGGGGGCAGGGTTTTCTCTGGAGCCCCGGGTCACCGCAGGGCAGCGCCTCCCTCTCCCGCACCTACGAGAAAGCAAACCCTGGAACTAAATGACTACCCTCAGCCCGCCGTGGGGGCCGGCTCTGAAATGGCCCTCGGGGCTTACGCTCTCTGGGGCTGTAGCTCAGGGCTGTGCCACACGTGAAGCCCGTCCTCGTGAGCCCCGGCCCCGGAGACCCCGCTGCTGGTCGTGCTCACACCGGGAGGGAGCCCAGAGTCCCTGCTCACATCTCGGGGCACCTGCCACAGGCCGGCAATTGGATCTTGGAAAGCAGGGACGTGCGGTGCAGCCGAGACTAGGCTTTGCACTGGGACACGCGAGCAGGCGGCCGGGAGGAGGCGAAGGAAAGACGTTCCACGCGGCTCGTGGCACCTGACCCGCCCCAGAGCGACACACATGCAAAACTGACTTTCGAGCCGGAAGACTGAAAACAATGCTTTTTGGTTAATTATTTGGGTCCCATGTCCATGAAAGGAAAAAGAGGGGTGCTGGCGGGTGGGGGCTCGGGGGGGGCCCAGGGCACCGGCCCCTCCCCGGGACCTCCTCTGTTGGGGCTCACAGGTCCTGCCTTGTATGGGGGACGCCCTGTGTCTGGCTGGCCCCTTCCCTGGGTCTTGTTCAGATCGGCCCAGGCTTCGGGGCGCTCGGCTAGGCTTGGGGGGGGGGCAGGCGACCCTCCCCAGGGTGTGCAGACTTCGTCCCAGGCTCTAGGTGGCTCTGCTAAAATCTGGTGTTGAATTTGCTCGGAGAACTAGTCGTGATGTTAAAAGAGGGCACACGTTCCAGGATTTATTTTATTACTGGCAACCGGCTAGGGAACTAAGCCTGGACACAGACCTCTTCTCGGCCCTCTGTCCCCAGCGCTGCTGACGTGCTGGGTCCCTAGCGCTGCGTGTGGGGCACTGGTGGCCCTGCTCCAGCTCAGAGCGCCTCCCCGTGGCTGCTGGGAGATGGGGCGACCCGGCCTTCACACAGACGCTCCTGCACCCCTGCCCCGTGCGGCCCCTGGCGGCTTACCTGCCTTGGGGCACCCTGCTGTGCGGGCAGCTCTTGGGTGGCCCCACAGGAAGCAGGAAGCAGGAGAACAAAGCCCGAAGCGAGGCAGGCCCGTCCACCTTCCACCCCTAGCACGCCGGCCCTGCCTCCTCTCCACGCGGACAGCAGACAGCCCCGGGGCTTCCCCGGAGGCCACCTTCGGCCCCGACGCCCTTCCACCCTTCCCATGGCGAAGGTAGGCAACGAGGGCTCATTCCTGCCACCAACATCCCCTGGCCCCACGAGGCCAGTTAGACATGGCCAGTCCTGGGCTCTGGCTCCAGACTACCGGGGGGCACGGGACTACTCAGCGAGGCCGAGGAATCAGGCTGGAGGCCGTCCGGGGGCTCCTTCCCCATTCCCTCGAGAGCCCCCCGTGCGATGCCTGGTCCCGTGAAGAGGGTGTGGGCGGCCAGGAGCCCCCCCCCCAGGGCCCCGAGTCTCTCTGAGACCAGAGCAGGCCAGGGGTCCATGAAGCCCACAAAACAAGACCAGGTCTCACACAAGGGAGGGGAGCACACGAGGAGTGGGGGCTGGTGCAGGGCAGTGAGGGCAGGGGGCCGGAGACAGTCCCGTCCCTTCCTGGGTCGTCAGAGGCCTCAAGGCAGAGAGAGGGCGCGAGCCTGGAACCCTGGCACGTGCAGGTGACCTTAATGAAAAGGTCAGAGGACAGAGGACACAGCAGAGTGAGGGCCCTCCGTCGGGACTGTCCCTCACCGGCTCTGTGTGCAGCTCTGAATCTCCCAGCCCAGATTTCGGGGCTGAGACCTCGAGTCCGTGGGGCCACAAAGGAGGTTCAGAAGCTGTGTGCTCCCCGCGGCCCTGGAGGGGCCACGCGGACTCTCCTAGCTTGGGGTCAAGGTCCGACATGTGTGGGCCCCCAAGGGTCTGCAGGACACATGGGCACGGGCAGGAGCGCCCCCCCCCCCACCGCCCACAAGGTCCTTACAGAGGCAGGTCTCTGATGGTTTTCCCGAAGTCGGGGTTGCTGGCCGCCTCGTGGCCTCTGTCCTTCAGCCGGCATGTCTCCGACGCTCTCATGACCACGTAGTGTCGGGAGCCTGGAAGGACACAGACGTCGGCGAGTGGCAGGGACCAAGGTCTCTGCCTGAGACTCCCCCCTCCCAGGCCTGGGGGCGCCTGAGGGCCAGCTGCACGTGGCCGGGCTGGCCCTGCAGGACGGTGGCCTCGCCCCGAAGGCAACGGGCCCGGACTCCCCAGGGGTGCCCCCCCAGGAGGACAGAGGAGCGACGCACCCACCTGGCAGCTGCCGGGGGTAGCCGAGGATGGGGATGGCGATGAGGAAGGCGGCGGCTCCCGCGCCCAGGAAGCCCACCCACCAGGCGCCGACCCACAGGGGGCTCTCGGTGGTCAGCTCCGTCCTGTGGGGGGAGACACTTGGGGTCAGCGTCCTGCCCACGTGCACTCAGGGTGCCCACGCCGGGCATCCGCACGCTGCTCCCGAAAGACCTTAGCCCAGGGGATCGGAGGGCTCCGGGGGGGGGTGGTGCTGGGGTGGCGCACTGCACATCACGGAAGCCCGCACCCCCTCCCACACCTGGCCTCTCCACCTCCTCCATCTGGCGGCTCCTGGGTCGTAATCTGCTTAATAAACCGGTAATCTGGTGCATAAAGCACATTCCTGAGGTCTGGGAGCTGTCCTAGCCGCTCACGAAACCCAAGGACGGGGCCGTGGGAACCCTGATTTGTAGCCAGGCAGGACGGAAGTCGTGGGGACCCAGTGCCTGAGGCTGGCGTCTGCAGGGGGTGGTCTCCTAAGGCTGAGCCTTCACCTGTGGGGTCTGTGCTGACCCTGGGAAGTCTGTCAGACCTGAGCTGAATTTAGGATCCCCAATGGGTGTCAGAAGAGACCTGCCTGGTGTGGAAAACCCCACACAGAAGCTCACATTGGCAGCACTAAATCTGCTCTCAGTTCCGCAAAGGGTATCAGAGAACTGGTGACCTGGTCTCGCCTGGTTCCAGGTCTCTGTCCTCAGAGCCTGCACTCAGGGACCCCCAGACCCCCAGGGCCACCAGAGCAGGGCCAACCCCCCCAAGACCCTGGGGACCATCCCCCAAGACCCCGGGGCCGCCAGAGCAGGGCCAGCCCCCCCAAGACCCTGGGGACCACCCCCCCCAGACCCCGGGGCCGCCAGAGCAGGGCCAGCCCCCCCAAGACCCTGGGGACCACCCCCCAGACCCCAGGGCCGCCCCCCACCCAGACCCCAGACCCTGGGGCCTCCAGAGCAGGGCCAGCCCCCCAAGACCCTGGGGACCACCCCCCAGACCCCGGGGCCGCCAGAGCAGGGCCAGCCCAGCTTCTTCCTGCTGTGTGTCCTGCTCTGAGGGAGCCACCGCCCAGGCGAGGTGCCGTCCGCGTGGGGCAGATTCAGCTGGGACCACTCACTGTCGGCCTACTTCTGTGTAAATGTTGAGCAGGGTGCCTCCGATCAGGTAGCCAGCGGCGGGGCCGAGGATGGCCGCCGTGTAGAAGATGGCTGGGGAGAAGCAGAGAGGTTGAGGCCGGCCACGTCCACTGCCCCAGGGCTCGCGAGCCACTGACACTCAGAAGCCCACCTGCGAGGAGCCCCCCACTCCGTGTGTCTGCACCTATCTGCCCCCGTCACACGGACCCTTTGGGCCAGGGTTTACGTCGGGGAGGCCTTCACGGAGTCTGAAATCTGGGTGCTTTTAAGATTTTTCTGGGGGCACCTGGGGGCTCAGTCGGGTGGGCATCTGAGTTTGGCTCAGGTCACGATCTCATGACTCGTGAGTTCGAGCTCTGCGTCTGGCTCTCTGCTGATGGCATGGAGCCTGCTTGGGATTCTCTGTCCCTCTTTCTCTCTGTCCCTCCCCTGCTTGCGCTCTCTCTCCTCTCTCTCTCTCTCTCTCTCTCTCTCTCTCTCAAATAAGTAAACGTTTAAAAAAATTTTACAGCTTTCCTGGCCGAGCCGACCGCAGACGTTATTCGGACCCTTTCTCCCGGAAGAGCAAAGACCCCCAGAGCCTGTGTTCCGGGCCACGGCTGTCTCCACGCAGCATCGCAGGCCCACCAGGGCGTCGCTGGACTCAGGAGACCCCAACGTCCCTGGGTCGGCACCGCTAGGGGACTAGGGGGACAGAGTCCGAGGTGGGAACGATCAGGCTGCAGCCAGCTGACGGGGTCAGGGCAGGCCTCGGAGCGCCAGC
Source organism: Felis catus (assembly GCF_018350175.1). Classification (NCBI taxonomy): domain Eukaryota; kingdom Metazoa; phylum Chordata; class Mammalia; order Carnivora; family Felidae; genus Felis; species Felis catus. The sequence goes on from NC_058370.1 coordinate 1,436,172, forward strand.
CGGTCCCTCGCGCGCGTCCCCGAGCACCTCTCCCTGGGAAAGCCTGGCCCGGCAGGAGGGACGCGGGGACGTAGTGCCACGAGGTTGAAAACCCCAAAATCTGACGCCCCCCCCCCCCCAAACGAGGGTGTCTCAGCGGGAGCGTGAGGCTCGAGCCCAGTCCCGGGGGCAGCAGGGCAGCACCTGGCTGACCCGGGGCACGAGCCAGCCCTGGGCCCACTTACTCTGCGCGCGTCCCCCGGACCCCCAAGACGTGCTGGGGGCCAGGCTGAGGTCGGCCAGGACCACCGCCAGCCCCTGCGCTCGCCCGCTGCCTGGCCCGCGACCCCACTCACCGATGTAGACGGGCGAGTGGCTGGACTTGACGTTCTCGTCCAGGTAGGTGACGCCCAGCGTGTAGAGCGGCGTGGCGCCCGCACCGTGCAGGAACTGGCCCAGCATGAAGACCAGGCGGTAGGTGGACAGGCCGGAGGCGCGGTCCCCGCAGGCCAGGCTGCGGTTGGCCCGGCACGCGCCCAGGCCCTCGGCGCCCTCCGCCTCGTAGGCGCCCGCGGCGAAGTGGGGCAGCGCGAACACCAGCGAGCCGGCGCCCATGACCAGCACGCCCCGGCCCAGCCAGCGCGGCTTGTGGCCGGTGCCCCCAAAGTAGCTGACGAAGGTGAGGCACAGGCAGGCGGCCACGTCGTAGGAGCTGGCGATGAGGCCGCTCTGGTAGCTGCGCAGGTCGTAGCGGCGCTCGATGGAGGTGATGACCGTGTTGATGAAGCCGTTCACCGTCATGCCCTGCAGGAAGGCGGCCGCACACAGGAAGAGCAGGAAGGCCCTGGGCGTGTTGAAGGCCCGCAGGCACTCGGGCGCGAAGGCCCGCCAGCCACACACCGTGCTCTGCGGCCCCGCAGCCACGCGGCGCGTCTCGGGGGCCGCCCGGGGGTCACGCTTCCCGGCCGGCGGCCGGCACAGCGGCTGGCTGCAGGAGCCCAGGGCGTCGTGGCTGGGGGGCGAGCCGAGGGACGCCCGCCTGCTGGGGGGGCTGTGGCCGCTCCCGCCGTCCACGGCCGAGGGCGGGCTCGGGAGGACCAGCTGTGGCACCGATGTCGGGGGCTTGTCCCCCGTCGAGCGCTGAGGCATCTCCGCCCGGGGGGTGGTCCCGGGGGCGGCCACGGAAGCCGCCGAACGGTATTCCGGGGGCCGGTTCGTCCTGTGAGAAGAGTTTCCGGGTCAGAAAGCTTACATCTGCCCTCGGAGCACGGATATCGCCGGGAGCGTGTCCCCCTCCCCACCCCCCACCCCGTGCCCGGTCCCTCGGGGCAGCCGTTGGCTCTGCTGTCCGCTACCCAGTCTGACGGGGTTTGACCTTCCCTGGCCAGCCCCCTTCTGAATCCGGGGCCGGACTTCCCAGACCCACACACGTGAGCAAGCCACAGTCGGGGAGCGGGGCTGAGGCACAGCGGGACCGAGCCGGATGGCCCGCACCATCGCCCCCCCCCCCCCCCCCGGCCTGTGCCCAGCCGGCGTGAGCCGTGCGCTTTGCCGCTGGGAGGGCCGCCCCGTGTGGATGCGGTCTCCGCACTGACCGTCCTGTCTCACTTCCGCAGGAGACTCACACCCAGCTCGCTTTCCGTGCCCTCAGCACGAAGGGGACATCATTGCAGCCCAGCACTTGGAGGGCGCGGGCCACGCGGGAGGGAAAAAGGGCGCCACAGCTGGCCCGGCTTGTTCTGCGGCCGCGGTGCTTGCGGCCCACGGCACGTTTTTCAGGATGTCGCCGCAAAGCACGTGTGCGGCCACGCGGGCGGGTTAGGAGAAAGGCAGACACTCCTCTCCGCCGAGGCCCCAGCCCAGCCCCGTTCCCTCCCGGCCCCCACACCCCCACCCCGCCCACCGTTAGCAAGGGCAGCACATCCTGCCGGGTACACGGTGGCCTCTGGGCGCCCCCCCTGCGCGGCCGGCGCTCCCGCCAGAACTAAACCGTCGGCCCGCTCGCGCTCCCTGCGGGAGAAGACGCCGGACCCTCCCCGTAGCCCAGCTGCTTCTGGCAAACCCCACACAGTCTCTGCTTCTCGGGGCTGACGGTGTCCTCCCCAAGGAAGGCGTGCTGGAGCCCCTACTGCCGGCCCCTCAGAACGGGGGCGTGTTTGGGCCAGGGCCTTCGAAGAGGTGACTGAGGTCAGATTCGGGGGTCAGTGCGGGCCCCAGTTCACTGTGACTGGCGTTCAGACTCGGGCACACGCACAGCGAACACCGCATGCGCACAGAACACTGTCCCCCGGGCAGGTGCTCCCTCGCGGCCGCACCTCCGTCCCAGGCATCCTGCTCCCAGAACTAAGACCCTCAACACCTGCTGTGTCAGCATCCGGTCTGCGGTCTGCTGTCCGGCAGCCCCAGGACACCGCCACGCCCTTCACCTTTGGGGCCGGGCCACTTTGTATGCAGAGTGTTTCTGAAGCCCAGCCATCCTGGGGAGCCTCACGCCGTGGGAGGCACGGGAAACATCACGGGGTTGTGCTTGGAGGCCCGGAGCCGCCTACTGGCCTCCCCCAGGGCTGGGGCCCCGTTGCTGGTGTCTCAGGACCCCGACGCATCCTCAGACCCAGAGCATCAGGCCACAGGGATTCACTCCCACCCACGCCCCACCAGGCGCAGAGACGAGGGTGTCCAGAGCTGCCTCCCGTCCACTTTCGCCGGCTGAGACTCCGCCAGGGACCCGGTTACGGGGCGCTGCCTCGTCGGGCCCTGCGCTGGGCGAACGGGGGTCTCCCCAAAACAGCCAGTGTCCGCCCAGACACTGAGTGCGACCTTATTTGGAAAAAGTCTTTGCAGACGTGGTTAATGGTTTGAGATGAGGTCATCTGGATTGGGATGGGCCCCAATCCAGTGACAAGGGTCCTTAGAAGAGAAGACACAGAGAAGTCACGTGACAACGGGAGCCAAGAGCGGAGAGACGCAGTCACCAGGAGGCCAGGGGCCCCCAGGGCACGAAGACCCTCTCCTGGAGCCTCCAGACGGCGCGAGGCCCGCTGACCTCAGGCTCTGGCCCGCAGAGCCGGGAGAGGCTGAAGTCCTGCGGCTTTAAGCCCCCGGTTTGGGAAGCTTGGCGAAGGCGGCCGCCGAGGACGCCACAAGCTGTCGCTTGTGGCCCGGCATCGAGGAGGCCGCAGGCCTGAGGGGGTGGGGCGGCCGAGCTTGACAGACACCCGGGAGCCGCGGGCGTGCGACACGGCCGTCCTCGCCAACACCGTGCTGAAAGAACCCCGACTGATGGTGGCGTTCGCGCACGGGGCTGGCTGCTCCCCGTGAAGGGGGCGCCGCCAGGCCATCCACGCCGAGTCCCGAGGCCGTGCAGGGACAGCGCCATCGTCCTGCAGTGGCCGCGAGTGTTCCAGGCGCCTTGCTAGTTGTAGCGCCTCCCAGCCTGGTAGGCCCGGCTTCACTGTGAGCAGAGCGGGGAGGGGGCAGCTCCTGGGGACCCTGCAGGACAGGCGGAGCGGGTGCTGCAGCTGATGGCCGCGGGGCCACCTCCAGCCCACGCAGTACAGGCGCCCGGACCACGGCAGAGCCTCGCAGAAGAGAGCAGCCAGTGCGAGCCCCGGTGCGGGCGGGCCATCGAAACAGACACACGGAGGGATACCACGAAGGCTGGACGTTCCCAGAAATGCCGAGGCCCAGAGGCCAGCCCACGCTGTCGCCGTGGCGTGGTTTCCTCTAGATGCACCAACACACGCATGGGTGCGGGTCCACGCGTGCACACAGAGCCATCTGCACTTTGCACGCACAACGCACACATCGTCTGGGGCAGGCGCGGGAGCAGAGGAACCTCGACCAGGTGAAGGCCAGCAGGGGCCACGGGGAGCTCAGGGAGGCCACCAGCAGCCTGCGTGGATGACAGGCCGGGATGTGGCCTCGGGAATTATTCATGGGTCGGGGTTTCCAGTAAGTGGCGGAGACACCAGCCGCAGGCAGACGCCTGCTGCCCCAGCTCTGGGCTCGCCTCACACGCCCCGCCCCTGCAGGAGAGACGCAGGGCAGGTGACCCGGAAAGATCAGGCCCACAGCAGGGTTCAGGAGGCGGCGGGACAGCCAGCTGTTGTGACTGAGGCCAGGCACAAGATCTGAAATCAAAAGCCACAAGCGAGCACCCACGAGCAGCCCCAAGTCAGTGGGAAAATCCCACCTGCACCAACACTGTGGACGGACCACGGACGTGAGTGTATAAGGCTCAGGCCAAATCCTATGCGTCCCATTATTTAAATTAGCAAATTGAACCGCCAGTCGGGGTGCTGGCCGGCGACCCACTTGTGGCTGCCACCCGCACATGGCAAGAATTATCAGCAGCGTTCAGGGCCGCCGGCCCTGGCGCCTCCTCCAGGGGTTCCGCCAGGAGGCTGACTGCGGCGGGCACGGCCGCCTCTCCTTGCTGTCCGCGGCCAGGCCAGCGCGCTGTGGAAAAGCCTTTGCAACCTTACGCCTGCAGCTCCGTCCCAGGTTTCCTGTGCCTCCTGGAGGCTGGAGTTCTTTGTCTGTCCGGCTCTCACCCTTCCGGACGGACACTCTGGATGGGGAATGAGGAGGCCGGCCCTCCCGGTGGCCCCGGCGCTCCCGGCACCGCGGCGTGAGCGAGGAGCGGGTGCTGCCTGGAACCGTCCCTCCACCGGCAGGCAGGCGGCGGGGTCCTGAGCGAGTCTAGGCTCCACGACACCTGGAATCTCACAGCCACAAGGACGGTCCGAGCATCACGGGGCTTCCAAAGGACATTTCCGAGTTCGTGCCAGGATCTCACACAGCCCTGCCTGGACACTATCGTGTGCCAAAGCCTGGGGGTGGATGCACAGACGGCCATGCCGAAGCTTGCTGTGCGTGCCCGAGGCCCGACACGTCACCGCGGAGGCCTGCTAGAGAACGGGGTCCTGCACGACAGCAGTCGGCCGCACTGGCCGAGCCCGGTGGTGCGGACGTGGAGGCGAGGGCCGGACATCACGGCTGCGCTCGGAGAAGCCTTGCTCCCGAGGCCCTGTGAGCATGTGACAGGTGCCTAGTTTCTGTCCGCCGGGAACCGTTTGTACAGAACGTGTGTCGGCTTCCCACCTGCCGATCGGGCCTCACTGCATTGCTGAGCCGGGTCCAGCCGGTGCCAAGGTGCTCACTGGCGCTGGGGCAGAGGGGCCGGGCAAGGTAGCCGGATGGCGGAGGAGGGAGCGTGTGGACGCAGGAGGCCGGCCGCGGGAGCCGAGGGGCAGACAGACCCCACAGCGGGAGGGACGGGCCGCGAGGCCGCCCTCACCCCCCGGGGGCTCCAGGCACAGCCCGCCGGTACCCTCACCCAAAAGGACCCCCAGGGCATCTCACTCCTGACGACTCCTCCCCCTCCTCCACCCAGACCACCGCTCAGAGTCTGGCCCAGAGCCACGGCCACGGCCTCAGAGCCAAGGGCAGCATGATGGTGGATTCCACCTGTCAACCTGGTGGGCCACGAGGCGTGTGGGCAGGGGTGTCTCTGGTAGAGGTTAGCGTCTGAACTGGTGGACCCAATGCAGGTGTGTGGGCCTCGTCCAGCCAGTCGAATGGCGGGATAGGGCGGCAGGGCTCACCCTTCTCTGAATTTCTCTGCCTGGCTACCTTTGAACTGGGAATTGGCTTTTTCCTGACTTTAGACTCGAACTAGCACGTTGTTCTTCTCAGGTCTTGAGCCCACCCTGCCGGCCCTCAGGCCAGAAGCGCATCTTTATGTGTCCTGGGTCTCAGCTTGCCGACTGCACATTTAGAGAATCGCCAGCCTCCACAGTTGTGCAGCCCAAGTTTCTAACAATAAATCTCTTTATATCTAAATATCTCCTATTGACTGTGTTTCTCTGGAGAATTCGGGCCGTCGCGGCGGGTGGTTCTACACCGACACCTGCTGTACGTGAGGCTGTGCTGGGCAGAGGGGCTTGGGGGCCCCCGGGACACTGTCCCATCCACCAGGAGCTCACAGCCCCCCTGCACCCGGGAGCCATTTATGAGCCAGCCGCAAACTGCCCGCTACCAATCACAACAGCACAGGCTGCGAGAGCCAGCAGAGGCAGGAGGCAGGCGGCCAGCAGAGGCCCCGAGAGGAGGGCTTCAGGGCAGTGGGATCTGGCAGGACGCCCGCCACTGTCGCAGGTCATGAGCACTCTGCGGCCTGGTGCCGGCTGAGGCCTCTCCCACGCACACATAAGCTCTGAGATCCCCGGTCTCAGGAGGGGGGTCCTTTTACCACGGAGCCGTGCGCGTTGCCCAGGACGAGGGAAAAGGCCTCCACGGGAGCCCCAGCCACGTGACCCCCAAACAGTGGCGGCAGCAGGAAGGAGCCCCCGCGACTGGAGCGGACTGGGGGGCTCCGTCTGGTGCCCTCCGCCCCCTGCAGCACCTGCTCACATGCTGGGCCGTCCCTCCCGGCTGCTCTGCTGCCTTCAGCCCTGTGGAGGCGCATCTGAGGCCGCCAGATGCTCCGCAGGACACTGGGAGGGCTTCCCAAGACCCGAGAGGAGAGACAAAGCATCCCCCTCCTCCAGCTGTGCAGGGAGGAGGCAGCTCCTTCACAGGGAGCCACTGTCCGGGGCCTTACCCCGTCCTCCAGGCCTGGGCCGGGTCCCTGGGAGCCTCCCCCTACTGCCAGAGGCCCTCCGCCTGCTCTCATAGGAGACACGCCCTGTGGGATTAGGTGCCCAGGATTAGCGGCGAGGACAACGGGGTCCCCGGAGCCTCCAGCCAGAGGCTCTGCACCTGGGGCTCCGGTGGGAGGGGCAAGGGCGTGGCTGCGCACGCACACGTGTGTGTGTGTGGGGGGGGTGAGCTCGCTCAGGAGGACAACGCAGATCTCTTCCACCAGCCCGGCCAACAGCCACAGCTCTCCGAGTCCGAGCCACTCGGCTCCAAGAACTCCAGGTGCATCTCCTCCCCGCCCCGCCGGCCCCAGCGGCCGCAGCGTGAGCACCGGGGGCCCCTGTGTGGGAGGATCGGGGTCCTGGTCTCAACCCAGGGCTGCAGCAGCCCTAGTACCCACAAGCCCCTCTGCCGGCTCAGGCCTTGTGCGCTCACCCACGCCCCGTGCGGAGGCTGCCCGCAAACCCAGCGGGCGGGAAGGACGCAGGTCGCCCCCGGCGCTACTGGTCCTCTCCTGCCGGCTCGGTCTGGCTCTGGCCCAGCCAGCGCCCCAGGGGGGCCTTTCCTGTTAGGGGCCGGGGCGCTCCCAGGCTCCATCCTGAACCCCGTTCGCCGGGGACGTGGCAGCCGGGGACACACACACGCTGGTGTCACTTCTGCTTCCTCTCTGCGCTCCAGCCGGTAGGTCCCCTTCTCTGCACTGATGGCTCTGAGGTTGACAGCCACAGCCCACACCACTGTGACATGGGCCACACCACATGGTGGCCTCTGCCTGAGCTCCTGCACGTGGGTCCCCTCCCTGTTCCCTCCCCTTCTCCCTCCTAACTCCCTGCATCCTGGGACCTTGCCCTGTGACCCTGGACCCTTGCCCTGTGACCCTGGACCCTTGCCCCCGTGACCCTGGGCCCTCGTCCCTAGGGCCCTGGGCCTTGTACCCATGACCCTGGACCCTTGCCCCCGGGACCCTGGGCCCTTGCCCCTGTGACCCTGGGTCCTTGCCCCTAGGGCCCTGGGGCTTGTCCCTATGACCCTTGCCCCTGTGGCCCTTGCCCCTGTGACCCTGGACCCTTGCCCTGTGGCCCTGGGCCCTTGCCCCTGTGACCCTGGGTCCTTGCCCCTAGGGCCCTGGGCCCTTGTCCCCACAACCCTGGACCCTTGCCCCTAGGGCCCTGGGCCTTTCCCCTATGAGCTTGGGCCCTCGCCCCCATGACCCTGGACCCTCGCCCCTGTGACCCCAGACCCTCACCCCTAGGGCCCTGGGCCTTGTCCCCATGACCCTGGACCCTTGCCCCCGGGACCCTGGGCCCTTGCCCCTGTGGCCCTTGCCCCTGTGACCCTGGGCCCTTGCCCCTAGGGCCCTGGGCCTTGTCCCTATGACCCTGGGCCCTCACCCCTTGACTTGTGGAGGTCTTCAGGCAGCTCTCTTTTCTGGTCTCCTATCCTCTGACTGAAGGAGAGGAGGGGACTTTCACTTGTTGAAAACGAGGCCAAAGCTATTCAGAGGGCAGACCGCGGGTGGCAGACAGATCTGGGCTGGTCATCCCAATTTGCATACCAGGGTGAGCAGGAAGCCGGCCACTTTGCATGGAGGTCAACAACGAAGGCTGGGAGAGAGCCAAGGACCTGTCCCTTGGGACTGTCCTGCACGGACGTCCCTGCACCCACCTTGTCCCCACCAGCGGGCAGGAGTGTGGGGAGGGCCGGATGAGCCAGAGAGAGGGGAGTCCAAGTTTACTGGTCTTTCCAGTTCCCCACGTTTGATCCCTGGAGGGATGAAGATAGGATGTGTTGCAGCCGCGCAAGTGTTCCCACCTTGGGCAGTGGTGGATTTCTCTGCACTCTCTGTGCCTCAATTTCTCCACTTAAACATAAGCGTGGCCTCACGGGGAGGAGGGAGTGAGCCTCTTCTCAGGTGGGTCTGGGCACCACTTGGGGCTCGTGAGAAACGGAGACTGGCAGAAGGGCCCTCATAGGGTTTGGAGGTGCTGGGTGGGGCACAGGTTGGGCTCGGCCGTGTCCGGGTGGCCTCTGAGGCCTGGGGCTCCAAGTACCAGGCTGAGAGCACCTGCTGAGAGGCAGACCGCCAGGACCAAATGCACAGACTCCACACCAGCCCAATGGGTACCACCCTCGGCTCAGCTGGTCCCAAGCCCTAAAGGGCACTGAGCCGAGGGACGTGGCCTCAGGTACCCCCAAGGCTTCCTGGATAAAAAGCCAATGAGGAAAGGGGGCCCCCGTGGGAGGAGAGGACGTGTTCGAAGTTCCCCAGCCCAGGAGCCTATGACTCTCCGGGCGGCCATAAGCGGAGTCGCCAGGCCCTGGCGAGCAAGCCCCGCCCTGTGCCTGGTCCTCCGTGGGCCACACCTGGCCACGCTGTGAGCGCCGTCTGCAAAAGGCATGATGTTGTGCAAAATGTCCACCAGCCCCAACAAATGTGGTTCAAGAGGCTAATTCTGGGTAATGCTGGTGGGAGGGGGTGCACCATGGGCACAAAGGGGAAATGAGGGGTATCTGAGAACAGCAGGCTGAGGGCCTGCAGCAGGAAGAGTCCCCATGATCAGCCGAGGAGGGGATACGACCCGGGGCCCAGAAGGCCGGTTTCCTCCCCTGCTAGCAGGCCCCGGGCTCCACGGGGAAACACACACACACACACACACACACACACACACACACACACACAGAGGAGCTCTGGTCCCCAGAGACCTGAGCTGGTGCCTCCTTCCCACCCACGGGCAGGGGCCTGGTGGGCCTGTCGATTACCTGCCGTGGTGGAGCCCCGGGCCTGCCCTGAAGTGGGCTCACCACGACCAGGCCCAGGCCAGACAAGCAGCTCAATGTTCCAGAACCAAAGCAGCTGGGTTTCTGAGGATTATTGTCTCTCCCCTTCCAAAAGCAGACAATGGGCTCTTTGCCATGCCTGAGAACAGGAGGCCACGTGGCTCAGGAGGGAATATTTTCGTGGTTTCTGTCCACAACAGAGGAAGCAGAAATGGGGCCGGGCGGGTCTTCTGGGTTCGCGCCGGGCCAGCTGTCGAGCCCCCTCCTGACCGCGAGCACCGGGCGCCGCTCTGCTACCCGCCGGAAACCCGGGGAGGCCTCCCGGACCAAAACCACCCCAGCGAGCTTCAGCACTGACACCGGCTCAGCAGTGCTGGCCCAGGAAATGGATCACCGCCCGCGGAGACTTCTACATCGTTTAGAAGCCGGACGTGGACCCAGAGCCCGGACTGCAGCAGCGGTTTGTCAAGGCGAGGGTCCACTGCAGACTGGGGAGAGCCAGACTCTCTGAGCCGAATCCCTCAGAACAGGTGTTCAGCAGACAGAAAACATCAGCCCCAAGACTTCCATTCACTCGGCCACCATCAAGCCCCGCCTCCAGGCCCCGGCCACCTCACCATGGTGTCGGGAGGGACTCGGTCGGGACCTGCCCAGGCACCTGCCTGAGGGGCCACACCCAGGGCGGACTAAGTCACAGCCACCCAGGAGGTAAGCAGCCCCATAAAAACTTTCCAGGTAGTGTCCACCAGGCCTGTCCAGCAGGAAGGCAGTACTGAGGCAGGGCAGCCCGGAGTACGGGGGTCCAGCCAGAGGGGCCCTTCCCTCCTCTCCCTGCATCCGTGGGCATTGGCCATCCCTGCCGGATGCTCCAGTCCCCTTAGCCACGGGCCCACCTTTTGGGACACTGCTCTGCGTCAGGCCGGGTCACCCGGGGTTGCCTTCTCCCCACCAGCATGAGAGCTGTGAAAGCTCCGGAGGCACCCAAGTCTGGATGAAAACCTTTCCATCACATGCTAGCGGTGTGACCGTGCTCGAGTCACCTAACTCCTCAGTGCCTTGGTTTATTCATCTGTGAAATGGGAGTGGTAGTAGCCACTCCACAGGGTTGTTGTGGGGCTTACATGAGATAACGCTCAAAGCACTTGGCACCGGGCCTGGCACGTTCGACTGCTCAGCAAACAGCTTCTCCCCCGTGAGCATTACTGATATTGTCAGATTCGAACACACAGCGGCTCAAACCAGACGCTTTCTCTCCTCTGAAGGCCACGACCCGTGGCACACAGGGAATGAGATCTTCCCGGGTCGCGGGGTCCCAGCCCGGCTCCCCAGAGCCAGGGTCTGGTCTGACGGCAGGAACCCAGGTTCCAAACAGCACAGCGGGAAGCGGCGACTAAGCTGGTTCCTTCAGGTGGAAAACTACTGCGCTCCCCGGCGGCTGCGGAGAGGAACAGGCCCCTCCACCCAGTCCGCCGCCCACGAGGGAGCGCACGCACGCGGCCGGTCTCTACCCTCGTGGCTCTGACCCCGCGGAGCCCAGCTCGGGTCCGCACGGCCGGCCGGCTCGTCCTGCCTCGGGTCTCCAGGTCCGGGGCCAAGGGTGCCCCGCGGCGCCTCAGGCGGGTCCGCACCCTCGTTTCCATCCCCCCACCCCGCCCTCTGCTGGCACCCGGGCGCTCCCCGCCGCGCCCCGCGCCTCGCGCCGGGGTACCCGCGCCTGGCGTGGTGGGGCGGGAGACGGGCCGGCCGGCGACGCCCGGGCTGGGGACCAGCCCCGCGTGCCCGCCCCAAAGCCCAGCGCTCCGCCCGCGCCCCCCCCCCCCCGCGGGGTGTCTTTAGCGCAGCCGGCGCGCGAACAAAGCCCGGCCGCCCGCGAGAAACTTCTGCGCCTGGCGATTTCCTCCCGGACCCGGCCCGCCGCCACTCTGCACCCCGGGGAGGCGCGTCCGTCCCTGAGCTGACCCGCGGGGCCTGCGCCTGCGAGCGCGCCCAGCCACCTGCCCGGCCGCTCCCGCCCTGCCCTCCCCTGCCCGTCGCCCTCCCCCCCCGCTCCCCAAGGCTTCCCGCCCGGGCTGCCGGCGGCGACCGGGGTGCATTTGCCTCGGATTTCCCAGAGGCGGCCGGGCCGCCGGGCGCACCGCCCGTGCCCTGCGTCCCGCCCCGCCCGCGCCGGCGCCACCTCGAGCCCGCTGGCCCCAGCCCGGCGTCAGCGGGCACCTGCCGCGCTCCTGACGTCAGCAGGCCGGGGCCGGCGCGCCCGGGCGGCGCCCCACGAAGGCGCCCCGAGCCCCGCGCCCGCGCCCGCCGGAGCGCTCACCGTCCCGAGGTCCGGCCGCCGCGCCGCGCTCCGCGCTCTGGCGGCCGCTCGCAGCCGCCTACCGCTCCATTCATCCGCGTCCGCGCCCCCGCCCGGCCGCCCGGCGCTGGCCCCACCTACCCGGGCCAATGGCCGCGCCGCGCCGCGCCCCGGGCCCGCCCCCAGCGGTGGGGAGCGGCGGGGCGGGGCGGGGCGTGCCTCTCCGGCCCCCGGGTCTCCGTCGCCCCCGGCCGCTCACCGACCCCTCCCCAACCGCGACAGCCCGGCCTCCGCCGCCGCGGGTCGGAAACCTGGAGCCCAGCGGTGAAGTCCCCGGGCCGGGCGTGACTCAGACCTGAACCCGCGCGTGTGGGACCCGGGCGGTGGTGGAGGCCGTGGTGGAGGAAGTGAAGTTTCCCGCCCAACCCTTCGGAAAGACCGCCGGGGGCCGAGGGAGTTGGGGGGGGTGCCGCTCCGGGGGCTCGCCCCGGCGGCGCATGGTGAGGCCAGCACCCTTGCCCGGCGAATCCAGCGTTCCCTGCCTGCAGCCTTCTCGGTAAAATGACCCTTCCTTAGATGGCAGCCCTTGGGGGGGGGGGGTGACGGGCACCAGACACATCCCCGTGGAAAGGAGGTTCCGTCTGAATCCCTGCCCCAGCTTTCCTCGGCCTGACCTTGAACACGAGGCTTAATCTCTGGGAGCCTCCGTCCGGGGGTGGGGGGGGGGGGGGAGGGATGACAACAGCTTCTCAAAGGTCCCTGAAAACCCTGAGCGGGATGAAAGGGAAGCGCCCTGGGGGTTGCCAAACTCCTAGAGTAACAGCACATCACGACCACAAGACTTTTTGCTTTCTGGTTGCCACAAAATGAATGCATTTTAACAGAAATCTACAAAAGTCAACCGTGTGTGTTTAAATCCCGAGGTAGGTTGGGGTAAGGGAGAAATGACCAAAGCATGACCTTAGGCCGGTGAGGGGGCGCACCCAGAGCTCGAGGTGGGTGCAACCACCCCGGAGGGAGGGAGGCTGGCGTCTTCCTGTGTGTGCAGGGGGAGGGGAGGAGAGCCGCAGCCGAGCGGGGGTGGTTGCTGGGCCTTACGGTCATGTCCACATTTGCTCGTTATTTATGAAATGCTCTGCCTTCAGAGGGCCGCCCCCAGGGTCCCCGGTTTTGCCTTTGTCCCCACGCCTGCAAGCTGGGGCAAAGTCTCGCTGCTCCGGGAGCATTAGCCTCCACTGCCCGCACTGCCCTTTAAGAGGAAAACCCAGCACCTGTGCTCCCAGCTGGAGACCGTCTCTCTGAGAGTGTGAGGCAACCTCGCTGGCCTGCCTGGAAGAGGAGGCTGTTGGGAGAAAGTGGGAGCACGGTCTCTGCCAAGATCCCCGCCCGAGGAAAGGACGGTGAGCTGGTCTGCAGACCCGGCCTCCGTGCGGAGCCTGCTGGGAGCTGACCGGAGATGCCTTTGGTAGATCGTGAGCTCCCCATCCTGGGAGTGTGTGAACAGGGCTGGCCGATGCTGTGAGAGTGATGCCGTGAACGCACCTCAGATGGCAGAAGCAGCATGGGACTCGCCGTTTCCAGGTTCATTTTGGATTCTACGCCTTGAAACTGTTACAGACACATGATCTTCCTTTGGACGACTCATGTATTTCACTGAAAGAGTGAGTTTCCTTTTAAAAAGGCCAATCCGTATCTTTATCGTAGAGCACGGACGCAGATAAGAGAACACGGAAAGTGGGGTTACGTTCTAGACAGATGCTACTGTCTGCCGAGCGCTCCGGCCACAGACCCTCTTGCCTGAAAAAGGGCTGGTGTCAGACAGGTGTCCGAAGGGCTGTCACTGACGAGGGGAGCCCGTCTCCTGGACGCGTGGGACGCGTGGGACGTGTGGGACGATCGGCGGGTGGGACAGGAAGGGGAGAGAAGCCGGCTCCCGCTGCGACTCACTGTTGTCCCCGTGCTTGTTCAGGCCCTGTCTCCATCACCCACCCCAGGGAAACACTGTCCCCGAGGCCCCCCGGGGAGCCTGGGCTCCTGGCCCTCCGCGTGGGCCCCACCAAACCCAGGGTCATATTGGACAGTCTCCTCACCGGGGACCCTCCTCCAGGACTCATCCACAGGTGCAATTTGAAAGGTAAATCAGGAGGGAACGTTTCAGGCACATTAATGCAAAACTCGGGCCTTTGGTTCTCCAATGTTAAGCCGGTGCCTTGGTACCTCGGGAGGCCCCTGGGAGCACCTGTGTGCCCGAGACCACGCCCTATGTGGCCTGCCCAAGGGGGCAGCCAGGTGCCTCGGGGCAGGTGTCACGGGGCCGAAAGTGCTGGCCCACGCTCCGGGCCACTGGTGCCGTGGGACTGGGCGGCGGTCTGCTCTCCAGAAGGCACCCCTGTCCTTCAGCGTGTGGGGGACGGATTAGGAGAGCAGGGACGAGGCCTTCGAGAGGTCACTCACAGAGCACAGCAGCCTTTGAGAATAAGCCAGCCTGATAAAGTGCGCTGGAACATTCTGAACTCAGTTCTATTCCGGGGGGGGGGGGGGGGGGGGGTGGCAGGGAGGTTTGTCTGGAGAGGAAGTAATTAGAAGGAAAAGAAAAAAAGTACCCAAGTTGCACCGGCCCCCCTGTGGTCCCATGGAGGCCGTGCCACCGCCTGTCAGAGCCTCTCTAGGAGACTCGCAACAGACATGTTACATTTTTACAGTCGATCACCACCGTCTCGTGTCACCTCCGGAGGCACCCCAGGAAACCGAGATGTGTAAGCTCCTGCCGACCGGCACACCCTCTCTCCGTGTTCGCCCGCTGGATTTGCGCACATCTCACATCTCCTCGTACGATCAGAAGCAAAGAGAGAGGGAGAAGCATTCCCCGCGTCCCAAGACAAGTTGATGGTCACACCAGAAGTGCCCCTGACGCTCCACAGGCAGCAGATGGGGCGTCGTGTTCTTTTTAGGAGCCGCTCCTAACTGAACAGGTCACTGCTCAGAGAAGCTGCTGTGACACTTTAGTTTCTGGTGGAGAAAGAAGGAGTCCGGGCTTTCCTGCCCGACTAGACGGCCGTGTGATCTGAGGACGTCACTTGAGGACACCCAGGGCACCAAAGTTCCAGGAAAGTCCGACTCAGCAGAGACGGGGGAAGGCCCCTCTCTGCAGCTCCACGGCACAGGTACTCCGGGACCCGCCGGATGGCAGGTGCCAGGCTCCCGCGACCCGTGGGGTCCAGCCCTTGTCGAGACCCAGGGCCTCGGCCGCCCGGCGCTTCCCTGGAAGGATCACTTGACTTTCGTTGGGATCCACTTGTGCGGTCCTTCTCCGTTCGCTTCCACAGAGGCAAATGTCTGCCAGCGGGAGGGCTTCTGGAACTGCCCAGGCCTGCCCAGGGCCTGCCCTGTCGGACTGGGGTGGAGGTGGGGTCAGAAGGTCTGTTTGGCAGAGACCTCACATTCCAGAATGACCTCATGGTAGGTGAGTTGTGATTTCAGCCTCACCGATCCGCACGCGGGGCCTCCCGACGAGGCCTTGGGGAGTCCAGCCTTCCCGCTCGCCGTGGTGCCCACCCAGGTAACGCGCGTCATTTGTGAATCCTGTTAATTGGCCTGACTAGGAAGACGGTATTGCAGCGAGGGTGTTTTTGTGTCGGAAACGCTTAAAGCAAACATTCAAATTATCAACAATTATTTGTACGCCTGCTTGGGCACTTCTTCATGTTTGATTTTGTTGGAAACCTCAGCAAATGGAGTGGGCGGGACCTTTCCCGCCACCGAGGCACTGCCCGGGGCATCTCTGCCCCTACGGCCACAGGAAGGGATGACACAGGATGCAGGGGGCCGGGGCCTCTGCTTCTCCGTGGGGCTGGGTGGTCTGCCCCGTGCCCTTCCGGCCCCAGCCCTCCCTTGTCCAGTGTCCTTGTCCTGTCTCCCGCCCGCCTGGGCCACAGCTCACACCCCACAGCCCAGGCCGACCTGCCGCCTGCCCTCTCACTCCAGCCAGGACCCTCCTGCACCACAAACACCTCATGGGTCGTCCCGTCTCCGTGCCTTACACTTGCAGCGTTCTTGTTCCTGGAAGTTTCCTTCCTCGCTGACTGTGGACACCTCTATCTCACCTCCTCCAGGTCCTCAAGGACCACGTCTCTCTCCGCACTCCTGGAAGCCAGATCTCCGGGCTCTGTAGGTCTTTGTTCGTGGGTGCAGGCCTCACCCTGGTACCTGCCAGGCTGCATGCTCCCTGCAGAACCTTCCAGAAATCTGGCCATCCAGCATCGACACTCAGGCTGCCAGTGAGGCACTGATGGTGTGAGGAAGGGGGGACACATGTTCATGAGACATGATCGCAAGGGGGCTGCCTCAGTTTCCCCAGCTGTGGGAGGCATCCTGGACATCCACAGCCTAGTGCCGGCCCCAGGGTCCCCTCTGCTTGGCATGGCTTCGTCATGGTCCCAGAACTGCTACCTGGGCTGACCCCTTCAAGCCCGGTGGTTCTGTTCACTGAGTCTGGCTGAGCCACCTTCCTCCCCTCCCCTGACCTTCTCAACCTCCATCCAGGACAACATGGCTCCTTCCCAGCAGACAAGCTGCAGGGCCTGAGAGCCCCCTTCCCCGGAGTCAGCTGCCAGACCTCCCCCCCACCAACCCCTGTCCTGGAAATAAGGGACAAATTCCCAACTGAGAAACAGACCTCCAGGGGCTTCTAGCTTAGTGATGGGACAGCAACAAGGTGGAGACCAGCTGCGCGGCAGTTCTCAGTAAGTGCTGGGGGGCTGCTAGGAGGGAGAGGCCACGTCGGGAGGCCTACCGGCCAGTGTGAAACGGCTCTGGGGCGGCGGGGGAGGGCAAAGCTGGCAGGTGCAGCGGGAGAGCCAGGCTGTCCGCAGGCAGCTGACCTCGGGCACTGTGCACTGGCATCGGGTGGGCCTGGTGCGGGAAGGACAGACGGCTGTAGTCACAGAGGAGGGGCCGAGATTTGCAAGGAGACAGGATGCTGAGTCTGGAGCCTGCCGGGCACGAGTCAGGTGGAGCCGTCACTGCAGGGGGAGACCGCCCTGAGGGGGGTCCTGGGGCCCAGGGAGGCCCTCGTGGGAGGACTGAGACTTTGGGACTTCGCCTGAGGGGGGTATGTCCCTGCAGAGCCTGGCTTGGGGGGCCAAGGGACCAGGCCCTCTCCAGGCTCCCCGGCTGTGAGCAGAGAGCTGCCCGCAGAGGCCCCTGGAAGGACCACTGGGGGGAGGCCAGGAGCGAGCCCTCTGGTCCCCCAGCTTCCTTCTCCGGAGCCCTGGTGGCCACCAGGACCCCGACAGCTTGCCGACCCACCCTGCCCCGGGACGGGGGACCAGGGGGCTGGGTGAGCTCAGGTGAGTTCTCCCAACACCCGAGCCTGCTCAGTGGTGAGATCTTTCCCAAAGTCTCCACGGTTCGGTGGCCTGTGGCCAGCATCTTGCAGGACTGGTGGGCACCTTCCCCATCCCGGGGTTGAAATGCGATTCTCCCACTCGCCCAGAAGCCTGAATGTTCTATCAACCTCAGGAACATGGAGACCCAGAGGGGATTTGGAGAGCTGGCTTAATTTCCGGATCCCAGATGGCTTGCCCCGTCACAGGAAGTGGGTGGCTCGGCAAGGCCCTCCGAGGCCCCCTGCCTCCCTCACCCCCGCCCTCTCCTGGTGGTGCCTCCCCCTCCTGCCTCCAGGCCTGCGGGACCCCTCCCTGCAGTTACACCTGAGGCTTCCCAGAAATGCTTCCTGAAAACCCTCCCACAGGCTCCTGGCTGGGCCGGGGGACCCGCTGAGGTCACCTCCGAACCCGGCCCCACATCCTCCCGTGCAGACCCCGCCCCCGCCTCCTAAGACGACCTCAGCGCCCACTCCTCACTTCTCCCCCCTCGCTGATCACTGCCCCTCCTGGGAACGCATCCCCCCTGCCCTCCAAGGCCTTACACGCCTGACGTCCTTCTCTGCTCCCTCTGTCCCCTCACTCGTGAGGCAGGCTCGCCGTGGCCCAGGCCCCAAACCTGTGCCCGCAGCCGGCGTCCTCTGAGCTCTGCCTTCCAAGACCCATGGCTGGCCTCCCCCGTGTCCCCCCTGGGAGGGGTCCGTGTGGGTCTCTCCGGCTGACCCCCGACCACAGGCATGGCCCAGGGCCTCCTCCTTGGGCCTCGACTGGCTCCCTCCCGGTGTCCTCGTCTTGCCCAGGGACCTGTCCAGACCGTTTGGGTTCTCCAGTCTCCCGTCACCGCTGCTTGCCACTGTCCCTGCCAGCCCCCCGGTGGATCATCGTGTATTCGGAAAACGCCAGCCTCCCTGCCGTCGTTCCGGGGGCCGTGCTGGGCTCCAGTGCAGACAGCCCCCTGCACACCTCGGCGTTTCAGCCACCTTGTCCCCACCTTGTTCACGGTCACATCCGTGCCCCTCCCCAGGGCCCCACCTCCAGGGCTCCCGGAGACCCCAGAGCCCTCGGCCAGGACGTCCCACACCCTCCGTTCGGCCCCATTTATCCCACCCGGGTCTTGCCTCCCTTCCCCCCTGCCAGGCTTTCTTCTCCCCACCCTCCATGACTCGCGCTCCACCTCTGTCTCTGCCTCTCTGTCTCTCTGTCTCTGCATCTCTGTCTCTGCGTCTCTGTCTCTGCGTCTCTGTCTCTCTGTCTCCATCTCTGTGTCTCTGTCTATCTCTCCATCTCTGTGTCACTGTCTCTCTCTGTGTCTCTGTCTTTCTGTCTCTGCCTCTGTCTCCATCTATGCGTCTCTCCGTCTCCGTCTCTGTCACTGTCTCTCTGTGTCTCTCCATCTCTGTCCCTGTGTCTCTGTCTCATTTGTGTCTATCTCTCTGCCTCCTCCTTTGTCTCAGGAATTTATTTATTGCCAAAGCGACGTTGCGACAGTGTCACGGGGAACGTTTAAAGGACAGAAGCTTGCTCCCGGCCCTGGGACGAGAGCACAGTGGCTGGTCTTCCCTATTTTTCTTGTTTTCTCTTGGCCTCGGCCAGCGACGTGGTGGGTGAGGTACAGCTCCAGAGGCGGCCTCTCCTCAACACCGCGTCCACGCGGACACGTCCCCTGACCGGTGTCGGCACCGTCCTCCTGCCGATGGCCACGTGCCTGTGTGGACATGTGGCCCGGGGGACGTCGGCACGGGTGGTGGGTCCCCGCCACGGCCTTCGGGGAACAGCCCGGCAGAGCCTCCTTGCTGGGGCCTGGAAGGCACGGAACCCGCACCCAGAGATGCCGGGGACCTCCCCCTGCAGCCACCACGCGGGAGCCAGGCTGGTGTCGCCGGAGGCGGGTCCGCACTACGCCCGTGTGCGGTGGGTCCTCCCTCCAGCGCGCACCTGTTTTAGCGGAAGGTGGGGAAGGGTGACCGCTGTCAGCACTGGGGCCGCAGGCAGAGGGAGGGGGGCAGCGTGACTTCTCCTGGATGCCCCGGCTGGGTCCGTGGAGCTCATGTTCCCTTGTCTTAAGAAACACACGAGGGCCCAGGCACCGCAGAGGCCAGATGTCCCCAGTGTGGCCCCCTGGGAGCAGCCGGGGGAAGGGAACTCGGTGAACGGCCGGGGCCCAGGACGCCGTGCTCCTGAGGATGGGCTCCGTCCTCCACCTTGGCGCCAGCTCCCTGGGTGGCCTCCCGCATAGGGCAATTACCACCTCAGTCACCTCCCACGCGTCTCCGTCCAGAGCCAGGCCAGCCACGGTCCTCGGGCAAGACGCCGCCCACGCGGGCGGGGGGCCGGCTCCCTCTTCCTGGCCCCCTCCTCAAACCCTCCCCCCTCCCTTCTCCCTCCCCCTCCCTCCTGTCTCCTCCACCCCTCCCCCTCCCCCTCCTCCCCCTCCTCTCTCCCTCCTCCCTCCTCCCTCCCTCCTCCCTCCTCCCTCCCTTCTCCCTCCTCTCTCCCTCCTCCCTCCTCTCTCCCTCCTCCCTCCTCTCTCCCTCCTCCCTCCTCTCTCCCTCCCTCCACCTGGCTCCTCACCCAGGTCACCCGGGCTCTGCCCCTCCCACCCCACCTTCGTGTCCTAGGCTGTCCTCCTCATCTATGAGCACAGCCTCCAACACGGTCCTGCCATCTCCGCTCCGACACGGGCCGCCCTCTGTCCCCATCCGCACCCTCAGGAGGGTGCTCCCTCCTCCCCGGACCCCAGGCCGAGGACCCCCAGAGAAGGTGCCCACTCTACCCCACGCTCCACGGGGGGGGGCCCGGCAGCTTCTGGTTGGGTAGAGGCCCCAGTCCCGGGAGAGGGGCCACCCCAGGTGGGCAAGCGAACCCCCTTGGCACAGAGCGCGCCTTCAGGTAGGAAATCGGCTGATGTGCCGGGAGCCACAGCTTTCGTGCGGAGACGGCGGAGGCGCAGGTGCCCGCCCACCAGGCGCCCCGGGCCCGGCTCTCGGCGGGCGAGCCCCCTTCTCCCCGCTGCTCCCCGTGGGCCCGAAGTCAGCCCCTGGCCGGAAGCCCCTCCCCCACCGCGGTGGACTCCCGGTTTACGCCTGGGCTCGGCGCGTGTGGGATGCTCTCTCCATGTCGGCAGGTGACGCGGAGCCTGGCGCCCGCAGGGGCCAGAGCTGCCTCTGGGCTGCCTTGGCCCAGACGTGGTTTCTCAGGCCATGTGGCGGCATCTCTCAGGGGCACGCCCACCGCTCCTCTCCTTCCGGGGGCTTCTGAAAAACACACGGGCCAAGCACCGTTGGTGAGGATGGGACGCGGTGTAGCTGCCGGGGAAAATGGCGCAGCGGTTCCTCGGAAAATTCGGAACGGCATTGCCGTGCGAGCCGGCGACCCCACCTCTCGGCGTATCCCCCCGAAAGCAGGGACTCGGGGGGATCTGTGCGCACCCACGTTCACAGCAGCCTTATTCGCAACAGCCGACAGGTGGAAGCGGCCCGAATGTCCGTCAACGGAGGAGCAGGCGAACAAGCTGTGTGTGTCCATACAGTGGGGTATTCGGGCTTAAAGGGGCCGACGTGGGGCGGTTGCACGGGGTGGGGTTCCAGATGGCAGGCTTCACAGTTGGCTGAGTGAGGTTGGGGCGGCCAGGCCTGCTTAACTCGCAGCCAGTTCCCTTGGATCAGGGAGGTGGAAAAAACCCAAGAATGTGAATAAGTATTTAACTTACAACCTTCGTTAACTGTGTCTCTACATGGCCCGGGAGATGTTAATTTCCTTGTGTCCAGGTCTCACTCATAGTGACAGAAACACTGTCTCTGCCTCCTGGGTCCCCCATGTAGGGAGAGGCTCCCTCCCTTTCTAGGCAAACTAGGAAAATGATGATGGTGATGGTGAGAGTGGAGATGACGGTGATGGTGGTGATGGTGGGTCAGCAGCTGGGCCTACAGCTCTGGGTTTTGAGAACAGTCAGGCTGGAGGGCGAAAATGGGATGCCCTCCCATTGTCTGCGACACTTACGTGGTATTTATCTCAGACCAAGGCCAGGGCCCTCTGTGTGGGGTTTGCAGGGAGGAGACTGGGAAGGACGGGTGTCTGGGACACGGAGAGCGGAGGGACCTGCCTTTCTAGTCTCTTCTGACATCCACCTCACGATCATGTGTCTCGAGCCCGGGTGGCCCTTGGCCGCACGCATGCCTGGGGACGGCAGGGTGGCCGGCCTCCTCCTCCCTCGGCACCGCTCCCCGTCCCGACCACACCCTCGGCAGGACCAGCCCCACGAGGAAGTGCATTCCGGCAGCTTTCAGCTTTCGTCCTGGGCGCTGCGGCTGGGTGGGCGGGAAGGTGGCCCGCCCAGGACCGTGTGTTGTTCCGTCCTCGTTTAGGGCAACGTGAAGCCCCATTAAGCTCTAAACCAGAGACTCAGAACCGCAGGATTCCGTCGTGCCCGGTGGAGCAGAGAATGCTCACTGGGCCCAGACAGTGACCGGCCCGCCGTCCCTCGCTGGGCCCAGACGGTGGCCTGGCTGCGCTCCGCACGTGGACCATGCTGTGCGCGGCTAACGCACCCGCTCTGTGTTTCTGTTCTGCACCACGGCGGTTACCTGGAAATGGGAGGACGGTTCATGACGAAAACTGAGCTCATAAGGTGGGGATTTGCATGAAGCGTTCTTTGACCTCGTTTCTGGGGAGGAAGTAAGAGCTGGGGCGTCTACGTGGGTGACTCCAAACTGCTGGCCCGTGTGTGCCCCGTGCAATGCTGTGTCACTCTCGGTGGCTGGGAGGGACGCAGGGACGAGGGGCTGTGGGGCCAGAGTCTGACCTGTCCCGGCAGGCGGGGTGGGGGTGGGGGTGGGGGGCTCGCCATGCCCTTGGGGGCACCGGCTGCGGCACAGTCCGCTCTTTCTGGAGAAACCGGAAGGAGTGTGGTGTGGACGGCGTTTCCCTTTTTTGATAGTCACACACTTGGATAATAATAAAGAACTGCCCTTAAAAATATCCAAATGCAGAGTTGCCGGGAGGTTTTGTAGAAGACGAGGCTCGCTCAGGGGCGCGTAGGGGCAGCATCCGCTTCTGAGGGGGGCGGTCGGCACGGGCCCGCACGAACAGGTCCCCGGGCCCGGGCTTCGGCCCCGGGAGCCCCTCTGGGTGCCGTGCAGCCAGGGCAGGGGAGGAGGAGCTGGGGAGCCGCACACGAGTCCTGAGGTCTCCCGTCCAAACTGCAGACTGCCACATCCTGTCGCTCTCCACGTGGGCCCCTGACGGGCGGAGGTGACCTCCTGCCTTGTGCCTGAAGCTGGAGGAGGGCCCCTCGCTTGGTGCGGCGTGGTTTGGGTCCGGTTCGAGGTTCATTCTGGGGGAACGGGGGCAGAGCTCGGCCACGGAGCCCCTGCCGCCTGCCCGCGGTGGGTGGGAGTCCTGAGACCTCGGGGCTGAGAAGGGTGGCGGCATCTGATACCCGTTTCCTTGCACTCTCCCGCCAGTGGGAGCTGGGAAGGAGCCACGTCTTGCTGGCCTCTCTCCCGCCTGCGGCCAGGGTCCTGAGTCCTCGGCCACCTGGGCCTGCCCCCTGGAATGTTCTGTACCTGGGAAGTGATGCTCACGTGTGGCCAGAGATGCACGTGGTCTGAAGGTGGCGGGGGAGGGGAGGGAGGGACAGCCAGACCTCCCAGCGCCCCATCTGCCATGGCTCTGGATGCGTCCTGGGACGGCACCCCGCCCCCACAGCCGGCGGCCCCCGCCTCCCATCAAGAGCTGCCTCTGCCCCTGCTCTGCCGGCTTCCCTTATGCTGCTGAGTCACGTCCCGGATCCCACTCTGGGCAGTTGCGACTTCTGGCTGGGTTGTCAGCAGCTGAATGTCCTTCCTGCCCCTTGACAGGAAAGTTGCAGCTCTGGAAAATTACCAGGCCAGGAAGCAAGGGAAGTTTCTGCCCTGGGGAGGCTGACAGAGGAATTTCCCAGGTTGGTCCCAGCCTGCGAGGAGAAATACTGACTCCTGGCAACCTTTATAATTTTTTTTCCTTTAATTTAAGCAGGCTCAATGCCCAGCGTGGGGCTTGAACTCACGACCTCGATATCAAAAGTGGCATGCTCCACCGACTGAGCCAGCCAGGAGCCCCACCCGGTAGCCTTTATTAGAACCAATTTCCTGATTCTGGGGCAGCCGGGAAGGCTGTGTCCCAGACTGCGCTCGTGGACCCAAGCCAGTCTGTTCAAGAGAAACTCGGTCCTTTGTGAGAGGTGGAGACTCTAAGCGGACTCCTTCCAGAAAGCACGGGAACCCCCAGTGACGGCCTGAAGTGACTAAAACACGGCCAGGAGGCACATCCCTGCCCCAGCCCTCCCTAGGCAAACTTCGTGTTCAACGCACCTGAGAGTCAGGTAAATACCGATAGCAGGTTAAATACGAGTTGAACCATTAGAACAGAAAATACAGCTGCCGAGCAGCCCAGAGAGGCTGCGGGTTCCGGGAGGGGCAGGCCCAGCACTGACTGAGCTCGCCGCCCGGCACAGGTCGTTCGCTTCTGTAGGAACCACTGATCTGGACACCCGCCTCCCCCCCTCTGTCTCTCTGCCGCTGGCCCGCGTGTTTGTCGCACCCACGTGGGTGTCGCATGGCGCACAGTTCCGGGGAAGGCTCCCGAACGCTCCTGAGGAGAAGCCACTGAGGAGTTATGCACAGCTCAGCCCTGGACGCAGCACGCGAACCTGATGAGCGGAGCTGTGGACAACCCCAGCAACCTGACGGGGGCCCCCGAGCAAGGGGCCTCGAGGCCAAGTTTGATACTGAAAGAGAAAGCCGGCTGACAGAGGCACATGTGGCACCTGAGGATGCCTGCAGGGTGACATCCACCCGTCTGAGCTGCTCTGCCGTCCAGCACCCAACGGGAGGGCCAGTACTCAGGCAGGCCTCAGTTTGCCCATCTGTAAGATGGGGACACAGCCGCGCTGCAGGGAGAGCAAAGGAGGCTGTGCCACCAGAGGCAGGGGCCGCGTGAGCCGTCCGCAAGGGTCCTGGGGCCACCCTCCCAGCAGGTGCTCACAGTTAAGAAACACAGACTTAGACTGTATCTCTTCCTGCTTCAAACCCTCCACGCTCCCGGGAACCTCCCCATGCTCAGCACCCACACTGCTTCCCTCAAAGGCCACATGAGCCTCCTGTTGCTGCTGTGACAAATCACTGCGAGCCCAGGGCTGAAAACGACACACGGTCCCAGGGCCGAAGTCCAACCGGCCTCACCGGGCTGCAGGTGTCCACAGGACGGAACTCCTTCCGGAGGCTCCAGGAGAGAATCCGGGTCCTTGTCTGTTCCGGCTCCTGGGGGCAGAGGCCTGGGGTGGGGGGCATGGAGTCTCCACAGAAGCACGGTGAATAGAGAAGAGTCGAGCTCTGGGCTCCTGGGGCCCTCGCTGGAGGACTTGTCGCGTCCTCCGCTCCCCATCAGAGTGGGTCTCCGAGAGTGGCCGGGTCGGTCTGGTGCGCCAGCTCACGCGGCCTTGGAGTCCTTGCTCATCCCTCAGAACGCCGAGTGTCACCTTATGGCCGTTAACCCAGGTGGGCTGCCTGCAGGCGGGGGGCTGGCAACATGGGTTTTGAAACCCCAGTCCCATTCGGCAACCACAGAGTGCTTTAATCTGACTTTAATTAGGTCAGATTTAAAAATTTTAATGACAGGGGGTGCCTGGGGGGCTCAGTTGGTTAAGCATCGACATTGGCTCAGGTCATGATCTCACGGTTCGGGGGCTCGAGCCCCGCGTCAGGCTCTGTGCTGACAGCTCGGAGCCTGGAGCCTGGTTTGGATTCTGGGTCCTCTCTCTCTGAACCTCCCCTGCTCTTGCTCTGTCTCTGCCTCTCTCTCAGAAGTGAATAAACATTAATAAAAAAATTTTTTTTAGGTTTTAATGACAGTTCAGTTACTGAAAACTTTTATGTATGTTTGGAACAACTTAGGTAAATGAATGTCCCTTTTGGACTATAAATCTTATGAAATGTAAGTACAATCAATCATATCTGATAACAAGTTTAGCGAGTGAATTGAAAAGTGCGGTAAGTGTAACAAAGACACTGGACTTTGAGGACTTATAGAAAAAAAGGAAAGTATCCCACCAATAATTCCTTATATTGATCACATGTGTAAGTGGTAAGTTTGGGCTCTATTGGATTAAATAAGATATTCTTTCTCTTTTCCCTTAAGACAGATCCTGCTCAGCCCAGGTAAATAAAACGTATTATTACAGTTAACTTCGCCCATTTCTTGTAAAATCACCCACGTGGCTCCATTATATTTTTATTGGACTGTTTCATTCCGGGTGCGCAAAGTGTAAAACACCGAAGCAAACCCCGGCGGTTTTGCGGCGCCACCTAGTGGGACCGCGGAGAGAGTGCGTTCTCTGGAGAGCGGGCGCGTGGGTGCCGGAGTGCGACCCCCGGGGGCGGCGGGGGGGTGAGCAGGGCTCGGTCCCCGCGCCCGAGCGGGAGTCCGGCCACCGTCGCCGCAGGGGCTGGAGGCCTTTCCTCCAAACCCCGAAGACAACTGCAAACAGCAAGGCTGGCGCAGCGGGGACCAGCCGCGTGCAGTGGCCTGGGCCTCAGCGCGCCCGGGACGCGGGCACCAGGTCTGGCACCAGAACCTTCCAGCGGCCCCGCTGCCCTCCGCGTCCTGTTGCAGCCTGTGGGCTCGGAGCCCGTTCCGAGCCGGGGACCGCGGGCACCGCGCCTCAGTCTCCCCACCCGCCCCCGGCCACCCGGAGCCGCACGCGAACGGGGCACCTCGTGCCAGCCGACCCCACCTGTGCCGCCCCAGGCCCCCCCCCTCCCCAGCCCACCGAGCGGGAGGCCAGTGCCTGCGTGGGGCTTGGGCAGGAGGCCATCCCCCTGCTGGGCTCGCAGCCCTGCTTGGGGGGGGGGGAGGGGAGAGGGGGTGCGGCTCCCGCCCCCTCGGGGAAGGTCCCGGCTCGGCTTCCTCACCCTCCCATCAAAGCCACTTCCGGGCGCACCGTGACCCCGCATGACTCAGCCCAGGCCTCCGCGCTCAGGAAACGGCAGGTGACGCAGGGTCACAGTGAAACCACCGTGACTGTGACCCGGAGCTGGAGTGGAAACGTTTGAGGAGCCGTAAATCCTTCCTGGGAAACTCCCCGGGCTTCGCGGGGGGCCGAGCCGCCAGACTCCGGCCTGTGCCGCGTTCGCGTGCGGCCCCGGGTGGCCGGGGGGCGGGCGAGGAAACCGAGGGGCCGCGCCCGCGGTCCGGAAACGGGCTCCGAGACCGCGGGCTGCAACGGGACGGGCGTCCAGCGGGGCCGAGGAGCCCCTGGAAAGTTCCGGCGTCCCGGGTGCCCCGAGGCGCCGCGCCCTCCTCTGCCCCCTGGAGGCCGGCGAGCCTGGGGACGCCCCCGGGGAGGCACCGGCAGCCTCTCCACGCCGCGGATTCCAGGCAGCTGGCTTTCCCCGCGCCTCCCTCCCGGATCGCGGGCAGGGACCCCGGGGGACGGCAGCCTGGCTGCACGCTGCGGGGGTTTCGGTCACCGGTGTTTCCCTACGCGTGGCTTCCACCGCCCACACCGCAGGATCGCTGCGCGCAGGAGGCGGGGCGGGCCCTTCTGGAATCCAGCGCCCGCCCTTCTCTGGGGAGAACACACAGCAAAGCAGGGGGAAAGGCAGGTGCTCCAGCTGACCCCACCCACCCCAGGCGCAGACACTCCCGGACCCCACAGTCCCTACAGCAAAGGCAGCACAAATGCCTCAGTCTTGCCTTAAAAACCAAACCCAACCCAACATTTTTCAAAAAGAAAGCCTGGGCCGTGCTGCTGTTTTCATCACCGTCTCGAAGGTGTGCGTCTCGACGCAGCGGCCGGACGGGTGTGGACAATGGCTGCCGTCACCCTTCCCGGTGCCCAGTCGGGCCTTTCCGAGGGCTTGCCACCACCCGGCCCTGCGGAGCTGCCATCCTGGCTCGGGGAGGCGCGGCATCGAGGTCTGGCCCAGGGCCCCGTGGGGCCTGCGGGCCCTTTTTCTGGCACCTTCCCTCCCCTCCCGGGGCCGGACCCCCCTCTGCTGGCTCTCACAGGCTGTGCGTGCAACTTGGGCATGGCTAGGGGTCTTCTCTACATATAAACGCTACCTTTCTGACAGTTTGAGAAAGAGTAGAAGGGGAGGCAAACGCTCAGCCGGGTCCCCCCAGCGCCGGGCTCTCTCCAGGCATGTGATGCACACGCCTGCCGCCCAGAGGGAGGGGCCCCGCTCGTTCATTCGCTTTGCTGTAGGCCATTGTCCAAACACGCACAGTTTACCCATTGAGTTGTTCGCGGGCACTTGGGCTCCTACCACTTTGGGGCTGTTTTGAACGGCACCGCCATGCCTGCGGGAGCGGCCACACTCCGCGTGTGCACTTCCGATGGAAGCGGGTGCCCCAGCGTTGTGGCTCCAGGATACGCACGTGCCTCGCCTGGATCTGTGTGATCCGTGCCAAGCAACGTTCCCTTGGAAAGAGGCTGTGTTCTTCTCGAATAAATACAGCAGCAATACCCAGGTTAGCCGTAGCATGGGTGTTTATCAAGTCCTTCCAAAGCGGATCCCAACTCTGTGAGGTGCATCGAGGGGGCAGACACGATCACTTCTGTGGTGTCACAGATGAGGATAAAGTGAGAAGTCGGGTGGCTCGCCCTGAGTCCATCGCTAATGAGCGGGGAGCCTGAATCCCACCCGCTGGGCGCTGGTGCTGAGGTGAACAGTCTTCGTTCCCATCATTTACCTCTCCATCACTCACATTGCCTTGTAAAAAACCGGTTTTAATTGCAAGGGGACTATGGTAATGGTTGTCCCGCCGCGCCCCGGCTCTTTCCTCCTCTGTTATGACAATAACCCGCTTGCTAAGCGGATGCCCGTCTTCCCTGTGTTTGCAGCCCCGTTCGGGTGCGTGCCTCCTTGCACTACGATCCTGAATAACTCCGTTGGAAGTGATTTATAGAACAAAGTCAGTGGGAACAGATAGAGGAGTCATCAGCAGGACACTGACCGGCCTGTCTTGTAATTTCTTCTGATTTGCCGCGAGTAAGTTTAGGAAGGCCCGCAGCTCACCCCGGGCACGGGTGGGGACAGCCCTGAGCCCTTGGCCGCCCGCCTGTCCGACTCTTACAGAACTGCGTGCGCATCTGCCCACTGTTTCTGGAACTCTCTTCACCCCACTCGGCCGTGCTCGGGGTTACATGCTTCGTCAGTGAGCATTCTTTTACAGCATTTCAGTGGCTGCGTACGATTCTCCCACAACCTGCTTATCCTCGGAGACCGTTTCCAGCTTCAGGTGCTATGTGGAGCGACGGTGCTGGATGCAAATCTTCCCGAGGGAATGCATTTTTTACGGACATATTTCTATGAATTTTATTAGGATTTCGGTTCATTGTATCTAAATGTGCCCCGTTGCCTTGCCCCCACCCCAGCCTCCGTGCCGCAGGGCGTAAGGGGTCTTTTCTCTGTTCTTTGGCCAGAATTGGTTTTATGACTTAAAACATTGTTTGCCAGAAGATAAATTGAACGCCATCGATGATTTTGTGGCATTTCTCTGACTCCAGCGAAGTGAAGCATTGGTCATGAGCTCAACTGGCCGCAGTGCAGTTTGTGAAATGCCTGTTCAAGTCTTTTGCCCATTTCTTGTGGGTGCACTTGTCCTTTAAAAATGTAGTGCTTTAAGGGCGCCTGGGTGGCTCAGTCGGTTAGGCGTCTGACTTCCACTCAGGTCATGATCTCGCAGTTCGTGAAGTCCCTCGTCTGGCTCTGGTCTGATGGCTCAGAGCCTGGAGCCTGCTTCGGAGTCTGTGTCTCCCTCTCTCTCTGCTCCTCCCCTGCTCACGCTCTCTCTCTCTCTCTCTCTCTCCAAAAGAAACATTTAAAAAAATTTTTTTTAAATGTATTGCTTTATAAGATCATTACTAACCATTTGTGACATATATTGAAACACTTTCTCCTGGTTTGCCATTTGCTTCTAATTTTGGTTTATGGTAACTTTAACCATTCAGATGTTTTACGTTTTTATGTGGTCAAATAGATGAGTCTTCCCTTTTGTGGTGCTTGGAAAGGACTCACCATCCCAGAGCAATAAAATAACTCACCGTGTCCCTGTTATTTTATCTGTCTGGCGGATTTGGGTATACGGTGACGTGAGGCTTCTAAACTTTGGTTCCAACTGCACATTTAAATAATTAGCTGAGGGTCTGGCACTGGTGACCCACGATCGCAGATCGCGTGTAATTATACGGTTTGAAAGCGATAGAGGCTAATGTTTTCTAGAGATCTTCATCGACAGCCCTGAATAAACTCATTTGTCCGTGTCCGTGGGGTTGGAGACAATGATTTTCCCCCAACTGGAGATCTTTCAGCTACTGGGCAGTGACCCCTGAGGTTGGGGTCTGTCTCAGGGCCACCACCGCCCCCCACATACACACACAAGGTCGCAGACGGAAGGGAAGAGCCCGAAGCAGCGTCCTTGCACACATGCCGGGTGTGAGTGTGGCCTGGGCTGCGTGGCTGCGTCTGGAGATCAGTCCCCAGGGGCCAGGCGGGCACCCAGGAGGGTGCGGGCCGGAGTGAAGGCCGCCTCGCACCGGGCGGAGCCGCCTGGGAGGACGCCCCTGCTCGCGACGCCGGGCTGCCTGGAAAAGACCTGACTTGTGGGATTTCATAAATCAAGATGATTTTCGTGTCGAGGGTTGAAAATTGATTAAAATCTGAGCTGTCACGTGTCGTATGGATCCGGGAGGCCGGTCTCCCTCAAGCTGTCTCTGCCAGAGTCCCGGGTATCAGCAGTTTTCCCGGAAAGCAATCTTTCCACGTTTAGCGTCGGTGCAATTACCGTGACGCCGTGGTGGCCGCGGGCCTGGCAGGCGGGGGCTCGGTGACTGGGGTTCGCACAGCTCCCGGCCCTGCTCCGCTCCTGAGAACCTTGGCCGGGGGACCCGTAGGGCAAAAGCTGAGTTGGCCGGATGCCTCAGGACCTCCCTGCCACGGGGACGGGGGCTCCCGCTGACGTCAGATCGCTGGGCCGGGTTCGCGCTGGGGCGGGGGCCTCAAAAGAGCTGACCGGTCGCTCTACCCTTGTGCCAGGCTCCCTTCCGCCCCCGATAGAGGTCGTGCGGTGTCATCACCCGCTTCCGTGAGCAGGGGCCTCGAGGGGGGCCCCCCGCGTCCACCAGCCCGCGGAGTTTTGGTGACCGTGAAGCCAAGGCCCGGACCGAGTGTGGGCGTCTGGCCCGTGTGCTCGTGCTTGGCCGTCACCTGACGAGGACGGGCCCTGGGCTCCCGCCGGTCCCAGAAGACTAAGGGGGACGGGAACGGGAAGGAGATGCTCCTTCCCACCCGCCACGGGCCGGGTGACTGCCACGCTGCCCGGCTTGGCCGGCAGGTTCCTGGTGCCCGCCTGTTGATTCGGCTCCTAAAGGCTTCGGTGTCCGTGGACTTCTCTCGTTCCCCACCCCCTTCCTTTCTCTGAGACGCGAACGAGTGGCAGGGAGCCCCTCCGGGTCCGAGGAGCAGACCCCACAGCGACTGGCGAGCTGCCCTCTGCACTCCGGCACCGGGCCGCCCCCTGCCCTCGACCCGCATCCCGCCTGCCCTCCGCTCCCAGCCGAAGGGCTGCGGGGGGAACGGCTGGGCCGTGGTCCCCGGTCGCGGGGCCGGGGCTCGGGCGCCTGCACGTGTGCAGCGGAAGCCAGAGGGGCTGCCGGGGTCTTCCTTCAGGCGGGGCCCCCGACGGAGGCCACGGTGCTCACGGCCCCTCATGCCGCGCTCCCGCCGACCCCGCAGATCCTCCGGTGTCCTGAGCGAGGCGGGCGGTCCACACCGGCCAGCTGCCACCCGGTCCTCACCCACACGGGCCCGTCCGCACAGCCGCTCGGGGACACCGAGCCAGGACCCGCATGCCGGCCCGGAGAGGCCACCGGAAGCCTGCCGGCCCCTGGCGGGGCGGGGGTGCCTTCTCGGGTGGCTTCTCCTGCCCCAGCCCGGCGCCGGTGGGGGTCCCGACCTCACCCACCTCCTGTCCCTGGCCGTTCTCCGTACAACAGCCGTGAGGGTAAACCATCATTCTTTTCGTGGCCGAGGGCTCTCAAGCCCGACTGCGTGTCTGCCCACACAACCCCTGCCCGTTCATCCTCGGGCGGCCCGGGAACCTGTATTTTTCTCGCTGTGGGATTTTGTGCTGCGTGGACTGCTTGCACACGTCACAAAGTTCCAGACCCACGCGGGGCGGCCGCGCGCCTCCCAGCCCCTCCCTTCTTCTAGAGCTGAAACGTGTAACATCAAAGCGAAGGCTCGCTGGTGTCTGCGAAACCGTATCTCCTCAGTAAATTTTCAAGTTGTGATTTATTTTCCTCCTTCCTGTTTTAAACACACGTGGAAAATTTTAGAAGGGTTTCAATTTACAGAAATGCTGCAAAGAGAGGGTGGCGAGTCCCCACGTGCCCCCAGCCAGATGCCCTGCCGCTCCCGTCTTGGGTCACGATGGTACGTTTGTCACAGGGAAGGAGCGTGTGAACCCGTGATGGGAAATGGGCTTTGCTGACGTCCCACTGTCCTCCTTCTGTGCCAGGACCACATGACGCTTGGTCACCACGTCTCCTCGGGCCCCTCTCGGCTGGGACACTCTCGGACTTTCCTTGTTTTGGGCGACCTTGGCAGCTGTAAGGAGGATTGGACCGGTGTTTTGTAGAATGTCCCTCAAGTTGGATTTGTCAGAGGCTTTTCTCACGATGGGGTCATGGCATCTTCTCCGCTGCCTGGCGTGGGCCCAGCGAGCCCACGCCGCCCCATCCTGCCCCTTCAGCTTGAACACAGGCTGGCCGGCCTCCCTCGGTTGCAGGTGGCGGAAAACACAACCCGGAAGGTCAGGGCAGGCTGATTTCAGGTACGGCTTGATCAAGGGTTTAGAAGGTGTGGTGCCTGGCTGGCTCAGTCGGTTGAGCGTCCGACTTCATCTCAGGTCACGATCTCCCAGCTTGTGGGTTCGAGCCCCGCGTCGGGCTCTGTGCTGACAGCTCGGAGCCTGGAGCCTGTTCGGATTCTGTGTCTCCCTCTCTCTCTGCCCCTCCCCTGCTCATGCTCTGTCTCTCTCTCTCAAAAATAAACATTTTATTTAAAAAGGATTTAAAATGTATTGCCAAGATGAGATTTCTCCTCTCTCTGTCCCACCCACATCGGCTCTGTCCTCAAGAACCCACTTCACTGACATGGATGCAGTCCCCGAATCACCCCCCTCCCCAGGGTCACGTGCCCGCCCTGGATGGCAGCCAGGCAGCCGAGCCTGTAACACGTGGGCTGGAGGAGCAGCGGTGGATCCCCAAGGCAAAACCAGTCCACCACCGTAAGGGGGGGCGGCCCTCCACTAAGGTCTTCTGCAGCGGGGAAGGGATTCCCAGCAGCCCTGGCCCCACTGGGCCTGCAGCCCAGAGCTCTGCTGAGGAGGCCACGAGGAGGCAGGGGTAGGACATGTGCCCTCAGCCCCGACGCAGATCGTTACACAGCGTGAGATGCAGCGTTCGCGCCCCCACGATAATTCTCCAGGCGAGTGACGTGGAGCGAGTGGATGTTCAAACGCGGCCGTGGCTGGCCCTGCATTTGGGGCCGAGTGACACGGGGCACGGGCAGGATGGACGAGGCCCGTGTAACCCATCAGGAACCCTTCGGGGAGGTGACTGTTGCTAGGTCCCTTGAATGGTATTTAAGGAGGAAACGAATTTGTAAAATTATCTAAATGTGCGGCCCAATGGACACACGGCGGCCCTCCGGGTCTTCAGCGGGAAATGACCTGGGACTTGGCCGGAGCAGGGCTCAGAGAGTCTGCCCCAGTGGCGGGATGGCAGACGGTGTCTCGCGCCTGCATTAAGGCCAAACAGAGTGGTCACGTTTAGAAAAGGGTGTCACCCGAAAGTGCTCTGTTCCTCACTCACGAAATCATGGCAGCGAGGCTCGAGCCTCCACCAGTGTCTTAGAAGGCTGCTACCGCAGGTGTGGGGAAGAACCTTCTGGAAGAGGGCGCTTTCGCTGCACTTCCCCAAAGTGGAAAAGTGTGAATTTCCCTGGGACACCGGCCTATTAGGAGGCCACAGCGTGACCTCAGAGAAGTGCGGATGGTAAGTACGAGAAATGTCATTCAGAAGGGCCACTGTGGGCTCCCCCAGCCACCCGCTGGGCTCCCTGACCACTCACCCCTGCGGCCCGCCGGATATGGAGCTAGGTCTGTATGTCCCTGCCCCGTGAGGACAAGGACTGGCCTGCGGAGCAACCTGGCCCAGAGCCTGGGCAAGTGCCAACCCCAGGAGTGGACGACAGGCCATCTCCGAGAGATGCTGAAGTACAAGGGTGGCTGGGGAGGGACATCGGACCCCAACAGGGTCCCAGGTGGGGGCGTGACAGGAGCTGGCAGGTGTCTGGGGCCGAAGGGTCCCATCAGTTCCATCTTCCGTCTCAGGGCCCGCCCACTCCACCTCTGTCCGTCCCACCCTGCCTCTCCCCTGCCCGCCCCTGAGCCTCTCCCGGAACTTACCCTCTGCAGACAGGGTTGTGAGTCGGTGCCTGGAGCTGGCTACACTGGGGTTGCTCTGGACACTGAGCACTGTCGGTGCAGGAGACTGGCCCTGGGGACCGTCCAGGACAGGAGGGGGCGCTGAGCATAGAGCCTGCTGCGGGGGGAGGAGCGAGGGGCTCGGAGCATTGCCCGGCACTGAAAGGAAACAAGGGGGCGCGGCTGGTGGGGCAGGAGCGCCCTGGAGGCCCCGCCACCCTGCAGTCCCGAGTCCTAAACCGCTTCAGGGCCTGTGCCTCCAGGATCAAGGCCAGCAGGGCTTTCCCCCTAGCCCCCGCCCCCCACCCCGCCCCGCCTCCCCCCACCCCGTGCTCTCCGCTGCCCTGCCCTCCGACTCCAGCCTGGGCTGAGACCCTGCCCTCCTTCCGCCTCCCTCACTGCTGGGCCAGGATGGGCAGCGTGTGACCTGCCGTGACCTACAGGTCTGCCTGGGCTGGTGGGGCAGGGGCACTTACCTGGGACACCCGGCTGGGGGCTGCGGGAGAGTCTGACCTGTGTTGGCTCAGCCTGCTGTGCGCACACTTCCCACGTCCAGGCTCTGAGCCGGGGGTCCCCGGCTCCCAATCTGGTCCTGGGCCAACCTCGGGGGGGGGCACATGTTCCTACAGGTGTCCCCTTGGGTGTCCCCCCAACCCCCAGGGTACATAGTTGAAGAATCACACTCCTGCTGAGCACAGACCTTGGAAATGGAAGGAACAGAGAGCCCAGCCAGTTGGTGGGACCGTGGCGGAACTTGGGCCCTTTTAGTGGCTCAGCGCCCACCCCCACCCAGGAAGGAGGTCCCTGTGTGGCTTGTCCGAGCCCTGGCCCACAGACTCTGAGAGCAACACACGAGGTCATCTTACAACCTGAGTCTCGGTGCTTGTGATGTGGTAGTCATGGGAACAACGTTTGAGGTCTGGGGGCAGGCCCTGGGACATCTGGGGGCTGATCCCGGTGGGCTGTCGGGGGAGGCCCTGGGGGTCTTACAGCGGCACTTGCTAGCCAAGCATCTCCTGCAGCAGCCTAGCTGACATCCTTTGGTTGAAGCAAATATCGGCCTTGGGGGCTCACCTCCCTCCAACCTCGCCCACACGTGCTCTGGGTACATGGTGCGTCTCCTGCCACAGGGCCTTTGCACACGTAGGTCTGGCCTTGGGGAAAGCTCCCCTCACCCCGCATGGGTGAGGGCCTCCGTTATCCACTGCCCCTGTACCCCAAAACTCTTCCTGTTCCCATCAGGTCTGTGCCTACTGTTTCCTGCTGGGGACATTATCTGGCACATAATAGGACCTTACTTTGTATTTGTGAATAAAAAGTGAATGGGGTGACATTCATGCGGCCCGAGCGCCCAGTCCCTCCGTGTCTGTGGTTGAACGTGGGCCCCGCCCTCCCACCTGGCCTCCGGAGCTCACGGCCCAGAGGAGCTGGGCCCCCCAGGCTCTCCGCTGCCAGGATGTGACCTCCCCCCACCATGTTGTGAGTCCTCAGTCCGCGGCTGACCTCTTCGTTGAGATCCTGAACCTGAGAATTCTCAAGACACTGCCTTCTCCCCTCTCCCCTAAGACAGCTAACCCCTGGGACGAGAGCTTCCTGCCGAAATCCCAAAGAGCCCATTTTATAGGCTTCTTTTATTTGGAAGCACTCTCTGGAAAGCTGACCTTTAGGACACACTTCCCCCTCTACCGTTCAAGGTTTCAAGTCGGCACACATGGGTCGCTGAAGGGAATGTGGTTTGTCACACTGGATCAGGACAGGGGCCCCCTCGGGCTGTGTGACCCCAGCAGGTGTGCCGAGGGCTCTGTGGGGGGCGGGGGAGTTCCCTGGTCACCGGTCACCGCAAAGGTGAGAACGTAACTACCCGTGAGCAGACCCACATCGTGCAGCCGGCCAGGCCCAGGGTCCCCAGAGAGGAGACGGGGGGGGGGGGCTGAGGCACGGGATTCCCGGGGGCTGCAGAGGGGAGCTCGGGGGTGGCGTGGGGAGGGGGCCCAGACGCACTGGCGGGGCCCCGGGGCAGCCAGTGATCTCATCAGAGCAGATCAGAGGGTTCCACCCAGGTGCGGGGTGGGGTGCTGTGTGTCCGTGACAAGGGGGGAGGGAAGGGGGGCGGGGCTGCCTGGGGGTGCTCTCGCCCGCAGGAGACCCAGGCGGGGGAGCCCCGACGGGGGGTGCGGGAGCTGGCAGAGTGGGCTGGGACACGGGTTGAGGGGCACCCCTGAGATCGCTAGCGGACGGGCCAGCGGGAGCCGGATGCTCAGGCCTTGAGTTCGGAGGCGAGTAAGGGTGATGACAACTGGGGGACAGATGCCGGCTGGTGCTGATGGGGGCTGACGGGGCTGCAGCTGTGGAGAAGGACGGCCCTGGCCCCAAGGGAACGCTGCCCGGGGGACGTGGCCTTATTCTAGACTCGGCGGGGGAGGGATGCCCAGGTCCTCCCTGACCTCACTATTCTCCCCAAAAGGGGACAGCAGATCTGGAGGGACTGTAGCGTGTGGGTGGCCCAGGCTGCAGCCTCCAGATGGCCAGTGTGTGGTTTGGGGCCGCGGGCCCTCGCTGTCCCCTCTTCCCGGCTCCTGCTGCTGGGGGGCAGGGAGGGGCCCGCAGGGGAGGTGGGCGTCGTAGTGAACAGGCAGGGAGGGGCCAGGTTCACCCCCATCCGGATGTGCCCTCCGTCCCGGCCTGCCCACCGTCCCTCGGAGGCCGGGCAGGTCCTACAGGGGGGGCACGGCCCGCACGTGCGTGCGCACTGTGGCTGCCACACCGTCCCCGCCCGGCCGCCGCGTGACGGGGATTGTCGTCCGCGTCCGCACGGAGCCTCGCCCGCGCTGGCACACTCAGGGGACGCTTTAGCCAAAGGCCATTAAGCTGTCACGCTCCATATGTCTCACGTCCTTCTTCCGGCCCCGTGTGCGTGCGACGCCTCTGCCTCCCGTCTCCTCCTCTGCACTGAGTCACCGCCGTCCGGCCGGACAGCCCCCCGGCTCTGAGCTCACCGGCCCCGCCATCACCGAGCCGCCCCGGAGCGGCGGCGTGGGGCCGAAGAGACCGGGTCCTTCCTGCAAGGACTCAGCCGGCCCAAGCGGCTGGAGGAGCTCAGAGAACGCGGGGCCGGGGCAGTGCCTCCGTGTGACGACGGAGCGGGGACGAGGTCCGGAGGCCCCAGCTCGGGTTCCGAGTCCGGCCCTGCGCCTCCCGTCCCCACGGCCGTGGGTGTGCCGCTCCGGGCTGCCCGCGTCTGAGGATGCCGGCCCGACGTGTCGACACGAGGGGGCCGATCCCCACTCCACCCGACCCGGCCTCTGGCCGCAGCCTCCCCGCCAGTTGCGGGTAAGCAACAGCCAACTGCCAGGAGAGGAGTCCTCACCACCTGCCTGAGATGCCAGCACCGCCCGGGGTGGGGGGGGTGCGGGGGTGGGGGGGGTGGGGGGGTGCGGGGTGGGAGGTGGGGGGGTGGGAGGGGTGGGGGGGTGCGGGGGTGGGGGGCATGGGGGAGGGGGGGGGGAGGGGGTGGGGGGGTGGGGAGGGGGGGTGGGGAGTGGGGGGGGTGGGGGGTGCGGGGGTGGGGGGCATGGGGGAGGGGGGAGGGGGGGGTGGGGAGGGGGCCCGCACCCAGCGGGGGCCCACGCTCACTCGCCCTCAGGCCTCAGAAAGATCCTCCTGCAAGCGTCACGGGCAGGAAACCCTCGAAGGAGCACAGAGGTGGCGTCTCCCACGCGGCCAAGGTGCGGATTGGGCTACAGCCCATCCCTCCACTAATCACAACGGAAATCCACGCAAAATGCAAACGAAAACTTCTGCCGAGGACGCGGTGAAGTGCGCAGAACTTCTGGGTTTTCCCGGCGGCTCTGCCCAGGAGGCGGGGCCCGGCCTCGGGTCAGCGCGGCCACGAGAGAGGCTCTGATTGTGATAGAAACCCCCTCCTTTCCAGGGAGAGAAACAGGGAGAGGGGCTCCTGCGGGCGGGGGGGGGGGCGAGGACCCAGGGAGGGAGGGAGCCGACAAGAGGGTCCCCTAGTTCTGTGTCTGGCCCCGCACCCACCTCAGAACAGCCCCGGAGGGTGCACGTGTGAGGCCCACAGAAGGCGAGGTGAACCCGCCTCCACGCCACCAATGCCAGCATCTCCAGAGGATTAAAACAGGACCCGGCATCTATGCAGCACGGCATTCCAGTGCTCACGATGTGAAACAAAATCGCTCGACAGAAACCAGGAAAATGGGGGCCCCCGGGCGACTCGGTCGGTTAA
Organism: Felis catus; assembly: GCF_018350175.1. NCBI lineage: Eukaryota > Metazoa > Chordata > Mammalia > Carnivora > Felidae > Felis > Felis catus. The sequence continues at coordinate 1,474,024 of NC_058370.1, forward strand.
GCGTCTGACCCTTGATTTCGGCTCAGGTCGTGATCTCACAGTTCTTAAGATCGAGCCCCGTGTCGGGCTCTGTGCTGACAGCATGCAGGCTGCTTGGGATTCTCTCTCTCTTCCTCTCTCTCTGCCCCTCTGCTCTCCTCTCTCTCAAAATAAATAAATAAACGTAAAAAAAAAAACAAAAAACAGGAAAAAGATCAATCCTCAGGAGGAGGGATGATGGATGGCCAGATGCCAGCCCTGGGTATGACCAGGTACTTACAGCTGGCGTCCTGACTGTGTTTTGTGAGACCTCTGTCTCTCTGTCTCTCTGTCTCTCTGTCTCTCTGTCTCTCTCTCTCTCTCACACACACACACACACACACACACACACACACTGTATGATAAGAAATTAATAGGGGCGCCTGGGTGGCGCAGTCGGTTGAGCATCTGACTTCAGCCAGGTCACGATCTCACGGTCCGTGAGTTCGAGCCCCGCGTCGGGCTCTGGGCTGATGGCTCAGAGCCTGGAGCCTGTTTCCGATTCTGTGTCTCCCTCTCTCTCTGCCCCTCCCCCATTCCTGCTCTGTCTCTCTCTGTCCCAAAAATAAATAAACGTTGAAAAAAAAATTAAAAAAAAAAAAGAAATTAATAAGAATTCTCAGCAGAGAGGTAGGAAACATAAAAAACGAATGAGTATTTTCGAATCCAAACATGCAAGGTCTGAAAACCCCTGATGGAGTTGAGAGCAGAACAGGGATGAAAGAGGAAGCCAGTGAACTTGAAGATAAACAGAAAAGACCCAATCCGAAGAAGAGAGACAGGAAGTGACAGCTGAGTGGAGGCTCAGGGGCCAGCGGGCACGACCTCAGAAAGTCCAGGCGGAGGGAAGAGAGGTGGGGAAGGGATTCAAAGGAATAGTGGCGGGAAACATCCCCAATTTGGTGAGAGAAACGCGTCAAAACGTTGCAGAAGCTCAGAGAATCCCAAAGAGGATGAACTTAAAGAAAACCACACTGAGAAACATAATAATCCCTGAAAACCAAAGCAAACGTCTTGGAGGCAGCTAGAGAGAAACGACACGTTGCAGTCACCGTCCGGTGATTCAGTCGCCGCACGTCGCGGGGACGAGGCGCAGGGAAGCGGCGCCCGGAATGCGGAAAGAAAAGCGCTTTGGCCGAGTTTCATTTCCGGTGACTACCTCTTTCAGGAATGAAGGTAAAGATCATCCCAGGTGAAAGAAGCCCGAGAGAATCCCCCACCGCAGACCGTCTGCTCCCGAAATGGCGCGGGGGCTCCCCAGGCTGGTGGCGAGCAGCGCCGGGGAGGGGTGGGGTGGGGGAGCAGCGCCGGGGAGGGGTGGGGTGGGGGGAGCCGCCTTCACAACAGAAATGTGGTTCCCTGAGTAAACACAGGAGTCTGCTTCCCTCCCCCTTTGAAAAAATGGTCGCACTGCGGTGAGATGGTCAGCCCTCGTCGAGGACACACCGGGGGCAACCGCGAAGGCCAGCGGGGCCGGGGCGGGGGGTGGGGGGCCGAGCCGGGATCCGCAAGCCCGCTCTATTTTACGGGAGGGGGTAAAGACGCAGGGTACTGACAGTGAAAATGACAGAAGAAGAGACAGCCGAAACGCCGGCGAATGCCTGACCACGCCATACTAAGCAAAATATTCGTTACAACAAATAAACGAACCCAGAGGAGAGAGGCAGAAAACAAAGAAGACGACAGACCTAAACCCAGACACGTGGATAATTACATCAAGTGTTAATGGGTTAAACATTCCCATTAAAAGGCAGAGACCGGGGCACCTGGTGGCTCAGCCGGTTAAGGGTCCGACTCGTGGTTTCGGCTCAGGTCGTGATCTCATGGTTGGTGAGTCTGAGCCCCGGGTTGGGGGCTCAAATCCCTGCTTGGGATTCTCTCTCTCTCCCTCTCTCACTCACTGCCCCTTCCGCGCATGCTCTCTCTCTCTCTCTCTCTCTCAAAATAAATAAATAAACTTAAAAAAACTAAAAACTAAAATAAAACGAACACCAAGTTAGCCTTCCCACATGTGTTGGCATCTCCACTACGGCGTTAACGTGCGTTTGATAATTAAGGATCCCAAACATATTTTCAGGTGCTCACTTGCCGCCCATATACCTTCTTGGAGGAAGCGTCTGCTCAAATCTTTTGCTCATTTTAAAAGCTGGGCTGTTGGGGCGCCTGGGTGGCGCCGTCGGTGAAGCGTCCGACTTCAGCCGGGTCACGATCTCGCGGTCCGGGAGTTCGAGCCCCGCGTCGGGCTCTGGGCTGATGGCTCGGAGCCTGGAGCCTGTTTCCGATTCTCTGTCTCCCTCTCTCTCTCTCTGCCCCTCCCCCGTTCATGCTCTGTCTCTCTCTGTCCCCAAAATAAAAAAAATAAAAAAATAAAAATATTTAAAAGCTGGGCTGTTTATGACCGAGTTTTGAGACCCCTTTATACGTTCGGAATTCCAGCTCCTTATCGGGTAATGGGAAGGGCAAATGTTCTCTCCCCGCCAGCTCCTCTGTTCCACAGAAAAAGCTGAAGTTCTTAATTTTTATTAAGTTCAATTTACAAATTTGCTTTTTTATGGATCACTGCTCTTAAGTGTCAGATCTAAAATCTTTGCCTAACCCAAGGTCACAAGAATTTCCTTTTCCGTCTTCCAGGAGTTTTATGGTTGCAGACTTTCTGTTTAGGTCAATGAACCAATTTGAATTAATTTTTGTACGCACTGCAGTGTGTCGGTCAAGATTCTTTTCTTTTCTTCCTTTCTTTTTTTTTTTTTTCCCGTATGAATATCTGATCGTTCCAGCTCCATTTGTTAAAAAGACTCTCTTTTCTCTGCTGTATTGTCTTCGAATCTTCACTGAAATCAATTGACCACGTGTCTGTGGGTCCACGTGTCTATCGTGTCATAAATACCACAGGCTCGTAATGACTGTAGCCTTACAGTAAGACTTGAAATCAGGTTAGAATCTCCCAGCTTTGTTCTTCCTTTTCAAACCCTTCTTTCGGTGATCGTAGCTCCCTTCCCTTTCCCTGTAAGTTTTAAGATTGGGTTTCCAACTTCCACTCAAAAACATTCTATGCTTTCGCTTTTATTTTTAGTTTTCGGCCTCCCATTGGATCTATAGGCCAGTTTGGGGGAAACGAACCTGGTAACGATCCATGAACATGGTTCATCTCTCCGTTTATGGGCATTTTAGCTGACCTCGATAATAGCGTTTTGTGGTCCTCAGCTTACAAAATTTACACTCATTTCATTAGACTTATTAAGTCTAAGTATTTCGTATGTGTTTGGTGCCGTTGTAAATGGTACTGTTTTTGTTAAAAAATTTCTTTCATGTTCGTTTTTGAGAGATAGAGCATGAGCAGGGGAGGGGCAGAGAAAGAGGGAGACACGGAATCTGAAGCAGGCTCCAGGCTCTGAGCCATCAGCACAGAGCCTGACGGGGCGGGGGGGGGCTCGAACCCACAAACCATGAGATCGCGACCTGAGCCGAAGTTGGATGCTTAACCGACTGAGCCACCCAGACATCCCTGTTTTTAAGTTTCAGTTTGCAATTGCTCGTTGCTGGTATACAGACATAGGACTGATTTTTGTACAGAGATTTTGTATCTGGGGACCTTGCAAAGCTCACCTATTAGTTCTCCTAGCTTTTTGTCGGTTCTTGGAGACTTTCGATACGGATTCATGTCACCCGTGGGAAGAGTCAGGTGTGTGTCTTTTCTCCGGCGAATGTGGCGTCCCCCTGGCTTGTCATTGCCTCATTACACTGTCTAAACCTTCCACCATTAAAAGCGATGTTAGCTACCGGGGTGCCCGGGGGGCTCAGTCGGTTAAATCCTGACTCCTGATGTCAGCTCAGGTCGTGACCTCATGGTTCAGGGGATTGAGCCGTGTCGGGCTCCACGCCGACAGTACGGAGCCTGCTCGGGATTCTGTCCCTCTCCCTCTCTCTCAAAATAAATAAATAAGCATTTAATAAAATGACCTTAGATACCTACGGTTTCTTGCCTACCGTTATTAATTTTTGTAGATGCCTTTAATCAGGTTGGGGGCTTCCTTCCTTTCCGAGTGCGCTGAGGGTTTTCATCGCGAAGAGAAGTTAAATATTCTTACGGCATCTACTGAGATGTTCTCATGGGTTTTCTTCTTTGGTCTGTTGGTAGGGTGACTGCAGTATTGAGTCCGAAACCAGCCACACACCATAGGGACAACTCCACTTGGTTAGGTTGGTTTATTTTTATTTTTGCTGGATTCATGGCCTAGTATTTGTTGAAGATTTTTGAATCTGTTATGGGCCGAATGTTTATCTCCCCACCCTCCTGCCCCCGGCCAAGTTCCCTCAAAGCGCCTATGTTGAAACCCCAACTCCACCGTGATGGTATTTGGAGGTGGGGCTTTCAGGAGGTGTTTAGGGAGGACGAGGTCGTGAGGACAGGCCCTCCCAGTGGGATTTGTGCCCTGTAGGATGGGTCACTCTATCCGCATGCACACCAAGGAGGGGCCATCTGAGGACACAGGGAGCGGAATGCAGTCTCAAGCCGGAAGAGGCGTCACCAAGAACCAGATGGCACGGGCACCGTGGTCTCAGACTTCCAGCCTCTGGAAGCGTGAGGGCAGGGGTTTCTGTCATTTAAGCTGCCAGTTATGGCCTTCTGAGCTGGCCGAGAGAGCCCTGACGTGCATGCGGCCTGGCCTTCCTGTCAGCACACCACAGCTGAACGCAACTCTTTCTCCGGGACCCACGCCCAACCAGAGCAAGGATGTGGGGGCGGGCGGGCAGGGGGCCCCACGAGCCCCGTTTCCCCTCCTGGCTGTTGAAGGGCCACTGTCACTGCTCGTTTGCACCAGATGTGAGTGCTGGGAGCGGGCCCCGGGCAGGGCTCCTGTCCTGATGTGTGCTGTACCCGGAGGACAACGGGCGAGACCGCTGTCCTCATGCTCCATGTCCTTGCCTCCACCTGGCTGGGGCCGTCCGGCCTGCGGGAGCCCCCGTCTCCTCGTGTGACGACGGGCCCGCCCCGTGGTCACAGTGAGGGCGGCACAGGGCAGACGCCCACGGGAAGCCCTCTCTTGCCCCACCACCGGCATTGGCAGGGACCTGGCACCTACCTGCCCCGAGGGACCTCTCCGTGGGTGACCTGGTGGCCGTGGGCAGGGGAGGGCAGGGTGCGAGGGGCCCGGTGCCCCCCCGGGTTCTTGTCCCACTGGCGACCCCTCACTTCTGCCGTCTCAGTGTCTCCACGGGGTGAGGAGGAGAGGCGGGGGCCCCCGCTAACGCCCACCCCAGCCCCGCCCTGCACGGCGCCCCTCGGAGGCCGGGACTGGCTCCCCCGCGCTGCTGAGAGCTGGCGCAGGAAAGGCTCGTTCGGGGTGAGAGCGTGTTGTGCCTGTCACCCGGGCTCCGGTCATCTGCCAAGCCTCTGCCTTGCTTGGCACCAACAACAGCTTTGTGTCCAAGGCCCGGGGTGCTGGCGGCTTTCAAGCACTCACTGTCTGCCGGACGTCAGGTGATGGACAGGTCGGGTCACGGTCCCGGCATGAGCAGGGCCCGAAGGGGCTGCCGGCCGCTTTGACTCGGGACCCGAGCCTCCCGCCCGAGGGGGCCCCAGGAGCTGCCTGGGACACAGATGTCCCCAGCCTCTCCTCTTCTCCTGCTGGGCTTTTAATTGATCGTTAATATCAGGGCCGAGGGGAGGCGGGTACGGTCACCCCAGCACAGGCAACATTCTTTGGGGGCTTCAACAAACATTAATAAACCCAAGTGAAAGTCAGAGAGGTGATTCTAAGGAAAGGGGCGAGGAATCACCCCCCTCTGCCCAGTGGTGCCCCTGCCCTTGGCACACTGCCAATCACACAGGCCGCAGACTGCCTCTCCTGGGCCCAGCGGCCTCCCTGAGCCTCCTCACCTGTGCACAGGTAGGTGGGTGACGCTTGAAACAAGCAGTGTGTGGGAGATATTTCTGTGTGTGTGTGCATGTGTGTGTCTGTGTGTGCGCGTGCAATGCTGGCAGGCGAAGGCACCGCCCGGGCACCTGTGTTTCTCACCGGGTCTCAGTTTATCCCACGGATCCCCCAATAATCGGGTCCACAGCCCCACCCCCGGTGCTCCCTGGGGACTCTGGGCGGCTGGCCGGGGCATCCGTTCTCACCAAGCCCTCTTGCTGGGTCCACCCGACTCGGGAAGCCCTGACCGGCCCCCCCTCGTAGAGGCTGCATGGGACCAGACGGCACGCACGACCACATGGCTTGCACCTGTGCTCCTCCCCTCCCCCCACGCTGGGCCTATGGTGGGGGTGAACCTCACAGATTCCTCAATACCCGCCCCCTTCTCTCCTCCCTTCCCCAAACTCTGGGTGTGGGGTGGGGCCGGGCTCTGTTTTAAAAGCTCAGCGGGTGATTTAGTATGCAGGCAGGGCAGGAACCCCCAAGTCAGCGGTCCTCAAAGCGGGGTCCCAGACCAGCGGCATCATGGAAAGGCACATCCTCAACGCCCCAGACCTGCCGAGCTCAGTCCTCCCGATGCGCCTCGCGGGAGTTTGAGAACCACTGCCCCCCGGGGAACCGCATCCCTCTCCAGGGCAGTGCGGCCGCCAAGCCCAGCGCCTCCACAGGCCAACGGCCCCTTCTGTCCCCGGTCAACGGTCACAGCATCTACTCCGGGGGGAAGCGTTCTGCGGGCAGGAGGGCACCCTGTGGTCCTGCCTCCCTGATTCACTCGAACCCCACTGGGGCCTTTGTGGGGTTGAGGGCACCGGCCCGGAAGAAAGATGTGCCGAACGGACTGGCTGGGAAGGGGGTGCGGGGTGTGCAGGGGGCTTCGGGCGTCAGCACACGGGTAGCCCGGCCGTGTGCCTCTCACCTCCTGGCCACGGAGACCCTCTGTGTGCTCTGCTAACCGCACGCTGGGTGCCCCGTGTGGCAGGTGGAGCCTGGAAATCTCAGGAATCCAGGCTGCTCATTTGTGGACCAGGAACTGAGATGCTGGACCCCCCCCCCCCCGTCAGGTTAACCAGCCGGGTCGCCCCCCGGGCCTCACGGGGAGAGAACACCAGAGGCGAGCAAAGGTCCGCTTGGGCGCTGATCCAGCCCACAAAGTCGCCCAGTGTGTTCATGTGAGCCCTGGCTGCCCTTTGCAGATGACCGGCGGTGGGGGGGGGGGGTTCTCCACAGGTGACCCTGGAACAAATCCGCTGCTGCTTTGGACAGAGGCAGGTGACTACCGTCTCTTGACCAGCAAACTCTGAGCCAAGGAACGATACCTTACTGACATCACGTGCACCCCTCCGGGCCCTCCCCCCACACCCGCCCCCCTCCTCGGGTCACGGGGTTGGAGGCCACAGGGCTCGGCCTCTTCTCCCAGCCGTCTGCACCCCATGGCCTCAGAGAGTCCTGACGCTTCAGAGATCACCCGTGCACTATGACCCCCGTCCCCACCCACGTGCCAGCTCGTCTGGGTCCTCGGTCACCGGCTCACCCATGTGAAGGCCCGGCGGGCGGCCCAGGTTGGGTGAGGCCTGGTGGCCCTGTCCACCAGCCTCCGGGCCCGGCTTCCCCAGGCTCTGCCGTCGATGCCTCGGTGTCCCCCAACTCAGCGTCACCGCACACCCGTCCGTCTGCAGCTCGCGGCTTTGCCCCCAAGATACATCTGAAATTCCCCTCCCGTCCCACCTCGTCTCCTGAGAGATGGTCTTGAAGCCCGGCCTCCTCACTGCCCTCTGACTCCGCACACCCGCCCCTCCCCCCAGCAGCCAGAGGGTCTTATGAACATGGGGGCCAGGCCCTGTCGCCTGGGTGCCCCACAGCACCCGGAGGACCCAGCGCCACACCGGGACCCACGAGGGCCCTGAGACCTGTCACCGGCCGTGAGAGCCTCCCTCCTGGGCGAGGACCACCATCCCGTCCCACGCACCCCAGGTCCTTTGCACCTGCTGTTCCTGCCTCTGCAATGCCCTCCCTACCCCCCCCCCCCACCCGCCATGAAGCCCTGTAGCTGCTCCTTCCCGGGGCTCTGGCACCATTTCAGACATTTCTTCCCCAGGAGGGGTCTTCCTTGACCCGCCCCTCAGTCCCTTCTGACATTATCTCAGCTGCTCCCTGGCCCCTCCCACTAGGACGTGACCCCTGGGAGCAGTGACCTCCTCTGTCTGTCTTGTTCACTGAGTCCTGTTGCCCTTGTGCTGAGGAAGAAACTGAGGCACCAGGAGGAGGGGGAGCGCGCCCAGCAGGCAGCACTGGGGCTGGAGCAGGATCTGAGCCCCGTCGTGGGGAGGCCGTGGCCACATCCTGTCTGGGCCAGAGAGGGGCTGTGCTGGTGGCTGCCTGAGGACGTGCTCACGCTGCCTCCACAACACAGCTAGGACAGCGGCGCTGGCAGGGGAGGACGCTGCCGTGGGGCCCTGGCCCAGAGGAGCCTCCAGGCGGCTGCTGGGTCTGGCGAGGCTCCCAGGCTCCTAATGTGCCGGGCAAGCCCCCCCCCCGCCCCCGCCCCCGGGAAAGGGGTTGGAGCAGGGCTGAGTGGTGGCCCAGATGCACCCAAGCCCCGCCCCCAGGGCCAGGCCCCAGAGGCCGCCCACCGCAGGCCCGCCCACTCCGAGCAGGGGGCGGAGCCTCTGGCCCGGAGACCCCAGTGCCCCGGGGGGGGGGGGGGGGGGGGGCGTGTCCCGCAGGGGCTCAGCCCGGGGCCAGTGGCAGAGACGGAGGAAGGGATGGTCTGTACTGAAATGTGAGAGCTGTGTTGCACGTCCCCCGTTGTGTCCTGGCCGGGGCTCCGCTGTTCTCCGGAGAGAGGTGCATCCTGGCCTCAGCCCAGGAGCTATTCAGGGGCCCCCTATGCCTCAGTTTCCCCAGCTCTAAAGTAATCCCTGGACCCACGGAGCAGGTGCGCCCCTCCCACCTGCGTCCTGCCTGCCCTTGGCCGGCAGCCTGGAGCCCGCCGTGCCTGCTTCCTGTCTGGGTCAGCTTGCTGAATAATTCACTCGGCACGGGGCAGGCCCTGGCGGGACGGGCAGGGGTGGGGGGTGCGTCCTCCTGGACCGCGGCCCACCCCTCCAGTGCTGTCTGACTCATCTCTGGCTCCAGCTCCGAGCTTCCGTCCTGTTAATGGAACCACAGCCCCGGCGGCTCCCCCGCAGCCAGGCCGGCCCCTCCTCCCGCGGCTTCCTGGCTCTGGGGCCGGCCGGTCACCCGTCCAGCACGTCGACACCGCGTTGGCAAACAAGGCTCCAGCCAGTTGCCGCGTTCACCCGCGCACCTCACCGTCCACCAGGCAAGGAATCCGGCCGAACTGGGGCTCCAAAACCCCCAGGGCTGCGGCGGCCTTGTTTTCCCAAAAAGTGTCTCCCGGGAGCGTGGAAAGGGCGACTGTAGGTTCGCTTTGAGGGGGGAAGTGTGTGCGTGCACATCCAACGCACCCAACACGGCTTGCATCGCCTCGGCTCCTCCCCTGAGCGCACACCGGTGTGCACGTGTGCGAGGATGCTGACCCAGCAGGTCCGGTGCGTTGCAGGCCTGGTCGGCCGCGGTGCTCCCACGTTTGGTGTTCGGCCGGCTCATCCTGGCTTGCCACTTCCTGCCGGTTTATCCAGGATCCCCGCTGGATACAGGGACCAAATCCCGGTCCCTGTAAACCTTTGGCACCAGGTCTGCTGGGCCCCCGTGAAGCTCCAGGCCCAGCCCTGTCCTTCAGCAAGGAGAGAGTCTGTCTGCCAAGAGGGCCTCGGATTCCCTGCTCGAGGCCCTCAGGGCAGAGCCGGCCCCCCACCCTGGGACAGGCAGCATTCCTGGGGGTGCTGGGAAGGACGGCCTCTTCCAGGTATGTCTTGGGCCGCCAGGAGCCCGGCGGAGGGGATTCTGGACAGATGTGTAAAAGCCCCTGAAGGCCCAGTCCATGGGGTCGGAACCACAGCACCCCCAGAGAGAGAGTCCAGCTTCAGGGTCAGCAGCCCTGGCCCCTCCTCACCCCCAGCCTCGGGCCGTCTCCCCCCGGGGAACACGCACAGCTCAGCCTGGTATCCTGACCCTGGTTCGATGCCCTCAGGGAGCTAAAAGTTCTGCAGGGAAATCTCCCTCCTGGCCTGCCGGTCAGGGTCCCTGGTGGGGTCCCTGGCAGGGTCCGGATGGGGTCCCAGATGGGGTCCCTGGTGGGATCCCGGATGAGGTCCCTGGTGGGGTCCCAGAAGGGGTTCCGGATGGGGTCCGGAGCCCCCACGGCTCCTGCACGGGTGGAGTCAGGTGCCGCCACAAGGCCTGAGTTCTGGCCGTGTCCACACCCCAGCAGCCCCCACCCCCACCCCAGGCACTGGATGATATGTAGCAGAGCCCCTCAGAAGGCCCCCAGCCGCTGGCCCTTTTCCGCCTGGCTGCCCCGCCCCCCAGCTCTGATCCCGGCGGTCTGAGGTGGGCGTCCAGGGAGGCAGCGCCCTGCAATCCGGCCATCTGCACTGCGGTCCCCTTTCCCGGTGTGGATGGGGGACGCCGGCCGTAAAAACCCAGACAGTCACCCAGGAGGCAGGTCACCGGCCAGCAAAGCCCTTTGAGCCCCGGGTGCTGACAGAGGTGGCTGACTTGAACCACATGAATCCCCCCCCACTTCGCTCACTGTGTGACCCAACCCGGGTCCCCCCGCCCCCCCGCCTCCCATCTCGCTCCCCTCACCTGTGAGATGGGGCCTGTCCAGAGGCCTGTGCTGGGCTAACGTGAGGGGTGTGGGGAGCTGAGAACAGGGCCAGGCAATGCCCAGCAGATTCCTCTGACGGAAGCATGTGACCTCTGGTCCCCTAAGTCCCCCAGATGCTTCCTCCGAGCTCAGCAGGCCCAGGGCCCTCACCTGGGGCTCCTGATATCACAAACCCCAGTTCAAACCTCAGCCCCCCCCCCCCCCCCGGCGCTGTGTGGCTTTGGGAAGCTGCCTGGTCTCTCTGAGGCTTCAGTTCCATCTGTGGTTTGGGGAAGCGAACCCCACACACTTAGAGCCATAGTGAGGATGAAGCGGGGTGACCACTGGCACCTGCTACGTTTGGGGTCACCTCTCCGGCAGCAGAGCCAGAGTCCCCAGCCACCGAGAGCCAGGCTGAGCTGCCCGCCAAACTAGCGGCATAAAGAAAGGGCTTTTGGAGACCAAGGGCTGCCATTCAGCACAGAGGGCTTCGCAGAGAAGGTGCCCTTGAGCTTGACCTTGAAAAAGAAGTCAATTTTGATGCTGGGGGCAGGAAGGGCGTTGCAGGAGGTAGGGGGACCCCCAGCCCCCAAAACACAGGTGCCAGGTGGAGCCCAAGCCCCCACCGCCTGCACGGCAGAGACTGTCCTCTCCCCGTCCCTCCACCACCCGCAGCACGCCGACCTCCAGGGACCCATTTCCCTCCTGTTTGTGGCGACGGGGACTCGGGCCCACCGGGACACGGAGACATGCCAGGGAGGGCTTGTGTTGGAGCTGCCTGCGCGGGGCCCGGGGAGCAGCCCGGTGGCCGCACGGTGGGCTCCTGGCTGTGGCGGCCTCCGTCCCCCAGCTCCTTGGGCGCCCGCTGCCTATAAACCCCGCATCGCTGACGGGAGCCGAGCGTCCCCCTTAAAAGGCCTCAGAAGATAGATTCGATTTGGTCATTCTGACTGGCAAACCCAACTCGAAAGCCCCAGCAGATTTGTAGGAAATTGGTTACTCATGCCCAAGATAAGAGAGTAAATCTTGGCCCCACACGAGTCACTGCCCGAGAGGCCGTCACCCTCAGTGTCCGCAGCACTTTCTGCCTTGGCAAGCCAGCGGCATAAACCTCCGTCTTCAAAGTGATTTACAAACCGGAGCTGCGCCAGCCCGCGGCCCGCCCGGGCATTGGGCTTCGGGGACGAAGACAGACCCCAGAACGGGTGGCACCCGGGCTCTCCCAGGTGCTGGAAGCCGGCGGGGGCCGGACGGCCGTGGTGGACATCTGCATGCACCCCCCCCCACCCCCCGTCACCGCCCGAGGCCACCCCAGTCCTGGAACCGCCAGCCTGAGAGCATCGGTGGCCGAGAGCGGACGGCACGGGGGGGGGGGGGGGGCAGGCTGAGAGCGCCGGCGATCCGTGCCTGCGGGAGAGGCCCCCACTGAGACGGCCGGGAGCCGTGGACAGACGCCCGGTGTCCCCACGGGGGGCCAGCTCCCAGTGCGCTCACCAGCGTGTCAGAAGGTTCTCAGCGCCACCTGCCAGGAACGCGCCTCCTCGTCTCTCCTCCCCGCCCGGCCTCCCGGCCGCCGGCTCCCCACCTCTGACCCAGGCTCTGCTCCGGGGACCCCGGGCCGGGACACCAGTGCTCCCACGTAGGCGGCACCCTCGATGCTCAGACCAGGGCTGTCATGTCGTGTCACACAGAGCTTCTCTGGAAGGAGACCCCCTTCATCTGCCCTCTGGCTTCACAGCCCCCACTCTGCTGGAGCTGCCAGCGGGGCCCTACCCTGGGGGGGAGGCGGGTGGAACCAGCCGTTTCTGGACTGTGTCCCCGGCAGGCTCAGTCCCAGCAGGCAGCCCAGGAGCTATGCGGTCAGAGCCTCGGCACAGGCTTCCCAGAGACACCGCTGCGCGGGCCGCGTGCACAAGCCTGCGGGGCCGGCACAGGGGGCTTGTGTGACCTGGGTGCCGGGCCCTCCGGACGAGGTCACCAGGAAGCCCTTACGTCTACTCACCCGCCAACCTGCATTTCCTAGGAGCGCTTGGCCCACCGGGCCATCGATCGCACCCGCTCCCGAACGTGGATCTCTTCGGTGCGTGTAAGCAGTGTGAAGTCACCACATTGCGTCTCCACACTCGGCCTCAGGAGCACGTAGTTCTCGTGTCTGTGAAATCCTGGGAGCAGGAGGCATGCGTCATCTCTGTTCGTGTTTCCAGAGCCCGCGGCGCGGGACCCCCGGCCGCCCTCCGAGCGCCGGCTGCGAGGGTGAACCGTGTGCGACGCTGGGTCCTGCCGACCTCACCGGGCATGGGAGGGGCAGGGTGCGTGGCGCCCCGCCCCGGCCATCTGTCGCCCCAGGTCTGTTGCCACAGAGCTCACTGTTGCTGAGCAGCGCTCTGTGCTCTAAGGTGCCACCCCGGTTCTCTGTCACCCCCATTTTACAGACAGAAGACCGAGGCCCAGACAGAGGCAGCCACTTGTCCGGGTCACATAGGACAAGCGGTGTCTGCGTCCCTACACCCTCAGTCCCAGACCGGCCTCCTGTTCTGCATCTGAGGGTCTGGCTGAGCTGCCCTGGCGAGTGTGGCCAGCTGGGAGACACGGCGCCGGGCAGGGGCCAGGAACGTTCCGGACGCCTGCAGGCTTGCCTGCGTCTACACTGCCCCAGACCCTCCCACAGCCAATTCTGACCGGACAGCCGGACACCTCGCCGGCGGGGCTGACCCGTCGTCGCCTACAGCGGACGTGTGTGAGTGGAGCTTGTGCGGTATACAGTTGTAGCCGTGCGCGTGTGTTGGTGAGGCCGCGTGGGGCGACAGTGTGTGCGGCGTGTGGGGTCTCCACGGAAAGGCCTAACTCCCGTGGATGCACCGGCCCCCCGTGTGTGCGCCGCGGGGTTTGCGAGGTCGTGGCGGCCGTGGGCGTGTGACTTCGCATCGACGGGCCGGGCCTCGGTGCCTGGCTGTCAGATCACCCAACACCAGTGTAGAGGCCGCTGTGAAGGTGTTTTCAGACGTGATTCACAGTTAAGCCGGCCGACTTTGAGCAAAGTGGAGGAAGGACCCTCCGCAAAGTGGCTGGGCCTCCCGCAAGCAGCTGAGGCCGTAGGAGCAAAGACTGAGGTTTCTGGAAGGACTTCTGGGCCCAGAGACCCTGCCTGAGTGTCCAGCCTGCGGGGCTGCCCCTGAGCCGATTCCTTAAAATAAATCTCTCCCTCTCTCATTCCAGACGGATAAACAGCCAGGCAGGTAGGTGGACGGATGATGGGTGCATACATTGATCCGGCTACAGGCGCCCATACCGCATCTGTCCGTCCCGCGAAGCTTGACTGACACAGGGAGGCTCCAGCTTTCCAAGCCTGACCCACCTGTCCTCGGAGACGGGTCCGGAAGCCTGACGGACACGGTCTTGTTCAAGGTCCGAGCAGCTTAGACAACGAACAGTCCCCCAAGTCCATGCCTCCCCTTTCTCCAGGACCCAGAGCCCCCACTACACTTCCTTTCCCCACCACCTGTGCTCTCCCACCCTGGATCCTGTCTGTCTGTCGTGGGACAGCTGTCCTTCCAGCCCAGCGGAGGGTCCAGGCATCAGCAGGGAAGGCAGGAAAGTGGGGGGGGGGCGCGGAGTGTGGCTCCCACGACGGCCTCTTCTGTGTTCACCCACGTGCCGGGGCTCCTGGCTCCCAGACAAATATTTTACGGGCAGCCTGGGTCCGTGGGTGCGAATCACAGGACACTCCCTTGTCGCACCTACGCTGTCCTGCGAAGTCTGGGCAAAGTATAAGTGCTTTCCGTCCACCAGCCCCGACGAGCGGATCAAATGAAAGTCAAGTGAGAGGTCTGTAGCGTCCTTGTGAAGTCGTCTCCAGGGAGGGGGCCGCTGGCAGCGCGGACACGGGCTGGGGCTCCTGTCCCCCGGGAAGGCCTGACAAAGGAAGGGGGACCTGGGGCGGGCATGGGGGGGCGGCGCTCGAAGCCTGATTTCTCGTGACCTGGGACCTGTGCCTCCCATCCGCACCCGAGTTTTGCTTTTTAAATAAAAGCAGCCTTCGCTGCTGGTTTAACATTGAGACTCGGGAAGGGTACCAGTCACCCCCCACCCCACCCCTCCCCGGCCCGTACAGCCTTGCCCTCCTCCAACCGCCTCAGCCCGAGGTCTCTCCAAAGCCTGTGGAGCAGACGGTGTTCCAACCCTGTACAAGTGTAGACGCGTTAAAGCAAATGACCCCAATGCAGCCAGCAGTGGTACATACCCTCCCGCGACCCCGCGCCCTCCCGCGACCGCACAGACTCCCCACGCACTTTCGTCCCTGAGCGCAAACCCACCGCGATGCGTGGCCGCCGAGGGCCTGCTGCTGCTGTGATGCGTTCACCAGCCCGGCTGTCCTCACTTGTGCCCAAGGGTCCTCGCCCGGGAGCTCCCCCGCCCGGTCCGACTGCAGGTGGACACCCACAGGCCGCTGGCTCCGGGGGCCACTGTGGGCCGGGCTTTCGGCCACAGGCGCGATGGGCCCTCGGACCCCTTGACAACCTGCCCCCGCCCCCACCCTGCCCCAGGCGCAGGGCTGGCCCATGGAAGAGGAGGGCGCCGTCACTTGCTCAAGTGGCCTCGGGCTCAGGGCCAGGCTGCGCTCAGTCCCCTCACAGGCCTCTGCGACTTTGCTTTTCCTGGAAGGCCTCCTGCCCCCAAGCCCCCCTCCCCGGGCCGTTCAGGACCCTGCGTGTCTCCCCACCTCCCTCCCCCAGCAAACCCCTCCTGACGTCCCCACCTGCCAGCTTGGCCTTCGGGGTCGGGCCCCACGGGGAAATGCCGCCCTAGAGGGGCCCCGCCTGTCCTGTGGCCCCCAGGTGCCAGCTGCCCAGGGCACAGGCAGAAGGCAGGCACTTCCCGGGCCGCTGTGGGCTCCTGGGCGTCAAGCCCCTGCCAGCTTCCTGGCTGAGATAAGAGCCGGCCTCCAGGGACAAATCATTCTTCTCCAAATGAGCCCAAGCCCCACACCCTCCTGCCCAGGGGACCCTTGGCTCAGGGGTGAGCGGCCTGTTCAGAGATAAGTTGCCCAAAGGGAATAAAGCAAGTGGTGTGACTTCTGTCTTGGTGCTAAGCTCTGGCCCAAGTCCTGCTGCTCCAGAGGAACCAGCCCCTGAAGGTCAAGGACACAAGCACGGGACGGGAGCATGGGAGGGGGCCGCCGGGCGTCTCTGTGGATGCTGGGGGTGCAGCCTGCAGAGCTCCAGTAAGGGACCCTTCCAGCAACCCTCCAGGAGCCACCAATTCACAAGGAAGAGACGGAGACAGGGAGAGAGACAGAGAGAGAAGGAGGGAGAGAGACAGGGAGGGAGGGAAGGAAGGAGAGACAGGGAGGGCAGAAGGGAGGGGGACAGAGAGGAGGGAGAGACAGAGAGAGAAGCAGGGAGAGAGACAGGGAGGGAAGGAGGGAGGGGGACAGAGAGAGAAGGGGGGAGAGACAGAGAAGGAGGGAGACACAGGGAAGGAAGGAGGGAGAGAGACAGGGAGGGAAGGGGGGAGAGAGACAGAGAGAGGAGGAGGGAGAGACAGGGCGGGAAGGAGGGAGAGACAGGGAGGGAAGAAGGGAGGGGGACAGAGAGGAGGGAGAGACAGAGAGGAGGGAGAGATAGAGAGAGAAGCAGGGAGAGAGACAGGGAGGGAAGGAGGGAGAGACAGGGAGGGAAGAAGGGAGGGGGACAGAGAGAAGGGGGGAGAGACAGAGAAGGAGGGAGACACAGGGAAGGAAGGAGGGAGACAGGGAGGGAAGGAGGGAGGGGGACAGAGACACACAGAGGCAGAAGAGGAGGGGGAGGGGCAGGGGAGGGGAGGGCGGGGAGCTGGGGCCGCACCAACCCCGCCCTGGTCTAGAAACTCGCGCCTGTGCTTGGAGCCCAGCTGGGTTCCTCCGGGGGACACTTAACTTGCCAGGGTCTCATTTCTGAGCCCGTAAAACAGGGCCGAGGAGGGCGATCGGGGCAGAAGCGCCACCTCGGAGGTGGACGGAGACCGCACGCGTGTCACACGCCCCGGGAGGGCTCCGCGCCCTAGGACCCCTGCCTCCGTCGTTCCCCTGGATGTTTCCAGCCGGGCCGTCGCTCCGAACACCAGCCCTCCAGATCCGCGCTTCTAGACCAAGCCTAGGCCTCCACCCCGGACCCCTTTCCGGGTGGGCCCGGCGGGGAAGTGGGGCTGCGGATGCGGCGGTTTCCAGAATTTACTCCAGAGCTCTTCAAGGAGGGAGACTGGGCAAAACCCTCAGGGGGGAGTAACGGCTGCTCCGAGTGCCTGCTCTCGCGGCTCTGAGCCTCCCGCGGGGCGGCACGGCCGCTGTGCCCATTCTGCAGATGGTACCACGGGGCCTCGGGGCCGGCCTGGCGCTCCCGCCCCCCACGCGCCCCCTTCTCTGCACTCCTCCCGCAGGACGGGGGCCCCTATTCCGTGACTCCCTCGTCCCAGGGCGGGACCTCCCGGGGAGGGCGGGAGCGCGCGGCCACAGACTGGTCACGGCGGTGGCTCTTCGCGTTGTCGTTATTAATTATTAATATATCGATGCAATTAATACCGCGCCGCATGAATAATTCACGAGCTTGCTGGGCGGCGGAGGGCGTGTTAGGCCGGTTCTCGGATCAGGGAGTCCCCGGTCCACGAGCCTCCGCGTTAACACCCTCCTTCCAGTTGTGCCCGGGAACCGTTAGCAGGCAAGCATTTTAATTAACTCGCACAGACTCAGACGAAGGGTCCCCACCTTCCAGCTTGAGGGCTCCTATCTACCTCCGGCGGGAGGCTCAGCGCCTGGCCTGGGGACATGGGGCGGGAGCAGTCCCTGCACTCCGCGCCCACCTGCCACCGGCCCAGGGCGCTGGCAGGGCAGTGGCCGGGAGCTGGCCGGGAGCTGTCCTCAATCGGGTCCTGAAAACGCACTCGCTGTGGCCGCATTGTCACCGTTCTGTTTAAGCAAACGCTGTGCTTACATCCCCACACCTGACCTGAGGGGGGCAGTCTTTCCTGGGGGGGACAGTCCTTCCTGGGGGGGCCAGTCCTTCCTGGGGGAACCAGTCCTTCCTGGGGGCGGTGGAGTCCTTCCTGGGGGCCCAGTCCTTCCTTGGGGGGGCAACAGTCTTTCTTGGGGGGGCAGTCCTTCCTGGGGGAGAGTCCTTATGCAGGGGAGTCCTTCCTGGGGAGGGCCAGTCCTTCCTTGGGGGGGCAACAGTCTTTCCTTGGGGGGGCAGTCCTTCCTGGGGGGGAGTCCTTATGCAGGGGAGTCCTTCCTGGGGAGGGCCAGTCTTTCCTTGGGGGGGCAACAGTCTTTCCTCGGGGGGCAGTCCTTCCTGGGGGGGAGTCCTTATGCAGGGGAGTCCTTCCTGGGGAGGGCCAGTCCTTCCTTGGGGGGGCAACAGTCTTTCCTTGGGGGGCAGTCCTTCCTGGGCAGGTTTGGAACACGTGCAGAAGGCAAGTCACATACCCAGGGTCTCCAGTGGACTGGCCAGTCCTGAAACAGGTCGCCAGCCTTCCCGTCCCCAAGAGCCTTCCTTGGTGTCCTGTCCTGTCCCCCTGCTCTCCTGGTCAGGCGCAGGGACTTTCCATTCGGGGCTGACAGCACACGAGATGTACAAATGGAGCTATTTCTATTATCGTGTCATTACGTTATTATTGTCATAGACGGGATTGATTAGAAACTGCCAAAGCAGGAGTGGCCGGAAGGTCAGTGCCATGGGCGGGGAGGGCCCACTGGGGATGGCCGAATTACTAGGAAGGGTCTCTCGGAGGCGTCTCTGCTGGCCCGGAAGGAGGCGCAGCCGTGGGCACTTAGAGCATGGGCGGCCGGCAGAGAGGAGCACGTCAAACTCAGGAGACCGTGGTCACCGTCCCGGGAGTGAGAGAACCATCCCCCAAGGACTTCCGTCCTGAGGGGAAATTTAAATGTGTAAGCAAGCACGTCCTGAACCCCAAGGGGGTCCCCAAATCCTTCTGCCTCCGGACAGGCTGCTGGAAATGGGGGAGGCACGGGATGGAGATGCCCACGGGGCCCGCACACCCCGGACGGAGCCCGCACACCCCGGGGCACAGCGCCTCGGGCCCCTCGAGCCTCCCGTGAGGAGCCGTGCAGGGCAGTCCCGAGTTACAGGGGAGAACGGGTCTGGGGACACCTTCCCAGGGTCCCCGGCCAGGACTTCTCCGGAGGCCTGTGCAGGGCCCAGGGCCGCTTCAGGGCAGCACACGCCTCCCCCGAGGGCTGCCTTGAGACTCACGGAAGAGGCCTCTTCGGGTGGCCCGGCAGGCACAGCCCCAGCCCCGTGCGTCCTGGGGGACAGTGGCCCCAAGGACAGGGGATCCGCCACGGTCACCGAGGTGGGCAAGGTGGGCGGGGGCCGGAGCCCCCAGCCCTACAGGACTTGCTTCGGCTGCTGGCTGTCAGGCTCCACGTTGTCTGACTCAGCAGGAAGACCGATCCCCGCCCTCCGAGGACGACAGTGGTGCAACCAAGTGACACAAGAAACCCTCTCGTTTCTGACAAGCACTGAGCCGGGGCCCAGCGCCCCTCATTCTGTCCTGTGACAAAGGTCAGGTGTTCCTGGTGCTTGTTTTTCGAAGCAGACACCAGCAAGGCCTGCCCACCGCTGCTGCGGCTGTCGGCACACTTGGGGTCTTCCGTGTGCCCTGAGAATGGAGGGGCCGGAAGAGGGGTCCGGGGCCGGACCTGGAGTCTTCAATGGGCCCCCCTTCCCCTCTGTCCTGGTCAGAGCCCCTCTGCCTACCGTGAAGGAAGGAAGCTTCCAACCCCTGGGGGACCCCGGCCCCACCCACGACCGCTGTCTGGTTGGCCATCTGGGGGGACCTGTCACCTGCTTGCCCCGCACACCATCCTGCTGCCCTCTGACAGACGTCCAGGGGCTGCCCTGGAGCAAACGGAGGCCAGATGAGGGCTGCGGGCCCTCCGGAAAAGGTCAATGCAAAGGACAAAATGAGTCGTGTCAATCTGGACCCACCTCCCCTCCGCCCAGGCAGCCCCTCTTGGCGAGCACTACCCGCCCCCCCCCCACACCCCGAGTGCTCCGGTGACGCAGGCCCGGCCACGAGCATCCCCTGGGACGCTTGCTGGGGCTGCTTCAGTGAGTCCCCTGCCCCCCCCCCCAGGCCCTGCCCCAGAATGAAGCCAGCCCAGGGGAAAGTGGTGAGGAGGTGGAGGCCAAAACAGATTTCCGATCACACAGTCGGAGATTCTGGATCCGGCCACGAGCCCCTAAATTCCCTTCTGAGTTGGGTTTCTCTCCCCGGCCGACACTGAGCCCGTCCAGACTCCCGAGCGACGGCAGACTGCAGCCCACTGTGTGCCCACTCCTCCCCGAGCCCCTGTATCCTCCCACGACGGGACACGCGATGCTGCCCGGCGAAGAGGGGAAGGGGAACAGGCATCCCACCACGCACGAGTCTCAAGAAAAGCCCAGGCAACGCCAGGCAGAGCCGGCCACACACTGAGGCGTGCGCTGAAATTTCTGGAAAAGGCAGACCTGATCTCTGCAGACAGAGGTGGATGGAAGGGGCGTGCAGACAGGACCCCCACGCCTCGAGGCTGCACGGAGGCCCATAAAGGTGGCAGAGCAGAGGGCTGGAGGGGTCATGGGCCCAGGGAGGGGCGCGCGCGACAGGGGCTGAGTCCTCCTCAGTGGGGTTGCCAAGGAAAGCCCACAGTCCCCAGCCCGACCGCCTCGGTCTGAGCCTCACCCCACACGCGCCATCCCCCTGCCTCCCCAGATGTGACCGTGAATCGGGTCTGTGTGTGTGTGTGCGTGCACCCCTGCCTGGGTGTGCCTGCGCGTGTGTGTGCGTGTGCGGGTGTGTGTCCCCAGCTGTCAGTGCCGGGACCTGCACAGAAACAGACGGGCAACAGACAAGGACAAGTGCACTGGGGCGCCAGCCGCACGGGGTGTGAGTGGCGCTGACACTTGAACGTCTGATGGAGGCAGTGTTTCCCCAGGACGGGAGCACTGTCCCAGGAGGTGCGGGGCAGGGGTGAGGACAACGGACCAGGCTGGATGCTGAAAACACACACCGCCTTCATTGGACAACCACACGAGCTCCAGATACAAAGCTCTTCAGAGGCCGTGGAAACAGCAGGGAGGGAGCTTTCCAGCTCAAGGACCCGCCTCCCCCACAGCCACGCGCCCACCCTGTCCCCGTGAGGAAGGACACTCCGTCTTGCTGTCACTCACTGTCCACGTACAAAGCATCTGGGGTCACTTACTGGAAAAGCATCTTAACATTTTCCAAGGAAGAAGAATCTCTTTCAAAGGCACATATTCTTTTCTCTACTGAAATGTAGCGACATTTCAGGGCCCCCTTGGAGTGAAGAACGTCCAGGGCAGGAGCACAGGTCGGGGGAGCGGGGGCTCTGAGAGGCGGGGGGGCGGCGGGGGGGTCTCTTTCTCTAGGAGCTCAAGGCCCAGGATCAGGAAGCAGCCAGGCCTAAAGCTGTCAGGCACACGGCCTTGGTCCAGGTGGCTGTCGGCAGGGACTGGTGACCGCCATTTCCTTCTTCAACAGCTTCCGGAGGCCACAGGTCCCCCTGGAGACCCGGAAGGCCGAGTTCCCACCCCGGGCCCACCCCCAACTCCCGTGAAGGTTCTGGGAGGCACATCGCCTTCACCAACCTTTGCCGGCTTCCTCGACAAAAGTGTCCGAGGACAGTCTCGGCCGGAGCATAGGGCCAGGCGAGGACCCCATCGAGGGACCCTGAACTCACAAGGGACCCCACAGCCGGGTGCTAGGGACAAGAGGCACCGTGGGGACGCATGGGGGGCACCCTGGCCAGCGAGGCCTAAGGAGAGGTGGGGCGCTGGGGCCGGAGGGAGACAGAGGGCCAGGCCAGGCTGAGGTGCTGCAGGAGGCCCGGGAGGCCTGTACCCTGAACTCCCAGGGAAGTCGGCGTGTCTCCAGGAGGGGACAAGTCCCCAGGTGGCCTCAGGGGCAGCCCAGGTAGGAAATCGTGGCTGGAAGGAACCCACCGCGGACGAGAGGGCTCAGCACCAGGGCCGCCGTGAGTGACCAGGACGGTGAGTGGAGTAGCTAATGATACGGAGCAGGGAAGGCTGGCCCCTCTGCGTCCTCCGAGCACAGGGACGGGGCCACAGCTGCGGTGGGCTGCGACAGGCACCATCTGTGAGCGCTGGCCCCTCAGACCGTCTCCCGGTGAGGGAGCCCCTGCCCGCTCTCCCCTGGAGCCTCACCCAAGGCGAGATACTCAGGCCCCCGCAAAGCCGAACGCTCAGCATGGCTGGAAACCACGTGCGGGACCACCCTAGCGGCCCGAGCTCAGCCCGGACAAGGGCCTGGGTGGAAGTGGAAGGACGAGCCCAGGCCCCACAGCCCTGCGTGCCAACCCCAAGCTGAGCTGGGCGGGGACTGCCGTGTGACCGTGGGCGCTTCCCTCACCCTTCCCTCACGCCCAGCCCCGAGGGGACACAGACTCTGGGGCCATGACGAGCAGAGTGTGAGGCTGGAGGAAGTGTGGTCCCCAGGACGAACCCACGTCCCTGTGCCCTGGCCCCCTGCCTAGGCCCTGAGCTGGGCCCTGGTACCCGGTGGATGCCTGCTGCAGCGACTGGCCCTTGCTCGTGGGCACATCCAGCCGAGAGCCAGGCAGGCCGCCCAGGGGCAGGGACAGCCCCACCTCCGGACCCACAGCCCAGCCAGGGCTCAGGACAGAGCGTCTCCAGCTACAGAGAACGTGGACCCACCCCCGGCTGCTGGGCTCCCGCCTATGCGCTCGCCTGCCGGGTGGGCCAGGCCTCTGTGCCCCCCCGGGCTCTGGGAAAGCTGGGACAGGGCGAGGGGCTTCCCTGGGGGCCTCCCCCTGTTCATTCACCAAATGTCCGCTAAGCAGCTAATACCAGGAACGGAGCAGGGGCCTCCGTGGCGCTTTCCACGCACACTGTGCCGAACACGTGTCTTTGCTGTCCCTTTGGGTGGGGCAAACTGGGGCTCTAGGGCCAAACCCCAGATGGCTGCATGCACACTGCCTGAGAGCCGAGATGGCTTTTATATTTTTAAAGGATTGAGGGGGGAAAAAACCCATGACCGGTAAAAATTACATGGAATTCAAACATCAGCGTCCGCAGTATTTATTGGAATGTACCTAAGCCCATTTGCTCACGTGTTGCCTGTGGCTGCTTACTGGGGCTGCCTGGCCGTGTGCCAGCCCCGCCGGGCACACTTTGGGCCGGTTTGGGGTCTCCAGTCACTTAACCCACAGCATCCGTGCGGTCACCCGTGGCAAAGGAAGCAGAGGGGTCTCTGGTCTACGCAGTGGGTCTCACGGGGGACCTGACCCAAGACAGCCTGCGAGGGGGCGGGAACCAGCAGCTCCCCCCTTTCCAGTAATTCAGGGGCTGGTGTCTATGGTGCAGGTGGAGATGGGTGCCGGTTTGGGTTGGTCCATCCTTTCCTTTAGAGGGGAAAGCTAAGGCCAGGGGCAGGGGGCCCCGAGGCTAGACTGGACCCTGCCGTGACCCTCCTCCGGGCTCCCCCTTCCTATCCTCAGCATCACAGAATGTTCTCGGGTCCTGGCACCAACAGGTGTCAACGCAGGTCAGAATCAGAACCACAGGCGCTGACCCAGAGTGAGGCTGCAGGGACAGGAAGGAAGGGGCAGGCTGGGGACAGGTGTCCTCACCCACGGCCGGGATCGTGTCCTGACTCAAACCGTAGCTCGTGTCCGAGGGGCCTTCACCAGTTTCAGGGTTTCCTGAGTGGGTGTCTGGCCAGGGCTGGCCGCTGGTCTTGGCACAGTATTTGCACAAGAACCTCCCTCCCGTAAGGACGGGACCCGGTTCCAGCCCTGCCACGGTGGGAGAGGGACGAGAACTGTATCTAATCAATTGAAGAGCTAACTGATCTGCTCCTGGTCCGGCGGACAGGACCGGTATTCTCCTCTCCCGAGGACCCGTGGGGTGTGCCCCAGAGTCCCCAGTGAGGTGCCACATTTCACACTGGACCGAGAGTAGCCTCAGGCAGGAATGAGACAGATGGGGCGGGTGAGGTCCTTAGCTTGGGCTGGATTCCCAAAGTGGCCCCTTGGGCCGGAGCCCTGCCTCTCGTGTGAGTCCTGGGCCCCCCCCCCCCGGGCAGGGCGTGCGGGGTCCCACTGCCCACGGCCGGTGGTGCCAGGGCCTGAAGTGACTTCCGGACATGCAGTGCGGGGCCTCCCAGCCACCACCAGAGCCGTTCCTAAGGCCATCAGCGTGACAGGGGCACCCGGTATGGTGAAGGGCCTTCGGGCCAAGGTCACCCTCAAGGAGAAAGGAGAGCAGAGGCGGAGAGGGGTCTGCCTCTCGGGGACCGGCAGGATGCAGGGCTCCAGGATAGACTTCCCAGCAGCGCGCGGGTGTGGAAACGGACGGACGTTTTCACGGTACCCTGCTGAGGGCCGCGGGGGGGGCAGGCAGCCACAGCTGGCCACCGTCCCGGCCGCCCCAGGGAGCACAGCTCCGAGGGACCCACACTCGGAGCAGGGGAGGTGGGTCTCGGGGGGCTTCCGCCGGGAGTCCCACCTGAGGCCGGTCAGGGGCCCGGGCAGGGTAGGGGTTTCGCTTACTTGGAGCTGACCAGACCTCGCCGGGCCTCCATGTGGCCTCCGCTGTGGCCTCCGCGTGGCCGCCGTGTCCTCCAGCCTGGCCGACGGTGCGATCAATGCGCAGCTACAGCTGGTTGAAGGGGACCAAATCCATTGAACAGTTGATTTGGTTCCATTTTACCAGCTTTAGCAAAGCATTTGGCTCCGGGATCCACGGGAAGCAGCGACGTGGATGACAAAGTCGGCCCCAGGGTGAGGTCCGGACGTGGTGGGGGCGCCCAGCCTCTGCCCCCACCTTGCCTGCAGGGCTCACCATGGCGGAGGGGCCCTCGAGCCGTGCAGGGGCCGAACATGAGAGGGACGCGCCCAGGGTGGGGGTGGGGGGCCCCACGCCGGACACACGTGCACGGGGCCCCCTGGGCAGAGGGGCTCCATCCAGAGCAGTGGTGCCCCGGCCCCCCACTGGTACATCAGGGACCCTGGAACCTGCCACTGGTCTCAGCCCCGGGGCCCAGCCAAGAAACATCAGGACCCTGCCCTCATGGGGCTAACAGCCTGGGGAGAGAGACCACTTGCCTACCCCCACCCCCACCCCCGTCCCGGTCACATTCCCAGCTGGAGCTGACACAGGACAGGCCCCTGAGTCCCACCTGGGCCAGGCCGACCATGAGCCTGGCCTGTGGTGACCTCGGCCCAGCCTGGCCCAGGAGGGGTGGGTGGGCTCTGAGGGGGGAGGGGCTGGAATATTCCGGGACAGCCCCCCTTGTGTGGCTGGGGGAGGTGAAGCAGGACAGTGCCCAGGGCCCTGCCCCCCCCGAACCCACGACCTGTCGGGGACGTGACGATGGTCCCCTTGACTCCCAGGAAGGGCCCCGCATTCGGTGTGAGGACAGCACCTGGCCAGCGGAGGCCGCAGAAACCTCATCACCCTCAGTGACTCTGACGGAGCAAGTTCCTTTTTAGAAAATTAGTTTTCCTGCCAGCACCCAATTCATCAGCATCGATGACGAGGGAGGACAGCAGCCTCAGTGCCAGGGACACTGCGTCCTGGGTGTGTGGACTTCCCTCTGAGCACAGACCAGCCTGACAGCGAGGGGTGACCGCACTGACCCGCCAGAGCCCTCGCTCTCTGCCCTGCCCTCCCGACACCGCGGGACCGATGCTCGGGGGGGTGGGGCTGGGCCGCTCAGCATCATATACCCGGCCGCCCGAGGGCAGCAGAACCCGCAGACCACCCCCCTCCACACCTCAGCCCCCATACCCCTCCCCAGAGAAGTGAACTGGTCGGTGCCACAGGGTCCTTCCTCTGGGAACAGCCTTGGCCGTTCCCTCAAGACCAGGCCCCGAAGTTCACCGGGAGCCCGGGGTGAGCCCCAAACCTCCGGCCTCTCATCCCACGACCAGCAGACGGCCCCGGAGGACGAGGAGCCGCCAGGTCCCAGCCCCGTAAACACCCTTTTATTCTGGCTGCGGAGCACGGGGAGCGGGGGGAGCCCCGAGGACCCCCGGAGCCCGGCCTTCCCTTGCCCTCCAGAGAAGGCCCTGTAGACCGAGCCACTGGCCCGGCTCTGACCCGCCTGCCACCGTTCCAAACAGAGCAGGGATGTGACAAGCTGCCCCGGGCCAACACCGTCACTCCCGTGTCGACCCTGCGCCCAACACCATCGGGGCACCCGGCCCTTCGCCACCCCTTTGACACCCTACTGCCACGTTCACATCTGAGGGTATCTCCCCCAAATCACAGACCTTCTGCTTCCGCATGCTTCCCCTGGGGGGGTTGGTCCCACCGCGGCCCTCGGCCGAGTCAGTCCAGCCCCGGCCTGTCCAGGCCCCTGCTCGAGGCTGGAACACCCCGGGGCCCGAGTCCAGAGCCGCCGGTCCTTGTCCGTGAGCAGGTGGGAGCTTCGAACTCGCCAGGGAGCACAGCAAATGTGGCCTAGGGGTTTTAGCCCCAGCACCAGGCACGGGGTTGGCCGTGGGGTCTTGGCTGGCTGTCTCGGCGAGCGCAGACCGAACCCCTGCGTGCCAGGCACCGGGATCCTGGCATCCCGTTAGAGGGTACCGGGCTCGGGACGCCTCCCTGTGGCCATTCTCCCGGGGGAGTGGATGTCCAGCCACCCACTCTCGCACCCCCACACGGCCTTGCCTGGGGAATGTTCTGGCAGCTCTTTCCTGGACGAGTGACTACCACACGTGACGGCGGGTTTGGGGGGGCTCGCTGGGTCTGTGTCTGCAGTGGGGCTCCAGGGGGAGGCGGTCCCTGTCTCTTTGACTCAGTTGCCCAGTGACCGTGTTAACTCAATTTGGCAGATTTTCTGCCTTCCGCCACCCCAGCATCCCGGGGTCTCAGCCTCTGTCTGGGGCTCCCGACTTCCCCACGAGCCCCTGAACGACCCATGGCTCAGCCCAGGTGCCTCTCAAGCCCACCCTCCCAGGAGCCCCCCGCCCAGCTCAGGCCCTGCCACTCACCTCCACCAAACAGCCTCCGGAGCCCCCGCAGCCCCTTACCCCCACCGCCTGCTCTCTGGAACTCTGACCCCGGGGCCAGAAGGAGGCGCAAAGGGACTGAGCCCAGAGGACTCCAGAGAAAACAGACAAGGCCAGTGCCAGGCCTTCACCGCGGCTCGCAAACGCATCGCCAAGTCTGCGTTTACGTGCGCGATGCGTCCCGCCAGAAGGTAAGCTTGTCCCGGGCAGGGACTGCGTCTCAGGCCTGGGCTGCAGGGCCCCGAGTTCCGGTGAATGTACCATCTGCCAGAAAGGTAGGCCATGGCTGGAGCCGGGTAGCGGTTTTGTCCGAACCCCTCCCCGGCCCTTCTGCCTCTCCTTCCGCTAGGGCACGAGAGACCGAGGCTGCAGCTAAGACACTTTGTGCATTTTATGAACAAAACAATTAAATAGGTTTTAAAACATCTGCTGACAGAATTGTCCCATACGGGGAAGTACACTCAGCATTTTTGAAGCAGCAGCTGACACTGGATGTGGGGAACCACTGCGGAAAACACCAACGGCCCTGTTAAAATCGATAGAAAATTAGACGCTATGAACATGCACTAGGTGTCCAATTAGTTATAATTGGAGCAAACCACCGTGTAGATGAAGGCGCGGGGTGTTCGCCAAGACGCGTGGCTGGCGTCGCCCCGAGAGGTCCCGGTGGGGCAGTGACACCACCAACGCGAGAGCCGGAGGCCTGAGGTGCTGCTGGCACTGCCCCCAAGTGCCCCCCGGGGCCCAAGCGGCAGCTGGCACCTCTTCCGGGAAGCTCTCCGGCATTTGGTGAGGGCCCTGGACTCAGCAAGGACTCAGTGAGCAGCTGAGCCCCCCGGACAACCTGGGCCCCACCGGGCTGCCCCTGTACCCTAAGCTGTCCCAAAGTCTGACCCACCCGTCGGGGGCTCTCGGCGGGCTTCCTCGGCCTCTCTGAGCCTCAGTTTCCCCATGTGGGAGGGCCAGCCACGCCCTGCCCACAGCCGACGTCAACCCAAGCCCTGTCACGGCGGTCACTGCCGTCCCAGCTCAGTGAAAGGCCCTGGCCGTTGTCCCTCAAGGGCAGCGAGCAGCATCTCTCCCACGCTGCCCCACAGCCCCTGGCCCAGGACCCCAGGGCACAGCGTTCACTTTGGGCAGAAACCACACAGACTCCTCCAGAAGGAGGTGTCAGTGGCCCGGCACACTGAGCACTACAGCCCGAGTCCTAGAGAACAGGTGGCACCAGCTTCTGCTCAAGGGCAACCAACAGCCCAGACAGACCTGCAGCTAAAGACACGGCCCTTGGAGGTCACAGAGCAGAGATGACGCGAAACCCCCCCAGCCCCCCAAACACATACCCACCCGGGGGCAGGCAGCCTGTGGCCGCGACAATACCTTACACAGCTAACAGATCCCTTCCCTCCACCAGGAGGTACCAACAACTCACATCTGGATGCGTCTGGTGTTTTTTACTATGAAGCTTTTAAAATTTAAACATAAGTAACCTAATATATCTCCAGCAGCAACATTACCTATTAGCACTCAGATTCACCACTAAATTAATTTTTAATTCCAAATTTTGGTTAATTATTAAAATAAATAGCAAAGAACGACAGTTGGCCCCAGGAATGTGAGCAGCCCGGCCAGGGCTGTGCCGAAGGAGCCTTCCCGGGGATTCTGTTCGGGCTGCGGGGTCCTTACAAAGGAGTCTCGGGGGAGACCCGTGGTGACAAGGCAAAAGCAAACCCCGCCCCCAGACATTTCTCATTCTCGCGACGCTGACCCAGCCAGGTGCCACACAAGACCCGCTCGGCCCCGTCCCGTAACTTTTCTGTCTATTCAAAAAAATATGTATTCTTTCTCAACACTGATAAAAGTTTAATACGGAGTTGCCCGGGTTTTTAATAAACTTGTCAACAAAAGAGCAGGGCAAATTGATGGGGCCCCTCCTAGAGATAAATTTCACCTCAAATAGACCCGAAGAGCATGGGGACAGGCCGAGGGGGAGGCACGATTGTTCTGCTGTTCTTTGCAAAAAGTGGTAAGATGGATTTTTGTGTCTTATTAGCTCACAGATAGGGCCGGGGTAGAAGCTGGTATAATTTCAGGAAAAGAACGCCGCTTGGCTGAGAACCAGGTCCGAGAGCCCTGAGGTCAGGGGACAGTGGCAGCTCGGGAGCAAATTAGCAGCCAATGTGCTCGGAGATAAGAAGAAGCCACCGGGCTCCGTGGTCCCTCTGTGGAGTCCCCGTCACACCCCCTCCACCTGCAGAAACGGATCCCGGCAGCCGCCAGAGCCCGGAGCGCAGGGACGCGTGCTTCACCGGGTCAGGGGGATCAGCAGTCTACCGTGGGAGGCCTGAGCTGCGCCAACACAGACCGCGCACGTCCAACCCTAAATTCAGCCTGCTTGGCGAGGTCTTCCAACAGCGGAGACGCGTGAAGTGTAGCTACCCGTCTCCAGGCAGGGAGTGGCACCCCGTGCTTTGCGGGGTATAAGCAGGCCCTTTTATTCCCTCACTCAAGGTCACCTGCTCCACTGGCTGCAGAGCGGTTTGAAATTCCACCATTAGAGATTCACTTCTTGGGCCAAAGGTGGAAGGAAAGCAGGTCCCCCTGGGAAGCTGCTGGCCTACCAGCTATGGGGCCTTGGGGCAAGCTGCTGTGTGCAGCACAGGAGGCCATGGCCAGGGACAGACGAGGAGGTGTAGAGGGGACTCTGGCGACAGCGTCCACGCTGCAGGACAGAGCCCGTGGGAGCCGGGCCAGGTGGCTCCCTGCCCTACCACACATAGCCCCCAGGCCGGAGTTGGGGTCCTGGCCCTCTTCACCCCTCGGTGCCCTTGGAAATGGACGACAGGAGGTCTCCAGGTCCTGCCTGGACTTGGGGCCCACGAAGGGGAGAGGTGAGGAGGGCACAGGGCTCGGAGCCCCCCCACCCCACCCCAGCCTGTCACTGCAGCCGGCACTGGGGTGGTGGGCAGGGTGCAGGGAGGCCGCCTGGGGCCTCCCCTGGCCCGGAGTCATCTGAGTTCAGCCTCTCCAACAGGACAGCTGAGAATGTGGACTATTTATACCGGCCAAGGCGGGCAGGCGGCCGCACAGACACATAGCCCAGTAGCCATATGTGGGCATGACCGACGGCAGACAGGCCTGCCAGGGGGACAAGGACCCAAAACAGTGTGTCTGTCCTGGGCGTCCTTCAACCTCCAGATGTCCCCCACCGAGCGCCCCCCCCTCCGTATCACCCCCAAGCCGTGACAGGTTCCCGACAGCTGCCTTCCCCCACCCCCACCACTCAACTGTTAAAAATACTCTGGTCACTGAGCCTCCCGTCCTGCGGCTGTCCTCTGTGCCCCAAGCTAGCCATCTGAACCCGTGGGGGCGACTCCAGACTCTCAACCACCAGGTCCGGGGCTCCACTCCCCAGGATGGGGAACAGCCACCCGGCTCTCGTGCAGTGGAAAGTTCTTTCCTTCGCTCTCTCCCTGGGCTGGGCACCAGGGGCCTGGGAGGTGCCTCGGTGCCCGGTGTCCCTGGCCCCGTCCCACGCACCCGGTCTCACCCCCAGCGCAGCACGAGAAGCAGACCTGGGCCTCTGGAAACCTCGGTGGGTGGCACCGATGGCCAGTGCCCTGCCAGGTTTCAGGGCCGGTCGCCCTGAGTCTCTGCCTCGGGAGCAGCTGCCGGGCCGCCAGAGCCGGCCCTCTCGTCCCTGCCCTTGAGACGCGCGGCCCTGCATGCCGCCTGCACGGCTCTGCAGCAGCCTGCACTGCTCGGGCCACCGCGCCGGCGGCCCCTCCCCGCTGGGCGGGCTGGGCCTTCCCGGGGTCAGAGCCAGCCTGCGACTGGGAGCGCTGGAGGCAGTCCCCACCGGGGAGCCAGGAAGGCACCCAGGAGCAGCCCCAAGCCGGGGCCAGCCAGGTCCAGGGCCTTGTGGGGCCGGGTGAGAGAATCCCCAAGCAGGATGCAGGCGGGAGACGGCAGGAGCTCCCGGGGGGCCACCGGCGCTATGCCGGGGGCCCCTCCTCTTGCCCAAAGTCACGCCAGCCTCTTCCCCTCTGAGGCTGGCTGCTGGCGGGCCACGGGCAGTAGGGCCAGGCCAGGGTCCCCCAGAAAGCCACGCGCTCTCATCCCCGGGGCCCCTCTCCAGCAGCTCGGTCCCCAGGCCTGGCCACCCTGAGGAGCAGGGGGCGTCAAAGGCAGGGAGCCGAGCGGCAGCGAGCGGAGGCCCTCTGCAGTGGGACGTGCGGCCGGCGAGCGAGGCTGAGTCAGCACAAAGCCGCTCTCACGGAGGCTACCCTTTATGCTAAGGTGGCACAATTAATGCGATCGCGCCGGCCCCGCCCCCGCCCGCCGGCCCCGCCCACTTCCGCACCCGCCCCGTCCACTTTCTGCCCCGCAAGGCCTCCGGCCTCCAGGCTCCAACGCCCCGCGCTCTGCGCTGGCCCTGAAGAGCGCTCGGGCCCTCCCGGTTCTCACTCAGGCCGTGGGGGGACAGGGATTTGCAGTTCCAGCAATGTCCACTTTGATTGACTGGGGCTGCGGCAGCTCGACCATCATCCTGCAGGGCAGTCCGATCATTTGTTCTTTAGCGCAGCGTTTTTCACGTGAGATGGACCGTTTTCAACGAGATTCCTAAGCCCTGTTCACAAATGCCTTCGCCAGCCCTCCCCCCTTGAAAACCTCACGCAGGGAAGGGCTTTCCCGCCGGTGACGAGTGCACCACCGCCACACCAGAGCCACAAGCACCCCTCCTTGGAAGCAGGTGCCACAGTCTACAGGCCACCTGGCTACAGACAACTTGTGGTCGGCACGAGCGCGGGCACGCGGTGCGACGGGGCTGCCCCAGCCTCCCGACCCCCTCGCACGGCGAAGGTCCATTTGGAGCGTAGCTGGGTTCGGTGAGCCGTCCCCTGGAAGAACGGAACCAGTGACACCCTGACATGAGTGCCACGATTCTCGGAGCTGCCGTTTCTACCTCAGAATCTGGGGCCTGCCACCGGCCCGCAATCCACCCAAGTGTCCCGGAAACCCAGGAGCCCCCCCACTCCTCACTCTGAGAGCTCAGGGAAAGGGGCACCGGCCCCCCCTCCTGACCTGGGTTTCTCCCCACGACCTCACAAAGCCCACGTCCCCAAGGTGGCAGGCAAGCCCTAAGAGGTGGAGCTCTGACCCCACCCAGGAACGCCCCGGGCCCTCTCCCCCTGCCAGGGCCCCAGGGCCCCCGCGGCAGCCCATCTCTGGTGGCGGGCCATCCCGGAAAAGAGCTCTGGGCGGAGGACACACCCTGTCCTGCCGCTGTCTCCTTCCCCCACAGAAAGGCCCAAAGACCCAACTCAGAAGCCACGCTTGCTCTGGGCTCCCTCCCTGGCTCCTTCCCCCGGAAGCCAAGAACTAGGGCTTCCCGAACAGAAAATTCCAGCCGCCCCCAAGACTCCCATCGGGAGGCGTCCAAGTGGTGCCCGTTCTTAATTTGGCCAATCAAGAGACGGGTGGCAATTTACAGCTCTCTCCCTGCGAACTCCCTGGCTTTACTGCTCAGTCAAACCTGATTCCAAAACACTAATGCTTTTATTTAAACACCACATCCTGCAATAAAGCCCTAATGTGCAGCGGGATGCATCTAGGGGAAGAGCCGTGTGTCTGCGGCCAGCCCCGGTGGCCATGCGCCCTGCTACTTCCCTCCCTGTGGCCGGAGCCGGAGGCGTAGGGCAGAGATGACCTTCCTGGGGACGCTGGGCACTGACCCCTCTGGGCCCCGTGGCCGGAAGGAAGGCAGTTCCCAAGGACAAGCCTGCCTCCCGGACACGCACGCCATCGGAGTGGCCCTCGACTACGGTGTCCCCCCTGCCGCTGCCCCCCCCACCCCGGCCCGGCAGCTGGGAGCCACGTGTGAGCTTGGAGCCGCCCATGTCTGCCCGTCCCCCGGCTCCTTGGTGGGACCTTAGTGTCTCAGGGAACCTAGCTGCCCCCAGACCCAATGCTCCCAGCAGCTGGAGGAGGCGGCCTGCTGGCCTGCCCCTCCCTGTCCCACCCCCATGCAAGAGCCGCGTTCCTGCCAAAGGTCAGCGTGTGGGAGGGGCTGGGGCACCTGCCGTGGGCCCCAGGCAACAATGCCAAGGACGCCCAGAAAAGCAGAGATGACACACACATTGGAAAAATAGCCCTGAGCCCGAGGAGGACGTGCCCCCACTCTGAGGGCCAGAGACTGGCAGAGATGCCTGGCCCCTGCCAGCCGCCACGCCCCCCCCCCCCCGCCCCGGGGGCCCTCTGCCCTCAGCCTCCCCAGAGGAGGACCAGCGCCCTGGAGACCGCCTCTACAGAGGCTCTGCTCTCATCTCCTGGGCCGTTGCCACCCAGCCCCGGGGCCCACAGGACACCCCGGGCCCTTCTGGCAGGGCCGGGGTCACACGCGGACATGGAGAACAGCTCAGGCTGGTGTAGTGGCGTGGGGCAGGACCAGCCGGGGAGAGGGGCTCAGGGCCGGCCACACTCTGCCCCTGCGGTCTCTGTCCTCACCACCACGGGCTCCCGAGGGGCCCTCGGGGTCCAGGGCTCGGGTGCTTTCGGGCAGGAGCGGGGCCTGGCACCATGGGCCTTCTGACCCTGCTTGCTGGTCCCCGGGGGACTGTGCTGCGGGGTCCCCGCCTCACAGTACGGCTCCTGGGAGCCAAGGAGGGTCCCCACGTGGCCACAGGAGCCCCTTCCCTCCTCCCTTTCCTTGCCCCGCGTGACTCCCTGACCCCGAGGGGGCTCCCTGCGCTTCTAGTGCCCGTGAATAGCTTCCTGCCCCTACCTCACGAACAGCCCTTTCTACTGGCATGTGACCCCTTTCAGGGTGCCCAGAAGCGATGGCCCGGAGCCCCAGGCACCCTGCGTTCCCAAGCCAAGGCCCCCACCCCTAGCCCTCCAGCCCCCGCGCCGGACCCCGCTCCTGCCACAAGGCCCCCTTGCCTCTGCCGCAGTCAGCACGTTGAATATTTAATGTCTGATGAACGCTTCCACCTGCTGACACAGGCAAAGTGACAGAACAATGCCGGCAGGGGACAGGGCCGTCCACTGACGCCCAGGCGGCCTGCCACGGAGGCCTCGCCCCGGCCACAGCCGCCTGCCCGGCTGTCTGTGTGTCCGTCTGTCCCCCGGGCGGCCCCGCGGGCGAGAGGTCCCCGCCTGAAATACATACTTCTTTACATTCCATAGCTTAGGTCCATATGGGCATATAAAGAAGTATGTTTCCCAAGCAGGTAGTTCAATGAGTACAGTCACGTGGGCTCCGGGAAGGGGAGGCCCCACGGAGGGGAGGCCACGGGGCGTCTGCCTGGAGCCTCGCCTGTGCTCGAGGCCCCACGCCCTCCAGCTCTGCCCTGCCCCCTGCCCTCAGGGCTCCCCCTCTGTGTGGGGCTCCCGGGAACGTGCACACACATGGTCAGGAAGGGCAGAGGCAGAAACCCGCTCGAAGCCTCGAGAAAGCCTCCCTCGCCCCACAGTTATCTGGTTTTGCGTCAATGGAACGAGAAAAGCAAGGACCCAGGCTGCCACCTCCCACCCTCACCCCGGAGAAGGGATGCGCCATTTCCTCTCAGCACCCCCCCCCCCCATCTGGGCACCTTGTCCCGGCCAAGTGCACGGGGAGGCCGGAGCGAAGACACCGCAGCTCAGAAGGAGCCCTCCAGGGGCGATCAGGGAGCCGGGTGGCCAGAGTCCGTGGGGCGCCGGCATCACTGGCCGTGAGCCCAGAGGGGGGGCAGCAGGAGCCCCCGAGAAGTGGACAGGCCTTACCTGGGCAGCTGGCAGGCAGCTTGCTGGGCTGGTCCCTGGTGGTTCTGCCTCCCAGGAACCAGAGCCCTCAAGGGCAGGGCTCGGTCGGTGCCTCTGTCTTTGAAGACATGTGTGACAAGGGCGGCTGCCGGGAGACGCTGGGAGGCGGCCCTCGCCTCAGCCAGCCCCTTGTGCCGGGGGGGGGGGGGGTGGGGGGGTGGGGGGGGAGGGTGCCGGCCCAGTGGGGGGCAGAGCCGACTCCTGCTCCCCTCTGTGGCTCCCTGTGTCCCTTCCTCGCCTCTGTCTCCCTCTCCCATCCTGGCACGTCACGCCCTCTGCCACGGCCCCCAAGAAGAGGCTGGCACCAGCGAGCAGCTCACACGGGTGCCGGGGCCACCGAGCACTGCCACCAGTTTTGGCGATGTGGCCCAGGGGCGCCTGGCTCCTGTGGCCCGCGCCCGGCCTCCACCGGGCCTGATCAATACCAATTTACTGTCAAACGCAGGGGCCGCCTTCCCGTTAATGAATTTCCCGGTGCTCACCAGCTTCTAATGAACCCGTTAAAGAGGGTTTAAGTAAACTTAGCAAGTGGCGAGCTAAGCACTTTGGAACACTTAATTGTATCGATATTGTTGTCACTGCATCTCAGAATGTCCCTGTGATAGAAGCAGCCCCTCGTCCCCATCGCCTGCCTTCTACGGCTGCCCCGAAGCCAGGAGTCAGAACCGCAGAGTCTGACAGAGAGCAGTGTGACCTCTGGGTCAGGTCCCCGCCACAGGAAGGGGCACTAACCACCCCCCCCCCGCCAGCCTGCGCCCAGGGGCGTCAGGCGTCCATGAGGGGGGGTCTTGCCATCGCCAGGGTGAGTGAGGCCCGCGGATGGGGCAGTGGCACGCTGAAGCTGTCAGGTGCCTGCAGGGGGAGAGAGCCAGGGGCAGGCAGGCTCACTGGGGGCAGGAGCCAGGCTGGGAACAGACAGAGGAGCTGGGCCCAGGGTCCTGGTGTGGCCGGACGAGGCCCCGGGCCTGAACACACTTCAATTCTATCAGCGAGACAAGGCCTGGGGCGCCCCCGCGTGCCCCTGCCCACCGGGCAGCCCACCTGTCCTGTGCAGACGGGCCCAGAGAGGGTCGTCCGGACGCTGCCGTCCCCAGGGCCGGGCTGTGTCTCAGCAGAGCCTGCAGCATGCAGAGGCAAGTAAGCAATTTCTCCAGTCCCTGGGCTGTGGTGGCTGCACCGGGGACAGCCAGGCTGGAGTTTTCCGTGGGGCTGTGTGATCTGGGCTCCAAGAGGCCCCCCCACCGACAGGAGAGAGCCACCCTACAGAAAGACACTGAGGAGCGACGTCCCGTCGTCCCATCTTCGTGTTGCTGCTCTCGTCTATCACCTTCACGCAGCCCGCATGAGAAGGGCGGCCGGGGCACCCCCACTCCCCCCTGCGTCCCAGAATGTGCCCTCGAGACCCTCGCACGAGAAATTTCCCTGCCAGCCTCTGACAGGTGAGGCCTCAGAGGCACTGCTCAGGCCGGGGACCCTCCCTCACCGCCCTCCCCATGCCAGGCCTTCACACAGGCTGCATCTGGGACACAGAGGAAAGTGGGGGGCTCCAAAGGGCAGGAGGGGTTAGACTAGGTCTGGCCAGAGTCCCGCGAGCTTCCGCCCTGCTCCAACACGAACCCCGGCCACTTTTCAAACAGTTTCCCATCCTGTGAGGACAGTGAGCGGTAGCCACCTCCAAGGGACCCCACGGTGGGGGGAGCAGCGGGCTGGCACCCTGCCTGGCCTCGCCTAGCACTCCTCAGCCGCGATTCCACCCCCCCCGCCCCGCCCCCAGCCGCGTGGAGGTCATGATCCCTCGCAGAGACCCCTGGCTGCTCCCCACCCCCGCCCCATCCCCCACCCAGCCCCCAGTCTCTGCCACATACGCTCCCCGCGGGGCGCACCTAGCATAGGGCCCCTCCACCCCCCCCCCACCATGGGGGCCGTGAAAACTACAGAAGTCTAGTGTCCCAGCCTGGGGCGGCCACACCGCCGGCCTGGGACCCCCTGCCCCAGCATCTCCACCATTAAGGCTGCAAGTTCCAAGGTAAGTTTAACCACACTCCCAGCGCCAAGCTTTGTGCCTCGGGGCAGGTTCATCGCGCCCTCCCCACCCCCACCCCCGGCCTCCCCCCTGGCCCCCCCCCGGACCCCCCCACCCCGGCACCAGGACCCCCGTCCACCCCGGGCATCTGGAGGCAGCTGCTTCCTTGCAAAATGCCCGCATGTCAAAGTTCGTGCATCCCGGTTGGACGCGCCCTCCCGGCCTGCTGGCTGCTGGCTCTGCAGTTTTCCAAATGCGGACGGAGCCGCGAGCCAGGAGAAAACTCCAAAGCGCCCCCGCTGGAACCACGCGGCCCGCCGCCCCGGCTCCCACCCACCGGCAGGCACACCCCCACCGCGGCGGCCGGCAAGTTTGTGGGGCCGTCCGGGCCGGCTGAGCAGGACTCACCGCGGAGCCCCTCCAGCCGGGCTGGCGACAGCGGCAGCGGGCGCAGGGTCGCGGCTCCCGGTACGATGCGCCCGCGTGGCTCCCAGGGAGATGCTGCAGCCGTGGCGGCACCATCCACCTTCTCCCGGAGCCAATCGCGAATGCAGGGGTGGGGGAGGCCAGAGCTCCCGATGCGTCCGCACTTGGGGGGCGGGGGGGGCAGGCACAGGGAAAGAAGACACCACGCACCCCCCTCCGCACCGGCCCTTCCCCCAGCCCTCCCGCAGCCGCGCAGACTTAGCTGGAAGGGAGATCTTGAGAGGAGAGAGGGAGAGAGAGAGGGAGGGAGGGAGGGACCGGAGGCGCAGGACTGGCGGGCGATGCAGAGTTACGGAGGAGCCACCTCGAGCCCCTGCACCTTGAGCCCTCCCCGCGCTGGGCTGTGTCTGCAGAGGCTCCCGCACCCCCAGCCGGGGTCAGCGCCAGGTAGAGGTCAGGGCGGAACAAAAGGGGACGGTCCCGTGGGTGTGCAGGCTCACACATGCACACAGCCCTCCGCCGAGCCTCCCGCAGGCGGGGGAGGGGAGGGGATGGGAGGAGAGGGCTGACCCGAGGGGCCGGAGCGGGCATGGGGGCCCCCCTCGGGTCAGGAGCCCGCCTCACCTTTGCAGTCCTTATATACCCGGCCAAGCATCCCAAACACGCGGCCCCGGCCAAGTGGCCCCCTCGGGCTGTGCTCCCTGACCATATTTAGTCAAGCAGGGGAAAAAATAGCCTGTCAGCTGGGCCTCGGCTGGCCGGCCACCGGGAACAGGGTGGGAGCACCAGCGCCATTGACGGCCGGTCCTGGGCCCCGAGCTGCCGTCCTCGGCCCCCTCCGGCCCCTCCCCACGGGCCTCCCACCGGCTGTCCCTGCCCTGCCGTCCCCCCCTGCTATTTTTAGCCCAGCCCAGGACAGAGGGGCCCTCTTGCAGCAGGAGCAGTGGCCTCCCGGGCCACACAGCCCGTTCCGGGGGTGCCCGGGGGAGACCCAGGCGGGGAGGCCGGCCGCCTCCGCCCCGCTCTTGGCCTCCGGGGACGGGGCCCCACCCAGGCCACCCAGGGTCTCACTTGGTGCCCTTCTGGCCAGAATTGGGGGCCAGGTCAGGTGATGACAGAGCCACCGGGGTTTCCGGAGGCTCCCAAGCCAGCTCTGAGTAATGAGGACCACAGGTCACCTTGGACAGAAAGCCAGGCCACCCAGCTCACCGCCGGGTACCCCAGGCCCGCAACCGGGGGGCACGCGCTACTGGGAGATCCTCGTGCACACCCTGGCTACGCTCAGAGCACCCCCGTCCTGGGTCCGTGCCACAATGATGTAATGGGCATGTGCTGGGCACGGCCTGCAGGGGCCTGTCCCCACGGGGCCCGGCCGCGGAGGCCAACTGTCCCCCCCAGCCGTGTGAGCCGCGTGGGCCTCCTTGTCTCCCCAGGGCCCCCAGGACGCAGGACGGACCCACTTCCCTGAAGGTGGGGGGCAGGGCCCACACGGGGAGCAGAGGGCTGCTGGCTTCACTGTCTGTGGAGTCCTGGCCACTAGAGTGCAGGCAGCAAGATGTTCTATTGTCCCAGAAAAGCCATGTCACAGACCTCCCTGCCTCCTGTGCCTTGAAGGCCTGGCCCAGCTGCGGGCGTGGGGAAGGGGTGTCCACACTTCTCGGGGCAGACTCCCATAGGCCCAGAGCTGCAGGGTCCCAGCCTGGGGGCAGGGTGCCACGGGGAGGGTCTGCGAGGACCCCCACATAGGGACAGGGGCGGGCAGGGAGGGACATGCTGGCAAGCAGTGGCCACGCAGGCCCAGGAGATTGGGCAACGGCACGGGGTGGGGGGTGTCAGGCAGCGGTGGGGGGGGGGTGGTGTGTGGAACTCCCAGAAGCTCTGAGCGTCTGGGAGCCCCCACGTGCAGACGTCAGTGGGGGGCAGTCAGGCCCTGCTCGCAGGCCTGCAACCCCAGTTGAGGGGGTCTGGGTTCGTTCACCCAGGGGAGGTGGGGACCCTGAGAGGTTTCAAGCTTTGGTCGAAGTGCTTTTCTGAAACCAGCCGTTTGGCCCCCCGACAGTGAGGGGGTGTCTGCAGTGCCCCTGCACATGCCCCTGTCCCCTCGGTGGGCAGGGGTGGGGACAGGAGGGCGTCATAGAGCTTGGCCAAGGAGGTCAAGGCAGCCAGGGCCCTAGGTGGGCGAGGGAGGGTGGCGAAAGTGACAGCAAAGAGTCCAAGGCGATGGGGGCGGGGGAGAGTGCGTGGAAGGGACCCCACCATAAATCACCCAGATAGTCACCCTCCCGATGGCAGCCCGGCACGCACAGACAAGGGCTGTCTCTCCCTGGAAGAAAGGCTGGTTGGGTGGCCAGTGCCCAGGGGTCCCCAAGGTCTCAAGGACAAAGCCAGATGACAGGGCACTCTATTCATTTATCCACAACACCGGCATTTCCAGGTATTCCGGAAGCTTCTGTGTGGATTACGTGTGGATCTTCAAAGCATCACTAAGAGGCGGGCCTCCTGTCATCCCCACTTGGCGAGAAGATAGGAGCAGGTCAGAGGGAGCAGACTCGCCCGAGGTCCCAGGGCGGGGGCGGCGCTGGGCAGTGGCCCCCCGCTGTCCTCCAGAGCCCCTTGCCCGGAGGGTCAAGACAGACCCGGTGCCCTCTGCGTCGGATGCTGATGGAACCCCCACCCCAGGGAGACCGCCACATGTTGGAGACACGTGGAAGGTGGCAGGTGTTGCCTCTTGGTGCGTGCGGATGAACCCAGCAGCGGCCAGCAAGCCCCACAGCCCGCCTCCCTCCTTCGTTCATCAACGAGAGCCCAGGGGCCTGCCCGGCACCCGCCGGGGCCACGGAGGCCGGGCCACGCGCCATCTGGGGGAACGTTCCAGCACAGGCAGGTGCACTGCCCTCACCAAACGGGGCCACCTGGCGCTTGTGGCTGCTGAGGTCTCGAAACGGGGCTCGTGCAACCGACCCCAACCTTGGATTTGATTTGATTTAATTAATTTTGGTTTCAGTAGCCACATCCGAGCAGCTGTGCTGGGCACGGGCGGCAGGGGTGTGGAGTCAAATAAGCCTGGTCACGATGCTGCGTGCTGAGGGGCTCTGGGAGGGAGGGTTTGGGGGAGGGATGGGTGGGGCCTGGGTGGCCATGTGGGCGAGAGGTCAGGGAGGCTCCTGTGGAGGCTGAACAGGGGCCCAGAGGGGCGCCCAAGCCTGGCCTGCCCGGGACAGCAAGGGTGGGCAGGTGGGCCGATGGTGGCGCTGCTCTGGCGCAGGGGTGAGGGTGGGGCTGGCTGGGTCGTCAGGAGCCCCAGGCCACCACGGCTGCCACTTGGACCCATGGGGCCACGTGCAGTGGGGAGAGGCACCGAGGTTCTGGCCGGCTCTGGAAGAGCCTGCCCTCCAGCTCTGTCGCGGCGTGGAGGGTGGTCAGGCAACTGGACCCCAGGAGGACGGGGCGATCTCCCGGGAGCGAGAAGGGGGGTGTCGCAGAGGGGAGGCGAGAGTGGGCGCGGGGCTCAGCCCCTACGGGAGGACCTGGAAAATGGCCTGTCCCCGCCGGAGCAGGAGGCCCTGAGCGGGCGCGAGGAAGGACCCCCCTGCGCAGAGGCTGCTGCAGACCCCAGAGGAGGTCCCCAGGGGCCCGCCTGGGGGTGAGAAGTCCCGGGGGAGGGGCCTCTGGCATCCGGGCGGGTGGAAGCCGTGCGGTTTCTGGGCCGCGGGGCCTCTAGCCCGTCGAGCTGAGTGGAGGGCGGAGGGGCCACTGGAGACGAGCCGTTTCCTGGAAGCTCGGACGACAGTAATGGAGCCGGGAGCGCCCCCGGGAGCAGTGGCTTCTGACTGAGAGCTTTTCCTGGAGCGCCATCCCTGGGGGCGCGGGCCGGGGTGGGGGGGCGGCCCTGGTGTGCAGCCCGCCCTGGGGAGACAGAGGGGTGCGGCGACCCTAAGGCCCCGCCAGGTGGCCCCGTGAGGTGCGGGAGGGCGCCACGGCGGGGGGGGGGGCGGAGAGGCCACTCCCTGACTCCCCGAGACTCAGCTTCCCCATGGGTCAAGTGGGGCCACGGCCCGTGGGCGTGATGAGGCCGAGCCCCTGCACGAAGCCTCAGTGGGGCGGGGGGCAGGGTCAGTGCTGCGGTGTTAGTTCAAGAAAAGCCCCCCAGACAGGACTGTTCTATCCCTCACCTTCCCGTCTTCTGCACTCAGAGGATCTACTGAAGGAATGAATGAGTGGACGAGTGAACGAGGGAATGACTCCACCGACAGGTCCTGGATACATCTGCGACTAGACTGGGGCAGTGAGGAGGCACGTGGGGGCCCGTGGGGAGGCACGTGGGGGGTGGGGAGGCAGGTGGGGGTCGGTGGGGAGGCAGGTGGGGGTCGGTGGGGAGGCAGGTGGGGGTCGGTGGGGAGGCAGGTGGGGGTCGGTGGGGAGGCAGGTGGGGGCCGGTGGGGAGGCACGTGGGGGTCGGTGGGGAGGCACGTGGGGGGGGTGGGGAGGCATGGCTAGAACCATGTTACTGTGTGTTCATTTTGGGGTTAGAGGTGAGGCTGGGGTGTCTGGAGGGGGTAGGGGCAAGGCAGGGCCAGTGCCCTGGGAGGATCAGGCCACAGTCAGATGTGGGGCTCCCCTGACCCCTGCCTGGGTGCCTCTTGTCCCCAGCTATGTCCCTCTGAGGAGACTTGGCTTTTGGTCATTTTGTCCACAAATCTTTAAGTAAAATGAAACGAAACCCAGGTTTTATTTTACAATTTGGTTGTACTTTCAGACCGCGGCCAACACGCCCTGCCACGGCCTCTGTTAAGGTAAGCGGAGCTCCCCCAACAAAAGCGACGGGCGGAGGACTGGACGTGCGGATGGCCAGCAAGCCCACGAAGAGATGCTCAGTGTCATCGGCGAAAAGCAAGTCAAAGCCACGGCGAGACACCACCTCTCACCCGCCGGGACGGCTGCAAAACCAACAAAAGCCGAAAGCCAGAAAATAACAAGGGTCGGCGAAGACGAGGCGAGACCGGACGTGGAGACGTTGCAGGTGAGAACATAGGACAGTAACAGCGGCCACCGCGGAGCGAGGTCTGTGGCTCCTGCAACCTGCGACCCCCCCCCCCCCCGCCCCCCGGGCTCTGCCGGAAGAAAGAAGGCAGGGACTGAGATGCACCCCACCCCCACCGCGTCCCCGAGCGCAGGAGCCCAAACCACCCGACTGCCGTCTGTCTGTCCGTCTGTCGTGTGCTGGTTGGTAAATCCGACCACAGAAAGGACCGCGACACGGGGGAGGTGAGAAAACGAGACGCCTCGGCTGCGAAGTGTCCAGAAC
This sequence comes from Felis catus, assembly GCF_018350175.1. Lineage (NCBI taxonomy): Eukaryota > Metazoa > Chordata > Mammalia > Carnivora > Felidae > Felis > Felis catus. The sequence continues at coordinate 1,516,279 of NC_058370.1, forward strand.
AGACAGCACAGGGAGGGCTGGGGGCGGGGATGCCCCGCAGACTGGCCGCTTAATGGATGCCGGCCTCCTCTAGAGGGTGAGAACGTTCTGGAACGAGGAGGGGAGGCTGCCCAGCACTGTGAGTGTGCTAACTGCCGCTTGGCTATTCACCCTAAAGTGTCTGGGGTTTTGTCTCGTGATTTTCACCTCAATAAAAAAACAACAAAGGTAAGTGGAGGCCAGGGTCAGCCGCACCCTGTGTCCCCACGGTCCCCCAGCATCTGGAGTCGGGGTTGCCCCACGCTGGGCACTTCGGCTCTCCCAGCGCCCCTCCCGTGAGGGAATAAATGTGTGTTGTGTTAACGCGTGCGGCCCTGTGTCACAGCACTGCCTGTGCCCCTCGGTCCGGGAGACCCTCCTAGCTGGACGGGGAGGGGGCCAGCACGGAGGACGAGCGAGCCAGGGGCAGTCGAGGGGTACCGTGACCCCAGAGATGCCCACATGTTGCTCTGGGAGAGCAGGACCGCCTGCTGTGGGTCAGGAAGACCACTGGGCTGGGGAGGGGTGATCGGTCAGCACTGCTCACAAGCAGGGGGAGCCTGGGAAGGGCTCATCCGGCTCTTGAGGGAGGCGAGGTACCCAGAGCCTGCCCGGCTTCCAGCAGCTTCCTGTGCCCTGGGCCAGCGTGGGCGCTGCACGAAGCCAGCATGGCCGTCGGAGACCGTGGTCCCCGGACTGGGCCTGGCCTTGGTGCTCCAACACACACGCACACGTGCACACAGACACACGCACACGCACGCACGTGTGCACACAGCAAAACAAATGTGCATACATCGCCATAATGGCAGCGGGAAACCCTCCCTGACAGCTCGTAAAGAAGTTATATTTCATTGCCATGATGTCAGCAGAGAGCAATTTGTTTCCAGAGACGTCGCATCCAGAATGGTGACAGCTTTACCATCATAGAGGCGTGGTGCGTGGTGCGTGGTTCGTGGTTCGTGGTTCGCGGTTCGCTTCAGGGGGCCTGGCCCATGCGGTGCACCGGGGGCCTCGGGAGAGGGCTCGCGCCGGGTGGCCTGGGACCTGCCCCGTGATGCGGCCCCACCAACACCGAGCTCCAGGGCAGGAGGAGGACAGCCCCAAGGGGTGAGGCGGGGCAGGAGGGGAGCTGCGGGGTCCGGGCCGGTGCCCTCCCCGGGGGCTCTGAGGCTGAGATCCTGTTGGATCAACACTCTGACTTCTCCCCCCTCACTGTCTCCTCTGGCCCCTCAGGCTGTCATTGGGGGTGACAAGGGCTGTGCCGGCCTTGAAGCCTGTCCGTTCTTCAGGACTCCCATGGACCCCTCTCAGAAGGGAAGGAAGCTTAGCTGGCACGGGGCCCTCTGAGCCTGCCCCCTGCAACCCTTGACCTTCCCCACAGATGCACCCAGAAGGCCCCGGGGAAGTATTTTCTGGATCAAGAAACAGATTCCTATTTCTAGGGAGAAGGAGGCTCCTGACCACAAAGACCTGGAGACTGGGCAGGAGACAGGGTGAGGGGATGGCCCAGGGGCCATTTCTTTCTTCTTTTTTTAACGTTTATTTATTTTTGTATGAGAGACAGAGAGAGAGTAAGCGATCGAGGGAGGGGCAGAGAGAGAGGGAGACACGGAATCCGAAGCAGCTCCAGGCTCCAAGCTGTCGGCACAGAGCCTGATGTGGGGCTCAAACCCACGAACTGTGAGATCGTGACCTGAGCCGAAGTCGGACACTTAACCGACTGGCTGCATTTTACAAAACCTTAAACGTGAAAACTCAGCTACAGCAGGGATGCAGCCCTAGGAACGAGCTTTCAAACAGGAGCACATCTCCACCGACAGACATCGTCACCCAGCAGAACTGGGGGACTGCCTGAAACCCCCCAGGGTGGGCCCGCCACCTGCTTGTACACATTTCTCCCCTTCTGCAGGCTCCACCCCATCGTGGTCATTACTTGGTGGTCCCAGACCCTCTTCAGACACCTCTGAGGCCGTGGGAGACCCGGCGGGGGCCTGACCTGCTCTCCCTGGAGCTTGGGGACGTTGGGGATGGCCAGAGCAGGATGGACATCACCTTGGTGGCCAGGGGGCTGCGGCAGGTGGGGGCCGGCTCGGCTGGCTGCGGGCCCCTTGGGCTGGGAAGAAGCCCGGATGACCCATCACCCGGTGGCAACTGCGAGCAGGGGGACACGATGCCCAGCTCCACAGGCTGCCCGCACATCCACGAGCCTTACTCTGCCCGGCACCTGGGAAGAGGGCCCAGCTCTTAGGGACGCGGAGAATAGACAGGAAGCCCTTGGTCTGGCTGTTCTGTGGCCTGGAAACCTTCTCGCCACACCTCACACCTTCCTCTTCTTCTGAGCTGGGCAGAGGCCCCCCCCCCCCACTCTCTGCACAAAAGGAGACCCGGCTTAGCCCTCAGAAGTTCTCCAGATGCATCGACAGAATCGCCTGCAGGAGAAACGTCTGGGACCACTTAGCTCCGAACGCCCTCACTATCGGAAAGGAGGCCGCGACCCCGTCCAGGAGACCAGCCTCGCTTTCCTGTGCACAGACTCCTGGGAAGCGGTGCGGGACACGCATTTGGCAAAGCAGACTCCCCGGGTCCGATGTCCGGCTGCTCCCTGCCGTCCCAGCCCTTCCCACCCCACTCTGGTGGTGCCTGAGGGGCACCTGTTCCCTGCCCCTCTCCCCTCGCTGGGACTCAGCTGAGGAGGTGGAGGAGACCTCAGAGGACTGCTCCTCTCCAAGGCGGGCCCCGGGCGCCCCTGGGGTGCACGGTTCCAGCTGCCCTGCCGGATGTCCGAGGGCCACCGGGATCCCGGCTCCTGGTCACACAGGATCCCGCAGGCAGGCACCTGGGCTCCCAGAGCAGGCGCAGTAGAGGACACGGAGGGCAGGGTCCTAAGAACGTCCCCAGAGCCCCTGACTGCCTTTGACCATCAGCACCAGGCTGCCACCTGCTTGGCTGAGGTCTCCTGGGGGTCTCCTCCTTGTGTCCGCGCTGGGAGCACGGCCAGGAGCCCCGGGATGAAGGGCGAGGCTTATCTCTCTCACACGCTGTCGCCAGAAGCCGAGGGGTGTTGATCCAACAGGATCTCAGCCACAATTAGCCTGTTCCCTCATTCTTGCCCTATAAATATCCATTCTGAGATTGTCATAAAGGTGCTTTAAAAAAAAAAAAAAAGGGCCAAACCCGTTTGGAGCAAGGAATCAGCTGCCAAGTGAGTCCCACCGCAGAGACCGTGGAGATGCTACCCCAGACGGCTTTTCTCAAGGGCCAATGTGGGTGCTCTCTGGGGTTCTGTTTAATTTGGGGTGGGGGTTCCGGTCCCCTGCATGTAGCATTTATAAATGTCACTGTGTGCTCCGGAAATGCTGTGCATGGAGACAGTGTCCCTGCAGGGGGTGGCCGGGCCCCACAGCCACGGGAAAGGTGTGCCAGCCACCCACGGGCCACAGCCCCACCTCCGGGCCTGCGTCAGACACAGGGGGCTCGTGGCCACACCCCTGCCCCAGGACCCACGTCACGCACACGGGGGTCGGGAAATCGGGGTGCCATCACAGGGCCAGGCGGCCGGGCTCCCCCAGAAGTCCTCCAGGCGGGGCCCCCGTGGCGCCTGTGGCCAGTGTATGTCCCCTTCCTCATGGAGCCCTTTGAGCCTCAGAGGTTGCTCCGTCCACAAGGAGCCCATCCCCGGAAGCCAAGGGTAGTTTCCTTCTCTTTCGTTATCCCTGACTTTTTCAGGAGCGTTAGAGTGGCCTGCCCACTCACACAGGGGCCACGGGGCCAAAGGGGTCCTGGCCCAGCCCCAGGACCCCCAGCCACTCACAAATCTCCATCTCACCCAGAACCCCATCGATCCACCTCAGTCCCTACCTCAGATGATGGCGGCGGTGGCGGTGGTGGCGGTGACGGTGTGTCGGGCTTTTGCTTGCCTGCTGAGAGGCTGCCCCTGCCTTGCCCCCCAGGTCCAGCTCCTGCCTCTGCCTCTCATTAACATGAGTTGGGTGGGCACCTCCCGGCCCGGCAGGCAGGTCTTGTTAGGAAGTGAGGACCCCGCTGACCTTCACGATCGGACCCTACATTCCCCCGGGGGTAGGTATCCCAGTGCCTGGCCTAGGGCAACCCCTCCTGCTGCCCGTGCTCAGGGCTCCCCTGGCTGGGTCCCCAGAACAGAACCTACCGAACGTGCACCTGCACGCACCAGCCTGAGCACACCCCGACAGCTGCCTCTTGCCCGGGCTGCCACAAATGGAATCCACCCCTCCTTCCCCTGGAGCACCCCCGCTTGCCTCCGCCCCCGGTTTCTAAGCAGCCAGAAATGGAAGCCCCAAGCCTGGGGGTGGCCACACCCTGGAATGTCTGGAGGACGTTTTGCCTTCTTGACAACACAGATTTTCCTGATCCCGGGTTTGCGGACACCGAGAACTAGCCTGCCTGAAGGGAGCTGTCCCGTTTAACAAATGGATCTCGGCTCCGTCCTGATGGATGCCTTTGCCTGATCGTAAAACTCCGGAGGAAGTCAAACTCGGGTTCTCAAAACCTTGGAGATATTCCTTGAATTTATTATGTGACCTGATAAATTATTGAACCTGAGTCCTCAAGTAGCTTTAACAGGCACAGCAGGCCGGAGACACTGAATGTCCCCTGGATGTGGGGGACCCGCCAGCTACACTTTAAGGTTCCCAGCAGAAAACTCTTCTGGGAACTCGGGCTGAGTATCCGAGCATCCCAGGGAAGCCCTTCTGGGGTCAGAGGGCAGCAAAGCCCGAGAGGTCCCCTAGGGCGGCCTCTGGGACCCTTCCATCTGCATCAGCGAAGGTCGTGGCGTTTCCCCGGCCAGCCCTCCCTCCTGGGGAACGAGGGCTCAGAGTCCTCAACTTCCTTTGCACACACGCCTGTTGGTGGCAGAATCCCGTCCCCCTGGAGTACACACCTTGTCATCCTGTCCCCTTGAGCAGAGGCAGGGCCCGCAGGGAAACCACTTCTGAGGTTAGGGCACTGATCAGGCCACTGCAAGTTCATCAATGAGAGCAACCTGCTGGGTGGGCCTGGCCTAATCAGGCAAAGCCTTTAAAAGGAACAGCGTCGGAAAGACGCCATCCTGATGGTCTCAGAGCAGGAAGCCAATGGCAAGGTAGTGACCTACCTTTGGGGGCCACGTGGCAAGGGCCTACAGGTGGCCCCTGGCCCACAGCCGGACAACAAGGGCCTCAGTCCTACACGCACAAGGAACTGAACGCTGCTGACGCCCTGAACGAGCCGGGAAGAGGCCCCGAGCCTCAGAAAGAAGCCAGCCCCAGCCGGCGAGGTCGGGCAGAGGAGCCGGCCACGCCGCGCAGGGCTCCTGCCCCACAAAAACTGCGACATAATAAACGGATGGCACTTTAAGCCGCTGGGCGTGTGGTGGTTCGTTACACGGCATCGAAGACGGAGGCCAAGTGAACCCCAAACTGTAAAATGTGGGCGCGTGCCGCTCACGCCACAGGGGCCAGCACCTCTGCCCGACCCGGGGCAGCCGGTGCCCCTCCTCCGCCCTCCCACCCCGGGCGGCGGCCGCGTCCCCCTCCGGGGGTCTCCCGGCCCGGTGCTCAGAAACCCCGCGACGGACATGCTCCCGGCTTTCTCACCCAGACGGCGGGTAACGCACGTCCGGCTCCTCGCTCCGCGCTCTGGGCGGCAGCGCGATCCCGCCCCGGGGACGGTGAAGCCGGGGGTCGCGACTGCCGCTGCCGGTTCCATCCGAGGGCGGGCGCCGGGACCCCCGCCCCCTCCCCGCCTCTGTGCCCACCGGCCTCACAACCCCTTCCTGGAAGCCTGTGCAGCTCGTCGCCCCCCCCCCCCCCCGCCGCCTCTCGGCTCAACAGGGACACTCGTCCTCACGAGACCCCTCCCCCGGGAAGTGACCCCGCCTGGATGTGAGGAGGCGACATTGGCAACCAGCTGACTGGTGCCGGGGTGACCGCCTGACGGTCGGAGGAGCCGGCGGAGCCCCCCGGGGGTGGGCAGCCTCAGCCCAGGAGCGGGGCCGCGTGGGAGGGGGGACTGCACCCACCGTCCGGGACTGACCCCAGCCTCCCTCCTGGGCCCCTGCCAGCCCCGCGGCAGCCTCTCTGAGCCCCGCGAGTGACCTTCGCCAAGGCTGTGAAGCCTGCGGCCAGCTCCGCCGAAGCATCGCGCCTTCTCGGTTATGAGCTCTTTTTATTGCCCAGTCAGTAAAAACCTTCTGATTATGTCACTGCGGAGGCAGTCGAATGCCAAAAAATATAAATTTCCTTCTGTCCGTCATGACCCCTCCGCCTCCATGCTGGCCTCCGTTCTGGTTCCTTCCCTGTGCTTTCGTGAACTGTCGAGACCCCGCCCCTGTGCCAGCTGCCTCCAGGCCCGAGGGCCCCTTCCTCGGCAGGGGAACCAGAGGAGGGGGTGCAGGCTGGGGGCGGAATCCAGACCCTCCCGGGAACCAGGGGCTCCCGGAAGCAGCACCGGCCCCCCTTCGAAGGGCCCCCCCCCCCATGCTCCCTTCGTGCGGACAGAGGCGGAGTGCACACTCACGCGTCCCCTCGTTCGGGAGACATTTGCGGAGTCTGCCCTGAGCTCCTGCTCTGCAGGGTGCTGGGATGGGCACTCAGCCTCTCGGGGGCTCTGACTCTCCTCCGTGAGTCAGCGGTCACCATGCCGGCCCTCGGAGGAGGGGCCTAGCACAGAACCGGACCCAAGCACCAGCTCAGACCCAGCCCAGGCCTCTCCAGAGAGCCCGGCTCTGAACCAGCAGTGATGTGGGAACAGGACGAGGTGGAGGCACGGAGGGCTTCCCAGAGGAGGTGATACCCGTCCCCACGTTAGGGTCCCCGGCCCTCCCTAGTCCCGGCCGAGTTGGGAGCGTCAGGATGCTGGCCGCCAGCCGCAGCGGGGAGCCCTCCGCACAGAGCCAGGCCAGGGCTAAGCCGGCCCTCCTCGGGCCCAGGGGGCACCTGTCCAGCCAGGGGCGGAGGCAGTCTTGGCATCGGACCAGAGCACTTTGGGAGGCTGACATCAGCGCAGACTCGAGCTCCACGCTCGGCACCTGTTGGGTAGACCCAAGAATAGCCTCTTCCAAGAAGCCAAGTCGAGTCGGGTGTTGGGAGGTTCTGGGGGGTGGGGGGAGGGGGCCGCTGGAGTCGCTTTGCCCTCAGGCCGAGGGAGGCGGGTGCCTGCCCCCTGTGCCCAACGCTACAGCCACCGCCCCTCCCTGGCCTCCACCTGCCCACCTTCCAGTGTCCTGGGGTGGTGACCCAGCACGGAGGGTCCGGCCCACAAGCAGGACACGGTCCTTTGAAAGTCAGTGACTTGAGACGCCCTCGGCCGCCTGGATCACAGTGGCCCAGGCCTCCAGTCCCTCCAGGGGCGCCCCTGACCGCCGGAGCATGAGGACCCACGGGCCCCAGGACAGACCCACCCCAGCAATACACCTTCGCAGGCCTCACGATGCACTTTGGGAGAGCCACCCGTGACGCCTCGGGCTCCAGCTCCCTGGGCCCAGGGGCTTTTCTCTCCTCCACCCACCTTCGCCCCCAGACCCCCCCCCTCCCTGGGGCCTGACCCCACAGCCCCCCTGAGGGCCGCTCTCTGGCTTGGAGAAGAGCTCACAGAGCCTTCCCAGGGCTGGAGGCCCACGGAGTCCTCCCTCAGACTGAAGGCCGGGCGAGGGGGCCCGCTGCTCCGTGGGCCGGGGGACCGGAGTGTGTCCAGGAGACGGCCCCTCCCTCGCCCCCCGGAAGCCACCACTTCTCCAGTAGCTTCCAATCACCCGCGGTGGTTTCCGGAGGTGTAATTAAATATGGCGACAACGCCCTCGCCCAGCCCGGTCGGGCTTTTTAATTAGCTGCTCCAATAAACGTGTCAGAAGCGCCCCTTGAAGATATATGTGTCTCCCAAGACCGAGTCGAGTAACAAAATAAACAGGGGCTTAAAAAGCATTGCCTCAAACTTTAACGCCAAACCACGCTACCTGGTAACAGAGGGCCCTGCCGGGGACCTGCCGGGCCTGGGTCTAGGCGCTTATCGTGAGGCCGGTGCCGGGGACCCAGCTTCCCCGGCGACAGTGAGGAAATGGGGAGCCGCGGCTGGCGGGGCTCAGCTGGGTCTCGAGGGCCGCCCTGCACCCACAGCTCCCCTCAGGGACTTGGGAGGGAAGGAGAATGAAGGTCGTGACTCGTCCTGGGGTTGGGGGCCCAGGTTCGGGTGGGGATGGCGTCCGCGTGGCCTCAGCTCCTTGAGGGCACCTCCTGGACGAAGAGGAGGAAAATACCGGAGGCCAAGTCCACTCAGCAGAGCCGAGGGGACAGAGTCGGGTGGCAGGAGAGCCCCGTCTTGACCCCGGCATGGCTCTGGGGAGGGCCTCGGAGTTACCGGGGCGCCCGGACTCGGAGCAGAGGCGGGCAGATCGCGGGCAGGCGTGGGGGAAGCGGGGGCTCCCGTAGGCGCAGCCAACGCTCACTGGGCACGTGTTGGATGCCGGGCACCACATCTCAAAGCCCAGACTTGCTTCTCGTGTTAGGCCCAGAGACAGTGCCTTGGGGGGGGAGGGCGAGGTCCTGTCATGAGGACTGGGGGATCCCCACCGGGGCCCCCGGGGCTCCTCACTGCCCCTCACCTGCACCCCCAGACATGCCCCTGTCCCCCAGGCCCCCCATGTGGGTCCTGCGGCCGATTCCCGAGCACACAGAGCCGGGGAAGTTCTGCATGCAGGCCCGCCAAGGACTGGTTGACGGGTGAAACCAGAAATCGTTTGTTGCCGATCAACAGGGTCTTTATCTGATCAGCAGCCAGTCTCTGGTCACCTCCCAGACCACGGGGGCGGGGGTGGTGCCGGGGACACGGGGCTTTGATCCACCCGCAACCAAGGGTAGTGGGTGGGCAGACCCAGATCGCCACCCTGTGGGGGCCCTGGGTCCGGGAGGCGGTGCTGAACCCCAGCGTCCGCCCCCGCCTCTGCTCCGGGTCCCCGGGCAAGTCGCTGAGGCCCTCTGTGCCTCAGTTTCCCCGTCTATCAAATAAAACACTAGCGACTGATGACACTGGGCCTGGCTGGGTTAGAGCAGGTGCAAACTGGCTTGTGCATTTGTTCGGCTGAGGGGGGTCAGTGCCCTGAAGAGCCAACGCCTGACACGATTCACACGAGTCGCTAGTAATGTTCTCAAGGGTGCCAGCCTCCCGGGGCGAGCTCCGCGGTGTATGGGGTCACGGCAGCAGAGTCCCGAGAGTCGGAGGTCCTCACGGGGCGCAGTCTGCGTTTCCCAGATGCTCTGAGTGCCTGGCCGGTGCGAGGTGGGCCGGGCTTGGGCACGGCCTGGGACACAAAGACCTCCAAACACCACCATCAAGGCAGAAAGTATGGAAAGGGGGGGGGGCGGCCAGGGGCGGGGGGCCACGTGGGGTGGAGACCAGGTTAAGAGCTCTTTGTTCTAAGGCTGTGGGGGGCCCCACCCCAGGGTGACACTGGCCCCATAGGACAAGCAGCACCGGCCCGGCTGGGCCAGGAAAGAGGGGTGGGCTGCACTTCTGGGCCCGTGCCCCCTCGCAGAGTGGTGACCTCCCGCGTCCTGCTTCTCAGCTCCTCACCAAAGCCACCAAGGCCTGGACAAGGAACTTCAACCCCCCAGGCAGCCCCCCAGAAGCCCCCGGACCCTCCCAACCCAGCACAGCGCTGGCGCCCCAGCCCCCCGTGTGCCCGGCGCTCGGGAGCAGGGTCTGCCTGCACGGCTCACTCTCTGGGCCGCTGGCCCTTCCCCGGCGGTAACTGACTGTGACATCACAAAGGGCATTTCCCGCGGACAAGGTCACTTCAGGGCTGGCCACGGCCTCTCTGTCCGCCGCGGTCCCTCCTCGGGCTGCAGCTTTGACGAAGGGGGTTCCGCAGACCCAGCTGCACGACTGGAGGAGCACACAGGGAGCTGAGGCTGCTTTCCTTGCAGAAACCAGTCCTCGCGGCTCGTCAGCTGCTAATGGCCCGGACGGGCAGTGGCAGGGGTGACTGTCAGGGCCTCAGCCTCCTGCCCTCGCAGCACAAACTTCTGCTCTCCAGGAGCTTCGGAGCAGGTGCTGGGCGCCTGCAGGGAGTGCGGTGGGCACACGGCTGGGGGAGGGGGCCCCGGGGGGCTCGCCTGTGCCCGTGTCCTCCGCTGCGCACGGCGCGACAGCGCGGCGACCTCGCGGTGAGAGCGTGTGTGCTCGCCAGGCGTGCGTGTCCCGGGGCCGCCGTAACCGATCCCGCAGATGCGGGGCTTCGAGGTGGATCGTCTCCTGGTTCCGGGTCCGCAAACCCAAGCCCAAACTGTCACAGGGCCGGCGCCTTCTGAAGGCGTCTGTCCAGCGGCTGCAGGCCATCTCCTGCCGGCAGAGGCACCGCACGCTCTCCGTCTCCATTGGCACCCGGCGCCCTCCCCGTGTGCACGTCTGGGTCCCGATGTCTCCTTCCTATAAGGACACCAGTCATGGAGACACCCTAACGGCCTCACCTTAACTAATTCCCGTCCACGCAGCCCCATTTCTAAATAAGGCCTCGTTCTGAGGTCCTGGGGGTTAGGAGTTCCACGCAGGACGTTTCAGGGACGCGAGTCGCCCCACAGCCCTGGGACTGAGCGCCGCGTGGGTCCAGAGCAGCCCCCACCCCACAAAGCCCTGCGTGGGGCTGAGCACAGCCGCCTCGTCCACGACTGACGGAGCTCGGAGGCAACCAAGCTGTCCTGCAGCCGGTGACAAAGAAACACTCCGCGGTGCACCAGTCAACGGATTATTCCTCAGGCCAGAAAGAAACGGGCTCTCGGGCCATGAGGGTGTGGAGGAGGCTCCCGTCGTGTTACTAAGCGAACGCGGCCGGTGGGGACTCCACACTGCGTGGTTCCAAGTCGACCACCTTCCGGAAAAGGGAAAACTGTGGACACAGTAAAAAGACCAGTGCTTGCCTTGGGGGTGGCGGGGGGGAGGGGACAGACGGCGAGCAGAGCAGAGGATTCCAGCACCGTGAAGATACCGTGTGACACGATCGCAGTGGATACAGGTCACTACACGTCTGTCTAGGACCACGGAACGCACGGCCCCGAGACGCGCCTAAGGTGAACCGCAGACTTTGGGTGATGACGAGCGTCCGTGTAGGTTCATGGACTGTCATGGGCATGCCTGCTGGTGGGGGTGCTGACGGTGGGGTGGCGGCGTGGGGGGCAGGGCGTACGGGGAGTCTCTGGGCTCACCACACGGTTCCGTGACACTAAAACTGCTTTAAAAACTAGCCTATTAATTTGTCTCTGCGTTCAGCAGAGGGATGCTTCTCACGGCGCCCTCCCCACCCGTGACCTGAGATCAGATGGCAGTGCCTCTCCCGGAGGCCCCAGGGCCATGCTGGGCAGGGTCGGCCGGCGTCCACCAGGGGGGCTGTGCTCGTGGGCTGTGCTTGGAGCTCGGGTTGGCCAAGGTGAGGAGGGCCCTGGAACACAGGCTTGCTCAGCAGTCGCCCCGAGGAGAGGGAGGTGGGCCGATGCCCCTCACCCGGAGCTCTGGGAAGGGAAGCGGCAGGAGGTCCAGGGCTGAGGGCCCTGCCTCCGGTGGACGTGAGGGGGACTCGGGCCTCGGACACCTGCCCTGCGGCCACCAGCTCCTGTTCCCACAGCCAAGTGCCGGGGAGGGAGGCGAGTGCGCGGACCCGGCCCAGGTTCCCCGGCAGCCCCCTCGCCCCCCACAGACCCTCACCGTCTGGTTCGGGCTGTGGCACCTCCATCAGGCCCACGGTCAGCCCAGCCATCGCCTTGGGCCCAGGCAAGGTGATCTGAGTACAAGCCTTGCGGATGGGACACCGCTGCCACACCGAGTCCTCCTGGGAGCCGACGCAAACACCAGTGTGAGGCCGGGTGCGGCTAGCACAGCGCTCGGAGGGGAGCCTCCTGGCCCAGCCACCTGTGTGTCACGGGTCACCGCGTCCCCAGGGGGGAGGCACAGCCACGGCCCCCAAGTCCTGATCCTCAGAACCTGTGACTGTCAGCTCACGTGGCAGAAGGGACTTTGCAGACGTGGTTAGGGACCCTGACGTGGGGAGATGACTCTGGAGTATCCAGGGGAGCCCCGTTCAGGGCCACGGAGGTCCTTAAAATGGTCAGAGAAGGAGCGTGAGCAGCACAGAGATGCTCTGAAGACCAAGGGCGCCTCCAGCAGCAGGGAGAGGAGAGGAAATGCACCCCTGGAGCCCACAGGAGGAGCCACCCGGCCCGCACGTGCCCTGATTTTAGCCCAGGGGGGAGGGAGGGTGGCCGTGTCGGACTTCTGACCTCCGAACTGTGCGATGACAAATCTCCCGTTGAAGCCGCTGGGTCTGGCGGTTTGTCCCAGCGGCAGCAGCAGGTGCGCCCTGCGTATCCGCCACGGGTGCTGGTGCCGACGAGACACGAGCGCTGTCCCCTGCCTGCGCGTCACCGAGAGGACCTCCGTGCGTTCCCCAGGCCAGAGGGAAGCTGGCCGGGCCGGTGTGGCCCAACTCTGGGGTGCGGACACGGTCGGGTCCCGGGGAGGCCTCTTCGGGGTTGCAGACGGCTGTTTCCTCTCGTGTCCTCTCGCGGTGGAAGGGGCGGGGGGCTCGCCGGGGTTCCCTCTGTTGGGACACTCATCCCACTCGTGGGGGTTCCACCCTCACGACCGACCCCTCCCGAGGGCTCCACCTCCTAGCACCATCACACTGGGGTTACGGTTCCAGCATAGGAAGGAGTTTGGGGGGGGCAGACGTGCAGCCCCCTTGAGCTGAGGGGATCGGCCCACTGGACAGACAAGGAAATGTAGCAAGGGACCCCTCCGGCAAGCACGGGGGCCGATCTGTCCGGTGGCCACAGCCCCTCGGGCTGCTGCAGGGAAGCCTGGACCCCACCCCCCACCCCTTCACGCACCTGCCCGGGCTGCGTGCCCTCTGCCCTCATCAGACCGGGTCTTACCAGGCTGCAGGCTTCTGGGGCACCTGCGCCATGGGGGCGGCCCCAGCCCTGCCGGTGGTCCCGCAGCACCACGAGTGACAAGTGACGTGAGGCAGGGAACATCCTGCTGCGGGAGTCTCCCTCGTGTCCCAGGACAATTTTGGCTGGAAGTTGCCAGGCGGAAGCTTCATTTTTACTCAATGTGTCCTGCCCAGTTCAGCATGTCACTGGCCCGCTCGTGCCCCGGGCGACTGGGCAGTGCGCTGTGGCTTACACGAAAAATAAATCTAAGTAGGCCTGGGAACAGAAAGCTGCAAACCACTCCACACAACTTCCGTCTCTTACAGAAAAACCACCTCCCAACAGGGGACTGGTCTGCGCTGAAATGTAACACGTTTTCTCTGCCAAAGATCCTCGTAAGAACCAGAAGACAAGTTTCAGGCCGGAGAAACGTGTGCACGATGAACGCCTGGTCAAGGACCGTCATCCAAAGTACGGAGAGAACCCTGCGCTCCACAGTAAGAAAACAACCCAATTAGAAACGGGCCGGAGACCCGAGCAGGCCCCTCACCGGAGAAGACGCACAGATGCAGACGGGCGCGGGGACCGACGCTCCGCATCACAGGTCGTCAGGGAGACGCAAATCACAACAGCGAGGCACCACGCACGCCTGTCACCAGGGCCCAAACCCACGACCCTGACGACCCCAGACGCTGGCGAGGGCGCGGAGCGGCAGGAGCGCTCGGCCGTTGCCGGCGGGAACGCAGGACGGCGCGGCCGCTTTGGAGGCGAGTCTGGTGTTTTGCTACAAAACGAATCATAGTCTCACCGGACGAGCCGGCAATCGTGTTCCTTGCGACTTATCTACACGAGTCGAAAACTCGTGTCCACACAAAAACCTGCTCACGGATTTTTACAGTGGCTGTGCTCGCGGCTGCCAAAGCTTGGAAGTGACCACGGCGTCCTGCAGAAGGTGACAGATAAACTGTGGCAGATCCACAACGTGGACCATGACTCCGTGCTCACAAGAAATGAGCTCTCGGCCGCGAAAACGCAGGGAGGAGGCTCCGACGCTAAGGCAGGAGGCCGATCTGAGGAGCCCCCACACGTGAGTCCGGCCACACGACTTCCTGGAAAAGCACAGCCGTGGACACGTAAAGGGTCAGTGGCCGTCGGGGCGGCGGCAGGTGGGGGTGACGGCAGCGGGGAGATGAACACGCGCAGCTCGGGGGGTCTCGGGGCCGTGGAACTAGAGCGCGCGATGCTGTGAAGGCAGGTGCACGTCACCGCACGTTTGTCCAGACCCGCAGAACGCGCGACGCCGAGAGTGACCCCAAGGCGCGCGTGGACTTCAGTCAATAGTCTGTCGATATTGGCTCATCAGTTGTGACAAATACACCACATCAACGCAAGATACTAATCGTAGGGGAGGGATACATGGGAACTTTCTGGGTTTTAGACTCAGTTTTTCTATAAACCTAAAACTTCTTTAAAAATAAAGTTATAATTGGGGCACCTGGGTGGCTCAGTCGGTTAAGTGTCCAACTTTGTCTCAGGACATGATCTCACAGTTCACGGGTTTGAGCCCCGAGTGGGCTCTGTGCTGACAACTCAGCCCCTCCCACGCATGCCGTCTCCCTCTCTCTCTGTCTCTGTCTCTCTCAAAATTAAATAAATGTTTAAAAAAACTTAAGTATGACAGAGAAAAACTTCACAGCCGTCGGGAGGCCCAGTGCTGTGTTGCCCCCTCTAGGAAAGCCTTCCTTCCGGCCTTGGGCCTGGCCGCCCACTCTGGTTCTTGCCAAGGCCTGAGTGACCTGACAGGCCAGCAGGCGGGTGAGGGTCTGTGTGCTATGCGTTCACCCCTTCCCGCCCCCCACCAGCCCCAACATCCCTGAGCAGCCGGGGCCCGTGTGAGGGGAGCCCGGGGGCCAGGGAGCAGGGCTGGGAGAGAACACGCCAGTGTGGGGGCAGCGGCTCCAGAGAGGCCAGGCCTAGAGTCCACAGGTGCCTCCCCACTCTCAGAAAAGCCCTTTCAAGCCCCGGGTTAAATGACTCCTCCCCCAGAAGCTTCCACCACCCCACACCCAGCCGCCTCCCCCGTTTGTGGGTCCGTGAGCACCTCCGTTTACCTGTGTGGTCACGTGTCCTGCCCTGGGCCCCGGACACAGTCAGGTTTTCCCAGCACTGTCTCCCTAGCACCTAGGAGGGCCGGCACATAGTAGGTGGTCACTAAATACTTGTCAAGTGAACAAACAGATGAATGAAGCCAAGGCCAGCGGCCTAGGGGACCTGAGGTCAGGGGCCACCTAGGCCACCTGTGCAGATGCCCTGGGCCCTACCAGGCTAAGCCAGCTGCCCGATGCAGAGGCCAGGCCCACCTCACTCCCACTGGTGGGTCACGTGATCCCATGTGTGGCCATACCTAGAGGGGGACGGGAGCCTTCCCGTGCCTGGCATGTGGGCACTCTCACCGGGGTTCAGGCCAGGACACCCATCTCAGAAGCCTTGACCCCAACAGCGTTATCAAAAATAAAACTTCTTTAAAAATTAATTGGACGCGGGGTGGCTGGGTGGCTCAGCCGGTTAAGCATCTGATTTGGGCTCAGGTCATGATTTCACCGTTGGTGAGTTTGAGCCCCGAGTCGGGCTCTGTGCTGACAGCTCAGAGCCTGGAGCTGCTTCAGGTCTGTGTCTCCTTCTCTCTCTGCCCCTCTCCTGCCCCTGTTCACACTCTTTCTCTTTCTCTCTCTCTCTCTCTCTCAAAAATAAATAAATATTTTTAAAAAATTAATTGGACGTGCTGGCTAGTGTACAACCTTTGGGGCTATCGCCGATGTTTTCAATATGCAAATATTCATTAATGCAGCCATAAAGGGTGGGAAGCAAAATAACATTTTCATCCCTGTGCCAAGTACACGGAAGGGATCAGGTATCACAAAGAGCTATTTAGCACTGACCTCCTGAAAGGCAGCCTCAGTCAGGACTTCACGGGGGTGTCCATCCAGAACACGCAACGATTCATCCAGCTCTGCCCACCCAGACCACGCAGCCTGCGGGCTCTACCCTCCCACCACCGCCCACAGGGCTTGTGACACACACCCCAGGAGCCCCCTGGGCCTGCCCACTCCCCCGAGACCCGCAGGGGATACGCCTCTTAGAACTTGGCTCCCCGTGGGCGCCTGGGTGGCTCAGTTGGTTAAGTGTCCAAATTCGGCTCCGGTCACGATCTCACAGTTCATGAGTTCAAGCCCCGCAGCCGTGCCAAGAGCCCAGAGCCTTCTTTGGATCCTCTGTCTCCCTCTCTCTGTGCCCCTCCCCCCCCATAGAAGTAAACAAACATTGAAACCAACCAACCAACAAAAACCTTCGCTCCCTGGAAGTTCCAGCCTTAAAACCAAGTCCGGGAAATGGGGCCCAAACGCAGTAAAGAAGAGAAGCCTCTCGGCGATGCCTCTGCCGGCCTCGGAGAAGCCCCGCCGCGGTCTCCGGGTGGGTCCTCTCCCCGGGATTACGAGGCGCCCCACACTCTGCCCCTTTCCATCTTTGGAGCGGTACTTACTGCTTCTGTCGCCACCTGGGGCAGGTGAGCTCTCAAACCCGGGGACCTCGGTCGAGACCTCAGACTCCTGGATGCAGGTTTGTGGAGGCTCGCGTGTGGAGGTGGCTCCCACCGAGTCCTCTCCCAACTGTGAAAGGCTCAGAGGAAGTCCTGCCATGTTCCGCGCAAGAGGCACGTTCCTTCTCTGTGGATTCACTGACGGTGACACGCCACTGGCTCCTAGCACCTTCTGGAACTTAGGTGAACTTGAGAAGCAGGTTGGCCTGGGCCGGGCTGGAGCTGCCGTGGCTGGTGGGCCCACAGCGCAGGCTCCTCGGGTCAGGGCCAGAGCGGCGCCTTTGTCCCGCCGGCCGGCCCGTCCTGCAGCAGGCGTCCGACTCGCCCTCTTGGGCTGACAGCCCACGCGTGCGCCCCAGCATCTCGTTCCGAACGCGGGGGGCACGTTCAACCCCCAGGGGGGCCACCTGGCTACACGGCGTCGCCCCTGCCCCTCCTCCAGTTTCGCACGTCCGGTGGCCCCTGCTGCCCTCTGGGGTGGACTTGGTGAGTCCCTGGGCTCAATCCCAGCCCCAACTAGAATCTTGGGATCCTCAGAGGGCCTCAGAGGGAACCACTCAGTCCCTGGAAGCCCCAGCGGCCACGTGGCTCAGGCCCGTCTCCCCGGGTCCTCTGACCGCACCCCAAGGGCCCTGCTGGCAATCCACACGTGCACCCACCTGCCCTACAGTAGTTCTGGAGTGCTTGACCTCTGCCAGGACGCACAGCCTCCCACGTATACGCAGGGGACACGTTCTCTGGTGGCTCCCGCATTTGACCACCACCCAAGGACAGCACTG
Source organism: Felis catus (assembly GCF_018350175.1). Lineage (NCBI taxonomy): Eukaryota > Metazoa > Chordata > Mammalia > Carnivora > Felidae > Felis > Felis catus. The sequence continues at coordinate 1,533,606 of NC_058370.1, forward strand.
AGGGCCCCGCTTTGCACACGCAGGACGTGGGTGTCCCGTCGGTGCCCCTAGAGGTCCACAGTCTCGGGGGACACACAATTACATCCCAAGGCAGTGAAACCCTAAGACTGAAATGCAGGCTGGAGCGTCTGAGGCCTTCCTGGTGATGCAGTCACAAAGGGGGCCCGGAGTCTGAGACAGGGGTTGGGGCCCCTTGGAGTGTGGCGACGGGGGACTTCTTCCTTATGTCTCTTCGGGAGAGTGACCAGCCATGAAAGTCCCCCACGTGTCTGCGTGTGCACAATGTCCCCCTGAGATGGCGGTTTTATCTTGAAGGGGGAGAGTACCGGAGGGGCCTGGGTTCTCGTTCAAGTCGGGTCCCCGCCTCGCGGGGTCTTGTGAGGACGGCACATAATTCCACCTCTTGGGGGGCGGCTGCAGCCTGGCACCGGGGCTCTGGCCACCGCGGGGCACTTTCAGCGGAAGCTACAACGTGGCTGAGCAGCTGTAACTGACCAGAGGCGGGAGCGCATTGGTGCCCGGCCGGCGGGGCCTGGTGGGGGCAGGGCACTGGCACTGACCCAGCCCCCAGCGGCCCCCCCTTCGGGCCTAGACCACCTCCTGGCCCAGAACTCAAACCCAGCAACACAAGGCCCCCCACCCGCACCCTGGGGCCCCTAGGAAGGTCAGCGCGGTGTGAGGAGGGGGGTGTGAGAGCGGGTGGGGAACAGCCGGGTGAGTGTGTCAGGGGCGGGGTATAGCAGAGTCACCTGAGTCCCTGGAGTCCTGAGCACAGCTGCTGGGACCCCACCTGGGCGGGTGGGCCTCCTTCCCGAACAGGGACGGAGCTCCTCGGTCCTGCAGGTCCGATCACAGCATCCTCCTGGCAGGTGCTCCCCACCCCCCTGCCCGCCCCCTCCCCCGACAGCTGGGCCGGCAGCTGTCCGCGCGCTTTGATGTACCACGTGGGGTCAGGCCCACGGGACACACGTGTCCCAGGCCCCTGGCAGAACCCGCCCCTCCCCCAGGGCAACAGGAGCCAGCAGTGGGGGACAGGTGGGGGGGAGGGGGGGCGTGAGGGTCAGGTGAGTGCCCCGGGCGCTCCTGCGGCCCCTCAGATGGTCTGTGCCCTGGCTGTGCAGACAGTCCGGAAGTAGGAAGAGGGGCCTGCTGTGATCTTTCTCCTTCCCCTAGAACACCACCCCCCCAGCCCGTGCGCACTGGGACCCTCGGCCCCCAGCCCCTGCGCAGTGGGACCCGACCCGCCCACCAGCCCCTGCGCACTGGGACCTGCCCCCCAACCGACGCCTGCGCACTGGGACCCGCCCCCCATGGGACCCGCCCCCAAGCCCCTGCGCATGGGACCCACCACCCCCACCAGCCCCTGCACATTGGGACACGTTCCCCCCCCTCCACCAGCCCCTGCGCGCTGGGACCCGCCCCCCCATGGGGCCCGCCCCCCAGCCCCTGCGCATTGGGACGCGTTCCCCCCCCCCACCAGCCACTGCGCGCGGGGCCCGCCCCCTCTCCCCCCACCCCGGCCCGTGCTAGGCTGCCGGGCTGCTCCTGTAGCTGCCAGCGTGACAGGGTCCGAGACCGGAAACGCGTGGCCGAAGCTCCGGCCTGCAGGGCTCAGCGGCCCTGGGTCCCCAGGACCTCCCGACGGGCTCCATTGTGGGGGAGTTGAGAGGCCGAGGTGCCGGTGGGCGGCTGCTCCCGGTCCCGCGCCAGCCCGGCCGCCCCCCGATGCCTCACGCCGGCCGCTCGCTTGCCGCGTCCCCGCACGGCCAGCTCCGGTGCCAGCCTGGACGCGTGCCGGGGTCACCGGCCTCCCGTCGAAGCGGTCGCTACAGGCGTCAGCGTCCGCGCCTGACCTCTGGCCGGTGTGGTGGCATCTTCGTGGCGTCCGGGCCGGAGGGTCAGCAGCGGGGCCTGACTCCAGGCTCGGGCTCCTGCGGACCGTTTCCTCTTGCAGCAGTGACGTGGATGTGGGCCCGTGTACCCTTACTTGGCCTCATCCTATCGTCGACCCGGGGCCCGCTCAGAATCTGACGCCACGTGTGACATCAACGCAGCACCTTTAAAGTCAGCGGCTGTGCCGGGAGGATAAGAAACGCTGGCTTTTATGGGGTTTACTGTGTCATAGGTCCCCCCAAACTGGGCCCTTCGTGGTCTCCGACTCTGCTGGTGGAGGCAGCACCAGGGGCTCCAGGCCCCCAGGCCCCGGGGGTCCCCACCAGGGTGGCACCTGCTCGTTTACACTCGCCTGGCAGCCGGCTCCCAGTGGCCCAGCCCCACCTGTGCCCCTGCCACTCGGGCTCGGAGAAAGCGAGTGTTGTCGGTGGCCGTGCGGATTTTTGCTCATTTCCATCCGGCACACGTTAATCTGTTTCCTCCCCTGACCCACACGGTGCTCCCGGGATCCCCTACGGGACTGAGACCGTGGGGCAAGGAGGGGATCCCCTCTGGACAAACGCCTCCCCTGGGGACACAGGCCCAGGACAGCGGCTGATAATACAGCGTGAGTGTCAGCAGCATCAGCTCGGCACCTCTGTGGGGGTGACTGTGGGCACGCGGCTGAGCCTCCCGGAGCCCCCGGGGAGGGGACCGTGATGCTGGGTCACCGGCTGCAGAGAGACGTCTGCCACACACGAAGCACGTGACGCCTGACACTTTCAAGGGCCCACTCAGCAGGGCTTTGCCAGGTTGGGGTGGATGTCTGCCTGCCCCCCACGCCAGGCGGGCAGGACCCCGGGCGGTGCCCCTCCCCGCCCCTGCCCTCCCTGCTCCCAGGGAGGGGCACGGCCGGGTGGGTCGCGGTGCCGGAAGAGGTAGACCCGGGTGGGGGAGGGGAGGGGTGCTGGTGTCCAGACGGGAGGGGCCCGGGCACAACAGGGCAGCAGGACGGCCTGGCTCTGGCAGCAGCTGTTACTAACGCCACCCTTGTCCCCACTAGGTTTTTAGTCTTCAAGGACAGTGTGTACACGTGTTTTTTTGATCCAGAAGTGCCAAAGGCTATACCACACGCGGTGAGCCTCCTGTTCACCCCACTGAGGCCTTGGGCCCCTCCCCAGCGGCCCCGCCGTTGACCAGCCCCTCCCGGAGCCTGTGGGTGTGTCACACGCGTGCACACACCAGTGTGCACGGCCACACCCCAACCGCAGCTCCTGCCTGTGTCCCCCCCACCCCGCCAGCCGCACCCACCGGGGTAGGTGGAGGTGGGTTGAAAAAGTGATGGCACTAAGTGGGCGTGTCCTTCCTGCAGGAGATCAGAGGTCGCGGAGCCTCTAAGTCCCTCCTCGCTGGGCAATGACGACACCAAAGCTGCCGTAGCAAGTGTCATCGAGTGTCACGGCCTCACGCAGAAGTAATTTACCCGCAGGACACAGCCTCCTCCGGGCAGCCCCAGGGAGGACCCCTTGAGGACACAGACTCACATCTGCGAGGACCTGAGCCCCTTCCCCCAGGAGGCGGGGGTCCCAGAACCTCTGCAGCCATGGAGCTCCCCCAGCCCACACGCCAGGTGTGCGAGGGGTCCCCCCAGGCTCCCCACTCCTCCCACCCAGGGTCCTGTTGTTCTAAACAAGGTGGTCAGGCAGACCCCAGCGGCAGGGGGGCCAGGCGGCCTCGACACCCTGTGAAATGGGACTCGGCCCCTTAACCGGGGCCTCTTAATCTCGAGAGTCCCTGTGGAGAAGCTGCTGCCCAAATCACCCGTGTGCTCAGACGACCTGAGGGGACCCCGGCCCCACCCCGCATTCCCCCTCGCAGCCCCGTGGGGCCAGGGTCAGGGCCGCTCCCCACTCCGGGCCTGAGCCCTCCGCCTCGCCCGTGCCCCCGGGTGCCAGGCGTGGTCTCGGAGTTATATTAAGGTGGGGATGGCGTCCTTCCAGAGAAACCCAGCAGGACGCAGTGGTCGGAGGAGCCGGATTGATCCTGCCCTGGTCAGCTGACGGGTTCCGGTTACAGCCCTCAGCGGCCCGGCCGATGCGTGAGCTCGGCGTCCACACTGGGCAGCTGCAGGGCTTGATCAGGAGAGTGGTGTTCCTGTACAAATGCTCTTACCACACTGGGGTTAAAAATAGCCTCGAGCCAGAGCACCAAGATGCCTCGCGGCCAGAAGGCAGCTCTCAGCAGCTCTGCTCCTGCTCAGGGAGAAGCGGGGGGAATGTTCCTGCCTGACCGGGCCCAGCCCCGCCGGCACACCGGCACCCACACCCTCATCAGACCTGGGCCAGGGGTGACGCCAGGGCCCGTCCTGCCAGGGCTCTGCGGCCACGGCACCACGGGCCTTGCCCAGAACGGGCTCAAACGGCCACGGCTTCGCGCACAGACGGCGCTGGGCCCGGGAGGGGTGGGGGCCGGGCCACCGTCTGCTACAGAAGCCGCCACCCTACGCCCTGCCCTCCCATCGTCCCCAAGGTCACAGCCAGGCACCCCGGCCCTGCAGCCACCAGAACGCCCTCTGGCAATTCTCCCGCCGGGCCACGGGGCTGGTCAGCCTGCCACGGGCAGTGGGAAAGGCTGCCTCTGCGGCCGGGTCTGTGCCGGGTCTGTGGGCCCCGGCGGAGGGCGAAGCAGGGCACCTCGTCATGGCTATTTAAAGGTCGGGAGTGGACAGATGCAGGGACGGGAGAGGGGATCTGAGCCGGACACGGGAGGGGGTGGCATTCGAGGCTCCCTGGCCCGAGGCGGCAGGCAGCCCAGAGGTTCCCGGACAGCCCGACACGCCCGGCAGCAGGGTCTGAGCTCGGTGGCAGGAAAGGCGGGACTTCGGGGCCTGGCCCTGAGAACACCCTGCACTGGGTCAGGGACAGACTGGGGCGTGGCAGCCAGGACTGCCCACCCCCTCCCGGGTCAGTGACCGCACAGGAAGCTGAGTCAGGCCCAGGACAGCCCAGATGCCCAGAGGCAGTTTTCAGAGCCTGCGAAAAGCCCAGAAAATACAGGAACCGAGCCTTTGGTGCCACTCCTAAGGGAATCTTAACCTTTCCGCTAAATAACCGTCATCATCATGCTGGTGGCTCCCGGGTCAGTTCACGGCCCCGCCACGCTTGACGGAAGACTCCGGGCAAGTTTGCTTACCTGAGCCTCAGTTTCCTCACCTTCAAAACGGGGGGAGGTGGGAGCCCTGCCGGGCTCAGGGGAGCAGTAGCATCCAGCGTGCAGCCTAGAGCCAGTACCCGACAGGCACACAGTACACAGTGGCTACCACAGGCCCCTGGAAAGACAGAGCAGGCCGGCTAAGTCGCACTAAAGTGTAAATGACTGCCAGCACCCCCCACTCTCCAGAATAAGCTGCTGGGGAGGGAGCAAAACAGTGGGAGGGGGGACTCTGGAGGGAGAACGAAGAGACTAGGGAGACGACTTTCCCCGAACTCGGTGGGCCTCAGCCTGGCCCCCAACTCCATCCGGCTCCCCAGACCCTCTCCAGCCCCGACTCTGGCCTGCTCAGACTGTGTAGAAGAAGACACTGAGGGCCTCACCCCAGAACCCCACCCCAGGGTGCTCAGTGCCCGGGCTCCACGTCTGGTGGTGACTGAGCTCACAGCAGGACCTGCTAATGGGCTGTCACCCCACAGCAGGAGAGGCAGCTGGGACAGGTGGGGGCGAGCCCGCGGCCTCGGCCTGGAACCACACGGGCTTGTTAATGGTCGGCTCCTCTGCGAGAGAGGCTGTGTTTCTGAGCTCACTGAGCGCAGGGACCGCAGGCCCACGGAGCCCGTCCGGCACCTGTGGGGGGGTTGGCGTCCCCGCGGCTCATCTCCCCCCAAAGGTGGGCCCCGCCTCCCCCATCTACCCTCAGAAACTACCGGCTACTGAGCCACTTCCAGGCTCCCCACTCGGGCCAGGAGGGCGGGCGGGGGTCCCGGCAGCCCCCCACCCCCACCCGGCTTCCACACCATGTGCCCGCTGCCTGTGGCGGCCTGTCTGGGCCAGCTGTCCTGGTGTCGCCGGGGGGCGAACGCTGCCTGCTCCTCGTGCCGTCAGGAGCCCCGAGCACGTCACAGCTCAGCCGCGCCTCCGCCTCCCAGCCAGCTATCGTCACTAAGGCTCCCGGCAAGGGGGACGCCGGGGCCGGACCCACAGGCCAGCTGGCCGGGGTGGGGGGTGGGCAGGTGACTCCGGGCCCCCCTGCCCCCTGTGAGCCCCGGGAAGCCACCTGCCCCGTCACCCCTGAGCCCCGAAGAGCTCAACATCTGCAACCACCTGGTCGCCCTGTAAAAGAGGCTCATCCACTCGGGAGCAGGGACCCCTGAAGGAGGCGAGGGGTGGTGGGGTAAAAAGCAGAGAAAGGAGGGCACAGTGCGGGGGACACGCAGCGGTGGGGGGCGGGCAGAGAAGGAAGAGAAGGCAAGCGAGCGTGGAAACGAAGGCAGGGGACCCAGTGCCGAGGGGGCCGGGAGCGTGCGTGAAATGGGCCGGAGACAGGGAGCGCTGGCACCCCCAGCGGCCGGGGTGAGGACCGGCCACTGCACCACAGTGCGAGGGAGGTGCCCGGTCTCGGGTGACAGGCGCTGCAGGCTGGGCACAGGTGGTCACACCCAGCTGGGCCCTGCCCCCCGCATCAGCAGGGCACGGGGCCACGCACCCACACGCGCTCCCCAAGAATGGAGCCCGGGGTGACCACCGGGCCGGGCCCGGGCAGAGCACCTAAGGACAGCTGGGGTAGGGCAGGGGAGCCCCCACATCTAGCAGGGGGCACAGCCCGGCCAGGGAGGGCGACAGGTGGATGGATAGGTGGGACCCCGACGAGCCCCACCGCTGGGGAGGAACGGGGCAGGAGGCTACGCCGAGGCCAGCTCTCTGGCCCGTCTCACCGAGCCCCTCGGCCGGCTGCCACAGCACAGCCAACAGCTCACGCGGCCCTCTCCCCTCGCCCAGCAGACCCGGCGCCACATGCACCCACGAGGACGCTCTCGGCCCGTCACGGGGTCGTGCGAGCCGCGGGCCCCGCTCCGCGCGCTCTTCCGTGAGGGACGGGCCACCAGGAACACCAACCACCCGGCCGTCCTAAGAGGTCAGCTGCGCTCATCCGCGAAAACCGCGGTAGAAACGGACCACACCGCGCAGGTGCTCTGGGGAGACTGAGGAAGTCCTCCCTCTTCACCTCTGGGTGGGGGCTCAGCAGGGCAGGGGAGAGGGCAGGAATCAGGCTGTGAGCGCAGGGGCCCTGCTAACGCAGGAAATGCAGTCAGGAGTCTGAAGAGAAGTGTGGGCCGGCGGGATTCCTCTGACACCTGCCTCCCCCAGCCCCGCAACCCGCCGAGCTCGGCCTTCAGATCAGCGCACAGCCCAGTAAATCAGAGACAAGCCCACAACCCTTCCGGAAGGAACGGATTTCCAGGATGGAAATCCCACGGGACTCCTTGGAAGGTGAAACTGAGGCATCTCCCAAAAGGAGGGCCCAGTCGAGGCAGGAAGTTAGGAAGAAAGAGAGAGTCAGGGCCTCCCAAGGCACCAGCTGGGACCTGAGGCCCAGGGAGGGGCTGCTTCACAGGCGCCGGGTCCCTGGACTTGTACGTCCAGCCTCCGAGCCGGGCCAGGCGAGCCCACAGCCCAGCCGGACCCTGGGGGCCAGCTCTGGTCACTGGTCTCCACACGACCTCCCTGCCGGGCCAGGGGCAGGAAGGTGCTCAGCGGTGGGAGGTCCCTGGCCGAGGACACACCTCACTGGCCCCAGACTTTGCTCAGGGGACACCCGTGTGGGAGGCACCGACGGAGGGCTGGTGCAGGGGGCGCTCACCGGGCATGCCCTCTCTGACCTCCCCTTCGGCTTGCTGGACGGCTGCTGCGCGTGGAAGGACTCAGGCTGCATCTGAGTTCAGCAGAGAGCAGGGATTGATTGGTGATGTCTGGCAGGGGCACAGGAGACCACGGGGGCCTGGAGTGCACTTCATCCCCGGACTGCTGTCCAACTGTCAGCCAAGCGGGTGTCTAAGCACAGAGGACAGAGGTCCCCTTCCCCCGATGGACAGCGTCCCTGGACTTTGTTCCACGTGGGGCCGCACACTCCCGCTGGAGAACCGGTCCCCCAGCTCAACGCTCCCCATGCTGTCCCTCCCCTTCTACCGCCAGGCCTCCGCCATCCCCAAGAGAAGGTCCAGAGAACGTGCCATCCAGGCTGGAGCCAACACGGTGACCTGATCCAACCCTGGCCCCAGAGGTCCCCTCCAGGGCAGGGCAGTGAGACGCTGGACGTTTCTTCCACGGCCCCAGAGCCTTCTTTGGGCATTTTTTACAAAAGCAAACACACAAACAAAAACAGGTAGAGTGGACTGTGTTGAAGGAGGGGAGGGCCGGGACCCCACCCACTCGGTCCTACTCACCTCATCTTCCCCAGGGCTCAAAGATGGCCCCAGGGACCCTACTGGAGAGCACTCACTCCGAGGCTGTAGGTGACCCACCGTCTGCACCCACAGGTCAGCCACGCAGAGCAGCGTGTAGCATGGTTGCGGGGGGTGAGGTCCGTGATGGAGGACCGGACCACGTCGACCTCAGCCAGTCAAGGCCGAGCACCCACAGCCGTGTGTTGTGCTGACAGCAGGGACCCGGCGTGCCGGGCCGAGAAGGCAGCCCCCCTCTTTGGTCTCCCCCGAGGACCCCTTACCCATTCTGACCACGAGAAAGTCCCCGGACCAACTCAAAAGAAGGGACTCTCTCCCAAACGCCTCGCAACCATCAAGGTCATCGGAGACCGGGAGAGCCAGAGGCACTGCCCAGCCCAGAGGGTCCTACGGAGAAGGCGATGCTAGATGTCATGAGGGGTCCTGGATGGGATCAGAAACAGGGTGTGAGGAAAAACTGAGGAAACTGAAATCAACCTTGAGCTTTTGTGAACGATCACTTATCCACGGTGGTTCATTTATTGTAACAAACGGACAGCACTGATGCAAGATGTTAATTTTTTTTTAATTATTTAATGTGTATTTGTTTTTAACTTTTTTTTTTTTTTAATTTATTTTTGGGACAGAGAGAGACAGAGCATGAACGGGGGAGGGGCAGAGAGAGAGGGAGACACAGAATCGGAAACAGGCTCCAGGCTCCGAGCCATCAGCCCAGAGCCTGACGCGGGGCTCGAACTCACGGACCGCGAGATCGTGACCTGGCTGAAGTCGGACGCTTAACCGACTGCGCCACCCAGGCGCCCCAATGTGTATTTGTTTTTAAAAGAGAATGAGCAGGGGAGGGGCAGAGAGAGAGAGGGAGACACAGAATCCCAACAGGCTCCAGGCTCCGAGCTGTCAGCACAGAGCCCGACGCGGGGCTAGAACCCACGAGCCGTGAGATCATGACCTGAGCCGAAGTCGGACGCCTAACCGACTGAGCCCCCCAGGCGCCCCTGTAAGATGTTAACTTAAAACCACCTGTTGAAGTCCCTTTTCACCTGCTTTGTTTAACGGACCTGGTGTTTTAAAGTTATTTTGATGTGTTGTCAATTTTAAAAATCAGGAGATCGAGCGTGAACACCTGGGTTTCTGGCCTCTCCTGAAACCCTGAGGGACCGGTCAAACGGCCGGAGGAGGGTCAGCCACCACTCAGCGGCCGCGTTCCCAGGGGTCTCCTTCCAGCCCACGTGGCCCCTGCCCCACCCGCTGTGGTCTGCCAAAGAGAGGACAGGGACTCCCCCAACGTCGTCAGCAGTCTGGTGACAGAGCAGGAAGGGCGGGGCCAGAGGGCACCCCCAGAGCCCTCCACATCGCGCTCGGCACAACCCTCCTCCCAGGGAACATGAGACCTGCTCATTCTGGATGTCCCCTCCCGCCCCCCAGCAGCAAGAATGTCACTCCCCTGCCAACTTTTAAAAATCACCACTCATAAGTTTTCAGCTAGACTACATTTCTTTCACAAAGAAATGCATATATATATATAAACCTATATTTGTATATGCATATAAAGAGAAGAAAGATGTACGTGACGTGTCCCTCCTGTCTTGTGAGCAGAGGGGACCCGTCTCCAGCCTAAATCCAGCCTCGGCCGCTCCCGGCGTCTCCCCGGCACCACGGGCCCCCGAGCGAGCGCCCTCCTGGCCCACGGGTGCCCTCCGGGGCAGAGGGCAGGGTCAGCACGCGGGGGCCACGGAAACTCAGACCCAGGCTCAGCCCCCGTCGCTCTGACCCCAGGGGCCACCGCAGACCCGTCCTCAGGTGGGCAGGCGGGGGACGCTGGCCGGCGGGCCCAACACAGACACCCACACGACTGTGGGCAGCTGGGCGTCTGGGAGGCCACGTGGGCCTGGACCCCCACGAGGGCTACTTAGGGAGCCTCTGAGGCAGCGTCCCCAGTGAGCCTCACCGGCGGCCCGATCCACACAGAACATGGCATACTGCAGGGGTCCGGGCCCGCCAGACCAGGTCAAGGAGAGGGACGGGTGGGAGCCGGCTCTGCCCCCCCAGCCTCACACCCGTCCCCCCACCCCCGGTCCTCTTGTCCTACAGCTGCCCCTGGGATGGCTCCAGGTCTCATCTCCACGCCTGTCCGGGGCCCGTGGGGGTCACGGTGACCCCTGCACAGACTGTCCACCTAAAACCCATTTTCTAGGGGCGCCTGCGGGGCTCAGTCGGTTCATCATTCAACTCGTGGTTTCAGCTCAGGTCGTGATCCCAGGGCTGTGGGATTGAGCCCCGTGTCTGGTTCTGTGCTGGTGGTGAGCCTGTTTGAGACTCTCTCTCTCTCTCTCTCTCTCTCTGCCCCTCTCCCCTACACGTGCTCTCTCTCTCTCTCTTAAAAACAATTTTTTTTCTTTCTGCAGAGCGTGGGCAGTCCAGCCCCCGCCTGCAGGCGAATCGAATACCCCGGGGGCTGGCAGAAGGAGGCAGACGCTGCAGAGGTGACCCTTGGCCGGCAGCTCCCGCATTGCCCGAGGAGTCTGCTGAGGACGGGAGTTGTGCCCCGTCTGCGCGGAGCCACGGACGCGGACGCAGACTTGGCCTGGGAATCGCTGTGTCAAGAAGTTTTTGTGCAGCCTGGCAGGGCCGCGTCCGAAGTTGCTGCCAGCTCGCTCCGTGGCCGAGCGTCCCCTCAGGATGCAGTGGGGGGCACGTGGGACCCGGCCCCCTGAGGGCGTCTCACACCCCTTGGGGAGCCCCGCAGCGCTCAGGCCACCGCCACCGGGGGACCCTGGAAACCACCTGCCGAGAGCGGACCGCCCCGGTGCGGGGTTCACGTCCGCCCTGCCCCGCGGGGGGCTGCCCGGCGCCGCCTCTGGGGTCACTCCGGGTGGGTCTGCGTCACCCACCCCACAGGCGTGCTCCCGAGCCTGGAGGCCACGTGTGCCCACCCCAAGCCCCCAGGCGCTGCCTCTCCCAGAGTAGCTCGGGCCCGTGCGCCCCGGACCGCGGGCCGTGGCCGGTGACTGCACACGCCCGTCGGACGCTCGGTTAACATTCGCCTGCCGCTCGTGCTGGCCTGGAACAGAGGGCCCGCCCTGTCCCGCCTGAGACGTGCCCGGTGGACGTGAGGACGGAGGCTGCAGAGGAGGGGACCGAGCCCCAGCGGGCCCGGAGGAGCAGGAAATGGCTGCCACCAGCTGGCGGGAAAGGCGGGGGCCCCGGCGCCCCCGGCTGCCGTCCGGCAGGCAGGCAGACGGGCAGGATTTGGGTGAGGGTGCCCCAGGGGGTCCCTAACACCTCAGAGGAGGTAGGGCACGGGAGACTCGTTCTGAGGGGGCAGGCAGGGGGGTTTCGGAGAGAAGCAGATCGGAGTCTAGAGAGGATTCCGTCCCGTTGCCGCTCGGTCTCTGGCTTCTGCCCTTTCACCAGTGAGAAGACCAAGGGCCGGAGCCGGTGCGGGACGGAAAGGAGGCAAAGGCACTTTCACTAGGAAGGGGCACTAAGATGCTGGCAGTGATGGTGATGGTGGTGATCACGTGATGACGATGTTAAGATAATGCTGATGGGGGTGGCGGACAAGGTGTGGCCCACCCACACGGTCTCACGGCTTCTCTCTCTGTTGGATTCCAAGTTTTACACAGTCACGTGCCGAGGCTTCATAACCACCCCTGCAGGGGGCACAACCGTGCACCTGTTTTGCAGAACCGTCCAGGGCCTCACAGCCGGGAAGCAGGATTCGAACTCAGGGCCCGCAGACAGGGCTGTACTGACCGCACCGCCACCCGGGCGGGAACGGTGCGTGTCTGATGAGGGAGGCGTGACCCCCACCCCTCGCCCAGGATGTACCGGGAGGCACAGCTCCCCTCTCCGGGTTCGAGGGGAGGTCTCGGGGGCCCAAGTCTAACAAGGGGCACGTGCCCCCGACGCGCCTGTGACCCCGTCCCGGGACCTGAGCGCTGCCTCGGGTGGGCGGAGCAGGCAGAGGTGATATTCGGGGTTTGCCCGGCCACACGTTAGGAGGAGGCCTTGAGAGGCCAGGGCAGACTCCTCCTCCCCAGCTTGTCTTGTGTCTGATACGCAGGGACCTGGACTATCCTCCGCCCCCAGGACAGAGGATGTGTCCCGGGCCACGGGTGGGCAGGAGACCAGACCTCTTGAAGGACAGGAGTGAGACGCCACCGACAAAAGGCCACGCGGGTGGCCCTTCCCCCCTCCGTGTGAGGCCGGCGGCACGTCTCGAGGGGCAGGGAAGGATCCCTCCACCCGTGTGACACAAACCTGAGCGGGCAGCAAGGAACCTCTTTCCCAGACGCCCAGGGAGCTGCTGGCCCCCACCTGGCATCCAGGAGCGTGCTGTGGGCACAAGCTCGGCTCTCCTGGGAGGGAGGGAGGTGACCACAGCCCCTCCCCTGCAGGGAGGCCCCTCTCCCCCGAGAGGACGCTCAACCCTCATCTGTGTCCCCTTCCTGACACCTTTGTTATCAGGGGGTCAGAGGCTGACGAGGCCGTGCTGCCCCCACCGCGCCCTGAGGTCACAGCCCTCTCGAGACCTGGGGAGGGTCTCCGATGAGGTGTCGTGGAGGGAGAGGCCCAGGCCGGCGGGGGGTCAAGCATTCCAGATCCAGGTGCAAAGTCCCTCGGGCAGGAACGTGCTCATTCACGGTGTCGTGGAGGCTTGTCCTCGGTGCCACCAAGGATGTGGTTCTCCCGTGTCTGGTGAGAAGGGGTCACCCAGCGAGGCTCGGGGGCCCTTTGGGCGGTCGGAAGCCGGGGCGCCCCATCCACGGCGGGCGGGGCGTCCTACGGAATTCAGCTTCACCGGGAGGTGTGTGCCCGGGTCAGTCTCCACAGCCTGGAGAGCCCCATAGGTCTGAGCGTTTGCGGCTTGAAAACGTTCCCACCAGAAGGTCCTCGAAGAGACACGCGTCGGTGACGGGTGGCCTCGTGCATCTCGCCCACCCAGGGCCTGTCCTGGGATCATCCGATGGCTCTGGGGAACCAGGGAGTGGGCAGGGGGATGGGCAGCTACTGAGGCTGGGGAGGGAGGACAGACCTCTGTCGGGGTCAGAGGTAGGGGCCGCAGGGGTTCCTGAGAGCCCCCCTGGCTGGCCTCCCTCCCCAAGTCGTCACTACCCCCACCCCACACACCAGAATCTGGAGGCAGTGGCCAGTGGCCCGCAGGTAGCGCCCAGCGGTGCCCAGGTGATGTCCAGCGGCACCTGGCCCCGTGCCCTGGCCCCTACCCATCGAGCCACACGGCCACAATGCCTGGAGGGGGCCGAGAGTGACCGGGAGGGGCTCGGCCCCGGCCACGCAGCCACGCGAGATGCGTTTATTGAGCAGTCGCCGCGTGCTGGGCCCTGAGCACACGGCTGCCGACAGGAGGCCCCACGCGCACCAGGCCGAGGCTTTCCTGGGGGCCTGACCAGTCTCCCCTCGGTGCCGCCTCCAGAGGAGCAAGGGCAGGTGCCCCCCGCGGGGCAGACTCTCTCCGTGCCGCCCTTCCCTGACGGCTGTCCACGTTCGGGCGTTTTCCCTCCCTGGCCTGTGCTTGACCCCGCACGCGGGCCGGCCACCCCACGCATGCCCCACGTGGCAACTTCCAGATCCTTCCCGTCTACTAGGTTTTCCAAACAGGAAGGGCAGAAGAGCGGCACAGCTTGAGTGGGGCGCCCGCCGCACGGTGCGGGAGCCGGTAGCGTGCACCAACAAAGGGCCTGCAGCCGGGAGGGGTGGGGGCTCCTGTTACAGCCCGGGTCGGCCCCAAGCGGAGTCCCGTTGGCCAGGGCCAGCTGCTCTCAGGGGCGTGGGGGCCGCCACCCCGTCAGACCCCGCCCTGTCTACCCGCAGGGCCCCACAGCCTGGCACCCAGCGGGAGGCCCCAGAGCCCCCAGCCCGGGAGAGCAGATCCCGAGGGGCTCCCGGCTGGGCCGCCCCTCCTGCACCCAGCCCCGCGCAACGTGCCCCCCGGCCCGCCCTTTGCTCCCAAGACATCCCCCGGGTCAGGGGTGGTCGGGTGGCCCAATCCGCCACGCTCGCCTGCAGGACCCCCCCCCAGGACTCCCCCCCCCGCCTCTCCGAGCCCCTCAGCGTGGACACAGCCCTCCCGAGAGCCCGCGGTCCCAGGCCCCGCGGCCACACAGCCTACCGGCTGGTGGCTCACCAGCCCCCGGGAGGACCTGCGTGGTGCCAGGGTCACCCACGGTCCAAGAGAAGAGTCCGGTCCCGGGGCCAGCGGCCCACAGGCGGCCGGGCTCCTCGGCTGCTCGAGGCGGTTGCCACCCAGGCTGGGCGGGAAGTTCACGGCGGGTGGGGGGGGGGCAGCTGCTCGCAGAGCAAGGCCTCGGGGCCTGGGGGGGGGAGTCGTGGCTCCCAAACCACGAGCCGCGCACGAAGACACACGCTTGCTCACACGCACGGGCACACGTGTTCTCTCACAGATGCTCACGCGTGCACTCACTCATACAGTAAGACACTCCTCCAAACACACACAGCTGGACACATGGACCCACACGCTCATGCACGCTCACACCCAGCCACACTCACATTCACACGCTCGCACACCCACACACTCACACTCGTGCCCACCCACGTGCACGCTCACACCCACACAGACACATTCACACGCTCACATGCCCACATCCACACCCACCTGCACACTCACGTGTGTGCACACCCACCCCCACCCCCTCACACATGCACACACTCGCACACCACACGTTCACACTCACGCACGCCCACACACACATGCACGCTCACACTCGCAAACACTCGCACGCTCGCACACCCACATCCACGCACACGCCAACTCAGACACATTTGCACGCTCACACATCCACACCCACATGCACACGCACACTCACGCACACAGACACAAGCTCGCACACCCACTTTGCAGACAAGACCTCGGGGCGCCCCCTGGTGGCCAAGTCCCCACCATAGATTTGGATTATTTACTGGGGGGGGGGGGGGGGGGAGGAACTGCTGTGACCCAACACTGAACATGACCTGTTTCCAGAGCTCTTGCCTCCCCCAGACATCGTTTGCATGAATAAAACAGTATGTCTTTTCCCATAAAACTCTCTTAAATGATGTTTATAGGTGAAGAATAGAACTGCTACAATTTATTCTCCCAAGAATGTTTTCGTAAAGCGGGGACACTTTACAAACCTCAGTGTCTGGGTCTGGATGAGGGAGGTGGGCGGGCGTCCACGCCAAGGAAGGAGCCCACCCATGTCCCTGACGTCCCTTCCACCTCCGAGGCCCAGACGGGCTGAGCACCCCTGCATCTCCTCTAAACCAACCCACATCTTCACTTGGATGAGTGCGTCTCTCACTATCAGTGTTTGTGTGTTTTGTGTTTCTGCTCTCGGCCAGACGGCTCACACAGCACAAACCTGGGACGCCCACAGAGGCATCGGCCAACCCTGCCCTCCCAGATGCAGCAACTGGCCCGTCTCTTCCACACCCTTAAACAAATCTAGTCTTATTTTTTATTATTTTTTTAACGTTTATTTTTCAGAGAGACAGAGAGTACGAGCAGGGGAGGGGCAGAGAGAGAGGGAGACCCAGAATCCGAAGCAGGCTCCGAGCTGTCAGCACAGAGCCCAACGCGGGGCTCGAACCCATGAACCGTGAGATCATGACCTTAGCTGAAGTCGGATGCTCCACCGACTGAGCCACCCAGGCGCCCCTATTTTGTAAGTTTTTAAAATGTTTATTTATTATTTTTGAGACACAGAGCATAAGCAGGGAGGGGCAGAGAGAGAGGGAGACCCAGAATCGGAAGCAGGCTCCAGGCTCCGAGCTGTCAGCACAGAGCCCAACATGGGGCTCGAACCCATGAGCCGTGAGATCATGACCTGAGCCAAAGTCGGATGTTTAACCAACTAAGCCCCCCAGGTACCCCGATATTAAGTTTCCTTTAGAAGTAGATTTATTTGGGGCGCCTGAGTGGTTCAGTCGGTTAAACATCCGATTTCGGCTCAGGTCATGATCTCACGGCTCGTGGGTTCGAGCCCCATGTCGGGCTCTGTGCTGACAGCTCGGAGCCTGGAGCCTGCTTCAGATTCTGGGTCTCCCTCTCTCTCTGCCTGTCCCTCAATCGCAATCGCTCTCTCTCTCTCTCCCAAAAATAAATATTTAAAAAATTTAAAAATACAAAAAAAATAAAGGAAACTTAACATCACAGCTGCAAGAGATAGACCACTATCACCTGCTCCCAATACAGGGCGACCGAAAACCAAACCTGTGCAGCCCCACAGCTCAGGGTGTCCTCACGGCCCCCGGGTGGAGCCGTAGGCTGGCATGTGGCCCAACCCGGGGACACGAGACCCTCTCCCCCAGGGCAGGCCTCAAAGCTACAAGACCCCTGCCCACCTTTCCAGCTCCTTCACTGCCTGCCAAGGGGCCCTCTGACCTGCCGGGTCGTCTCGGTAACTGAACAGGGCCACCCGGTGCCTCCCCCAGGCAATATCTGGGGTCCCCGGCCGGCCGAGCCCACTGTCTGTGTCTCACGTGCACGGGGAGCCGTGCTCTGGGCCACCCGTGTCCCAGCAGCTCCCGGGGGCCCAGCCGAGGGCCCCGCCTCCCTCCCTGGGGGCCAACGTTGCAGAGTCGTGCCCTGGCTCCCCGAAAACTCTTCCTTGACAGTCTGGAGGTCTCTTCCTGGGGTGGGGGCTCCCAAGGCTCTTCACGTCCTCTCCCTTCCACATCTGGCCGGAGGACCCAGACTCACTGCCCACCAGGAGAGCAGTCCTCCCGGGCTGTGTCCCCAGGGACGGGGGTCACTCGGCCTGCGGATGGGTCTCCGTGATTCTCAGGGGCCCCTCGGTGGAAGGTGGAGGCGTGTGTAATCCTCGTCAGCGCCCTGTGGCCGGGGTCAAGGTGGGGGTCTCACACCGGCCTGCATCACTGCACTTGAGCCTGAAGGAGAGACTCCTGCCCCTCCCCCACCGTAGCCCCCTGGCCCTTGGCAGCAGGATCACGTGCAGCTTGCCCGGCATCAGGCTCTGAGGGAACCCTCCGGCCCCACTTTGAGAAGACACAGGGTTGGGGGCCGACCCACCCTTCCCTTCTCCCGGGACCCCCACCCTAGCAGCACCCGGCGGCCTTGTGCCCCGCCCCCTGGGTCCATCCCCAAGCAAGGTCCGCATGCCAGAGCAGTGACCCCAGGGGCCGGGGGATCTGGGACCAGGGTGCAGGCAGGTTTCAGATCCTTCCAGGCATCGGGAAGATGCAGAGGAGGGGAGGGAAGGGGAGAGAGGGAAGGGGAGGGAGGGGGAGGAAGAGAGGGAGGTGGAGGCAGGGGGAGGGGAGGCAGGGCTATGGAGACCATTGAGGTTGTCCCCAGTCACGGGACGTGGGACCCTCCAGATGCAATGCAATGGCTCCCGCCCAGAGGACGAGGACAGGGCACAAGGCACCCCAGCGGTGCGCCCCCTTCCCTGGCCCCTCCTCCCAGGGCCTCTGCAGGGGCCGGGCCTGGCCAGGACCCTCCTCCTGTCAGCAGAGCTGCTCTCCCTCCTGGGGGCTTCCCCGCCACCCGGAAATCCACACGAGGGGCCTCACGGGGCCTCATGGGACGTCACACCCAACACCGTGACAACAGGCATCAGCTGACAGGAACCACCGTCACCTGCACACAGAGAAGGTGCGGACGGTGTTCCAAGATGCTGCACCTCCCCACCCCCACCCAGCCGGCAGCCCGGCCTGAACCCACGCAGCCCGGTTTGCACGGGCAGCAAGGCCACGGCCCAGAACTTTCTGCAGAGGTGGAGGGAAAGACTCAGGATGGACCTGTGCCCAGCAAATCTTGGTCCGGGGAAGGGAAGGCCAGGTGACTGAGAACACGCAGCCCCTCTCAGGGTCCCTGTCCCGCGTGCCCCTGCCCCAGCCTCGGGGCCAGCCCGAGCCACAGTCACTGATAACCCGTAACTGCCTTTGGCTCCTGGAGCAGACATCAACGCTAATTTGCGCTTCCGGACACACGGCCGGGAGGCGAGCTGCTCCCTGAAAAACACGGCCTCTGTCCCCCCCACCTCCTGCTGCCAGTCTCCGCGCGGGCTGGATTACGGCTTTTATTCGACCGACGGCACTTACGTCCGGCTCGGGGAGGCCGGTGGCCACCGCACCACGTGTTCTCAGGCCACGTTTTCCCTCTGCTTTGGCCCTGAGATAATTCACTTATTTCACAAAAATGTTTTGCCGCAAGACGTGATTCCCCCTCCTCCCGCGACCCCGACCGCGGGAGTCATGGCTGGAGGCAGACGTGCGCTGGCACCTGGGGGACTCTGGGCCAAGCAGGTGACCGGTGGCCTTCCCCGGCCAGGGCAGTGAGGGGACGCTCCCGCTGTGGCCAGCTCCAGGCCGGTGGGGGAAGGCCCTCGGTGGCTTCCCTCGAAGCTGGGACCCCTGCTCTCCACGGGGCCCCATGCTGGCCACTCGGAGCTGCTCCCGTGCTGTTCGCTCTGCCCTGCTCACTCCTGCTCAGCTCCCCTCCATCAGCCCAGAGGCCCCGCCCCCGGCTCCTGCCTTCAGGTTCATCGGGGTGGGAGCCAGCCGTGCACCTGTGAGGCTCTCTCACTAATGTCGTCACGCCCGCTCGACAGTCATCATCCTGGCATTGGCCCCCCCGTCAGCGTCGTGATGGCCGTGCCAGCGGGCGCCTTGCCCCGGGGCGCGGGGCACACACGTGAACCGTCACCCCCCCCACACACTGTCTCCTCGTTCTGTGGATGAGAAAACTGAGGCTTCGCCCGAGGCCAGGCCCCAGGCCGTCAAGGGAGGTCAAAGAAGAAGCTTGCAGAAGTCAAGGCAGCCCCGAGCCCCCAGCTCACACACATGGCTCCCACTGGATTCGGGATCCTGCGCCTTCCCCTGCCCGGAGATCCCTGCCGACCCTAACAGTGAGGCAGAGGGTCAACCTCGGGGTGAGACCAGCCCAGGGAGTGAGGCTGACCGGGCAGGCAGAAGGGCTCAGGGAGCGGAGGGCCCGTCTTGTCCCCCTGGAGGCTGGGTGGACAGTCCCACCCCCGGAATGGGCCTCGCTGCCCCCTGGCCAGGCTGGCCCTCAGCACGGGACGCCATGGTCCTCGGTGGCTTTGCCACAGAGCCCGGCCTCACACAGGCGAACAGAGCAGGGCTGGTCCACCCGCACCTGCCCCTGAAGCCCTGAGCGACAGCCGGTGGCTTTTCTTGACGTTGGGCTGTTGGAAGGAACCTGCCCAGGAGCCCCGAGCCCGGCCCTCCAGGCAGAGCCCCCCGGCCTCGTGCCCCCCAGTGCCTGGCTCAGTCTCGGGTGTCTGGACCCGGCGCAGGACCCCGAATCCAGCGGGAGCCGTGTGTGTGAGGCCCAGGCCAGCAGGTGATACCTCTGGGGTCCTGGAGGGGCCTAGATGCGGAGGTGAGAGCAGCCCAGGGTGGGATGGGGGGAGGTAGCCAGGCAGGGCGACAGGGCGTGGCTCCAGGGAGACCCCTGTGGCCACGGACGGTTCTGGCTCCCACGCGTGGCTACACAAAGCCACATGCGTGGCAACGGTGTATCTGTGCCGGCTCCCAGGTGGTGATTCCGCATCACAGCTACAGAGGCTATAACCCCTGGGGGAAGCCGGGCAGGGGGCACTTGGGACCCTCTGTGCTCCCCCTGCACCTTCCCGTGATCCGCCGTCATTTGCAAACCAGAATCTCAAATACATACTCGTGGACATAATTCCGGACAACGTGTTGACAACCTCCTCGTGGGGGCTGGCCATGTCATGGGAGGTCGGCAGGTGCCTGGGGCGGGGGGAGCGCGGCAGGCCCCCCTCAGGGAAGCCAGCCCACGGCTCTCGCCAGGTAGAGGAGGGGCTGGGGCTTCTCTGCTCTGTCAAGCCCCTGACGTCACACGAAACCGTCTCGGTGACCGTGACGTTAGGCTGCATTGTCTGGCCGGCCCAGTCCTCAGCATCAAATCCTAGAGATCTTCCTCCTTGCCCCCACCCCCAACAGGGGGCCGCAGGCCACCCAGGGCAATAGCTCGTCGCCAGGGGCCTGAGCCGGCGGCCACCTCGGGGTGGTGGGGAGTCCGAGGAGGGCTTGGGGAACCCAGCACGGGGCTGGTGGGCCCCACGGCGAACCCCGAGCCCCCACCCGTACCCCCCAGGCCGCACCTGCAGGTGGGCCCGGCGGGGGGTGGGGGGGGCAGCCTGCTCCCACCTCAGCCACGGCGGCGGTGGCCGCCTCCACAGCGTCTCCTCCTCGGTGCGTGTGACAGAAATGGACGCTCGTGTCCAGACGCGCTGCGGTCCCGCCTGATTTCATCTGGCCTCACCAAGCGAGAACCACGGGGCCTGTCCGTCTTCAGAACACACTTTTAAAGGCAACTAACTGCATCTTTGGGGGCTCTGGCTGCCGGTGCCCAGTCGGGCCAGGAGGCCCACGGTGCCCCACTGCGCCCCCGGGAGTCTGAGACGCGCGGGGCTGACCTGACCTGTGCTCCCGCCTCCCTGCGACTCCCCAGGACGCCCTGCCCCGCGCGGCCACCAGGGGGAGCCCGCCACCCGCCTGCCGGGGCTCCAGGTCACACCCCGCCCCCCACCCCAGTCCAGACAGACCCCGGGGGGAGGGGGGGGGGATAAGGGACGATGATTCCCTGGCCTTGAACCTCGGGGGGATGGAAGGACCCCGCACAGGCCAGGCCCTCCCTAAGCGCCTCCTCTGCCTCCCGCAGTCATGCTGAGGCGTCTGCTGGGGCCGGCGCACAAGGAGGGCTCTGCGGAGGACACCTGCGGACCCCCACCCCTCCCCCGCACAGAGAGGCCGCAGCGCCAAGGGGCCCAGGCATGCCTCCCCGCCCTCCCCGCAGGAAGCACAGACGATTCCGGAGGACGAGGGTCCCCTCATCCACCCCCAACCTCAGCCACGGTCTGGCAACCCCAGGGCTGCAGACGTACAGGGTGGCGGCTGTCCACTCCCAGCGCCCACCGGGGACCTGACTGCGTACCCCACACGCCCCCAGGCCACCCCTGGGTGGGGGTGTCTCTGAGCTCTCGGCAGCCGGGCAGCGACCCTCCGCCCCCCCCACCCCCCCGCCCTGGACGTGCAGGGTGGGCTCAGCTTTCTTGGCAGACGCTGCATGTTGTTGAGCATTAATTATTGGACACTTGGAAAAATGTGTTCCGGGAAGTTCCACGGCTATATTTAGCCCGGTGGTTTTCTGCCAGCCTCCTCTCCCTGAACCTGCTGGGAAGGAGACCCAGGCCCCACCCTGACTCTGTACCCTCACGTGAAGGCCAGAGACGGGGCCCCAGGGCGGGGCCCTCACCCTGCAGACCTGGCGTGCCCTCAGTTCTCCTGCTGGGAGCGGGGCACGGGCGCAGCCTGGGGTCCTTCCCCGGGGAAGGCGGAGGGCGACCGGCCAAGCGTGACCCACTGCACACACCCGGGGGGAATGGGCCTGGACCCCACCGGCACTGATGCTCGGCCACAGACCCTTGTCGGCGAAGGCACAGGGAACCCAGAACCGGGAGGGACGTGCGAGCCGGTGGCTGCGGGAAGCCGGCAGGTGTGGTGACGGGTCTCTAGGGTCCGGGGAGCCTGGCGAGCCGTCCCTCTAGTCCCCGCTCTAGGCCCCCAGGACGGCGGCTTAGGGAGTCTCATCAGGCCCGCGCCTCAGCCTCTTCTTAAGGAGTCAGACTCTCTCCTGGGACCCCAGCCCCGGGCCATCCTGCCAAAGCGTGTGGAGGCTCAGAGCCCCCCAGCATGGCCTGGACCCCCGTGCCCCACGGGCTCTCTCCCTTTGTGTCTCTCCCCTCCTGTGAGCCCGTGGGGGCAGAGGCCTGTCCACCACCCTCTCCACTCCGTCCCCTGCACCCACACACACCAAGGTCCACACCAAGCCCAGGTCCCGGGAGCCCCAGGAATGCCCATCCCAGGAGCAGGGTTGGTGCCCGGGCAGAGGGAGTCTGGGGAAGGGGTGGTCCTGTCCACCTTTAGAAATAAGAAACAGAAAGGCTCCTCCCTGAGGTCAAGAAACAGAGCCCTCATCAAGAAGGATGACGGAGACTCAAGTGCTGGGTCATTAGAGCGAGCGCTGTGGCCCCCACGGCTGTGGCTTCTCTGTGTCCAGGCCTCTAGGCTCCCACTCCTGCTGTGCTCCCTCCAGAATATTGTCGCTGGCCCGTGAGGCCCAGCCCAGCCTGCTGCCCTGGGAAGCCCCTCTGGTCACCACACCCACACTGGCCAAGCTAACTCCAGCCTTGAACTCCCACCTGACCCTCAGCAAGACCCTCCTCGATGCCTGGGCAGGGCCAGAGCAGAGGCGCCCAGGGAGGGAGCTCTGAAGGGAGAGAGGGCAGCCCAAGAGAGCTTCCTGGAGGAGGAGATGCCCAGAAGGGACAGCAAGGAGAAAAGGAGGAGACAGGCCTTGAAGACACCCAGAAAAGATTGGGGGTGACACTCAGTGGAGGGGGTAAGGAGGAAAAGAAGGGGAGGCAGATCAGCGTGGCCTCACCCCAAGTTACCCCTCAGGAGGGGGGTGTGGAGGGCTGTGCTGGAAGTGGCCGGCAGGGGGTGGAGGCAGGTGGGCGTGTCCATGGCTCCTGAGACACAGATGACCTGTGAATCTGGAGGCACCGGCCCTGGCAGGGGCCGGCAGTCACGTTGTCCCTCCTGCCCTGGCCCAGGACTGGGTCCCAAAGGGCATCCCCTCTTCTGGGGGGACACACAGTCTCCAGATAACAAATGATCCAATCACGTTGCACCACCTCCACTAGCCGGGGGGGGGGGGGGGGGGGGGAGGGGCTACTGCAAACCTCCCTCTGCAGATGGGGAAACTGAGGCATGGCGAGGCTCAGTGCACCTCCCAAGCCCAGCAGGAAGGAAGTATGGTTTGAGCGGTCTCTCACTCCCGATATGTTCCCGATATGTCCCTGCAGCCCTCCAGGAGCCCCAGGGGTCTGGTGCGGACCCCGTGCCCCGGCAGGAGCAGAGAGAGGCTGCCTCCTCCAGGAGAAGCAGCTGGCAGGCTGGGTGTCTGTGACCCTGAGCCTGGCACCCAACACTGGGCTCCTTTCCTTCCCTCCACCCTGTAAAATGGGGGGCAGATGACCAAGGGACCCTCAGTTTCCCCAGTGGTAAAGGCTGCAGGCAGGAGTGGGGCGCAGCCGGGGTAAGGACTCCAGGGAGCACAGCCGGGCCGCGGACCCGTCACCCCAGCTTTATGGCCGGGTGAGCCCAAAGTCACCGTGGTTGCAGGTCATGCCGTGCGTGCCTCCTGGGCGTCCCAGCTGCCAAGGCAAGCCCTCCGCCCACCCGCCCCCGCTGCAGGTAGGGCACAGCCAAAGGTCGGGGCGCTCTGTGCTGGGAAACACCCTCTCCGGGGCGCCGTGGGCCGGGGTCAAAGTCCACAGCTGCCTTCTCACCGGGCCAGGACATCTGTGCTGGAGGCACCGGCGGGGGCAGGGCCCAAGACTCGGGGTCCAAAGGCCTAAGTGAACCCCAAACGTTTGGTCCACGTCAGGACAGTGAGGGATGTCAAGTCCCCTCCCTCACGGTGGGGGGATCAGAGGTAGAGGGGCCCCCAAGTACTCCTCGTCACCTGTGCCAGCGCCCGGAGTTTAAAACTCGGGGTGGCGAGGGTGGGGAGCAGGCCTTCCGGAAAGGGCTCCGGAGGCATCTGTGATAACACCTGCTCGGAGCCGTCCAGCAAGCCTGGCTGGGGGCTTATCGACAACCCAGTCCTCGCAGCCCGGCTCACTTGGGCCAAAAGCGAAACGCGGACACACTCCGGTGACGGCCCAAACCCAGCATCACAGGCTCTGCCGCAAAACACCACGCAGCTGCTCAAAACCCTGGTCGTGTGGCCGGGCAGCACGTGTGTCGGTCAGGGAAAGAAGCGACACGCCCGGCGGGGGGCTCCCGTGGGCCCCAAACACCTCCGACACGTGCCTTTTCCGCAGATGACGTGGGCTTTGTGCAGAGGGGCGGGAGCGTCGGGAGCGGGCCCGCCCTGGGGTTTCTGGGAGCCTGCGGGGAGGAGGAGGGTAAAAGGCCTTGGGTTTTCTTTCAGAAACACTGTATTGTCCCCGCTGCTGATGGGGACTTGGGCTCCTTGTGTGACTCAGAAGAAAAGGCCAAAAGGAAATCCTACGGACAGCTGTGCTTTGACCAGAAGAAAATAAATAAATGACAAATCATTCTTCCCACCATGGTTCCCGCCACCTCTTCCTGGTCCAACCTCGTGTGCATAGCGGTCACTCTCCATGGGACTCGAGACCCTTCTGAGCACTCCGTCCGTTCCCTCTGCCCTGAAACCCTTTCTGCTCACCTCATTCAACAAACTTCTACTCACACCTCAAAGCCCTGCCCAGATGCCCTTTCCTGCTCGAGGCCAACAGATACGCCTCTGTGGCGGATGAGCTCTCCACGCAGGTTCGCGCTGCCCCGGGGGCCTCGTGGCTCTTCCTCGCGGAGCCCTGCCCTGGCCTCCGGTGCGACATGGGGCAGCAGGGCCCCCCGGTGGGGCTGCTTCCAGGACTGATGGAGGGAGCTGTCCCCGTCGGTCGGGCTCTCGGTGTTTGGTGACGACGACGAGTGTAAGAAGCAGGAGCCAGGCCAGACTGAGCTTGTCTACCCCTGGCCTCCCCGGGAGCTTGGGCTCATCACCCCCCTTCTTGGATGAGGACGCCAAGGCTCAAGGGTGCCCTGACTTGCTCTAAGCAAACAAGAAGGGCGTGCTGGGCCGTGACCCAGGTGGCCCCTTTTGGAGACCGGACACAACACACGTATGCTCAAAACCAGCGGGCTGAGGTCACTTCCCGGTGACCCCCCAGGTCTCCTGGCCAACCGATCGGTGGCCACAGGGGCGGCGCAGCTCAGGGCCGTGGCTGGGAAGCGGGCAGTGAGAGGACGCAGCCCGTGCCCCTCCTGGGGCGGGAGGAAGGCGCGGCGAAACCCGGCCAGGCGGCCAAAGTAGTGTTTTCTTCTTCCAGGATGTGTTCGGCTCTCAGAAGGGAGGGCCAGGCTGGTGCCAACCCCGGGACGCCCCGGCAAGGCCCCGGGTGTGTGGGGGACAGAGCTTGGAGCCGGGGGTCAGGAGGCTGGAGACGGCTTTACCGCCCTGGGCGAACTCGGGCTGGTTCGGCTCTTCTCGGAGTCAGTTCCCTGTGACACGAGTGGCTGTACCAGTTCACCTTCCTGTGGATCCCGGGGGGGGCTGACGTCTTTCCAGAATCTCAACAGCTTCCGGTCCGAGTCTGGAGCCTGAGGACACTGGAAATGAGGCTCCTTAGCCACAGGGGTGTCCCCAGCATGAGGCTATCGTGTGGGGGCGTCGGGGAGCCGGAAGGCCACCACAGACGGGCCCCGTGCCCCCAGGTGAGATGTCGCTGCCCGCAGGGACCCCCTCACAGCCCCCCTGGGCCCCGAGTCCAGCGGAGGAAAGTGACAGGAGGGAGGGTCACCCCCACCTCCCCAACCACCCACAGGGGCCAGGATGGGGGCAGGAAGGAGGTGGTAATGTTCTCCAGTCAAGGCCAGAGGGTCACATGGCCAGATAAGCCTCCAAGGAGGCTCCGGCCAGAGCGGCCGCGTTTATCAGACGGCAAAACCAACAGAGGAAAATGCCACAGCAGGGCTGGGCAACACCCCGCGCCGGCCCCCCCACTCCGCGCCGGCCCCCGCATCACCCCACCGCTCCCCGTGCCCGCGGGGGACCCAGCCCGACTCCACAGGCTTATCTCCTTGAGAAAGTCACCTCCCTGCCTCAACGCAGCAAATGCACCAGCTGTCGGCCACTGCGTGGCCTACCGGCCCCGAGAGCGGGCAAAGCGGGGACAGCCTTTTGTGCAGAAACCAGGAGCTCGAAGGAGGCCGCTCCGTGGACAGGCTCACGAGCCCAGGTCGTCCTGCAGCCCACTCCTTCCTCCCTCCCTCCTGCTCCGAGCCACAGTCTCCTTGGCCCGGAAAGTTCCTGTGGGGCCGTTCCTTACTCCATAAGCTCTGAGGGTGCACCCCTCACCTGCCAGGCCCACAGAGAAAGCAAGATACGGCCCCGACGGCGGGGAGCGGGGCGAGGGTGGGACAGACGTGCACAGACAGATGCGTGACCACAGCGTGTGCTGTGGCGGTGCTTAGCCCAGCACTGCCCAGAACGTTCCCGGACCTCGAGTCCTGTGATGTCTTCCCTCTGAAGAGGCTTCCCTGGTCAGGCCCTAGAGTTTGTGTGCTCCCCAGGTCCTCAGCATGTGAAAGGTTAAGGCAGAAAGTCCTCTCAAATGCAATCTTTTTTTAAGTTAATTCATTTACTTTGAGAGACACAGATAGTGTGAGCGGGGGAGGGGCAGAGAGAGGAAGAAAGAGAATCCCAAGCAGGCTCTGTCCACACTGTCAGTGCGGAGCCTGACGTGGGGCTCGAACCTGAGAAACCTCAAGATCATGACCTGAGCCGAAACCAAGAGGAGAACGCTTACCCGACTGAGCCCCCCCCCGGCGCCCCCGGATGTAATCTCTGTAAGCCTGTTTCACTTTGACTCTTTTTTGTTTTAATTTACATTTATTTATTTTTTGAGAGACAGAGAGAGACAAAGCATGAGTGGGGGAGGGGCAGAGAGAGAGAGACACACACACAGAATCCAAAACAGACTCCGGGCTCCCAGCCGTCAGCACAGAGCCCCACGCGGGGCTCGAACTCGTCAACCGCAAAATCGTGACCTGAGCCGAAGTCGGACGCTTACCCGACGCCCCCCGGCGCCCCCTGGATGTAATCTCTGTAAGCCTGTTTCACTTTGACTCTTGAACCCCAGAGCCCTCTCCAAGGACCGGCTCAGAAGCCCCACGAGCTTGTTTCCAGAACCCTGTTCTGTGACTTCCATTCACCCAAACCTCCTAAAGCTCAGAGAGGGGACCCTCAGGTCTGTCCCCCGTCATGTCCGACGGCTATCCCCAGAGACCTGCCGGCTTCGGGGCTGCCTTTCTGTCACAGCTATCAAGAACCATTCCCCCCCCCCCCCCCCCGCCACCAAAGGGCTGATCAGCAGAGGCTCACTGAGAAAAATGCCTGAAGACCCAATGTGACAACTAATCACAGGTGTGCGTTTCGCGTGCACCTTCAGCAGCAGACGAGCGCACGCGGGCAGGGCTTGCGGGACTCCCGGCGGCAGGTGTCACCCCCACCCCATACCAGCGTGGCCCCACTTACGGATGAACAACCAGGGGTCGGTACCAGGCCCGGCTCAGACCGACCGGCCCCTCGGTGACAAGCGTCCTGTCCCCGGGCCGGGTGACCTTCCTGCAAATAGCGTCCGCCCTGTGGGGGGTCTGAACCAGGACTCGGCCACAGAGGGGCCGTGCGCGGCCGCCCAAGCCACTAGAGAGCGGTGGGGTCTGCGGCCACCGGGGGTGTCCCCCCCGCCCCGTTCTGAAGGAAGACCCCCAGCCGGGGCAGGCGCGCCCGGGGGGTTCTGTTCACCGGGACGGAATACGTCTGGATTTTTACACGTCGTTCCCGTTTTTCAAGCAGAGGCCACACGGCTGCCCGTTGGAAGCCTCCAACCTCAAGGACCTCTGACAGGAGGAAGTCGCGTGCAGGGCGCACAGCCGTGCCCAGCGGTGCCAGGGGCGGGGCGGGCCCTCCTCAGCCTCCTCAGGGCTCCGAGTGGCCTCCCGGGGCCTGAGCGCCTGCGCCTCCTCCGGCTTCTCCACGGCCGCCCCGCTCTCGGGCTCAGGGGGCCCGGCCACGCCTGCTGGCTCGCCAGTCTGTCCCCAGGCCTGGTTGCTCCCCCTGGGCCAGCCCGGCTCCAGCAGACTGACCAGGAGACAGCGGCCCCCCAGGAAGGGGTGTGGCCACGTGCCGGGACCCCTCCAAGCACTTCGCCCCGGGCTGGCTGCCGTGGGTCTCCCGGTATATGTGTGGCCTCTGGCGGGGGCGGGGGGGGGGGGTCTTTCTGTAGTCCCAGAGGGAAGGGGGAGGCAGGAGCTGCCCGGGGGTCTGCGACTGCCTCTGGCGCCTCCCTGCCAACGTGCAGGGGCGGCTCCCCCGGCCCCGAGACAGATGCCAGCCGCCCCTTATCTCTCCACAGGCCGCCGAGCGGGGGCAGGGGGACTGTGGGGCCCCGGACGCCAGCACGCGTCTGCATCATCAGGAGACAGGAGACGCTGGTTTTCTTCGCAAGGATCCATGTGCAGAAACGTCCCAGCTGCGGCCGCGGCGGCTCGAGAAATTCTTGGCGCGTGAGGAAAGGGCTGGCGAGCGCCGGGCGGTGCGGCGGAGGCAGGCGCGGCCTGGGACGGGGCGGATTCAGGGCCGGAGGGGGCGGCCGCCCCGGGGTCAGCCTGGAGGGGCGTCCACCACGCTGCTCACCTGCTCTCCCAACTGAGGGGTCGGCGGCCGAAGCCAGACAGCCGAACGAGCTGGGCGCCTCCCCGGCGAGCTCTGGGCAGCACCGGACCCGTGAACTGGGGGCGAGCGGGGAACCGCTGACCCGTGAGGCCTCCCTCTGGGCCTCGGAGGCCAGGACGGCAGAGAGCGGTCTTCCCGCCCTGCCACCCAGAGCCGGGACTTTGCAGACGGCGGTGCCGGGGCCCTGCTCCCTTCCCGACGACACCCCCACTGCGGATCCGGGCAGCGAGGCTCGGAAACCACACCACCTGCCAGGGACAGAGCAGCCCCATTCCTGGATGACCGGCCCCCCAGGGCCCAGAGCTGCCCCAGGAGGCTGTCCACTGACCCAGCCTGCGGGAGGAAGCAAGCCCGGGACCTTCACCCCGAGACAAGACCGCCCCCCTTCCAGGAAGAGGAGCCCAGACACAGAGCCCTAGGAGCGGGGCTGGACCCGACCCCTTCCTAGGTGACGGCCGAGTCCTAGATGGAAATTCGCCCTGCGGTGGCCCCCGAACATGGCCACACGTGGGCAAGGCTCCCGGGGTATGGGCAGACAGCAGCTCTTGTCCGTCCTCCCAGAGGACCTGCACCCCCCCAGCAGGGAAGGCTAACGCTCTGCTGCCTGTGCCGGCTCCAGAAGCCCCCAGAGCAGGGGACACAGCTGACGTACCGCACGAGGCCCCTGAACATCGAGGGGCCGGCAGGGCTGCTGTGGCCCAGGGGTCGCGCCGAGCGCCCCGTCAGGGAGCTGCAGGGCCCAGGTGGTCAACTTGGAGGTCAGCGTCCCCGCCAACTGCCCACCTAGGAGTGACCAGTTCGAGGGCTGCTCCGGACGCAGCCATCGCGGCCTGAGAAACGCCCGGCCAGACCGGAGCAGAGGACGAGGGACCGACCCAGGGAGGGGGGCCAACCGGAACGGAAGAAACTTCCTCACCGTCAAGCCACCCACGTGCACCACACACCTGGCGTACAGGCGGGTGTGCACGTTCGCTCGTGCGTGTGTGCGTACGTGTGCCCGAAGCGCGCGTGAGCTTGGCCCTCCATGCCCTCGCTCCCGGAGCCCAGGGCCTGTGGAGAAAACAAGCGAGGTCCTCAGAAAGGCACCCCACACCCGGGTGCTCAGACAGTCCCCCAGGGCACCTTGGCTCCCCTCCTCTCCTCTCCAGGAAGAGGTTCCCTGTGAACCGAGAGGCTGGAGCCACGCCCGGGTCAAGGCCCCTTCCACTCACCCCCCCCACGCAGGGTTCCTGGAACCCCAGGAGCATCTTCAGCCAAACCAGACAACTGTTACCTGTCCCCAGTGCATTTGCATTTATAAAGCTTTTTTTAATGTTTATTTATTTTTGACAGAACGTGAGTGGGGGAGGACCAGAGAGAGAGGGAGACACGGAATCCGAAACAGGCTCCAGGCTCCTAGCCGTCAGCAAGGAGCCCGACGCGGGGCTCGAACTCACCTGAGCCAAGTCAGATGCTTAACGGACTGAACCACCCTGGCGCTCCGCATTTGCATTTATTTACCTGCCTACTATTTGTTCATCGTGGGAAATATGGAAAGCGCAAAAACTTTAAAGGTGGAAATAAAAGGGGTGCGTGGAACCCTTTTACTGCCTCTGGGTTCTCAGCGGGTCGTCTGCTCCCGGCTGCAGGGGGGCTGGTGGCCTCGGTCCGACACCCCCTGGAGCCTGTACGTTGAGCACACGCAGCTGGGATGCGATCGACTTCTGCTCTCAGAGGGAAACCCAGCGCACTGCTGCCAGAGGCAGGGGGTGGGGGGCGCGGGAGGGAGGCTCCTGGGCTGTCCCCCCTCCGCCCCCGCCCCACCACAGTCCAGAAGTGCCCAGGAGACCCCGGCCCAGGGTGACGCGGGACTAGGGAGCACCGAGCTGGGAATCCCCTCAGGGAGCCGGGCGGAAAGGAGAGTGCAAGCAGCCTAGCGGCCTGGCCTAGCGGAAGGGAGGAGGGCAGAGCAGACAGGGAAGAGGGGAAGAAAAGGAAGGAAGTTCTTTTGAAGATGAAAGCGAGAGAGCGTTCAAGAGGCCGCCGGGCAGAAGGCTCGCCAGCCACTCGGCTGCCTCCACACCGAAGCCGCCCAGGATCCCGAGGAGGTGGCCCGGGGGCCTCCCTCTGGAGTGGCGGGCAGAGGTCATGCCAGGCCACGCCAGGCGACCCCCCCCCCCGCCCCACACACCCACGGTCAAGAGGGAGGAGGCCATCCCGTCCTCCCGCAGCGGCCCGTTACTCACGGGGCCGGGGGTCACCGCCCAGCCCGGCCCAACTACCTCCCCAGGTGAGCCGCCAAAGGGGATGCCACGTGCCTGTTGCTGGCCTTGGGGGATGGGGGGCCGAGGCAGCTCACCGAGACGACCCCCAGACCCCTTGGTTCGAGGCCCTGGCAGCCCCACTCCTGCTCGTCCGGTTAAAGGGGAGTATTCGGAACACTTCGTTCACACGCGCAGCTGCAACCAGCGAAATAGACCGTGTGCCCGGCAGTAAGTGGCCCTCTCGCCTGCCCACCCCCGGCGCCATCGGACTGGCCTCGGAGGGGCATCTGGGAAGTCCCGGAAGCCCCCTTATGGGGGACGGAACAGTCAGGTGATGCTGGCCCCACCCGCGGAGCCCCAGCCGCTCTGAGCCTCACAGGGCGCAGGCCTGACCCCGGCGTGGCACCTCCCCACCCCCACCTCTGGAGGCCTGACCAGCGCGGAGGGAGCCCGCAGTTACACCCTGCAGGCAGAGGGGCCGGTGGCCCGAGGGCCCCCCAGCCACCCGTTCAGGGAGGGGCCGACCCTGCCTGGACCCCTCAGCCGGCTGTGCGGGGGCCACACTTCTCCCCGGGGTGCCATATAAAACACAGGCCGTCCCGTCAAATATGAGCTTCAGCGAAACCACAGGTACATTCTTGGAATAAATATGTCCTGGATACTGCGGGACACATCCTGATACGAACACTGCTGCTTGTCCCAAGCTCAAGTTTAACTGGGGCCTCTCCGCCGACCCCCACGACGCCTCCTTCCTGAGTCCAGCGGCCGGGGGGACCACGGGAGGGGCCTGTGGCTTCCTCTCCTCCAGCCAGCTCTGAGCCGTCCCTCCAGCCGTGGATCCAATGAGCAGAAGTTCCTGTGCCTTTGAGCTGACGAGGCAGCAGGACTAGGGGGGGACCAGGAGGGGACGGGGCCAGAACCTGGAGGCAGCCCCTCCCGGCCCTCGGCGTGGCACCCAGGAACGCTCCAGCCCGTCTCTGGGGAAGGGTGGCCCCCTCCCCTCGTCCCCCCTCCCGGGGGGTGCCCCCACCCATGAGGCTGGCAGCAGGCAGGGATGCTGCCCGGGACCTCTGTCACTGTCATTCACAAGCTTTTGGGCCAAGTAGCGGCGAGCAGGTCCCACTGGCCCACATGTGGATTTTTCCGGGCCCCCCCAGCTGATGTCATTTTGGAAATGGGAAGACAGCATGCGGGAGAAAGGCAGGAAGACGGGGCTATTTCCCGAGCCATCCTGTTTCTTCCAACTGGTTTCTCCCCCGGGGTTTCCCCAAGAGGCCTTCCGCCCATCAGGATGGGCACATGCAGGCAGACTCGTGCTTGCGTGGGTGCCCACGTGTGTGAGTGTGCCTGCGTGTGCGAGCATGTGCACGTTTGGGGGTTTACCGAGGGCGTCAGCACCCAGCGCCCTGCGCAGGAGCTCCGACCCCGGGCCACAAGCAGGAGCACAGCCCCTGCAAAGACCCTTACAGTGGCCATAAGGACCCCAACCCTCCCGGTTGGGCCTCAGTGACACTCTGCACACAGGACCGAGGGGCTGTCCCCGGAGCTGAAGAGCAGGGCCTGGTGAGGCCGGTCTGTCCCCCGCTCTGAGCCTCTGAGCCCCAGGGAAAGGTTAAAGTGGCACCGTCCCCCCCCCCGCCACAAAGCAGGTGCGGCCGAGCTCCAGGAGGACCCACAGCACGCCAGCAGACGGGGCCAAGACTGGGGACTAGCGCTGCGGCTCCCGCTGTCCACACGGGACCTCGCGTGCGTGCGGGAACACGGGCTGTGGGAATCCTAACGTCCCGGGGAGACCCCGTCTAGGCCCACGGGCTGCTGCAAAGGAGTCTCCCCAGAAACCGACGGTGCCGTTCTGTCCGTGCCGAGCGGCCAGGGCTGTGGTGTCCCCAGTGTGGGTCACACACAGCCTGGGTCATCACAGCCGTGAGCAGCACAGGCAGGATGTGGGCAGAAGCAGGGGCAGCAACGCGCCCCCCACCCACCCCCCGAAGTGAGGACGGCCGGCAGCAGGCCCACAGCAGATGAGAGAGAGCGGAATAAAGCCCAGCACAGTTTCGGGTTAATTTTTACGGACAGAATTCCCAAGACCCCAACCACCTTTGGCCACTTTTTACTTCTAAGGGTGTGTGTCGCCCTCCACGCCCTCCAGATAACACAGTCCTGCAGGGACCTGAAGGGACGTGTTTGCAGAGGGCAAGAGCCCCTGGGGCGGGGGGAGCTTTATGCAAAAAAAACAAAACAAAACAAAACAAAAAACAGACAGAGGTTGGGGAGTCATAGACAACGATCCTGCATCCTGACATGCTTGGGGCAAAACCATGGTCTAGGGAAGGACTGGCGAGGAATGTCCCTGGAGCGGGGAGCCCCTCTGGCCGGAGCCATGGGGCATCCCTTCTAAGTCAAGTGCTGTGATTCCACAGGGCAACATACGGTTTCGTTTTCATCTGCTCTGGCAAAGTCGGGGACACACGGCCTCGGAGGTCCCAGGGACCACACGATTCTCCTCAAGGTCAGGCTGGCGGCTGATCTGACGGGACAGCGAGCCGTCACCGGGGCCAGCACGAGAGTCGGGCTGTTTTATTACCCGTGGCCCAGCCTGGTCTCCAGGCACCGAGCGTGATGCCACTCACGCTGAGGTAATTCACACCTAAGAGATGTGAGGGGGTCCCTCTGCTCGTCCTAGTCGAGCTCAGGCCCGGAGGAGCCAGAGACCCCAGCACCACGGTCCCCCCGCCCGATGGCCAGGTCCTGTGCGCTCTTGGCCCCTGCCGGTCTCCCGTCCCCGCTCCGGCACCGAGGCTCCAGAACGCCCTCCCTCGTGGGCACGCCGACCGGGGGAGCTCCCAGGCCTGGCAGCCGGTCGTAAATATCTCGTCACGTGACAGGACATTTGCCAGTGCTGCAGTCACACCACGGTCCCACCGAACCGGGAGATAAGCCCCTCGGAGGGTGATTACATCTCCCCAAAAACAAACCTAAGTCCCTCCCCAGAGGGCCCCTCTCTAAGTGGGTTGTCTGGTGACCCGGCCTGCCGGGTTTAATGCCGAGGGACGTCAGGAAGGGGCTTTGAAACTAGATTAGGTTACATAAATGATACTGCGGCCCGTGAACTGTTTTCCTTTCCTGCTCCCCTTTTCCCGGCGGCTGGCTCGAGGCCCCTCCGGGTCATCTCCAGTGCAGGCTGTTTGTAAGGCCCGGCGTCTCCTGCCGGCCGGGCCTGTGGGTGGGGAGGACGATGAAGTCCTTCCAAGGGCTGTCTGTCCCGGAGGAGCCCCGTGTGGGCCGGCAGGGTGACCCAAGAGTCTCTGGGGACAGGGGCTCCAGGCCCACCTCCAGGCCCTGGGCCCTGCCCAGT
Organism: Felis catus; assembly: GCF_018350175.1. Lineage (NCBI taxonomy): Eukaryota > Metazoa > Chordata > Mammalia > Carnivora > Felidae > Felis > Felis catus. The sequence goes on from NC_058370.1 coordinate 1,567,893, forward strand.
CCAGGGTCTGGGACCAGTCTTTCTGGGTAAGCCTCAGTGTTCTCATCTATAAAATGGGAGCAAGAACCCCACACTCCCCAGATGGCCGTGAGCTTCAAAAGCATTAAAACACATGACATCTCAGGCCCAGGCAGGCACTGGGGAGGGGGGGAGGGGTGTTGATGAGAGTGGCAAGATTAGCTACAGCTCAGGGGGAACCGGCAGAGAGGGGACATACCCCCAGGCACGCGGCCCCTGCCTCCAGCAGTGGCTGCCCCTTGCCCCAGCTCTAGGCACAGGGGACACAGGCCAGAGGGGCAGGCAGGCCCAGGCCGGCCTTGGGTTCTTGAGCTCAGCGGTACCCGAAGGACAGGGTAGCGCCCTCACCTTACCCTGGCCTTGCTGAATTCCCACGCTGTAGGACGCCCCAGCCCCTCCAGTCCCACCCCCAAAGGTCCCATCCTCCCTGACCTCCCCGGTCAGTTCTGTCATTCGAGGTCGTGCATGCTAGGGAAGCCCTGAAGCCCCCCCCCCCCCCGTGGATTCCACCTCGTTCCCCTGAGGGGCAGCTCTGAGGCTCGGGGTGGGGGCAGGTCACAGCTTGGCAAGGGTGGATCCTGGGGAAAGAGGGGTTCACTCAGAGGACAGGAAAAGGGGCTTTGACCTGGCTTTCCCCCGCCCTGGATGAAGGGGTATAGGGCTGCCCTAAATAACTGGGAAGGAGCTCTGAGCTCCCAGACCCCCCTGTTCCCCCAGGCCTCCTTTCCTTAACCGCCCCCCCACCACACTTGAACGAGGCGAGAGGGGCTTGAGGTTCAGGCAAGGCCAGCCTCCTCCCCACTCCTGTGGGTGATGCACACAGCCCCCCCCCCCCCGGGGGCCTAGTTCCTGGGCACCACACCCCTTCCCTGGGGTGGACAGACAGCTGCCTGGGCCACAGCTAAGTCAGTGTGTGGGGGGCAAGAACCCTGCCTGGGGCCATCCCTGGAAGGGGGCCAAGGCCCCTCGGGCTTTGGGTGAAGCAAGGCCTGGGTCCCCCTTGGGAGCAGGTCCGGAGGCCCTAACCCCCCTTCTCCCCCCAACCAATGGAGACTGTTTTCTCTTCTGTCAATATATGTGTTGGAGCCAGACTGGTTCCTCAGCTCTGGGGCTGGGAGGAGGCAGCCGCTGGGCCAGTGAAACCCCAGAGCCTGGCAGGCCGGGGAGCACCCCTGCCCTGTCCCCCACCCGCTCGTGGCCACTCCCATCCTGGGGATCTTTCTCCCCAAGACCCCTGAACACAGCTCCTCAGGGCCCTGGAAGAGGAACTCTGCCTGGTCACCAGGGGCCCAACAGGCCAACCCTCATGTCATGGGGGTGGGGTCCCCACATCAGAGACGTGTCCCCCTTCAGCCACCCTGACCAGGTCGCCAGAGGGAAGCCGGGGGAGGTGTGGGGGATGGGGGGGACACTCATGGCTGACCTCCGGGGCTGAAATTTCTTCCTGTGCCTCCCTGGTCCTGCTCTCAGGGCCCGGGGAACCCAACTGCACAGTCTCTACCTGTCTGCAGCTGAGATCCTGGAGCCCCAGTGCTCTGCTCCCTCCCCTGGTTTCCCTATACACCTGCCTCAGGCCTGCAGGGTACCCTCCTGGGCCAGACCCTGAGTCCCACTAACTCTTCCCAAAGCCAGTGGGAGGGCAGGCACCACTGTCACCCCCCACATTGCAGATGAGCAGAGGTACAGAGAGAAAAGTATTTCACCCAAGGTCACACAGCCCTGAGATGGCAACGTGGAGCCCCGACGATCTGACAGCTTCACGTTGGTGCTCAGACCTGCTGGCCCCAAAACTTTCCTCGAGGTTCAGTGTCTGCTGAGAAGGCCAAACAGGAACACGGCCAACTGACCACAAAACGTGATGCGGCACAAGGGAGGGGGGAGACCAATTTATCAGGGAAAGCCAGACTGAAAGGGATTTGCAAGCTGGGCCTTGAGGGATGTGTAGGAGTTCATCAAGTAGAAAAGAGAGCAAAGGAAGGGTCCTCCACGTTGAAGAGCAGTATGGGCAAAGGCTTAGGGGAGAGGCAGGCTTGCAGCTGGAGGGGCTAGTGGGGGGTGGGGGGACTGGGGCGCCTGCCTCCCTCCTGAGGGGCAGTGGCGCAGAAGGCCTTTGTGGGGGGTAGGAGGAGGCTGGGCAAGGCAGGCCTGGGGTGGGGAAGGACCTGGGCTTTGCCGTTCGGGCTGAGATGCCTTTCTTTTTGGTTCAAGTGGAAGTGATCTGTGAAGAGGCCAGAGGCTGCTGCAGACAACCACTGTCCCTACACCTCCCCCCCCCCATGTGGCTACGCCCCAAGGTGGGGGACGGCGGGCACGGGGTCCGGCTCCCGGAGTGGGGGCAGGAAATACCACCGCAGCCTCTAGGCTCCACGGCGGTGGGCTCCCGTCCCAACCCCAGGGGGCTGTTGCCCCAGGACCGCAGGGGAGGCAGCCCAGCCCTGGACACAGCAGAAGGTCCTGGGTGGGGCACAGCCAGTGAGGGGGCTTTTGAGAGTAAGCTCCTCGGTTGGAGACCAGGATTTAGAGGCAGCTCTCACCCCACCCCCCGCCCCCGCCTCCACATTCTCCTGGAAGAAGAGCCTCAGCCTTTTAATTGTGAAACCAATTCATGCCCACTCTAGAGATTGGTGAATACAGAAAAAGCAACCAGACATTGCCTCCCTTATGAATGGTGTCATTTGTTCTAATTACCCGGTTTAATTATTAGCTGGGTGACCTTGGGCGCGTTAGCTAACCTCTCTGTCACCTGTTTACCTGTTTGTAACGGGAACAATAATAACATCGTGTACATCCTGAGACTGATGCGAGAATTAAGAGGAAACGCCGCAAGACAAAGCGTGTGGCCCACGGAGGCTGGAACTTGCCGTTCGAGGACTGACGGCAGTTTATCCCTGGTACAGAAGACAAGCCCCTGCCCCACGGCCCCAGCCTGATCCCAGGCCGGTCGTGGATCTTTCCTTCTTCTCTGGACCTTTCCTTGGGGGGTGGGGGTGGGGTCTCCCTGTCTCGCCTCTCTTCACCGCCAGTGGCACTGGCGGGACATCCCCCCCCTTTCCATGTCCACTTTCTCAATAACCTGGGCTCTGAGGGCAGAAGGAGTGGGGTTCGACCTGCTTTGGGCCCTCCAGAGCTGCGAGGCGCCCCTGGCACAGCGAGCTTCTAGGACCCTGAGTAGCACGGGGACACCTCTCCGTCCTTCGGGGACCCACTTTGAAAGAGCCGGAAGAGGGAAAGATAGATCCACTGGCAAAGTCTAGAGAGAGATGGGCAAAGGAGGGGCCCCGGCTCAGACCCCAGAGGTAGGTGGGGAGAGCAGGCACCACAGGAGTCCATCCCTGTAGGTGGATGGGAGCTCGGAGGGGTGGAGGGTGGAGGGGTTAGGGTGTGGAGGGGTGGGGGTTGGGGGGTGGGGGATAGGGGAGGGGGAGGGGTGGGTGGGGGAGGGGGAGGGGTGGCGGAGGGGGGAGGAGTGGAGGGATGGGGTGGGGAGGGGGTGGGGGGGGGAGGGAGGGGAGGGGAGGGGAGGGGGAGGGGGAGGGGTGGGGTGGGGGAGGGGGGGAGGAGTGGAGGGATGGGTGGGGAGGGGGAGGAGTGGAGCGGTTGGGGGAGCATAGGGGCAGGGAAGCAGTCCGGAGCCCCAAGTCCACCTGCCCCAAGGCCATGCTCCCCTTCCCCATGGCACCTGACAAGGCTTGTGGAGAATCAGGGGCCTGCCCTGGAAACATCTGCAGGTCTCCAGCCAGGGTGTGAGTGGGGGGCCTTCCCTGCCACCTTCCAGGACAGTGCTTCCTGGGCAGCCCAGCCAGGTTCACCCTGGGTGCCTCAAATAGCACCCCAAATCCCTGCCTGCTGTCAGCACAGGGAACGCAGGGAGAGGCGCAATCGGTGGCCGTTCCCCCCCCCCCCCCGCAGGCCTAGAGCCCCAGAGTCTAGGCCACCATGGAGGTGCCATGGGCAAAGGTGAGCCAAGGGCCCATTTCTCAAACGGAGGACATTCACAGCGCCAAGTCCCGCATTCAAGGGCTGTCTGGTAAGTCCTGCTCCTGCCCAGCCAGGGTCACCCAGTCAGTGCTGTGACAGCAGCAGAGAGCTTGGGGCCTGTGGAGGAGGCTGGGGCATCCAGCAGGAGGCTGAAGGAAAGGCCATCTCTGCCACAGTGCTGCCACCAGGGGGCCACCCAGGGAGTGCCAGGGGGCACCTCAGGGACCCAGGTGGCCTCCCACCCATCCCACACTCCTGGATCCTGGAGGAGACCTTCCGGAGCCCCTGCTCCCCACCCCACCTCCTGGGCCCAGGGAACATCCGCGGGGAAGGGGGGGGCGAGGCGACAAGGAGCACAGACAGGTGGCGCCCCGCCTTCGCCCCCTCACCTCCACCCGGCCCGCGGGGATCCCGCGCGGTCAGAAACTGAGGAAACTGCGGGACTCCGGCTGGACTCTGGGCAGGAGGGCCTCGTCCACCCGGCTCCAGCCCAGGGACACCGAGCTGGGCGGTCCCGGGGAAGCCGGATCCTGGCGCTGGGCCCCGAGTCCGGGTGCAGAGACGGGGCCCCACCACGGCGCGAGCGGCAGCGGACTCGGGCTCTCGGACTCGTCCGCAGGGCCCCAAACGGACGCCAGGCCGGCCTCGGTGCTAGCGGGGCTGGCGACGACGGAGGGGTGGGGGTCCGAGAGTTCCCCCTCCCGCCCCGCCCAGAACAAATTTGGGGACGTCCCCGCGTCCCAGCTGGCCCGGCGCCCCCACCGAGCGCCGGCAGGTTCCCACCGCCGGCTTCAGCGGGGACTGAGCGCCGGGTGCCCCGCGTCCCTGTCCGGGACAGGCGACGGGGCCTGCTCCGGTCACGTGGCGCCGCGGCCGCAGCCCCAGCGCTGACCCCGCGGGAAGGGAGGAGAGAGGAGGGGAGAGGAGAGAGGGGAGGGGAGGGGAGGGGAGAGGAGGGAAGGAGGGGAGGAGAGGGAAGGAGGGGAGGAGAGGGAAGGAGGGGAGGGGAGGGGAGAGGAGGGGAAGGGAAGGGAGGGGAGGGGAGGGGAGGGGCGGCGGGGCGCCGGGATTCCCTGCGGGACCGCGCCGCCCCGGGCTCCCAGTCTCCAGCCCGCCTGTCGCCCGCCCGCCGAGACCACCGCGCCCTCCGCTCCTCGCCCCCAGCCCGTGAGCGCCCCACCGGGCCCGGCGCCCTCTCCCAGCGCGGCGCCCCTGCCCCCCCGACCGCGGGCCCTGGCGAGCGCACCCCGGGAAGCTCGGAGGCCCGGCGGTGGAGGAGGTGAGCTCGGCGTTCGGGCTGCGCCGGGGCCGCCGGGCCACCCGCGCCCCGCCGTGCTGACCCCGCGGCCCGCTGCGGAGCGGGGACGCGGGCGCCGAGGCGGCGCACAGCGGCCGGGAACTCGACGCCGGCGCCCCCTCCCCGCGGGTCCGGGCCGCGTCGGGGAAGATGTACCAGACCCTGGCGCTGGCCCCGAGCCCCAGCCAGGCCGCCTACGCCGACTCGGGCGCCTTTCTGCACGCGCCGGGCGCCGGCTCCCCAGTGTTCGTGCCGCCCGCGCGCGTCCCCTCCATGCTGCCCTACCTGCCGGCGTGCGAGCCGGGCCCCCAGGCCCCCGGGCTAGGCGCGCACCCCGGCTGGGCGCAGGCGGCGGCCGCAGACTCCTCAGCCTTCGGCTCCGGCGGCCCGCACCCGCCGGCCGCCCAGCCGCCCGGAGCCACCGCCTGCCCCTTTCCGCACGGCCCCCCCGGGCCCGGCAGTGGGGGCGGCGCGGGGACCCGGGACGGCGGCGCCTACCAGGGCGCGCTGCTGGCGCGCGAGCAGTACCCGGCCCCGCTGGGGCGGCCGGTGGGCGCGTCCTACCCCGCCGCCTACCCCGCCTACGTGAGCACCGAGGTGGCCCCGTCCTGGACCTCCGGACCCTTCGAAGGCAGCGTCCTACACGGCCTCCAGGGCCGCCCGGCTGGCCTCCCGAGCCGCAGAGCCACCTTCGGTGAGTGTGACCCTGGGGTGCTGGGTGCTGGGCCTACCGGGGTGCAGTCCTGCACCTGGCCAAGGCCCCCGCGAAAACCCCCCACCCCCGCCAGGCCCAGAACTGCGGGACAAGTACACGCGGGCAGAATACAGCATCTGCCACAATGTCACCCACCCTGAGACCAAAACTGCCCTCCTGGGTTTCCTTTCTCCTGAACCCAACCCCCTGGGTCTCACCAGCTGAGCTCACCTCATACGCTCTTATGAGAAGTTTCTAAGTGGTTTTTATAAAATTCAGAATACGATTTATTTCAGTAAGCGGCCACACTCTGCTCCTTCTAGAATGTTTACATATTCTAATTTGAGACCTGGCTTCAGTGGCACACCGCCCGCCCCCGGGGTGCCAATTTGGATAATCGGATTCCAGGCCCCTCAGGCGCATTTGCTCCGGGGGGGGGGGGGGGGGTGCACGCCTGTGTTCGCCGCAGGCGGGAAGCCCCTGGGCCGCCCTACTTCATGGGTGCAGCCTCGCAGGCCCACCCCCAAGCCGCCTCGGCCCCGACTGCCTCCATGGCGCAGGAAGCGGGTCCCCTCCGCCGTCACCCAGGGCGGCTCCCGCAGGACTGACCCCCACCCGGCCCCCACAGGGCACCCGGTGCCGCCGGGGAGGGAGCCGGGGAGGGAGCCGGGGAGGGAGCCGGGGACCTCTCCCTTCTGCCCTGCGGGCCCCTGAGCGGTGGCACAGGCCCAGCTGTGTTCCAAGGTGGTCGCCACCCGAGCAAAGCCGACAGGAAAGGCAGGGGCTGTAGGCGCTGTGGGATGGCACCATCCACTCAGCCCGGCCCTCCTAGCGTCCAGTCTTGCAGAGGCCGAGGCCCTGGGGCCACCTCCCTCCGCCGGTGCTGACCACTCCACCTCCCCAGGGGATCCAAATTACACCTGGGTCCTAAGGGGAACCATTCTGTTGCCGCCCGGGGGTCTGACTGACTTACCTTCCCCCACCCTGCAAGGCAACCCTAACCGGCTTCTCTTTGAATCTGGCACCAACTTTATAATATGTAAAGTTAAGCTTCAAAGTAAAATTAGACAAAATAAATGTTAAAATGAAATGAAAGCCAGGGGCACACACAGCGGGAAGACGCAGCAGACGCTGGGCCCCGGGGAAGGGCAGCGCCTCGGCCCGCGACCAGCTGCCTGTCCCCCCAGTGCCGGACTTCCTGGAAGAGCTCCCTGGCGAGGGTCGCGAGTGTGTCAACTGCGGGGCCCTGTCCACGCCGCTGTGGCGCCGTGACGGCACCGGCCACTACCTGTGCAACGCCTGCGGCCTCTACCACAAGATGAACGGAGTCAACAGGCCGCTCGTGCGCCCACAGAAGCGCCTGGTGAGTGCCGCCTGCAGGGGGCCGAGCTGAGTCCCCAGAGAGGCTAGGTGCCCCAGCAGGGCCCTGGGAGCGCTGTCTGCCGTCCATCCGGGAGCCGCCGGGAGGCCCAGGCCCCGCCACAGGCCCTGCCCTGCCCTGCGCGCCTCCGCAGAAGGGCTGGGCTCACTGAGCCCAAGGCGGTGCTGCCCTGGGTCTGTGGGCCCCCCGGAAGAGGGGCCACCCGGTGACTCTGCCCGGGACCCGGGGCACGGGATGGCTGTGGACCCAAGCGGCCTCCTGGGGCTCAGCCCTGCGGCTCCGAGGGTGGCAGGGGGCGCAAGGTGACGTGGCCCGGGCGTGGGGTTTGGAGGGAAAGGTGGCCGCTGGGTGGTGGCTTTGTGGCAGGGGGTTGAAATCCAATGCAGGAGGGGTCCTGGGGACCCCTGCTCTTGGGGAGCACTTTCCCCCCATACCAGGGGGCTGGAGCTGAGACCGGGTCTGGGGTGGTTCCATGCGCAAAACTTGTTTTCACTTTTGGTTTCTCCTGGCGTGTGGCTGGGTGCTGAGCAGAGAGGACCGGGGACTCACTTTTGCCCCCAGCCGGGCAGAGTCCCCGGAGGCTGTGTGAAGGTTTCAAGGCACTGGTTCTCTGCCGTCTCACCGGCAAACTTGGAGGTTCGAGTAATTCTGCGCGTGGCAGGGCCCGCCTTTGCAAGCTGTCTAAAGTTCGTGAGGCCACAGTGACTCCTGAGTCCTGGGTCCGGGCATGGCTGTTTCTGGGGATGCCGGGCCTTCTGCTCTAATGCTGGTGTGAGCCCTGTCATGGCCGGTCAGCCGGCTCTGGCCGGTTCTGGTGCATCAGAGGGTGGGTGGGGGGCTCATCCCTGGAGGCTGCTGCAGGGGGCCCGGCCTGCCTGCCGCGGTGGCTGTTCTGGGCTGCCTGGTGCTCAGTCACTGGCCCTTTACGGGAAACCCAGACCTGGGCTGTGGAGGCGCCCGACCGATCCAGGCTCCAGACCAGGCAGGCAGGAGGCAGCACTGACCCAGGCAGTTTGGGGGAAGCCACTGTTTTTCTCTCCCTGTTCTAGCCTGGAGTTTGGGGCTCCGCGGGTCCCCTAATTCCCCTCCACCCACACTGTGCCTCCTGGAAGGAGGTGATACCTCAGAATCCATATCACCTCCTCACTTATATTTCTGCCCCTGTGATCATGCCCACTCCCCCCCACACACACACACGTACAGCACTGGCTTGGCACCTGGTGTGGCCCTCACAGATGGGGAAACAGGCTAAAGCAGAGGTGTCCTGGGGGACTGATCCCCCCCCAACTCCCAGGGAGCAGGCCGGCTGCTCCTCTGCTCCCTCCCTTCTCCCCCGGGGGGTGGGGATGGGAACACTGGTAAACAGGAAGAGAAGGTTGGATCCTCCCGTCTCTGCCCCCCACCCCTCACAGGGCTCACCTCCCAGCAGAAAATTCCTGACGTGGGGGTAAGCAGGCAGGGGCCTTGAGGCATTGAGGCATTCACCTTCACAGCAGCCCTGTGATGACCCCAGGGCTCAAGCCGCTCAGAGAGTGGCTTCCCCCAGCAGCCCCCCCCCCCCCCCCCCGCAGCAGGGCCTGGGTTCCGAAGACTGTCTGCCTCGGGCTCCCGTGTGCCCCGCCCCCGCTGGTGATACACCTGTCTTAGGTCTTCGGCCGAGGCCCCTGCACCCACTGTCCCCCTGCTGCGTTGGAAACATTACTTTAGGTGGGGTGTTTGGACAGGCCTTAGCCCGCTCTGTGGACTGGTGTGGCCTCGGCGTCCTGGTCCTGGTCCGGGGCACAAGGAATGATTAGCTTTAAGGACGCTTTGTAGGGTGGAGAATGCCTTCAACTTACCTCCCCGAGGCGGCCGGCCTCAGAGGGTGGTCAGCTGGTCATCCCTGCGTCCAGGCCCATGCAGATCTGAATGCGGGATGAGCCTAGGAAGGGGGGACGGTGTTCCTAGAGGGGTCCTACTCCTCTCTCCTCCGAGCTGGCTCCTCATGGATGGTTTCCTCTGATTTGTCTCTGGGCTCCTGCCTGGCACTCAGGGAGGGTGACCCGGCTGGTGGGGCCGGGCTCCTGTGGAAACTCAGAGATTCTCGGAGAGTGCTGGGACCAGAGCCCAGGCCCCAAGGCAGCCATGGCAGGGCTGGGCCGGTCACCCCAGACGTGTCCCTGCTCGTGCCTCACTCTCCCTCATGGGTGGCCAGCACCGATGCCCCCGGAGAGAATTGTCCTAACCTTCTTTCAAATGATTACAGAAGTTTTAGAAACTTGTCACCAACAACACAGGAATGTGACAATAACAAGTGTGCGTCCACCACCCCCTAGGCCTCACCCCCAGTCCCAAAGGAGTTCATATCTTTTCTGCCCTTTGCATCCTGGGTCCATCCTTAGTCACAGGCACGGACCTCTTACCTGAGGCTTCTGTCAGTGTGGGCGAGCCAGTGGGGAGAGTTGAGGTGGCCCCACAGACCCCTGCGTGCCTGCTTGTGTGGCCAGGTGCTCAGAGCCCTCCCCCACCCAGCCCCACCCCACCCCAACGTCAGAGCCCTGCGGCCAAGGCCAGAGGGCCCCCGGCGGCGCCACCTCCAGGAAGGGGCCCCGCATCCTTCCAGGAGCAAATCTGGACCTTGACTGAGGACCCCGGGTTTTCCTTCCTGCACAGTCCGCCTCACAGGCTCGTCCCTGGCACGGTCTGCCCTTGGCCAGCAAGGGACACACGCTTTGTCAGGTTAAGCGTCGACCGTGTCCTTTTCCGAGAGCGGGATGAGGGGACCCACTTGAAATGGGGCCATCCCCCCTCCCCCCACTGTACCTCTTGTGAGTTTCGAGCTGCGCCTCTTACTTTGAAAAGTGGTTTTCGCTGTGTGAGCTGGCCTCACCCCTCCCAGCCGAGGAGCAGCAGCGGCCCCTCTCCCTGCTCCCCGCTCCGGCTCTCGGCCCGCCCTGGCTGGGCCGCCCAGCGTCCTGATTTCTTCACTTGAATCAGACGCGTGCGGAGCCTGGAGCTGCTGCAGCCAGCAGGCTTTGAAGTTTAACTTCTTTTGAAAAGAACAGACCAAAGAAGAAAACAAAATACGGGGGGGGGGGGGCTGGCAGCGAGGGGGCCCTGAGAGTGGCCAGGCCTGGCCGCTTGTGTAGGCAGCGAGGAAGGACAGAGGCTCGGGCGTTGTCAGGGTAGGGACGGCACCGGGGATGTGTCCCCGCAGTGCGCTGGGCTCAGGGGGGCGGTTCCGTCCACCCCGATGCCTCCGGCCCAGCAGCATCTCTGAGCCTCGGTGCCCCATCCGTAGCACACGGCCCGATGAGGCGAGAGGAAAATACAAACGAACAAACTTTTTAAAATTTTTTCCAGGTCCTTTCTTCCCCTCTTTTTATTAATTTTAATTTATGTTCACTAAGAAAGAATTCACTGCTTAATCCAGGTTCCAGATTTTTCCCTTGCACTCCCAGGGTACAGAGAGACGGCTCTTGGACTTCTGGGCTGTTTTACACACACACACACACACACACACACACACACACACGGCATCGATTCCACCTGTGGTTGTTTCCACACCTGTTGGGGGGGGGGGGCGGCTGCGGAACCGAGGCTTCTCTTCTCGCAAGACGCACAGGCGACCGTGAGGACGTTTGTGGGAGGTGCAGGCGAGCTCTGTGTGTGTACTCGTGAGTGCCGCTGAAAACCAGCACTGACGTTCAAGGCCCTGCATTGGCACCTTTGTGCCCTGGCCTGAGTGTTTCCGTAGGAAGGATTCAGCATGAGGAGGCATGATGGCCCAAGGGGAGGGGTTCGGACTCCTGCTTTTCAATGATGGTGCAACTTTTCTGGGAGGTGTGACGCCAGTATGAGCTCTAAGGGAGCAGCTGGATGGGGAGAGCGGAGGTGCAGGAAGCGGGGACCTCGGTGCAGCCCAAAGGGGTAGGTCAGGGTCACACACAAGACAGTCAAATGTGAATTTCAGATAAACAGCAACTAGCATTTTAGTGTGAGTATGTCCCAAATACTGCACGGAGGCACACTTCTGGGAAGTATTTGTTGCATATCCGAAGTTCGCATCTAGCTGGCCTCCTGGTGTGTGTAGTTTTTGTTTGTTTTTTGCTACATATGGCAGCCTGGGGAAGGTCCTAAGGCCCCCTGCCATGCCAGGAAGGTGGGTGGACTGGCGGGGGTGGGGATCCTGGGGCCGGGGTGGGCCGCAGGAGGGCGCCCCGTTGTGCGTAGCTCCTGGCACCGAGAGGCAGATGGGAGAGAGGGCCGGGGCAGGGAGAGGAAACTCAAATCGGGTCCAGTAAGAGCAGCCGCCTTCCAGACAGTCAGGATGTGGCCTCGGCTTCCCGGGGAGGGACTCGGGCGGACCCTGGTTGACTCCGGGTCCAGTGCTCCTGTCTCCGAGCGTCACCGTCTGGCCGGGAGGTGGAGCAGCAGGGCCCCGGCCCCCGGCTCACACCAGCCTCCCCCGTGCACAGACCTCGTCCCGCCGCGCTGGCCTCTGCTGCAGCAACTGCCACACGACCAACACCACGCTGTGGCGGCGCAACGCGGACGGCGAGCCGGTGTGCAACGCCTGCGGTCTGTACATGAAGCTGCACGGGGTGAGCGGACGGGGTGGGCGGGGTGAGGGCTGGGGGGCGGGGCCTGGGTGAGCGAACCGGGAGGGGCGGGTCATGGGTGGGGCCGGGGACAGGGTGACTGGAGGGGGCATGGGTGGGGCAGGGGCGGGGCCATGTGGGGGGGTGAGGACTGGATGGGGCGGGGCGGGGTGAGTGGAGGGGGGAAGGGGGGGAAAGGGGAAGGCGGGCCGTGGGTGGAGCAGGGGCCCGGGTGAGGACTGGGTGGGGCGGGGAGTTGGGGGCCCCGAGTTGGGGGCGGGGCATGGGGGCGTGGCGAGTGGACGGGAGGGGGGAGGCAGGGGCGGGGCTGCCCTCTTCGGGTCACGTGAGGCACGGGGCCCTGGGGAGGCAGGTGGCAGAGCGGGGCTGAGCGTGTTTCCCGCGTGGCCCCCACTGACTGCGCGCTCCAGGCCTATGCTGTTACCGTTAGGCCCTTTTCACAGATGGGCCTACTGAGGCTCAGCGTCGCTGAGGCAGGTCTGCAGCCATTCAACCTGAGACAGGGGCAAGGCCCCTGGTGTGGCCTCTGTGCGCCCCTAGAGCCCTCCTGGCCCCTACAGCTCTGGGGGGTTGGGCCTGGACTGGCTCTTGCCCACTTTGCCGGGAGGAAGGCCCCAAGCCCAGGGCCAGCAGCTCACCAAGGGCTCTGACGACTCGGTCACCTCCCAGAGTGACTAGCTCTGCAGGGCTGACATCAGGGCATGTGGCCATTCAAGAGGCCCAAGGGTGAGAAAAGAGAGGACCGGTCACCCTCCCCTGCCTGCCCCTGCCAGGTGCCTCGGCCCCTGGCGATGAAGAAGGAAAGCATCCAGACGCGGAAACGCAAGCCCAAGAACGCTGCGAAGACCAAGGGCTCTTCAGGTGTGAGGGACCAGGGCCCATCGGGATGCCAGGAAGAGGCCAGTCCCCAGCCCTCCTGCGGGGTACACGTTCTCCCCTCGGAGTCGCTTTGAGTGTTGCAAATTTCCACCACTAGAGATTTGCACGTTTAGTTCAAGCATTGCCCTCCCAAAGCACAAGTACCCCTGATTCTGCCCTGGGACCCGTCCGGTCTGGGGAGGGGCCGGGCGGTGCGAGCCTACCCAGCTGAGGGCAGCAGGGCAGGTCGAGGGTGCCACACCCAGTCCCTCTGACCCATTAAGTGACCAGTACAGCTGGATGTGCCCCCCCTTCCAGGATGCAGCACAGGGAACCCCACGGCCTCCCCGCCCGCTGTCCCGGACACTGAGAGCTCAGCAGCTACTTTGAAACCCAAATCCAACCTGGCATCCCCTTCGTGCCCTGGGTCCAGCGTCACCTCCCAGGTAAGTCAGGTGGGGTGGAACCGGGGACCCAGAGCTGGCTCCCGGGCACCTCCTCAGGGTACCCTGACTCGCCCACCAGGTCAGACCCCCATCAGCGCCCCCAAGGGCCTCTCCCAGGAAGGAGCTCAGGGCTGGGCACTCAGTTGGCCATTGGTTCCAGCAGCTGACCTGTGGCACGCTCCAGGCTGAACGCCCTCACATGTTGTCCTGTCTGTCACACGGGGCCTCCCGCCCTCTTCCAGGGTCTGAGAATGCCTCTTACGACAAACGTCCCGGTCCCGAGGGCTCCCTACGCCAAGCGAGGCCTACTGGCCATTCCTCCATTCTCGTGCTTCCCCTGTTCCCCCTGCAGGCCTCTGGCCAGGTGAACGACCCCCTGGCTCCCAGCCACTTGGAGTTCAAGTTCGAGCCCGAGGACTTTGCCTTCCCCTCTGCAGCCCTGGGCCCCCAGGCTGGCCTCGGCGGGACCCTGTGCCAGGAGGCCTGGTGTGCACTGGCCTTGGCCTAGGGCCTCGGGCGTCCATCGGACCCGCCTCGCTGCCTGCCTGGCTCCAGCACAGCAGAGGGAGACCATCCGGTCCATCCACCAGAAGACGAGCCAGCGGGACCTTGAGGCGCTGGGCATCCCTCAACACGGTGGCGGCGGGGAGGTCTTCTGTACAGACGGCGGTCAGGCCCCGGAGAGGGGGAGAGGCTAATGAGAAGGCCTTGAGCCCCCCCTGCAGACAGCAGGGGACTCCCCCAAAGGCTGTGTGACACTGGGCCACTCCAGCCGGGGCTGACCTGGAGGGCCCACTACCAACGGTTCTCTTGTCCACATCTGCCATCGCCGTGTTGACACATTGTGGCAGTTGGAAAAAAACAAACAACAACAAAAAAGCCACCTGTTGTAAAACCAGGATCACAAATGAAAGGGCCGAGGTCAAGCTCAAGGAGGCAACGTGAATGAGGGGAGCCGCCCGACATGGGACCTCCTCAGGCTCAGGATCTGTTCCTTTTCTCACATTTGATGGACAAAGACACGGCACAGAGAACTTTCCCTCCCTGTGAGTGAAGGAGTGCTAGGGACAGATGTGCAGGTTGTGCACTGTGCCAGAATGCCACCCCAAGGGCAAGCCATTCACACCAGCGTCGTCGTCTACTTGTGTATTTATTTGGATGATTTCCCCAGAGGGGGCAGTAAAGGGCCTCCTTCTGACTGAATCTGTGTATCGTGACTGATTCTGACAGAGTGAAGGACCTGGGGTCCTGTGCTGGCCCCACAGGCACTGTCGGTGCTGGTGGTGGAGTGACCGCATGTCCTGGCCTACCTCGGATCATCCCAGCTGGCTTGTCCCAGAGGAATTCTTCCTAACCCCCCTTTACTTGCGGAAGCCCTCCCCCCACGCTGGGGTGACCCCTTAGTTGGTCAAGCCGGCTAGAAGGAGCTGTGCCCAAGGAACCGAATGATGAGCAGCCACCGGGGTCGGGCAGACAGTAAGGCACGGAGGGGAGCGGGGCGCGCCTTGCCAGGGGCCTCGTCCTTGCTTCCACTCAGTTGCCGCCTCCCGCCAGCAAACGTCCGAGACAGCAGGAGCAGCCGCCAGCCGCCAAGCCTCCTGGCTGAAGCTCGCCTTTCATATTTAAACACCGTGGTCCCTGGCGGTAGCTTCCAGAACGCGTCCTCCTGAGGCCGTACCTCCAGTTTGAGCAGCACAATTTACACATGATGTTGTCTTTTTTTTTTTTTTTTAAAGACAAACGATGCCATGAGTAAAAAACGTAAAGTAAAGGTGTCGATTTTGCATTTCTTTTGCCGACGCCTGTGGGATTTCGCAGCCCGGTCCCTGCCCGCCGGGTCAGCAGCGGGTCCAGTGCTCGCTCAGGCCGCCTCTCCTGGCGGACACTTGTCTCCATATGTTGGTCTGCTGGACCTTGCTGACCACGCCGGGTCGACCAGGAGACCCTCAAACACAGAGTGCCTTCGAGGTCGCCCACCGGCACGGGAGAGGGACGCCTGGCCGGCCTGGGGACCCACACGTGGAGAAGCCATCCCCGCGCGGTCAGGAGGACCCGGGTCTGAGGCCCTGTCCTGCCACGTGCTGCTGCTCTGGGCCGCAGTCAGGGCACGGGGAACGCGCTGAGGTTCAGGGCACTGGTCCCCATGTGCCCCTGTGTCCGCATGTAGGCCTGGCGCTTCTGACTGGGGTGCGGCGGGCAAGCCAGGTGCTGCTGCCTCTCACCGTGTGGCACCTGCAGGCGGGGTGCCTGTGCGCGGACGTGCCTGGCGGGGGGGGCTCAGCCCGGACAGGACGCCCCTGTCGCGGGGGGGAGACCCCGCTGCCGTCCCGTCTCCGTGCCCACAGGCCTCGGGCTGCCCTTCCCGGGAGGCTACTCACAGGAGAGCAGGTGAGGAGCCGCCCAGTTGGGCAGGGCGGTGCCCCCTTCCCGCCTCCCCACCCCCGACCAGGCGTTGGGTCCCGAGCGAGAGACCCTCCCCGTTATTTTGGAAGAACCAAGCGGCAACTCCCTGCTCAGCCTTCCCAGCCCAAGCAGCTGTGCCGGGGACAACGTCCGTCCTCCAGGGCCATTGGGGGGCGGGGGGGGGCGCCCAGGCTCCAGGTGAGGGAGCAGAGGCCCCGGAGGGCAGGAGAGGCGGGAGGCCACCCGGCACCCTCGAGGACCTCCTCTGGGCTTGCATTGCGCTCCGCCCTGTCCCCCTGCGAGGGGGCTGGTGCGGGTCCCCTCTTCTCCGATGGGGGAGACCAGGGCTCCGAGCGGTGGCACAAGGCACCTGGCCACTGAGGGGCCCACGTGGGGGCCTGGGCTTGGAGGGACAGCACGGCATCCTCTCACCCAGCGGTGCTACCACTTGGGAACCCAGTGGCTTTTGTCGGAGCCTCGGTCTCCCCATCTGCCGGGGGAGGGTGCCATGTGCCTGTGGCCAAGTGATGCACACACGTGCGCAGCTGGGCCGTGCCTGGGGGTCCCCGTATCCGGGGGCGGCGTTCTGCACTCCCCAACCCAAGGAGGCTCCCTGGAGGTGTCCACAGTAGGACAGGTAGGGTCCTCACAAAGAGGAGGGGGGACTGGATGTCCCGGCCCCCAGGCTCCCTGCCCACGAACAGGGATCCTGACAGGAAGGGGGGGTTGACGACGAGGGAAGGAAGAAGCCATCTCTTCCGTTTTTGTCATTGTTGGATGTGTCGTGCCCAGGACGAGGGAGGCTGAGCGCCCTACCTCTGGGCATGAGCGTTGCTGCTAATTTAAGCCGTTCCCCCCAGTGCCCCTTCGGGGCCGGAAGCTTCGGGACCCGGAGCCTCCATATGGCCGCCAATACCCCCTTCCTGTGGTGCTTCCTCCTGCCAGCCCACCCTCGGCTCCGCCTGGCTGGCCGGAAACCACCGGATGGGCCGGGGAGGCTGGCGGGCGTGGGCAGCCGGCCGCTCATCGGAGCCGCCGGACAGAAGGAAAGCCCGCTCCATCCGTGCTGCCTGACTGTGCACTCGATTCCCCGTCACCTTCCCAGCTAGAGCCGCCCCAGAGCCAGCAGGAGGGGACCCGACCCTGCGGCTGTCCCGTCCATTGAGCCCCCGCTGGGGTCCGTCCGGGTGCCTTGATGCGGGCAGAGCTGAGGACACAGAGGAAGGGTTGACGCCCGGAGTCCCCTCAGCTGGGGTCCCCCCCCCCCCACACACACACACACACGTCCTCTCGGACGGACCCAGGGTGGGCGACACCGGGGGCGGCTGCTTCCCCGCTTCTCCGAACGCCGCTGCGTTTAGCCAAGAGTGTGTCCCAAGCCCACGCCAGGGTGCACGTGCGTCCCCTCGGGCCCTTGTGCTGCGGCCCCACTCGGTGCCTCCGCGCCCGCCCCAGCTGACCCCCTGCAGCCCGGGTCTCCCCCCGACAGCCCTGCAGACCTGCGGGGAAAATGGAACGAGCTCCTTAAGAAGGGAAAAGGGTTCTTTGGGGCGAGCCATGCAGGGTACCAGCTTTTTATTTGACCAAATAAGGCCATTTCTTAGAAAAGAACAGTTGCTGCTGTCACCATCATCAGAAACAGGCCATTCTGCCACCAAACACAGCCGGCCTCCGTCTCTGGGAAAGGGACCACGCCTTTGTCACTTCTCACTGCTTTCCTTCACCATGAACCGTGGACAGCTAGTGGCAGGGGCTAGACAGCCAGGGGCCGCCCTTCTCCAGGCCGCGTGGACAGGCACTCAGGAAGAGGACGACGAGGCCGGGGTCCCAGCCCCCAGGGGGACCCCCATTCGGCCGACGGAGGCCAGAGAGGCCAGGTGCCCCCTGAGGCCGCGAGGCTGCGGGCGCCGGCGGGGGGGGGGGGGTCCCCGTCCTTCCTCCCACAGGCGCTGTGGCAGCCGCTGAACGGGCCCCAAAGGGGAGGGGGCTGGCTGAGCCCCACAGCCCTGCTGGAGCCGGGCTGGGGGCGGCCGGCCCTAGACGACCACTCGGAGGCCGTGGCAGGCAGCCCCCCCACCCCCAATGCCCTGTGACGCCCGCCAAGATGTTGACACGGACGGCTCCAGCCGCCTTATTTATTATCTGATAAAGGGCTCTCGGCACCGCCGGTGGACGGCGTCTGGCCAGGCTGGGGCCTGGGGGAGGGAGGCGGGTGGGCGGGAGGACAGGAGGCCAGAGCAGGGCCTCCACACTGGACTCTGGGGCAGGACACCCTGAGGCATCCGGGCTTCTCCTTCGCTGGCCGACGGCCTTCCTCCACCACCACCATCGAGGCGGCCGGCCAAGGAGGAGCTCCGCTCCTGCAGGAGGGACCCGGGCCTCCCTGCGTGGGAGCCGCACCCCGCACAACCTGCGCCCCTCTGCTGCCAGCCGCTGCTCCCCATGGCGTCTGCAGAATCCCCGGCCGGGGTCCTCCTCACCATCGGCCCCTCCCATCCAGCTGCCCACCCTCCTCCACCCCTCCTCGCGGCCCAGAGCTCAGATTTCCCGTGATGCAAATCTGGGCCGGTTTCTTCTTTGTTTCCAAACACCCTGGCCCAGGTAACACCCCAGCGACCGCGCAGTTGGCCAGAACCCTGACCACCCCGTGACCTGAGGGCTCCCCTTTCTCACACCTGCGTCCTCTCTTGGGTGTGGGCGCACTTGCCAGCATCCAGGCTCGCCACGCCTCTGGGCCTTTGCACATGCTTTTCCCTCCGTGCACCGAACAGGGGCCAAGACCCTCTGATGGCGCCCCCTCCACGAAGCCTTTCTCGGGCAGTGCGAGGAGGTCTCTCCGAGCACAGCCGTCCCACCGCCGGGAGCAGGAGGGAGACACACTGTATGCCCGAGAAGAGGGGTGGGTTACACGACAGAGGGATTGTGTAGAGACAGCCTTAAAGATCAGAGCTCCTGAGAATATTTAACAATTACAGCTCGTTCTAAACGTGTTCCCCTGAGCCTTGTCCGAGGCTTTTATGAGCGGGAGGGGACAACAAAGTACTGAGCCCAGGGCCTGGCCAACACTCAGCGGTGGTGGAATATCAGTGCATGAGTGGACCCTGTGCCCCTGCTGGCGTCTGGGGGGCAGGCCAGCCAGGCCCTCCCGGGACCGCCTGCCCCCGGAAGCCCGTCCTTCCACCCACCATGGGGATGGTCGGCCTCCGTCTGTCCTCAGTCACCCCACAGCTCTCAGTCCTTCTGAGGACAGTCGAAGACGGGGACAAGAGGGGTAAGGTGGGGTCCCCAGAAAGGCAGATGCGAAGTGAGGGGTCCTGGGTGAGGCGGGATCCCCAGAAGCACACTCCCAGAGGGGGACTTGCGTGGGGGTGATCCATGCAGGCCCTGCTCCCATGTACCTGGAAGGGGGCGGGGAGAGCAGCACCCAGCCAGCCCCAGCCCAACCCTTGTGGACAGCAACCCCCGCCCTCCACCAGCACAGCCCTGTGCACACAGGGAAAGGGCTCCAGGAACCCCAGTTAGGAACCCCAGATAGAGCACGCACTGCTGTCCCGCCCTGAAAAGCCAGGGCCAGTTCTGACAGCTGGGCCCCAGGGCCTGGCCAGGGTCGGGGGGTGGGGGGGGGGTGCTGGGTGGGGCTGATTCCCACGCCCAGACCACCAGGGGTGGGAATGGAGGGCCAGGCCAGGGGCCTTCAGAGCCAGGCACGTTCTGGTCGACCACAAGGTGGGGCAGGCCTCTCCCCAGGAAGGCTTGGGGGCTGGCGGGGTGAGTCGGAGGGATTCTGGTTCCCGGGGGGGTGGCGCATGAGGGCTTCCCGTCTGACCTCCAAATTCATCTTTTCTAAGTTGTGTCTCCTTCGTGTGAGATGTGCCAAGTTGTGCAACATAAACATTTTAGAGATTACACAATTTTCAAACCCTGTTCTGACGATTCTTCGTTTTTTAATGCGCAGAAGACAGCAGAGCACGGTGGGCAGTGCCCTTGACCTGACCTCTGCCAGTTTCTGGTGGCCAGGAATGGGGCAGGTCTAGTCAGACCCAGAGCAGGCCGTGTGCCTGGACGAGGAGGAGGAAGCCACTGTCTGTGCAGAGTAGGAGGGGCTGAGAGGGGGCGGCAGGGAATGGGGACACAGACACGCGGACAGCACAGAGCACAACTTCGACCCCCGACCCTTCGCGCCCTTTGGTCTGACAGCCACAGTGCCCCCTTTCCCAGTGGTCTGTCCTGGGGCTTGTGTCCCTTCCCACTGTGTGAGGCCTGCCGGACCAGACCCCCAGGCAGGCCCTGGGGGTGACATCGGTGGGGGCAGGGGGGACTCAGGAGTGCCCCAGCCCCTCCAGCCCACACTCAGGGCCTCCCCACAGAAGACAAGACAGGCAGGTGGCAGGAAAGGACAAAGGATCGCAGCTTCCAGAGCAGAGGCCTCCAGACCACAGGGAGAGCAAGTGAGGAGTTTCTCTGAAGATCTTGAAAGAATTACCAGGAGCCCTTCAAGCCCAGTGGGTCATGACAGCTGATCCTGGGCCAGGACCCAGCCAGATCCCTTCTATGGGAATCTCTTTCCAGCAATTCCAAATTGGGAGGTGGGGGTGGGGGATGCCCAGAGAGTCGAGAGGGACCCCACATCCCCGGGGCCAGCCAGCAGGGAGCCCTGACCCTCAGCCTGCAGGGAGAACTCCCAGGTCATGCAAGGGCACCGGCCAGCTTGAGGCTGACAAAACCTGTCCTTGGGACTTGAGCCACCCGAGAAAACTTGGGGCCTAGGTTCGGATGGTTTGGACACAGTGTCCCCAGGAGAATGGGCAGCGGTCCTCAGCTCGACCGTGGCAGCCGCGGGCCCGTCTCCCACTCTTGGGGGTGAGGGCAGGGGAAGGGAACAAGGAGGTCTGGGCAGCAGCCTGACCCTTTGCGCTGGCCATAATCAGGGATGGGATTTCTTCAGTGGAGCCGGGAAGTCCGTCCCCGACATAAGGAACGGGATTAACCGATTAACCGAGATGGATGGCTTTGGGGGCCCCTTCCCTCCGTGACTCTCAAGCGGGTTCCAGGAGGATGGGGGTAGGGAACAGAGCCCCTCTGAGGACCTCAGCGCTCAGCCCGGAGCCCGGTGTTCAGGGAGAGTGCAATGAGTTTTTCCAAAGCCCGTAAACTAAACACAGAAACCCCCAGACCCACGGCCTCCTTAAATCAAGAGCTCTCTGAGCGGCGTGTGCCGTCCGCTGAGCTGATGGACGACTCCCCCCCGCCCCCCGACAAAGCTCCGCCGGGGTTTTCTGGGGGAAGATTTAAGACCCTCCAGCCCAGCCCCGTTAGCCTTTCAAAGTAAAAGAATAGGTCTGTCCGCTTCCGGCCCGCGCCTCCCCTCGGTCAAGTTCTGAGGGCTTCCTGGCCTCGGCTGCGCAGGGCGAGCGCGAGAGTTCACAGCCACTTGCAGATAAACCTCCCTTGTTTATTTTATGAATGAGAGAGGACATTAAATACTCAAGTAAAGTGCATCTACGCACCCGAGGCCAAGAGATACTTAGAGCACCAGCCCTGCGTGGGGGACCTGGGAGAACACACAGCCAAGCCAGAGGGACGGCCACCAGGGGGTCCCCAAACGCACACCCCAGGGCCCCCGGGGGGAGAACGGGCAGGTCCGGGACATTACGGGGTGGGGGGCTGCAGGTGGAGGGTAAGTGCTCAGCTCTGGGGGGAGTGTGGGCCACGAACAACAGCAGAAAAGCACCAGGCTGGCACAGCTCGGTCCTGGCCAGCCCTGGAGAAGACGAGGAGCCCCTCGCTGGGTCCTCTCTGTGACCCCCCCCCCAAAGAGGCACAGCCCCTGGAGACCCGGGAAGAGGGGGACCGCTGACAGGGCTTCGGGACACCCGGCGCTCTCCACGGCCCCCCTCCATGCCTCTCCACCCCACTCCCACCCCACCACGACTGTGAGGGGCCCCGCTCTCTGCCCCGGCCCTGCTCAGCCGCTCCTGAGACTCGGCTACCCCACCAGCCTTCCCAGGGCCCCCACAAGCGTGCTCGCGACCCCGACGGGGCTCTTCCCCGCTGCCAGTCCCCAGCTCCCAGCTCAGCGGTGGGCACACAGCGGGCGTTCCAGAAGACCAGCCCTGGAGGAGCAGTTGCTGGACTTCAGACGGACACAGGCGCCCCCTCCCCAGGGGCCCAGCGCCCACTCCTGTCCTGCGGGGAGAGGTCTAAGCGCCGCTGGGCCTCCCTTGAGACCCACACGACTCTCACACTCCCACCTCGGCCGAGGCAAGTCTAGGAGAACCCGATCAGGACAGACAATAGGCTCTAAAAATACACCAGGGGCAGGATTTCCCAGGGACATCTGTGAGCTCTGTCCGGCGGGAGTTATAAATACTAAATAACAGTAATTCAGAGTCACTAGTCATCCGGGGACAGCCACGTCCTTTGTGGGGACAAGGAATGTTTTTCCTGATCCATAATTTATTGCCCTTTACAGTTAAATTCAGCTATAGACCAAAAACAAAGACAAACGAAAAAAGCAGGGTCCCCCTGGAGCCACTGAGACCTGGGCCCCTGGGAAGGTCGGGAACAGGGCTGGGCAGCTCCTGGACCATCTCTGTCCTGGGGGGTCCAATGTGCTTAGCTCTTCTCTGCCCACCCTCCTCCTGAGCACCCCTCCCCGTGGGCCACTTGAACGGGCACTGCTTTCAGGGAGCCCACCCGGTGGGTCCCCAGCACCGCTCCATCCTGACTGGGGGGCTCCGGGCCCCCCTCTGTACCAGTTTCAAGCACAAGCCAGATTTGGGGCCTACTGCACACAAAGTCCAGGACTGGGGGCTGCTGACTCCTTCCCCCACACCAAGTAAATGGACCAAATTGTGTCCCCACCAAATTCACGCTGAAATCCTAACCCCCCCATGTCTCAGAACGTGACCGTATTTGGAAATAGGATTGTGGCAGATTTGCTCAGTTAAGGCATTGCTCACTACGAGGGGCCCTAATCCGATGTGGCTGGTGTCCTTGTAGGAGGGGGACATTGGGACACAGTCACACGCACAGGGAGAAACCCATGTGACAATGAAGGCAGAGGTTCGGTGCTGCTTGTACAAGCCAAGGAGCTCAGGTGCTGCTGGCCCTGGTGCCCACCAGGAGCGGCCGAGGAGCTAGGACCCTCCCCCAGAAGGAACTGGCCGTGAGGACACCTTGATCTCAGACTTCCAGGCTCCAGAACTGCAAGAAAATGCATCTCTGCTGTTTAAGCCTGGTCTGTGGTACTTTGTCTCGGCGGCCCCAGGACATCGGGCCTCTTCACCCGCCCTTCTCTCCTCCACCCAGGAGAGACCACCTCACCCTGCTGGCAGCCACAGAAACCACAGCCCGTACGACCGCACGGGCCCAGATCCTTTTAAAGCAAAGTGCATGGACCTCACAATCACGACTCCCCTGAGTATCCGGCATGCTGGTGAGGCGGGCCAGACCACATCCTCAACCCCGCCCCCCAAAGTGACTGGAAAGCACAAAAGAGACTGGAAGGCAGGTGTTCCACATCTGGGCCAAGGCAGGTCAGCAACTGCCCCAGGACTCTGCTCACTCCGGTCGAGGGGACCTGCGCAGGCAGAGCAGGGTGCCCGGCATCTGAGGGGAGCTGAACCTGACGCCCCTCTCGGGGAGCCGCCCCATTCACTTCCGTCGGGCCGTCACGGTGACCTGAAATGTGCTCGTCACGCGCCTGTCCATTTGTTGTGCCTCTGCCTCCTGGGCCGCCCCGTGCGGTCCGGGACAACTATACCTCGGGCCGCGCGCGTGAGCCCAGAGTGCAAGTGGCCATAACAGGAAAGGGAAAAGAAACAGGCACAATGCATTTAACAATATATTCTTCTCTCTCTCTCAAAAATAAATAAACATTAAAAATTTTTTTCTTAAAAATAATATATTCTAACCACGCGTGTCCAAAATGCTGTCACTTCAGCATGTCAGCAACACAGAAGGTGCTGATGGGACCCCCCGCAATGGCGTGTTTGAGCTGGGTCTCTGCGAACCCCTGTGTTGCACACCCACCGGGCAGCTCAGCCGGGGCCAGACAGCCCTCAGCAGCCACGTGTGACTCGGGGGCCCCGGGCCGCTGGGCACGGGCAGAGACAGCTTCGTGGGGATTCATCCCCAGTTTTCATCCCCAAACCGAGGCAAGGGCAAGGTGTTGACACCCAAGTGTATTTGCTACTAAATGAAAGAGTGGCCCAAGCTGGCCTCCAAGCTGTAGTCTGCACCACTGTGGGAGGGGCGGGGGGGCGGGAGGCAGGGCAGGGCTTGGGGGCGTGTGGGTGTGGGTGTCCCCGGCCCCGAGGTGCAGGTGGACCGAGCCCTACAGGCAGAAGGCCAGGTGCAGGGGGAGGGAGCCAGCCTGCTCCCCTCCAGCCTGCTTCCCCGAGAGGGGAGGGGAGGGGAGGTAGGGAGAGCCTGGGCCCCCCTCAGCCCTCTCCATGACACCCAGGCCAGCTGGACTCCGGAACCCCAAAGAGGAAGGCTGAGCCAGAATGTGGAGATGAGGCCTTTGCAGACTGAGCCCCCGGGTCCACGGCGCAGCCCCTGTCAGTGACAGATAGGGTGGGTTTTCCACGCAGCCTCCTGACCGACACCCCAGGGCAGTCCGGCCACCCAGGCAGGGTAGGGGTCGTGCCAGGCTCCACTGCCAGGCAGAGGTGTCTGCTGATGCCCCAGACAAGGAAGGGGCCTGGTGGGGAGCCACGGCCAGGAGGAGGGGGGACCTTCCTTCTCCGATGAGAACGCCGTGGGGGACTGCTGGGCTCCACCTTGAGGGCCGGGCCATCGCCCTGGGGCTGCTGGGGCCGGTCAGCGGGGCTCACGTGGGCCCGGGGGGTGGCGAGCACGTGCCAGGGCGTGTCTGCCGGGGCTCCCAGGTCTCCCTCTGGAAGGGCGGTGGCCTCCCCAGGGCGGAGCCCAGCTCCAGGCACCGGGAGGTAGTCTGTGGGTCCCTCGCGCTGCTCCCACCACCCACACTGGGCAACGCTGGGAGGGCACGTGGAGGGTGGACGAGTGCAGACGCTCAGCGCCCGGCTGGACACAGCTGCCCCGTCCCCACGGCTGGTCAACGGCCCCTGCAGGCCGGGGCCCAGCACACCCTTAGCCTCGGGACCAGCAGCCGGACGGTGGGGAGCACACACGGGCCGTGGTCCTCCACACAAGCAGGGGTGAGCCTCAGCGGACGTAACGTCGTCAGCGAGGGACAGGTGCAGGCTGGGTAGGGGCCAGGACCCAGGCCCCCCCCCCCAGCTCTGTGAGTCCTATCTCTGTGCCTCGACTATCACGGCCCTGCTCATTACCGCAGGGACCGGCAGCCCCCGAGGCTGAGGGCGGAGGGGCTGGATGACGAGCTGGGCCGTGGGCCAGCCACAGGTGGAAACCCCCAGGATGGTCCGCTCCATGCACACGAGGCCCTCGTCTGACCGCTGTCCCTGGGCTCTTCATTCTGGGGCCACCGCCCGGACGACGCCCAGAGGGACGGAGTGGAGGGTGGTGGGCAGGGCCGTGTAGCCCATCGGCCTTCCCAGCAGCCCTGCTCCACACACGAGGGCACGGAGGCCCGGGGCTCGCGGTGACGCGCCCGAGGTCCCCCCCACCCGTGTGCCCCTACCACCCTCTCCACTCGGCTCCCGGCAAGGCTTTTGAGCACAGCCAGCGTGTGCGTGAGCAGGGTCTCCTGTGTCGTTGTCCCCGGGGGGGGGGGTGGGATCCCAGGCAGAATCTGGGGGAGATTCCCTGGGGAGGCCTGGCCCCTGCCGGCAGCCCCAAGCCCCCCTTCTAGGCCCCCTCCAGCCGCGCTCTTGGGTTCGTGCGGCCGCCAGACATCCAGCAGGCCTGACAAGTGGGGCCCGCAGGGAACAGCAGGGCTCTGCCTCACAGTGACAGAACATTCTCTCTGAATCCCGGGCCAGGCTGGGGTTGGTCACTCCCCTGGGTGATCAGCACCCCGTGTGAGCCCTGGGACCCTGGAAATGGGCGGGGCTGGCTCCTCCCCTCCGCCTTCACCCCATCTGCCCCTGGGTCCACTTGACCCAGGTCCAAGGGGAGACTCAGAGGCCCTCCTCTCAAGGGAAAGAGGGTCGAGGTGCTAAGCTGTGTAGCTCAGGCAGGCCTGGCTGTTCCAGGTCAGAGTGGGCCGGGAGTGGGGGTGCTGAGACCCAGACAGGTCCCAGGGGACACACCACTTGGGAAGCCCCCAGCCTCGAGGCTAAGTCCCTGGCGGGGGCTAAAACACAGTGAAGGAATTCCGCATTTCCTCAGTTCTCTGTTCGCTCAGAAATACATATTGCTTGTCTATTAGTCTGCCCCCTTTCAGTCTCTGGATTTCACCTGAAATCAGGGTAGCTTCAGGGGGAGCCTCCAGGGGGAGGGTCCTTCCTGGCCACCCCCCCCCCCAGCTCCTGGTGGCCCCAGGTGTCCCTGGGGCTGCGGTTTCACCCTGCCATCTCTGCCCGTCTCCCCGTAGCGCCTCCCCTGTGTTTGTCTGCATGGGGACGTGTCCCTATGAGGACACCAGCCGTTGGATCAAGGCCCAGCCTAGTGACCTCATCTTAACTTGACCACATTTGCAAAGACCCTATTCCAAATGAGCCCACCTTCACATCTGCTGCGGTTAGGACTTCAGTATATCTTTTGGGGGACACAGCTCACCCCACAACAGATGGCGGTTCCACTGAGGTCCGCGAAGGCAGCTGTGAAGACGGCCAGCCCCTCCCATCCTGAAACAGATATTTGAGTGGCGGCAGGACAGAAAATGTGTGAAGAAGGAAAGGAGAAAAGCAGACAGCAGGTGCAAAGGCCCTGAGACAGGAGCTCTCAGGGAAGGGGGGGGCAAGGAGGCTGGAAGAGGGCACAGAGGGCGAGGGCTCTGTCCGCATCCCCGCTGGGCTCACATAGAACAGGTTATGCACCTGTCTCTGTTGTGTCGCCCCCGTAAGTGTGGGGTCTCCGTGTTTCCCGGCAACCCCCATGCACCTGCTCCCTCAGCGTCCACACGATCCCTTCAGATTCCCGGGCTCTGAGCTGCAGGGATACAGCGGCCAGTGCAGGGGCCCCACGCTGGGCGTCCCCGACACCCCCTGACCAGCCCCCAGCCCCGGCACAAGGGGACACCTAGGAAAACCAGAGCAGGCAGCTCGGAGGCCCGTGGGGCCGGTGGCCGATCGGACATGCGCTCAGGTGTCCTGACGTCCAGGGCCGCCCTAGGCCGCACACAGACGGAGCACATCCCTGAGGCACGTGGCACGGCACGCCAGGGCCTCGGCTTGGCCTCCGCAGGCCGGAGCTGTGGCGCCAGCCTCGGGCTCTGAGGCCAGGCGGCTGGCGAGGCGCCCGGCGGGGTGCACACCGGCCGGCACAGACCCGGCCCCCGAAGGCCCTGGCCGGCACGGGCACGGACGTCAGCGCTGTGAGTCGTCACGAGGGGCCTGCGCCTCGGGGCTCTGAGGACCCCCAGCCACCCGGCCCCAGGACCCCTGCCGGGCAGCCCGCGCTTGGTAGAGCCCCTGCCTCCAGGCCCGGGGCCGGCCTCCCTCACCCTCTGTTTCTTTAAAGACCAGACCCTTGCTCATGCCTTTGATCTTCCACAAATCGCTGTGGCTTCTGCTCCGCGTCGGCCATGACATTGACAACTGTTTATTAGTTCTAAAATAGCTGAGATTCATGTCAGACATTCCGCATGTTAGAAAAATGTTTATGAAGTGCTATCATCGTTTATGTAACCGTGCGTGTTGGGGAAGCCACATGGGACGGATCGGACCACACAGGCCTCGGGCCTCGGCCCCAGGGCCACACCTCCCCGGGCAAGCGGGCGTCCCACGGTCCGCCCAGCCTTCCGGCCCGGCCCTGCTCAGGGGGCTCTCCCCGCCTCTCGCGGTCAGGGGGCTGCTCCGCGGGCCACAGAGCGACCCGCCAGTGCTGGGTGGGGGCAGTCCTGAAGCTCCAGGGGCTCTCTCCCCGTGTCGCCCAGCAGACGGGCCTCAGCCCCCGTCTTGGGCAGGTGCGCTGTCCTGCGTCCCCTCGGAGTTCGAAGCGCGCTTATAATCCCACTGGACAGGCCTTTCTTTGGACGTAGGCACCTAGCTTCCTCCCTGGTGCTCTGAACGGTGCTGAGGCCGGGTGGGGTGTCCCTCAGGGGGATGGACTCAAAGCCGGGGGGCAGCGAGCCTGGCGGACAGCACCAGAAAGGCCCCTGGGCTCGTTCCCGCCCCCCAGCCCCCTCCTCCCCCCCACCCCGGGCCCTCCCCGGGCCATCCTCTCCAGCAGGACACAGAGGTGTGAACAGCTACTCGCTGTCATTCAAATGTGTCACTCGCTGCACGAATGCCAAGTGGGGCGTGGGGGCCACGACATGCTGCTCCCAAAGGAAGCGGAGGGCACAGCCGGGTGAGTGGCCGCGTGAGGGGGCTCTGTGCGGCGATAAGCGTGACCCGCCGGGAGAGCAGCGTGTGGACGGATCTCGGGCACATGGCTCTGGCCAGAGAGGCTGCACACGGATCGCACGGATTCTGCGGGAGACCGCATTCACCTCGCGTGACGGAATGCGGGGTGTCGGCTGCATCTCGGGGCGGGAGGCGTGCAGCTCCCCAGAAGGGGGCCGGAGGGAGCCCAGCGGGAGAGGCGGTGCTCCACGTGATCGGGGGTCCCGCGGCCGGAGGAGTTGGCCAAAGCCCTTCAAACCAAACGCTTCAGATTAAGGGAATCGCCCAGCAAAAGGCCAGCCGCCGGGTCAGTGCTGAGGCACAGCTGCCACTAGTCAGCAGGGGCATCAACACCGGGGGAGAAACTGTGTCTCCATCTGGACAAAAGTACCCGAAGAGTTGAAAACGGGACCTCGGCTGCACACGTCCGAGCCTCACAGCTGCACCCGGTGGGAGCAGTCGGTCGGCGGGTGACAGGTGACAGCTGGGGTCCACGCACGCACTGGGTACAACTCGGCCACGAGAAGGGACGAGGCGCGGACGCCCACGACCCCACTGATGAGCCTCAACCATGTGACGCTGAGTCAGAAAAGCCAGACACGAAGTCCAAGCGTAGGATCCCGCTGACAGGAGGCATCCAGAACCCGCCAATCCAGACAGGGAAGCAGAGTGGTGGCCTCCAGGGCAGGGGAGGAGGGGGGGAGTGACCGCCGATGCGAACGGGGTCTCCTCTCGGTGGGATGGAAGCGTGGGGGTGGACACACGGGGGTGGTTACACACCGCTGTGGACAGACTGTCACTGAGTTATTGACTTTAAAATCGTTAATTTAGGGGCGCCTGGGCAGCTCGGTCAGTTAAGCGTCCAACTCTTGATTTCGGCCCAGGTCACGATCTCACGGTTCATGGGATCGAGACCCGGCAACAGCCTCTGCCCTGGGGTGGAGCCTCCTGGGGATTCTCTCTCTCTCCCCCTCTTTCTCTGTCCCTCCCTCCTCCAAATAAATAAATGAATGTGAAACAATAAAAAGAAATGAAATGGTTAACTTTAAACCATGGGAATGTCACCTTAAAAAACAAAACCTGAGCAAAGTTTTAGAGGAGCCTGACCCTGGGTCAGGGGCACACCCCGGGGCACACATGGGGGGCCTTCCCACTGGGGCCCAGAGAGCTGTGAACAGAGCTCACGACTGTCACTAGCAGAACCCGGGGTGGAGCAAAGTCCCGGGGTGGGGGCTCAACCACAGCCGACGAACCTATCGCCGGTCTTTGGTGCTCATCGGCGTCCACCGGGGACAGCCCCCTGGGGTCCAGGGACTGGCAGGAACCCACCTGGCTCCCTGACCATCGCAGTACCTTCCCTGGACCCTTAATTTGCTCCTTTGCAGGGAGTCGTTCAAGCTGATTCCCAACATGAAGCTGTAAGCCTTGCACCGTGGCGTGTGACCGTCCAACAGGGCGCACGTGGGAGCCAGGAGAATGTCCTTCTGGAAAGATCTGGGGTAAAGCTGGCCGCCGCCGGGACATCCCCGTCCAGGCCCAGAGCCAGAGGGACCCTGGGCTCGGCCCTCCCCGGGACGTGCCCAGCCTCTCTCTCTCCAGGCCTGCGACTCTCTGGACGAATCTTCAAGCCCTTCTGGGGGAGGAGACGCCCGCCCGCCCACAGGTTCACAGAGGGGCTGCGGAGGCCGGCCTGCCCGTCAAAGTCGGCCTCCCCGCCCTGTCTCCAGGACACTGGGACCAACAGTGACAGATATTTTGATCTCCCTTCCCACGTCCTCATTATTTAACTTTCCTTTTAGGCCATAAAATTCTGACTTTTAATATTTTCAACTCTCGTCTCTCATAAAACAACAATATTAGTATTTCTCTAAAGGCACATGTACCATTACTGTATCTTTATGATGTGTGCGGGATGCGTGGTGCATGGACCGTGGCCTTCTGACGGGACGCTCCTGGTCACGAGGCATCAGTTACAACATCTTGGTTTGACACAAGTCTGCCCTGTGCGTCGCAGGAAGATGCAGTTTTATTATCTGTGATGTGCCAACAGACAGCCCAGCTCAAGGCTGGGCTCACTCCTGTCACAGACACCTCCTCGCCCCCTCCCCCCTCCTAAAGCCAGGGACCGACTTATCCTGACCTGCCGTGATTTACAGTCCCCATTACGTGCTTGTATAAATCCCCACAGCTCCGGGAGGCCGGAGGCCGTTCTGCGCAGACACGCGGGGCCCTGGAGTGCTGCCATTGGCCCGGGCCGGTCACATCCGGGGCGAGTAGGCAGAAAAACAAGTTTTCAGCTTCCCGGAGTCAGGTGAGGAGGCCCAGAACCGGGCCGGTCAGGACACTGGCTCAGGGGCAAGATGGCCTTTGCTGACAGGCCCTCTCCCTAAGCCCATGTCCCTCCTGGCCGACAGGTTGAGGGGCCTGGGCCCGTTCCAACCACAAAATGGGAACAAATAAAACATTTTCAGGAGTGGCATGTGGTGGGATGGGAGCCCCCATTGTCCCTTGGGGGTTGAGGCTACGGAGGGAGCAGATGACCCCAGGCCCCTCTGTCCCTCCCCAGGCCCCTCTGTCCCTCCCCAGGCCCCTCTGTCCCTCCCCAGGGCCCTCTGTCCCTCCCCAGGGCCCTCTGTCCCTCCCCAGGCCCCTCTGTCCCTCCCCAGGGCCCTCACCCCATCCCAGGAAGTCTGTCTGGAGTCGCTGTGGGAGATTCACTGCAATCCCACTCAAATCTCAGGAAGTCACTTTACGGATATTGACAATGGACGAGAGGCCACGGACCCAGAGGAGCCAACTCAAGAGCTGGAGGGGGACTGCCCGACGTCAAGCCCCCCACGAAGCCACAGCAATCACGCCGCCGTGTCCCGGCGGAAGAAGGCACAGACCGTGGGACAGAACAGAGCCCAGAAACGGGCCCCAGAAACCCAGTCGACGGACGTCTGACAAGGGAGCGGAGGCGACACGACGGAGCAGAGACCGTCTCTTCAACAACCGGGGCCGAACCCGCCGGCCGGCCGCCTGCAGAAAAACGCATCCAGACACGGACCTTACCCCCTTCACGAAAATTCACTCAAAGTGGGTCACAGACTTAAAGTAAAATGCGAACCCTGATCTCCTCGATGACCACCCGGGAGAAAGTCTCGGTGACCCTGGGGATGGCGATGAGCTTTCAGACACAACAGCCAGACAGGATCCGAGAAGGAAAGCTGGCGAGCTGGACTGGGGTAGAATTAAAGACGTCTGCTCTCGGAAAGACCGTCAGGAGAATTAGAAGACAAGCCACAGGCTGGGAGACAGTATTTGCCAGAGAAACATCTGATAAAGGACTGTCATCCAAAATACCTAAAGAACTCTTAAAACATGGCAACAAAAACACAAACACAAACATGGGCCCGAGACCCAAACAGGCAGTTAAGCGTCCGACCCTTGACTTCAGCTCAGGTCACGATCCTGCGGTTCGTGGGTACAAGCCCCAAGTCGGGCTCTGTGCGGACAACTCGGAGCCCGGAGCCCGCTTCGGATTCTGTGTCTCCCTCTCTCTCCGCCCCTCCCCTGCTCGTGCTCTGTCTCTTTCTGTCCCTCCCAAATATAAATAAATGTTAAAAAAAAAAATAACGCACAAAATCGGCCCGGGTGGAATCTCCTGGGCAGCTCCCACCCTGGGCCAGGTGTCAGGACTGGGGGACAGCATCCTGAAGTCACCCTGCTAATCAACAGGCAGCGGTCACTGAGCCCTGCGCCCCACGAACCTGAGAAAGGGTCTGACCCATTCCGCAGTCAAGGAGGGCCGCTCCGTGGAGGTGGTGCTCAGGGCGAGACCTCGCCGACGCCCGGGACTTAGCTCGATGAGGGGGAGGGCTGCTCAGAGGGCGGGCCCGGCCCGGAGAGATCGGACCCGAGGCTGTGTGGAGGCCACTAGCCGCCCGGCTGGGAAAGCGGGAGTATCTCCGGGATGGCAGGTGGAGGACAGGGACCACCCGCCCTGGCTCGGCCCCGGGCCGTGTGTCTGACACCCCGTCTTCCCAGTAATCTGAAGAGGTGGACACGCCGTCAGCCCCTTCCACAGATTAGAAAACAGAGGCCTCGCTGCTCAGGTCTGTGCTCGGCGCTCCAACCAGGGGCCTGCAGCAGATCGGACGGCCCTTACACAGCCCTGAGAGCGAGCACCCCGCTCCCCTCACCCCAGGCCTATCTGTTTACGACCTGATGCCCAGTTCGTTGTGCATTTTTTCTATTAATTTTGATCTTTTAAAATATTGCATTGAGGGGCACTGGCCGGCTCAGTCGGTTGAGCGTCAGACTCAGGTCACGATCCCAGGGTGGTGGGTTCGAGCCCTGCTTTAGGCTCGGCACTGAGCGCGGAGTCTGCTTGGGATTCTGTCTCTCTCTCAGCCCCTCCCCAGCTCGCATGCACTCTCTCTCTCTCTCTCTCTCTCTCTCTCTCTCAAATAATAATTTAAAAAAGAAATTAAAGTACTGCATTGAAATATTATTAGCACTTTTCTTGACAAACTTCACACACAGCTACCACGCGATGCAGCAAGGGCCGCGTTCCACGGGGACAGAGACCCACGTCTACACGGCGCCTGTGTCTGCGTGTTCGGTGGTGTTATACGAATAGTGTTATACACTATTATACGATAGTGTTGGAATGACAAATTTCAGAAACGCAGAACAGATTCGTGGCTGTCCGGGTTTAGGGAGGCAGGCTGGGCAGAGGTGGTTATAAAGGGACAAGAGGAAAGTCACCAAAGGGTGTCGGGAACGTTCCCTGTTGACGTGGGTGGTGGGTGCAGACACCCAGGGAGAAGATAATACTGTAGAATTTAACACACGCATGCACGCACGCACGAGCCCACGCGGGGTAACTGCTGGGTCGGGGGCAACACCTTTTGTGGAAAGGACGCACAGTCCTTACAGCTGTGGGTGACCCCACAGTTACTCAATAAACATTGTATTTATTTATTTATTTTAAGTTTATTTATTTTGAGAGAGAGAGCGCGCGCGTGAGAGCAGGGGAGGGGCAGAGAGAGAGGGAGAGAGAATCCCAAGCTGGCTACATGCTCTCAGCACAGAGCCCGACGTGGGGCTCGACCTCACGAACCATGAGATCATGACCTGAGTTGAGATCAAGAGTTGGAAGCTTGAGCGACTGAGCCCCCCAGGCGCCCCTCAGTAAAAATTGTAATTAAAGCAATACCCAACAATGTGCGTTGTTTCTCTTGATTGTTGAGCTGGTGGACCCTGCCCCTGCCCCTGCCCCTGCCCCTGCCCCTGCCCCGTGCCATCCTCCAACCCGGCACCTCGCATCCTCCCTCCACAGGCCAGCTCAGGGCCGGCGTGTAGCCCGCTGGCCCCGGGAGCACGCTGGCGGGGAGCCCCCCGCCAGTCCCACTTCTCATGTTTCCGCAGGGATCAGCCATGGTCATGGGCAAAAACCGAGCCAAACCCCGCAACCGGAAGCAACTGGAATGTCTGTGGGGGGCCAACGGCTAAATCCAGTGAAGATGCCCATCTTGAGGGCTGCCATTGAGCCGTTAAGGAGGAACGAGGGGCATCGTGCTTCCAGAACTGACCAGACTTCACCTCTGACCTGCCGACCCCCAGTCTCCAGGGCAGGGCCTGGGCATCCGGCATCTATCTATCCGTGTGTCTGTCTGTCAGCCGTTGATGTCCATCATCTGTCTATCTATCGATCGTCTCTCTATCTGTGTATGTGTCTATCAATCGATATCTGTCTGTCTGTCTATGGGTCTATCTATCGACCTACCTATCTACCTACCCATGCATATGCATCCGTCCCTCATAGGTCAATCTACCTGCCCAGCCCTTCACCTGCCCACCTGTCTACCTATCTATCCCCTATATGCCATCTATCATTCCTTGCCCTGTCTCTCAAACACTGTAGTAGTTACACAAACGGTTGTTTTTAGCAAGAACCCATCAGGGTGTGCAGGGTATGTCGTGCTGAAGATTGTCAGGGACTCTCCTCAGCTGCACAACACGAGCCTGCAGAGTCTCTGAAAGTCCTGAGGCCTTTGGCGGGCAGCACAAGGCTGCTCCCGCCGCTCCCGCCGTGAGGTCTACGTCCAGGAGAGCTGGAAACAGGCGTTTGACCGAAACCTTGGATGCGTGTTCGCGGCAGCACCATTCACGATCGCCACGAGGTGGAAACGGCCCAAACGTCCGTCAGCAGGTGGCTGGATAAACAGGCCGTGCCCAGCCCGACGGTGGAATACTACCCAGCCCCGAAGGAGGGACGCATTGACGCTCGCTCCAACACGGAAGGAGCTCAAAAGCTTTGTGCTCAGCGAACAAAGCCAGACAAGGAAGATCACGTCCTGTGAGATTCCGCTTCTGGGAAGTGTCCGGACCAGGCGAGCCACGGAGACCGAAAGCGGCTTAGCTGTTGCCAGGGGACACGGCGAGCCACAGCCGACCAGCACGGGGTCCCTTCTGGGGGGGCGACGAAAATGTTCCGGAATCGAACGGCAGTGAGGGTGGCACAAAGTGGCCACGGAACTGTGCACCTTCAAGATGTTCAAGTGCACAGACAGCTGGCTGCACAGAGAAAGACCTGGCAGGAAACACTGGCGGGGCAAGCCGAGGCCGCCCTGGGGAGCGGAGAGGTGACAGCAAAGGGGACTTGGGCCTTATCTGCAAGGGGGCCGTCTTGTGGGCTCCCGTGCTACCAAGAAAGAAGTGTAAAATCGGGTGCCTAGCGCGGAGGCCACGTGGAAGGAGGGTGGAGGGGTGCCCCCCGCTCCCAGCTGCCCAGACCGGGTCCACGCTTGCCCCCGTCGCGAGCCGCAGCCCGGCCCAAGCTGGGCGCACAGCGCCCCGCCGCCGGGTCGTCAGAAGCCTGTCTGCAGCGAGGGTGGGGGCAGAGGCCCCAGATATAACCACAGGTAGCCTTGCCCCCGGAGCCCCCCCTCTACAGGGCCACATTCATAGATGAGCCATTTATGTGGGGCCAATGCCCACACCCCCATCTATCAATCCAGCAGCACAAACAGCAGGACGGCTGGGCTTTTCAAGCTGCATTTGCAGAGGCCTTTGAAGCCTTATCTCCCAGCCCTCCAGAGCCAGGGACAGAGCCTGGGGGAGCCGCCCCTCACCCCTGGGCAGGCACTGTGCCCCCAGCAGCCTCAGGAAGCAGGGCTGGGGGGTCCGGGGTCCCGGCTCTGCAGCCCCCGCCCCTCAGCTGTGGGGGAGGGCTCCCTGGCCCCGAAGAGCCCTGCGTTGGGCTCTGGGAGCTGCTCCTGACCCCCTGCCGCCCCTGCACGGGTCAC
The DNA here is from genome assembly GCF_018350175.1 of Felis catus. Lineage (NCBI taxonomy): Eukaryota > Metazoa > Chordata > Mammalia > Carnivora > Felidae > Felis > Felis catus. The sequence goes on from NC_058370.1 coordinate 1,603,301, forward strand.
CGGGCCTCGGTTTCCAGCTGGTCAGTTTGCCGGGTGGCAAAGGAAGGGTCTCCGGTGTCAGTCACGTTTGCTGGGGGCCTGGGCGTCGTGCCGCCCGAGGTGGGGGGTGCCGCCCAGATAGTTCGTCACACCCCCGGCCCCCGGCACCCAGCACCTAGGGTTTCAGAAAGCATGGAACGAATGAATGAGTGAAACGAAGGAACGAGTGCCAGGGTGTGATCTCATTCAATCTGCACACCTTTGTCTTTGGTTGCAGATGAGTAAACTGAGGCTCAGGTACCCCCCCCCAGCAGGAGGAGTGGGCGGGAGAGTGGCCTCCGGCTGGCCTGTTCCCTGTCCTCTCTCCTCCGCCCCCGGAGAACCTTTGCCGGCTGCTCCTCGACGCTGCCGGCTGGCCCGCCAGTGTCTCTGGCTCGGTGCACCAGCAAGGAAGGTCCCCAGATGTCCCCGGGGGCCGCCCAGCCCAGCTGGGCCATTGCAGGGGGCCTCCTGTGTCTGCGGGCCGCTGGGACTTTCACGTCGGCCAAACGGATCCACCCTTCCCGGGCGGATGACTGGGGAAACTGAGGCGTGAGCCAGAGTCTCCCGGTGGATCAGAGACAGCCGGCCTCAGGATCCAGGGATCCCAACACCCAGCCCAATGGAGCAGGGAGGCGGGAAGACACGGCTTCCCGTGGCCGCCAGGTCTCGGGAAGGGGCCACATCACCCTCTCCCCACTAACCTCCCAGCCCATTTTGACCTCATGGGCCCTCCAGACCTCCCCACGCACATGCGCCCTCTGGCCCTGCACCTTCACCGGTGTGTCCCAGTCCTGTGTCACCGGCCCCGCCCTTTGTGAACCCCCCACTCTCCTCCCTCAGGCCTCCGTGGCCGCTCACGGACCCCACGCGGGGAACGTCCAGGGACAGACTTGGGCACGCACAGCGGGGAGGAAGAGTTAGAGAAAGATAGCAGAGCAGGACCCCGCCCAGGGGAGGACCCGCCCCCGGACCTGACTCTCCATCCGTGCGGAGAGGCCACATCGTGTTGGGGGCACAGGTGCTGCTCTCAGACAGAGCGGGCTCGGATCCCTCACGAGCTGGTACACCCCGCTCCCTGGCCTCGGCCTCCCCGTGAGATGGGGAGGGGGCACGAAGGGACTCTGGTCACAGCATTCGGGGACAGAGGTTGTCACCACTCCGGCGAAACGGTAGGAACAGGGGGCCCTGAGTGCAAAACGGGGGACACTTACTTGTCCCCCAGTACCCAGCCACCACCGTGCCAACACACTGTGCAGAGGGGGGTGACAGGGTTCCCTCGGTGATGTCAGGTCCAGCTACCTACCTCCCAGAGGCGGGGGCGGGGGCTGTGTCCTCCCCGCAGCCCAGGAGCCACACCTGAACCCGGACAACGCCCGAAAGAAATCGGGCCTCGGGCGGGGCGAACAGGGACAACGAGGCCGGTGCCCAGCACGGGTGTTCTGCCCCGAGGCCGGGCTGGGGCCGTGTCCACCCAGCAGCCAGGGAAGGGGCCAGGGGCCAACGCCGCTGGGTGACCACGTGGGCGGCGGGATAGTCACACGTCCTTGCGTCAAGAGCGGTTTAGTTTCCTACAGATCGACTTTGTTCTTACAAAACGAAACCCCGCCTCGCCGCTCAGTCCAGCAATGGTCCCACGTTACCTGAAGGACGGGGGACTTCTGTCCACGGAAAACCCGCACGCGGGGGCTCACAGCGGCCGTCTTCGTGATGACCAACACCCGGGAGCGTCCGAGATGCCCTTCGGTGCGTGACGCGTAAGCGCCCCGTGGTCCGTCCATGCAGCGGGATTTAGGCAGCGCCAAGAAGATGGGGCGCCTGGCGGCTCGGTCTATTGTGCCCGAGGCTTCGTTTCGGCTCAGGTTGTGATCTCGGTTTGCAAGGTGGAACCCCACACTGGGCTCTGCGCCGATGGCCAGGAGGCTGCTCGACGTTCTTCCCTCCTCTCTCTCTCTGCCCCTCCTCCCCTTGGGCTAGCTCTCTCGCAAAATAAATAAATAAACTTAAAAGAGAGAGAGAGAGAGAAACGAGCTACCAAGCCGTGAAAACACAGGGCAGAACCCTAAAGGTACATCACTACGTGCAGGAAGCCAATCCGAAAGTCTCCACACTGACTCCACCTGGATGAGTTTCTGGAAAAGGCACGAGCTTCTGGAGGCAGTGAAGAGGTCAGTGTCTGCCGGGAGAGGGATGAGTAGGAGGCACACAGGGGATTTTAGGGCCGTGGAAACACTCTGTGTGACACTAACGATATGTGTCCGAATCCGCAGCACGTGCAACACCAAGGGCGACCCTAATGTACTGTGGACTCTGAGGGCCATGGTGCATCCAAGCAAGTGTCCAGTCTGCAGGGGGAGGGGTCTGTGGGCAATCTCTGTGCCTCCCTCTCGGTTTTGCTGGGAGCCCTAAAACTCCTCTAACAAAGAAAGCCTATTAATTTAGGTGCTCCTGGCAGGCTCAGTCGGTTAAGCATCCAGTTTCAGCTCAGGTCATGATCTCATAGTTGGTGAGTTCGTTCGAGCCCCCCAGTCGGGCTCTGTGCCGACAGCTCGGAGCCCGATGCCCACTTCGGATTCTGTGTCTCCCTCTATATCTGCCCCTCCGCACTCACATTCTCTCTCTCTCTCTCTCTCTCTCAAAAATAAATAAACAAAAAATTAAAAAACAGAAAGTCTATTAAAACAAAACAACTTTATTGAGGTATACTTTGCATAACGCCGTCCCTCTGTGCCGCAGCAGTCCTCGCCCACAAGATGCTGACTTTCGTCCACATCCCTGGGTGTTAGGAGACTGTCCCTCCTGGCCACTGGCGAGCGCAGCCTGCTGACGGGTTATCCACACGCCCGGCGATGCACGGTTGGGCGATCGTGAACTTGGCGGTGTGAGCGTCACAGGGTCACAAGGTTGTGGGGCGGATGTGTTTACCTTCTGGAAACTTACAGCTATTGTTTGATTACTAACGTGGTCCGGCCAGGGCCCCCGCCCACCCGCTGGCCGGCACGGGGTGCGCCTCCTGGGGCAGACCCTGGCCCAGTCATCGTCACAAATTCCGCCCGGCGGAGGAGGCCCCGGCTCAGAGAGGCTGGGTGACTGGCCCAAGATGGCTCAGCTCTCCGGGGGAAGGCGGGGGAGGGGGGCGCAGAGTCAGGACTCAAACCTGGCCGAGGTGGGGGAGGGGGAGCAGGGCACGGCCAAGCTGACCCTGGACGGCCACACGCCCACGCGAGAGAACGCACCACACGTGTGCACACGCGCAGGTGAACACGCACAAGGTGTGGGGCAGCTCACGGAGCCACGGCCAAGCACATCCGATCACGGTCCCCACGCCCCCTCCCTCACGCGCACACACACACACAGATCCGTGCCTGGCAGCACGCGGACGCATGGGCCCCGACAGGAGGGCCGGTGGGAGGCCTTGTGCAGAGGCGTCCACAGAGCTCCAGGGTCCGTCCAGAGCCTGGGATCGCCCTGGCTGACCTCCAGCCCCTTCTGAGATCCCGGGGCCGGGCCACCGCCGCCAACGGGGCCTCACCAGGGAGCAGGAAGTGCCTCCCGGGACCTCACCAGGTCTCCTGGCCTGGAGCCCGGGCCTCCTCCTCTCGCCCTGAGGTCTCCCTGGAGCGCACTCAGTGCCCCTGGGGGAGGCTGGTGCTCCTGTGGGGCCCTGAGGACGCCCGGAAGGGGTGTGGGGAGGGGAGCGTGGGGGGCGGGGGCAAGAGGGGGGTGGGGGGTGGGGGCAAGGGAGCATGGAGGGGACGTGTGGAGGGGGAGCGAGGAGGTGCAGGACGAGGGGTGCAGGGGGCGCGTCATGGGGCAAGCAGAGGCCGGCCTGTTTCTGCACGAGCGTGGCCACGACATCCCAGCACAGAGAATAAACTCAGGAGAGCTCCCCACTGCAGCAGCCCCCCTCCCGGGCCCAGCCTCACCGAGAACCTCCACCTGCCCCGAGGCCCAGAGATGCCCCTGACCTGGGACACCCGGCCCTCTGGGAGCGCCCACCACGCAGGGGCTCCCCAGACGCAGCAGGGACACTTCCGACCACAGGTCTGGATCTCCGTCTCCTGACCTCTGGGAGGAACATGCCTGCGCCCATTATCCCCGCCGTACAGACGGGAAACCGAGGCCGGAAAGGTCAGCCCGTGGGGAGCCAGGATGCGAGGCAAAAAAGGGACACCGGGGGCCTCTGGCCCCCACCCACCTCAGCCCCCTCTGCTCCCCTCCCCTCACGGCCCAGGCCCCCGGATTCTGTTAACTGGCCCCTCGGTAATTATGGGAAACAATCCCGGGTCTGTGTGGTTCAGCCCCGACCCGTTTTGCCACTTTCTGTTCGAAGGCAGAGCCCGTTTGGCAGCTTTGGGGCAGTCTCTGCCTCCTTGCTGCTCAGAGAACCCAGAACCTGTCCGGCGGGTTTGGCCAAAATTGTGCCTTGTTGCCCGTGCAAGTTCACACACTGCTCACTTCTGTCTCCCTCAGGTGGGGAGCGCTGGGGCTCGGCCCGAGGTCGCTGGAGGTCGCTGCAGCGAAGGACCATGTGAGTACCTGGGGACCCCAGGGTTCGCAGCTCCAACAACGGGGGAGGGAAAGGAGGGGGCTGGGGTCCCTGGGGTGCCCAGCCCCTGCTCCCTGAGCAGGAGCGGGGGGGTCTGCCGGACGGGCATTAGAGGCACAGCCACCTGCCCTGGGGCCCCTGGCCGAGGGGGCCGGGGGAGGAGGCCCAGTGGGCTTCCTGGGCAGAGGGACGGGGTGCAGAGAACTCTGGGAAGTCGTCGTCTGGTGGGGATCCAGGGGCACCAGGAATGGGCCGCTGGCCGGCACCCCATCCTGGACCTGCCCCACCGCCTGGACCCCCACAGGGCAGAGGGGCGCAGCCATGGGGGTGGGGGTCGTACGCAGCGCCACCTTCCCCCCCCCCCCCCGGTGCAGTGCTGGGCACCCTGGGACACTCAGCGGCGCCCGAAAAGCAGCCACAAACAGGGACGCGCGTCCCGCGCAGTCTCCCTTGACCAGGCCTCAGGGAGGAAGCCCGGGAAGGCACAGCCACAGAGGGCCAGCCCATCCTCCAGGAGTCAGGTTGCAGGGCCCGCTGTTACCTGAGCCGCAAAGCAAAACCTCAGCCCGCCAAGCAAGCACACACCTGCCTTGTTCCCCTGAGCGTGCATGCGTGCGTGTGTGCACACGTGGGGTACGCGGCTACACGGACCTGTGTGCGTGCGTCGGCGCGTGCGGCTCTCCCCGGGCCTGTGCAGGGCCGCGTGTGCGGCCGGGCGGGTGACTGAGGGCGGCACCGCGTGCGTGGGGTTTGTGTGTCGGGGTGCGCAGGAAGGCGTGTTAGGATATTGTCGGGATGCTGTCGCCTCCCTGTGTGCGTGCGGGCGTCACACACGTGTGGCACAGGTGATGTTAGAAACCACCGGGCAGTGACGCCCCTCTGGGCATAAACTGGCCCAGGAGCTATCAGGAGACCCAGGCCATGGGTTTGTGCCCTGGCTTTGTCCCTTGCAAGCTGGGGACCTCACTCTGAGCCTCAGCTTCCTCAACTATAAAATGGGGTTGCCACAGCTACTCCATGGGTGAGCGTGAGACCCAATGAGTCGTTGCACGGGAAGCTCCCGACAGGTGCCCGGCGCACAGGCTGGCCCCTGACCGCCAGCCAGCCGCCCGGTCCCCGGAGCGCCCACCACACCCGAGGAGACCCGACAGCCCAAGGTGGCACGGCCTCTGGTGCCTCCGGGAACCCAGGTCAAGATACATGCCCACCGTCTGTGTCAGGGACAGGGACACGGAGGCACAGCCAGGCGGGCGACTTGGCCAAAGTTGCCACGGAAGAGGCTTTGCCCGTCACCACCGAGGCCCCCCAGAGAGGGTGGATGGAGACACTGCAGCCTCTTATGCGCTCTGAGGCTCAGCCCTGAGTCTGCAGACCCGGACGCCCAGCACCTTCTCGGAAGGTCATGGGGCTCCCGTGTGTGTGTGGCCGGCCCTCTCCCGGGGCCTGGGCACTCTCTTCTGTGCGAGGGGGCCAGATGGCACCTCCCCTGGACACAGCCACCAAGACCCAGGGGACCCGAAGCGTCCACACACTGGACAGCTGTCCAAGGATGCAGGTGTGCACCTGGTGGAGTCTGAGGCCTCTCCCCTGAACTTGGGGCCGGGGGATCCTGCCCTCTGGCGAAGGGTCTTTGTGGCAGTAGGATGCGTGCTTGTCTGAGAGAGGAGGCACCCCCGTACGTGGCACTATCAGCCACCTGGGGGCCACGTGAGGGAGGTGCTGGTGGAGGGACAGCGGGCAGTGGACACAGGGTCTCCGTCTGCACTCAGCTGAGCACTCCACTGCCAGGTCCTCGGCTGGACGTGCGTTGCCTGGACACGCGTCCTCTGGAAGATGTCACCTGGACAGCTGTCCCTAGATAGATAGAAAGGAGCCTGCTCCTTCCGGGGGCTCAGCCCCAGCAGAGACCTTCCAGTACAGGCGTCCAGAGTGTCCACGGGCCCCGAGGAGCAGAGCTCAGGCCTCTGTCCCCACCACACCCCGGCCAGCAACTCAGGCCACCCCCTCCTGTGCACAGGCCGCCCGGGCCCAGAGACCGGGGCCCAGCCCCCCACCTGCGGGCACTCCCGGCAAAACGCGGAGCAGCTGCTGGGGAGAGCTGGCTCCAGGCAGGTGGGGACCACCTGCCTCCACCTCCTGCCCCTTCCTTAGACCCTCCCCCCTCCAGGAGAGTGGAGGCCAGGACAGGGTCTACACCAGAAGACCGAGTCTGTCCACTCTGCCTAAGCCAGATGTGCTGTCACCTGCCCCCCCGGGGAGGTCACACAATCCCTGCAACACTGTCACCCATGAGCTGGATGGCTCTGGGCCTCCCCGGGAGAGGGGAGGAGATGAGAGGGGAGGGGAGGGGAGGGGAGGGGAGGGGAGGCTGCCGCATGATGCACCCCTTCCAGCTCTGTTTCCAGCTACCAGGACAACTTGCCCTGTGTCGCTGCTATGCCCTGCCCCGCGTGCAAGAGACCATCTCCTCCCGTCAGGTGGGGCCTGAGGGGCCCTGAGGTGGGGGGAACGGGGTCCACCGGCCCTGCGTCGTCACCCTGGTGTCGTCGTGGGGACCCTGGGCCACCTCCCGCTCAGGCTCAGGGTGCAGGGCTGCTCCCAGGCCTGTGGGCACCAGAGGCTCCCTCGGGCAGCTCCCTGTGGACCAGGCGCGGGCCTGTCTGGCAGGTCTGGGTGGAATTTCAAGCACCGCGACTCAGCCCCTGCCTGGCGCTCCTCGCCCAGCCTCGCGACGAGGCCTGAGTCTGCAGAGGCCCCCGCTCACTGTGTGGCTCCGGGGGCCCTGCTGCACGATTAAAAGCCCCCCAGCCAGCACTGCGGGGCCACAAGGGAACGAGCCAGCGGTGCGTGCGGGGCAGGGCACAGCATCCACGGACCCCGGAGCCGGTTCAAACCCCAGCTCCACTTCCTCCGGGTGGCTGGGGAGCATGACGTGATCTCTTTGGGCCTCGGTTTCCCCCTTTGGACAGCAGGCCGGGACTGGCATTAAGGCCTCGCTCGAGCACTGGCCTCTCCCGGCCCCTAGAATCTCAGGTCTTGTCTCCTAACCTCACCAGGGGAGCTCCAGCCCCCAGCCTCGAGGTGGGGCCCCTCCTAAACTCTTGTCACCTCCACTCAACACGCAGCCACCGAGCAGCCACCCCCGTGCCCCTGGCCATCACTTGGGGGTGGCCCAGAGCCCAGGCGGGCCCTCAGAACAAGCTAAGGGGCCCCAGCATCCCAGCACCTGCGTCCAGCCCTGTTCAGTGGGTTCCCACAGCCAGTGCAGGCCAGCGGATGTCACCGCGTCCTCCGGCCGAGGCTTCCTGGTGCTTTGATGCTTGACCTCAGGTCCAAAGAGGCTGCTGAGAGCCACACTCCATGGTCCAGTCTCCCTCAGGCAGCTTCAGAAGCCTCCGGCTGGCCCCGACCCCTGGGTTCTCTTGGGGTCACAGTCAAGGACACTCCTGGCTTCCACCCCCAACTCCAGGAGCTCAGAGCATCGTGCCTCTTCTGTGCTCTGTGAACCAGAATCGCCAGTCGGGCCGGCCTTCCGGTCCGGCTTCCATCACGCGGTGGCACAGCATGACGGCCCCTGGGGGCAGCCGCCACCCCTCCCAGCAGGGACACTGGCAGTGGCACGTGGGGGTTCCCAGCGGGGGGCTGTTCGGTGGGCGTTGCTGCAAACACTCGTGTGCGTATCGTCAGCGCAAACGGGATGAGACGGCGCTCCCTTGGGCCGCCAGGGCAAGGGCTCGGGCACAGCCTGGTGTGATGGGGCCACGGACAGCTTCGAGCGGAGGCTTCGAGGGCCTCGAAGGGCCCAGTGCTGTGCAGAGAGTGTGTCCTCATGGGAAGGGGGGTGACTTGGGCCCCCGTGGGCGTAGCAGGAGAGGGAAGGTGGGGTCTGGGTGGATGTAGGAGGCCGGCAGGCGGCTGTGGGATGCCAGCAGGAGACGGGCCAGGAGCACCAGGAGCTCAGCCACCTGCTTGCGGGGTCCAACGGACCCCAGGGCTCCTTGGGCTGAAGCCCAGAAGAGGCCACCTCCCCTGGCCTGGAGGTGAGCTCCAGAGGAAGAGGGTGGGGTCCGGCCCCAGGTGCACCTGGGAAGAGTCCGTTCCTTTGGAAGAGTCCGTCCGGCGGGGCCTCGTCCGTCCCGCGGGGCTGGCAGCAGCCTGGGTAAACACAGGCCAGAGTCCAGATGACCATCCACAATTACTCGGGGCGAACTCAGGGAGAAGGGGCGCTGGGGCCTCAGCACCCCTCAATACATGCACACACAGCATGGCACACACACATACAGGCACACACCACACGTGCAGTGCTCGTGCACAGTACACGGGTGTGCACAGTACTCGTGCACAGTACACGCACATACACGTACACACATACCACACGTGCAGTGCGCACACCACACGCACACACAGGGCGTGCACGGCGCCCCGCCTGGCCCAGGACGGAGTGCAGCCTGAACGCGTGGCAGCCCAGAGCAGAGGTCTGGGTCGGAGGCCCGCACTCGCTCCAGCAACTGGCAGTGCCCCCTCCCCTCAGAGAAGCACCTGGAAGAGAGACCTTCCCAGAAGGGCTCTGCATGTTGCAACCAGCTCACGGGTTAACAGGGCATGTAATGGGTGCCGAGAGCCACTGCACACCAGGCCTGGCCCGGCCTCCTGACCTGTGGCCCAGCCTCCCGGGCCTGGGACCAGTCTGTGGCCACAGGGGCAGTGGCAGGCGAGGGGAGGTGGGGGGTGGCATGGGGACCCACGGCCCTGTGAGCCCACTCCTCCCAGCTGCCCGCCCGCCAGAGACCTCTCCAGGCTGCCCGGGGCCCAGAAAGGCCTGGAAGGGAGGGAGGGCAAGGGCATCCAGGCCCCAGCCCCCGGGGCCCCTCAATTCTGATCTCAGGCAGTGGACCCTCCAGGTGTGCACGGCCCAACCAAGTACCTCTGAGGACCTGTGGGGAGGAGGGGGTGGGGCCAGCAGTCAGCGGGATTCCTGCCCCCTCCCCAGGACCCTGTGGCCTCTCAGTACGGGGCCCGCTTCCCTGGGCAGACGAGGCTGGTGTGTGTGTTTCTGTGGATCTGCGCCTGCATACACAGACCCTTCCCCAGCCAGAGTGACCTCTCCCCACGCCTTCCTCTACAGGCTGGGGACAGAGGGGCGGTAGAGGCCAGGGGGCCATTCCCTGTACCCTGAGCACAGAGGGGCCTGGGCCAGAGCCCTCGGGAGCCATGGAGAGCTTCATGGAGTCACTGAACAGGCTGAAGGACGTCCATGAGAACGAGGTCCGGGGTGAGTGCCACGGGGGGCGGGTGTCCACAGCCCTCACCTGGGCCAGGTCGGGGTGCTCCTCCACGAACCTCCAAATCTTGCCAGACCTGGGGGCCCTGCCTTCCAGGCCCAGACGGGGAGTCCTGACCCAGAGCCCAGAGGAGGCAGGCGCCCAGCCTCAGATCAGCATCCCTGAGTGTGGCCCTGGAAGGTGTTCTCCCAAAGGGTCAGCCGACAGCAGAGCAGAAATAAAAAGCCAGGCCTCCAACAGAAAGCCAGACGCTTGGGTTGAGATGAGCCCCTCACCCAGGGCGGGGCAGGGGTGCTGGCGGCCCACAGCCGTGTGGTTGCCCACCTCCAGGGATGGATGGAGGCCCATCCAGAGCATTCCAGGGTTTAGAGCTGAGATCCTGCTCCCCGACAGGACCCCCGAGGCCAAGATCTGCCCCAGCCCACAGGCCTGTCCACTCCACCCCCCATCACGGGGCTGGGGCCAGCGTACTCCCCTCACTCTCGGCCGGCCCACAGCCCTCACACACCACCCCGAGGGCCCGAGGGGCCCGGATCTCTTCCCCGGTGACCTGGAGAGGTGGGGACTGCGTGGGCCCAAGTCAGACTCCAGCCCAGTGGCAAGGGCTTCCCCAGAGAGCGTGTTTTATTTCCACACTGGCTGTGCCCCCAGAAAACACCCCTCAAGGACTCGGCCCGGTGGGATGGCCTTGGGGAATCAGTGAGGGGGTCCAGGCAGGTGGTGGGGGTCCGCAGAGGGCCCTGCCTGACAGCCAGGGACAGGAGGTGACCCCCACCCCTTTCCTGGCTCCCCTAGGTCTGCAGAATAAACTCCTGGAGCTGAACTCCGAGAGATGCCGGTGAGTCAGGACAGACCCTGGCCCGGTGGGAAACCAGCGGGAAACACAATGACCACAGTCCAGGGCGCTAACGCTGCCCCCATCCAGCGATGCAGAAGGGGAAACTGAGGCTCGGGGCTGGGGGCGGGGCTGAGTCACCGGTCCGAAGCCGTGCTCGAGTAGCTGCTGGAGCCAGGACTGGAACCTCCAAGCCCCGCCGAGCGAACAGGGGACCTCCGGTGGGGGGGGGGGCAAGCCGTATCCGCTCGGGGCACCCAGGGCACCAACAGTGAGACCCCCAGGGCCCGCGGGGCAGGTTTTCACATCGCCACTTCACAGACGGCCGCACTTCTGTGCCACCGCCAGCAGCGCGTGGACGCGGCCGGTCACCAAGGTGGCCACGAACGCTCGCGTTTGGGCCGCTGGGCCAGCACCGCCCTCGTAAGGCCGGGCCCTACTAGCGTTCCCAGCAGGTGCACCCCGCAGGACCCGGCCCGGGACTCACCCCGGCAGGAGGGGCCTCCCGGGCAGAGCAGAACCCGCGGCCTCGGCTCGCCCCCCACAGGGACGCCCAGAGGGTGGAAGAGCTCTGCACCAAGAACCATCAGCTCAGGGAGCAGCAGAAGGCGCTGAAGGAGAACGTGCGGGCGCTGGAGAACAGGTGAGTGGACAGGGGTGGGGCGGGAGGGCAAGCGGACCGCCGGGAGGCCTCGCGCTCTGGGGGACCGAGCCAGGCGGTGCCGCCCGAGCCCTGAGTAAGAGGCACTTCCGCGGCTCCTTCTCACGCTCGGCAGAACAGGGAAGGCTTAGCCCACGTGCCGGGGCTTCCGCAGTCAGGGGAAGGCAGGGCCGCGTCCCCGGAGCAGGGCGACGAGGGCCCCGGCCCCCTCTGGGGGCCCCGGTCTCCGTCCTGAGAGCGGCCTCTCGCCCCCGCCCCACACCGCAGGCTGCGAGCTGGCCTGTGCGACCGCTGCATGGTCACCCAGGAGCTGGCCAGGAAGAAGCAGCAGGAGTTCGAGAACTCGCTCCTCCAGAACCTGCAGCACGCCGTCCTCCTCAGTGAGCCCCGCCCCTGTCACCCTGCACCTTGCTCCGCCCCACCCTGTCCTCCTCAGGGAGCCCTGGCCCGTTACCTTGCACCTCTCGGTCGCCCCCCCAGGGGGCCCAGGGACCCCCCAGGACCTGCTCGGCCTGACATGGGGGTCTCGGGGAAACAGACAGTGATACAGAAAAGCCCCAGCGGGCCCCGGCATGTCCCTCACTGGTCAGTCACCTGGGCTGGGGGTGCCCCCGACCTCGGGACGCAACCCCTCCTTCCTGTGATGAGGACAGTCCCACGGAGTCCGGAGCCCCCACCTGCCAATGAGGAGGACAAGCCGCCTGTCCCCCAGGGGGCGCCCCAGGGACAAACTTCATTGCTGGGGGGGGGGTCCCCACCACTTTTGACGGCCTCCACAGCCTGGTGCTGTTTACTCAGTAGGGTCCCACCACGCACTCACACAGCAAGCACTTACGGGGCGCCTGTGGGCTGCCAGACCCCGGGCCGAGTGCTGGAGTCACAGCTGGGAGACAGGCCAAGGAGGGGGACTTCCCTGGTGTTGTGGGGACCCTGCCCCTGCCCTGCCTCTCCTCCCCCGGTTCTTCACTGATCAGTGCATTTTGCAGCCAACGAGTTGAACCGGCTGCAGGGGGAAAACGAGACGTTGAAGGAGGAGATAAAGCGGCTTCGGGGCCCACGGTGAGTGGGGGAGGTGAGCACCCGCACTCCCCAAACCCCCCCCATGGGAGGCCCCCGCCACTGGTGCAGAGAGGAGGGCACAGGACCCCGGGGGGTCCCCACAGGCCATCCCCACGGCACAGACTCCTAACCTCTCATAGTCCAACAAGTGGGGGCCTGGGGGACACCCTAGAAACTGAGCTGGGTCCCCAACACCCGCGGCAGCCATCAAGGTCTTAGCCCTGCGGAGCCACGGACGGCGGAGTCTCAGGCAATGTCAAGAGCGAGTGCTTTCCTGGTCACCTGAGTGTCCCCGCAGGGGTGGCTTGTCCCCCAGGAGGGTGCGCCCTGGCCTTCCTGGTCCTGGCACCGCCCTTGCTCACCCTCCCTGTCTTTGCCTCCCCTCCGGAGTCAGGCTCAAGCCCCAATACAGGGAGGGTGCCTCAGACCCCCCCTCACCCCTACCACTCCCCTCCCCGGGCGCTCGGAAGGCCGCCATCGAGAAGACATCGGGAGGCCATGAGGAGGCCGAGGACGACCATCCAGGTGGGAGTCCCCAGAGGGGAGGTGCTGTGACGGACAAGAGGCCAGAAAGTTGGGCACCACTGAGGGGCCCTCTGGCTGGAGGACGGAGCTGCCCACGCCTCTGAGTGCCTCCTAACCGGCCCTGCCCATTGCTTCTCTTCCCACAGAAAAGTCCACGGGGTACAGGACACCTCCAGTAGCCAAAATCTCCCCAAGCGCCAGCCTGCCCGAGACGCGGGCCCCAGACACGGTGAGCACGAAGGCCCCCAAGCCTGCTCCCCTCTTCCAGGCAGCCCCAGGCTCTGTGCCGGGCGCGGCGCCCGGCCCCACGCGGCAGGTGGGCCAGCCAGGGACTGCTGGGTGGAGGCGAGGCTCGGAGCGGGCGGCTAACTTGCCCAAAGTCACAGAGGACAAGGGCAGAGGCCGGCAGCCGCCCCCGCCCAGGCTGACGCGTCCACCCGGCGCAGAGCCCCCAGCGGATCTCCAACCAGCTGCACGGGACCATCGCCGTGGTGCGGCCTGGGTCCCAGGCATGCTCTGCTGACCGGGGCTCCACCAACGGGACACCCGCACTGCCGCTCACCGGGAGCAGCCCCCCCAGCCCACCCAATGAGCACAGCCTCCCCCTGGACAGGTGAGGCCCCGCCACCGCCACCCCAGCAGAGCGCCCGGTCTCCAAATCTGGTCCCACTTTTCAGGAGGCGGCCAGGACGTGGGGAGGGGGGTGTGGGGGTAGCAGATGGGGACTGAGCCCCGGGAACCCTCTCGGAAGTGGTCTAAGACCGACCATCCTCAGTGTCTGAGAGCATCGTGTGGTCGGGACACAGGGATCGTGGGGCCGGAGCAGGCAGCTAAGGCCGGGAAGAGAGAAAGACCTCCGTGTGCAGCTCCTTCCGCAGAGCCCCGGGCCCCAGGTCACTTCTGGCCCCTCCACGACCGTGCGCGCGGGCCTGCCTTGCGAGCTGGGGCAGCTGGGCTGTGAAATGGGGGCTAACCCAGGGCTTCTCCTCTCCCTGCAGCTTTCTGAGGGCCACCCGGCACCCGGTCATGACCTACGAGTCCCTGAAGCGCTCCCTCCGGGCTGACCGCCTCTGCCTCCTGAACCGCCACCTGGCCCTGCACCTTCAGAGCCCCCACGGCGGCCCCCAAGTCCCCGCCTCAGCCCCCAGCAGCCCCCGGCCCCAGGGCCTGAAGGCTGGAGAGGCAGAGGCCTGGGAGGAGCCCGTGGGCCCGCTGGGCCTCCCGGGGGGCCCAGTGGACATGCGACACCCTCGGCTGGAGGGACAGCAGCTGCGGGCACAGGGGCGGATGGGCAGTGCCAGGCTGAGGGGCCCGGCCCCGCCGGGGGGCACCCCACCCTCCCCACCAGTCAGCTCTGACTCAGAAGGCCCCCAGGGCGAGGCAGCCCTGTGCGGAGGGGGACACGCACAGCCCACCGGCCCAGGTAGCCCCAGGGGAAAGGAAGCCACAGCCACACAGGACTATGTCCCAGACAAGCCCCTGGACCTCTCGGAGCGCGGCCGGGGCCGGGATGCCCCCAAGCCTCCTGACCAGCCGGGGTCACTCAGCCCCCCAGCTGCCCACACCCCCAGCCCAGAGTCGCCCCACGGAGCGGAGCCGCCTGCCCAGCCTGTACCCTGGGGACTCAGCAATGGCACCAAGGGAGCCAGAGCTCCAGAGGCAGAAGGACCCCCAAGTCCTGCGGTAAGGGGCCCACCCCTGTTCTCGGCCTCCACGCGCCTCCAACCCAGGCCCGGCATCCAGCCAGGCCCAGGCCGTGCTCCCCCCTCTTTCCGTCAGGTCGGTCCCCAGTGGCACAGCCTGGCTGCCTGATTCACGCTAGAGGCGATGCTACCCTCCAGCTGCAGTCAGCCAGAGCCTGCTAGGCTGTGCCCAAGGCTGGGCTGGGGGCAGGGCTCAGATGAATTCAGCTGCTTCCTCGCTTCCCCCCCAGGATCCCTCCCAAGCTCTTCCAGGGCCCCACCCCAACGTGCCCTCTCCAAGCGGGACGGGAGATGAAGCTAGGGGGAGACCAAAACCTCCCCCCCACCCACACGGGCCCGATGCTGATGGCCACCCAGGTAGGATGAGTGCCTGGGGTCAGGAGCACCTGGGCGCGGTAGTGGGACGGGAGGGGCCGTGGTCAGTGGCCGCCGAGGAAGCCCGTCCTAGGGCCCAGCTCAGCCCCCTGGACCTGCTCTGCCAAACCCTGGGTCTAGGGCTTGGCACCCCAGCTGCAGTCCCAGAAAAGACTTAGGGGCCCAGGGCAGGCACACCTCTGATCATAGGCAGTGAAGGGAAGACCATCCTAGCAATTAGGGCTGCAGGGCAGGTACCGAGCTCCCCGTCACACAGCTACCAAGCCTGGGGATAGCCCAGCAGGTGGGGCCGCGGCAGAGGGTCCCGGAGATGCTGGGAAGGTTACTCCGCCCCTCGGTGTCTCAGTGTCCTCGTCTGCAGTTGCCACTCTTAGTCCGGCCTGCTAGAAAGGCCTGTGCATCCGCTAGACTCCAGGGCCCCCCACCCCGGCCTGACCCACACCCTGCGTCCTGCAGAGCTCAGCAAGGCCCAAGTGCAGTGGCTGGAGTCGGACGACCTGGACGAGTCAGACACCTCGGACGATGAGGTGAGGTGGATCCCCAGCCGCACGCTCCGTGGGGCGGGGCCGCTGAGCCGCCTGGGCTGCCCCAGGCTCGGGGGAGGGCTCTCGTCCTGACCACACCCCCACACCCCTAGGTGGGCCGGAGCTGCGAGGTGGGGGCCAAGCCGAGCACACCGCGGGAGGGGCCCAGGTGCTTCTGCACCAAGGAGCGCGGGCAGAGCCTGCAGCAGAAGAGGAAGCGAGCCGCGGGCCCCTGGTGCAGAGGTACCGCGGGGACCGGGCCGTCGGGACGGGGTGGGGGGCAGCCGAAGCACAGCGCCCCCACCCCACCTTTGTGGCCGCTCAGAACAGAAACCAGCCCTGGCACCTCCCCCTGGCACAGGCCCCTTTGAGCGGGGACCCAGGTCAGGACAGTGTGGATCCTGGCTCTTCTCGGCCTCACTGTCCCGCCTGAGCCAGTCCCGTCACCCCGAACCTCAGTTTCCCCCCAGAACCGGCAGTTGGGGGGGGGGGTTGGCAGTAGCAGAGTGAGTGTGAGATTTCCGTGGGATAAGGCTGAGGACAGTTGTTATCACCGTCTTTGGCATCAGGGCGAAGGGGCTTCCTGGGCCACAGCAGCCCCCAAGCCCGGTGGCCCGGAAGTCCTGCTCCTCTCCTGGCCCCTCATGGCGGGGGTCTCCTGGACCCTCCTGTCCACCTTCAGAGAGGGGCATCACAGAGGGTGCAGGCCTCTGGGTGCGGAGTGTGTCTGTTCCCACTGAGGTGGTGGGGGCTGCTGGAATGTTTGCCGGGGGCGGTGCTGTGGGCCCCTCCCAGGAGAGCGCCGAGCCACGGCTGGAGGGTATCAGAATGACCTTTCGCTTCCTGGTCGGGCCACAAAGGCAGCTGGGCTGAGAGCCTGTGAAAGCCTGAGCTAATAACACAGGCCGCCCTGGTGTTTGTGCAAGCAGACCGGCAGTAGGCAGGCTGGGCTGTGGCCGCCACAATGTGCCATTGTTGCCTGGAAAGTGACAGTGGCCTGTGTTTGCTCGGGCGAGCCATGGAGGAGGCCAGCACACCTGTCATATTTCAAGGCACTTCCTGCTCGGCATATTCGGAGACTGTCCTGGTGGCCACAGTCCACAGGGGTTCTTGGGTATCCACCGCGCCCTCTGCTCTGAGCCAAGTCCCATCCCCGGTCTCCTCCCTGGGCGAACCCAGGGGCTCCCAAGCCGACACCCACCCAAACCCTGCAACGCACACACTGCCCGTCAGCGAGAACGGCGGCGTCGCCCAGCTTGTGGCGGGCACCGCTTGGCTCCAGGGGCAGCGCCCTTGGGTCCTGTGCCCACGCGGAGGTTCAAGGTGGCAGATGGAATCGACTGCCTGTGGGCCTCAACACCCTGCCCAGTGACGGGGCATCACTGTTGCACAGGTGGGAAAACCAAGACCCCCAAGAGTTAATCTGCCCAAGGCCACAGGGCTGGTACGTGGGGCCAGGATTCCAACGTGGCCTATCCAACCCAGAGCCCTCGTTCCGTTAGGGCCCAGCATCTTGGCAGGACCTACCTGCGAGGGTCCCGAGGACAGACCAACTGCGCCCTAGGCCCGTGGAGGCACCCCACCAGTGTCTCAGGGATTCTGAGAGCATTTCCCGAGAAGCGGGATTTATCTAGAAGGTCCTGGGCCTTCAGCAAGGCATCGAGGCACTGGGGCCACATGGTCTTGAGTCACACGCCTGGGGGGAGAGCCCACCCTCCAATCAGACCAGCCCCGCGCCGGTGTCTGGTGCCTCCAGGAACGCATCAGCTCCCCCTGCCCAAACGCTGCCCACAGGGCCCTGGGCAAGAACCCAGCATCACTGCGAGGGGGACACAGACTGCTGCCTGCCACCTAACCTCGGTCTACTCTCCACAGCCTCCAAGAAGCCACCCCCAGGGAGAAGGAATCCGGGGGAGCCCCTGACAGCACACGAGGGGTCCGGGAGCCCAAGGGACCCTGAGGACGGCAGCCCCCCACCAAGCAACGGCAGCTGGGAGGAGACTTAGCTGCTCCCGGGGGCACCACACCCAACTGACAGCCCAGCACAGGGCAGGAGGGGACCGGGACCTGGACCATCTCCACAGGGGCTGGAAAGGCCAAGAGGGGGTCTTTGGCTGGCCACTTGGACCCCTCCATCTCCACCCATCTCAGAAATGACCAGCTAGTCCTGGCGTTCGACCCTCACCCCAGCGTCTGCTCCTTTGGGGGGCAGTAGAGTTCTCAGAGGCAGGGGAGGCAGGGCTGACTCAGACTCCGGCCCAGCGCAGTCGCCACCCCTGCTGCACGTAGGCAACCCTTCCTGGTCAGTGCCCCCACTTCTGACGGTCTCAGACTCCACTGGCATCCCTGACCCCCAGGGCCCTGCGCGCCCGGCCACCCCCTCCCTGACTGGGCGGAGTGCGAGTGGTGGTCTCAGGCGCCCCCTTGTGGAAGCCTGCAAACGTGCCGGCAGTCAGGGTGTCGGGAGGCCAGCTGGCGGCAGTGGGCGCCCCACTGGAGAGGGTAACCAAGAACGAAGGTGTCAGGGATGGCATGTGCCGCCGGCAGAGTCAGGGGGTCAGCTGGGTCTCCAACTGCCTGGGCTCTTGAATGCATCCAGGCCTGGGAACAAAACCAGCCCCGTTTGCAGAGGGTACAGGGACCAGGGCAAACTCTGGGGAGGGCTGCAGGGAACAGAACGGAAAATGTGCCCCAGCCCCCACACAGAGTACCCTCCTCACTGACCGACTACTCCTGTGTCCCCAGACCACACCTGCAGGACCCCAGGGCGACTGGGCCAGGATTGCACCCTTAGACCTCAGGGGTACCCTGCTCCTTCAGCCATTGTCACTTTCGGAGGGTGTGTCTCAGTACCCTCTGGGGGAGGAGCTTAAACAGGCTCCCAGGCCCCATCCCAGACCCACTGAACTGGGGTCTTGGGAGCAGGCCTGCACGCGAAGTCTGAGAAGTTTGAGAACTGCTCATTCTGGGCAAAGGCAGGATACAGGGCAATGGCTGGGCCGGGTAAGGCCTGCGACAAATTGAGGGTGCAGGTCTGACAACGGGGGCACCACTCCCCCTCACTCACTGGCCTTCCCGCCTGCTGGCCCCAGAGACCAGAGGGACTAAATGCTCAAGAGGGAAGCTGGGGCGGGAGGTGCACGTCTGTGTGTGTGTGTGTGTGTGTGTGTCCGTGTGTGTGTGCGTGCGTGTGTGTGTGTGTGTGTGTGAAAACTCCTATTGTTAAAAGTTGCTCTGATCTGTCTGACATCAAATAAAAGCTGTGTGCAGACAAGCATGGATGGGGCTGGGGAGCAAAAGATAACAGTCCTCCATCGCTCCGTCCCCCCATCACCCCCTTCTCATCTTCCTCGTCTGACATCAGCTCAACTGTTAGCTACCCGTTTGTCAGCTGCCCACCTGCCAGGGCCCCCCCTCTAGTACCACCTGGGCAGGACTGAGGGTCCACTCTGTGTCTAGGCACACCACTTCACAGCTCTGGTCTCACTCCTTCCAGGAGCCCCACCAGTCACACACAGCGCCCCCACTTTACAGACAGCGGGGCTGAAGGTCGGGGAGGGTAAGCAGCTGACCCAAGGTGGCCCAGCTGGCAGGTGGCAGAGGAGGCCGAATCCGGAGCTCAGGCGCTTGGCTGCCCCAGTCACCGTGCTGCCCACTCCCTGCGCACCGGCAGGCAGCAGCGGCAGTGGGCACCACCCATGGGCACAGGGACTCCCCAAGAGGGACCTTCACAGGGCAGTTCTGCTGCCCGTGAGTGCCTGGCGGCCCGCGTTCGGTCCTCATTACACATTTGGTCAAGCCCCACTTTCTGCCTGACGGGAAACTGTCCGCTCCCTCCCAAGCACAGGAGAGGCCTTGAAGGCCAACTTGGTAGGGCATCGGGAAGAGGAAAGAGGACAGGCCGGACGCTGGGCGAGCCTACCTGTGATGGCAAATGAAAATCAGTGGGAGGGGACACGGCCGCGGTGGGAGGTGGGTACGGGGACTGAAGGGGGAGTGGCCGTGCAGCAGGCCCCAGCTGGGACAGGAGACTCCCTCACTCATCCTGCCCTCACACAGAAGCGCACAGCCGGGTTGCGTCTGCCCCGCCCCGCCCCGCCCCTCGCCCTCCCCAGCAGGGGCTCAGAAGATTCCCTGGATCAGGGTGTGTGCCCAGCAGCTACACGCAGAGGCACTACTGGGCCAGCCCACCAGCAGGTGCCCGGATCTGCAGCAGCACTGCTGACCCCGTGCTGGGATGTCCGTCACTGAGCCTGAGTAATCCTGACAAGTACCCTGAAGTCGTTGTCCCAGGCAGAAAGTTGGACAGAGCAGACGAGGTGATGGCGGGACCCTGTCCCCCCCCCCAAAGACACAGATGGGCTCCTGGGGGCTCCAGAGGGCAGTACCCGAGCACGAAGCCACCTGCTCTGAGGTCAGGGGCACCTGGGTACAGAATGGGAAAGTGAGGCCGAGGCACCACGAAGGCTCAGGTCACGTTGCTGCTGAGGGAACTGCAAGACCCTGCCTGAGACTGAAGGCCCAGCACTGCCCCCATCTGCGCGTGATCCCAGGCAAGTGCCTTCTCCCTTCAGACCCTCAGTGTGTTCCTCAGTGAGGGAAGCCAGGTGGCACCACCTGCCATTCCAAGGAGCCTTGGGGCTCCTCGAGGAGATGACCCTTTGCAAGCTGAAGCCCCCTCTCCTGCAGAGGGCAGGCGGCACAGCTTCGGCCCCCACACCCCAGCTCCCAGCACCGACACACACCCCAGAGGAGACAAGCGCTGGAGCCTAAAGACTCAGGCTCAACGGAGGCTGACCACGAAATCCGCAACCCAGCAAGAAGAACAGGGCGCCAGCGCCCCGAAGCTCCTGCTTCCGAAGCGGGGATTCGAACCTTGGGTGACACGGCTGCCTTGCCCGCCGCAGCAGAATTGCCTCTAGGACCCAGGGGAGCCGCCCACCGTCCTCCTCCCCCTCCCCCCCCCCCCCCACCAAGCCAGCGGACTCCGCGGTCCGCCCGCCGCGCCGTGCGGGCCAATGAAAAAGCACGACAGCGGTTCATTTGCATGCGGGGCGCCTCGGCCAATGGGCGGCGTTCGCGGGCGCGTGCGCGCAGGTGGGGCGGCAGCGGCGGGCGGCCGGCGGGCTCAGTCCGAGGATGGCCGCGGCCGCGGCGGGTGGAGCCCCGGGCCCGGCCCCCGGCCCCGCCAGGGCCCCGCCGCCCGCCGGCCCCGGCCCCGCCGCCAGGGTCCCGCCGCAGGCGCCCCGGAGGCGCGGGGACTCGCGGCGCCGCCAGGCCGCGCTCTTCTTCCTCAACAACATCTCCCTGGACGGCCGGCCCCCGAGCCTGGGCCCGGGCGGAGAGAAAGCCCCGCCGCCGCCGCCCCCGCCGCCGCCGCCGCTCGCCGAGGCCCACGAGCCGCCCCCGCCGCCGCCGGGACCCCCGGGACCCGAGCCTTCCTCCCGCGGGGCCCCGCCGCCTCCGCCGCCCGCGCCCCCCGCCAGCCTGCCCGGGCTGCCCGGGATCGCGGGCAGGGCGTCGGCGCCCCAGGGCCTGCTCAGCCCCGCGCCCGCCCCCGCGCCCGCCGGCCTCGGCCTCGGCCTGGGGCTCGGGCTGGACGGGCAACGCCAGAGGTGAGTGCGGGCCCTGAGCTGCAGCAGCGCGGGGCTGGGGTGACCTGGGGACGTCGACCCAGGAGTGGAGGTGGGCCGGCGACCTGACAGCCCAGGACACTGGGTCAGGGTGACCTGGGCGGGGAGCGTCGGTCCAAGGCATGGGGCACAGTGGGCCAGGCCCCCTCTGCACAGGTCTTGGGGATCGGGGTCACCTGGGGCCCTGTCGGCACAGGACTTGGGGATCAGAAGGTGACCCTGATCTCCTGTGAGCCGCAGACACAGGGTTGGGGTGCCCTGGTTTTGCCAGCCTGAGAGAGAGAGTCTTGCTTGGGCCCGGTCAGTCTAAGATGTGGGGGTCAGCGTCCTCGGGGCTTGTCCCCAGACACCGGGGCCACGGTCCCCTTAATTCTTCCAGCTCCTCAGCCCTCATCAGCCCCCAGACACACAGCCCTGCCAGCTTTGGACACGCCCCTCCCCAGCCCGCCTTTATCCTGGACTCTGGATTCTGGAGCACTCTTGTGTGGCCCCTCGCATTCCCTAGCTGGGCGACCCCTCCATGCGGGCCAGGGTTCTTCCTGCACCGTGACATCCAGTTTCTGAGTCTTCTGTACCAGGGCCAACCTCCCAGCCTGCCATCCCACAGCTCCCGCTCCCTGGTACACCCCCTACCTCTGTGCAGACTCCCAGCCCTCCCCCCCGCCCCGGTCCCCTCTGGGTTCAGTGTCCCTGGCCCTGTCACACCCCAGCTTGCACTCACTCCCCCTGCTCGGATTCCATTTCTAGGAAGCCCTCGGCCCATTTCGAGGAAGCCAGATCAGCCCCCACCCTTGAGCCCTGCCCCTCCAGTGTGCCTGTGCCCAGAAAGGCCTGGCTGCCAGACGCCCTGCCTCCTGCCCCAGAGACCCTGGCCCAGCCTCCTGCATAGCTGCAGCGTTGGGTGCCCCTTCAGTACTGCTGCCACTACCCTGCCTCCTTGCCCCTTCCTCCAGGTTCCGGGGCTATCCCATGCCCTCCCACTGCCCACCTGCACCTTGAGGACCCATTTGGGGCCTGGCACTGAGGATGGGCTGTGGTCACAGTCCCTCTGGAAGGCCACTGTGTGCAGGACAGAGCTGCAGGGTGTGCGGAAGGGCCCCAGTGCGGAGCCCCGCAGCCCAGGGCCCTGCAGAGGCAGGCCACTCCTGGGGTCCAGAGGCGGCTCTTCTCAGCTGGGGGTCGTCACGGCTGCGCACGCCATGGTGCCTCCCACCCCCGGCCCTCAGACGGGGGTCACGGCATCGGGGTCTTTTCTAGGGCTGTTTTGGTTGGGAAGGTTCAGTCCAGAATACAACGCTTGGCTCTCACTTTAGGGTCAGAGCTCTTGTGTGTGGCCCGTGGAGAAGCGCTTGCCGAGGTCACTGTCCCACCACAGACAGAAGTATTTCTAACCATACGGAGGAGCGGCTGCCTCCTGGGCAGGCCGGAAGGACACCCTGGACCCCTTCCACAAACAAGCCTGGCTGCGCTCCGGAGGCGCTTGGGGGGCTGACTGGGGCCAGGGGATCAGAATCCCCAACACGCGGCAGCTCGGCGGCCCGCGTCCGGTCCCCTGGGGGGTGACATGGGGGTGCTTGTGCGAGAGGAGCTGACACCGAGAACCAGCTAGTTCCCTAGCAGGAGTCTGTTCGTTTTAAAAACAGAGCCCCGAAGCGCACTTGCCCTTGGCCTCGAAGTGGTCGAGGACGGTCCCCCCTTGCGCCGGGCGGATGGCAAAGCCCGTCTGTCGTGGGAGGAGTCGTGGGGCTTCTGGGGGAAGGCGGCTCGCCTGGAGACGGGCCCCAGCTGGAGAGTGATGCGTGTGCTCCCCGCCGTGTGACGCCGGCCGCCCCCTGCCCCTTCCGTGTGCGTGTGCATGTGCGGACCACGTGTCTGCTCAGCAAGCAGGCCGCCCTGCTGTGGGCCAGACCCTGCGAACCAGCCTGGCCAGCAGCCTGCCAGGGAGGGGCTTGGGGGCCGTGGATGCTGGATGCGACACCATAACCAGGAGCCCTGTGAGGCCGCGTGGCTCATGGTGTCACCGTGCAGCCCATTCCTGGGGCGGGGGGGGGGGTGGGGGGTGCAGGGGCCTGAGCTCAGGAGGAGGCTGGCTCGGGATGGGATATGGTGTGGGTCCGGGTGCCCTTCGGTCTTCCTGCTGCGTCCGCCCCCATCCCCGTGTCCCTCCACCCCTGGCGTGCGCCCGGGCCGTGAACCCACTGTCCCTCCCGGCGGACAGATAGCGGGCCCCTGTGTGGGGACTGTCCATGTCACTCTGAGTTCCCCAGGCCCAGAGACGGGCCCACAGAGGGAGTCGCTGCGGAGTGCGTGAGGGGCGGCCGGCCTAGCAAAGGGGGCTCCCAGCTGCAGGCTCAGTCGAGAATCTGTTGTTTTCTAGAAGCAGGCGGGGGGAGGGCCTCTTCCAGAAGTCTGTACCAGTGTGGTGCTTCGACCCAGGCCTGCAGAACAGACCTGTGCCCGTCAGGGGCTGTGTGACCGCTGGCAGGAAGCACGGCCCCACTGAGCCTCAGTTTACTCCTCTGTGAAGTGCTTCTGCCATACGTACTATGAACCCGAGGGGCTGTGTGAGGCCAGGGGAGGTCACGGGCTCGGCGAGGGGAGGCAGTGGCCAGGGCCAGGCGAGCAGACGCTTGTCACAACCAGGTTACCAGTGAGTGCTCACACACAGTCCACAGCAGGAAAGCTGTGTTTCACACTCAGGGTTGAGTCTGGCGTGGTTTTTCCTGCTAAGCCGGTGAGCAAGTCATTGGAATCCCTGTTCCTCTCGAGCCCCCAACTTGGCATTTATTTTCATTTCAACACTGCAGTCGCTTGCCACGAGCAGGCAGGATGCTGGGCTCCTCCAGCCGGCAGAAACAGGTGGCCCCGCCGGGCCCTGTGCCCTCCTCTCTCGCTGCCAAAACAAAGCACCGTGAGCTGGGCGGCTTTGAACAACACAGGGCTTCCTCGCACCGTCTCAGAGCTCATAGGTCTGAGGTCCCGTCTGGAGGCTCCAGGGAAGGGGCCTTCCCGCCACCCACAGCTCCTGGTGGCCCCAGGCGTCCCTTGGCTCGTGCGTGGCCTCAGCCCCCCAGTGTCGGCCTCCATCTGCACGTGGCTTCTCCTGGGTGTCTCTGTCTGCACCTGGTGTTTTCCCCTCCTTAGAGGGACACCAGTCATTGCCCACCCTAATGGCCGCATCTTAACTTGGTCACATCTGCAAAGATCCTACTTCCAAATATGGTCACGGTCACAGATATCAGGGGTTAGGACTTCAATGTAACTTTTGGGGAGCCCAGCCGAGCCCACCACAGTCCACGTTAGTGTCCAAGGCACTCGTGACCGGGAAGGTGAGCCGGGGCACGGGGGAGCCCAAGGACATTGCTGTGTCAGCTGGGAACGCAGACTCTCGCAATCCTGGAGGGTTCACGCCGGAACGGTCCTGAGAAGGGGCTGAGCATTTTAGCCGCCATGTTGGCCAGGAGCCACCTCATGTTCCGGAAGCTGCCAAGCTCCTGTCCAAATTGAGCCAATTTCAGTGGTGCATCTGGCAGTGTGCTTACAACTCTGATTCGGGGGCTTCTTGCTGGAGGACAGCCAGAGGTGGCAGCCAAGGTTAGAGCCTAGAGGCCCTGCCCCAGGGTGGCTCAGAGGCCTGAGACCTGAACCCCAGAGACCACACCCTGGGTCCCATGGCCAAGGGGTCTTCAAGCCTCCCTGAGCGGTTGGCTGGAATTTGGGGTTTGTGCTTTGCCTGGCAGGGACTTGGCGAGATGGGGCACCCAGGACCACCACTCCCTGGACAGGTGTGCACCAAGGGTCTGCGAGGTCGGCCGCTGCGCTCGGATGGGCACGGAGCAGGAGAGCGTCTCAGGTCATTGGCACTGGTACCTGTCAGCAGCCTGCTCTCAGCTGGCCTGACCCCTTCCCTGGGCCCCTCCCTCGGTTTGGGTGGTCCTCGGCCCTCAAACAGACCTCAGGTGGGCACCCCTGCTCCGTTGGGCGTTTCTGTAGTTACAAAGTAAAGGACGTCCATCAGGTGCTAGAAACTAACCAATAGCAATTTCTCTTCCTATTTGTGTTGTACGTTTCGTGTTTCGTGTTTCGGGGGCAGGTGGGGGGTAATTCTGAGAAAAAGCCGGAGAGCCAGCAAGCCGTGGTCAGTGCGGTGGGCACCTGTGCCCTCGACAGCCTCTCCCACACCCCTGACCTCTGGCCCCTTCTTCCCCAGAGTCAGATGGCGAGTAGACACCATCCCACATACACTGACCTGGGCGCCACGGAGAGGCTTCCGGGCAGGGGAGACCCGTGTTTGCCCAGACATCCAGGGCTGGGGGGTGAGGCAGTGCAGGGGGCAGAAAGCCCGAGCTGTGTTCTCTGTAGCTTGTTCGTGGGTGGTGTTTTTCAATGGGGTGTAAAATGCAGGCCCAGCTCTGGGGGCAGCACACGCCCCCCCGCCCAGAAGCTCTCCTCAGCCAGTACCCCTTGCTCACCAAGACCCCCACTTTGTCACCGCCATCACGGCAGCATGTGATGTGCGGGCACAGGGAGGCGACCGCACGCGGCGAGCACGGCGTGCCCGGCCTCCTGCTGACCGTGCCCGCTGTCCCCAGCGGGGAGTGTGCTTCCGCTCGAGCTGCCACAGGGCTTCTGTCCTGCCTGCTGGCCGGACGGACGCCTTTCTGGGTGGCTGTGTCCAGAGAGGCTGAGCCGGGGCACCCTCGGCCGGAGCCCGCCCATACTGGGTGGCCCATCCTGCCGGAGCTGTGTGTAAGGCCCTGGTGGTCTCACCTTGGGAGTCCCCGGAGGGCTCCACATTCCTCCAGAGGAAGCCACCAAAAGACCAGCCAGCAGGTTCTTTGAAAGGGGGCACTGCGTAAGGGACGGCTGGCGCTGCTCCGTGTCCTGGGAAGGGTGAGCCCCTCCTGACCACCAGGGGAGGCCCTGGGAAGGTCCTGCGTGTCCACCACCAGGGCTCTGGCCTCGCCTGTGGCTTGACCGCTGGCTGTCCTGCTGCCTTTGCCGCCCACGACGCGGTCACCTCCACACCCAAGGATGTTGAGATCCCTGGGAGCCTGCAGGCTGCTCCTCTCCTGCCCACAGACTCACTTGCGGAACGTTCTGCAGCTCACTCCGCCCTCGGCAGACAGATGCGCCCAGTAACGCCGGGGAAGCCAGAAGCTGCACACCCGGGCCTCCCGTGTCCCAGGTGCCCACCCAGACCCACGGCTCGGGGTGCCCTGATCGGGGGCCACAGGTGTTCATCCACGCGCTAATGGCATCTCTGGAATGGAGGCCAAGTTCAGCAAGGGAGCACCTGAGGAAATGTCTGGGGGGCAGCCTTGATTCCAGCCACCCCAGCCAGCGCTGCAGCGGTGGTGGTCGCACAGACCGCCTGCGGGGGTGCAGGGCCCAGTACCGCCTTGCAAGCTGCGTGATCTCGGGCAAGTTGCTCGCCGGCTCTGTGCCTCCGTTTCCCCACCTGAGAACTGAGAGTGAGGGCACGGCCCATCACGTGCCGTTGTTGCGAGGACTGAGCTTATATGTAAAATGCTCACGAGGAGAGACGAGTGGAAGAAAACCACAGATGTCTGCAAAAGCAACTGGGAACAGATCTTAACAGCTTGGTGAGCTGACTGCCTCAACCCGGAACCCACAGGAGGAATGAGCCAGGCAGCAGAGCGCCGTGACGCGCCTGCCGCTCCAACGGGCGCCGGGCCAGAGGCCGCGTTTGGGGCCGGCGTCCACGGAGGTGGCTGTTGGCTCCGGGCACGCGAGCTCCCAGGCGTGCAGGAGCCACTGGAGCATCGCCTGGGAAATTAGCCGAGGAAATGAGTCTGAGGAAGCCACACGGGGCTGCTCCGTGGGGCCTCTGAGCCAGCCCTGCAAAGCAGCACACAGACACCCCCGGGGACGGTCGGGCTGTGCCTAAGCCAGTAGGTCCCGCACATCCACCTGCTCACCTGGCGCGGGGACGGTGCTCCCCTGCACCCACCCCAGGCTTCTCGGGACGCTGGGTTATGCCCGACACGCCCCTTCTGCTGCCTCGTGAGCAGTCAGCGCACCTGCCTGCGGAGGCCCCTGCCGCACATCCCCCCGCCACCCTGGCCAGGCCTCAGCCCCCCCCCCCACCAGACTCCCTTCGCACTGACGTCCCCCGCCCCGGGCACTCTCCTCCGGCAGGCGGTTGTCCTCCACCGCCACCAGCCCCGTCTCTGGAAGTGGGGCGCTCTGGGACACGGCGTTTCACCGGAGTTTCCACTGTGTTCAATTCTCATTTCTTTTCGATAAGCTTCTGCTGTCTTTGTCATTGTAAAGAAGTAAGTGGAGTGTGGGCTGTGGCTTCGTGGTGACAGCCTTGGGGCCCCCCAGACTGCCCTGCTTGTGTGACCTCGGGCAGGTGCCGAGTTGCCGCAGGCGCTCGATCCGTGGCAGGCGGGGGTGGCTGAGCCCCTAGGGCACGACGGCTCCCCAGGAACTCACGGGCTCATAGCGACCTGGATTCCAGGCTGGCTCCACCTGGTGAGGTGGCCTGACCACACCGGGCCTGGATCATAAGCCAGGGGTCCTGCCGGGGGACAGTGTTGCTCCCAGGCAGGCTGCAGCTCCCAGGAGTGGCGTCCTCTGCCCTGTGCCGCCCCCCACACCGGTCTCCTCCCCAGGAGCCCGCCCTCAGCTCACGTTTGGAGTGAAATAGTGCCACGGACACCGGGGCACCCACCCGGCACGTGCCGACCCAGGCTGAGCTCAGGACCCGTGTAGCTTCATTTCACAGAACACACGGCCTCGGCCCCCCGGAGCCTCCCTCTTTTGGGGAGGTGTGGGGGCTCGGGGCTCACCTGTGAGATGTGCTTGTGACCCCCACGAGGACTAGGAAGTCGACGAGTGACCAGGTGGTGGTCTTGGTGCCAGTAACCCGGGTGCATGATCTTGACCCGGAGGTGCAGCCCACACAGGGTCTGAACCTTCCCGCTCGAGAAGCCCCCTGACATGGGGGAGGGGGGAGGTTGGGAGCCCTCCAGGAGCAATTCCTCCAATCCTGGAAGACTTCCAGAAGCCCCTCCCTGCCTTCAGCCTGCTGTGGCTGAGCGGAGCTGCCGTGCCCGTCCTGGGCCAGAGAGGGCTCTCAGGACCTGCTGGCCTGAGCTCCGGGAGGCAGTGGGCAGCGGTGGACCAAGGCGCTGGTCCCCCTTGCGATGTTCTGGCACAGTCTGGTCCTGAGTCTTGCCCGAGACTCAGATGTGGCCACAGACGGGCTCCTGACACCATGGCTGTGCGCTGCTGTCCAGCGGGGAGAAGGCCGCGAGCGCATCTCCAGGTCCGACAGCAGCCGTCTCCCCAGTCTGTTGCTGAGGCCCTGCCCTGTCTTTTTACAGACGGCGAGTTGCCTCCCAGCGCTGCTCTCTCGAGTTCCTGGAAGATGCTGTGGGATGTGCCTCCGTTCAGAGGTGAGGGTCCCGCTGGCTCTGAGACCCCGCGCACCCCAGCCACCAGACTCTGGGGCCAGAGGGGCTCTAGAGGGAGGGGAGAGTGACCTGGGGTTTACGTTGCAGAACCAAACACATATCCGGCTCCCCAAGACATAAAGGCCTAAAGAAGACTCACTTCATCAAGAACATGCGTCAGTACGACACGAGGAACAGCAGGTACGCATGTGCCACGGGAGCAAGCGTGTGGCCGCCCAGAGGCAGAGCTGGAGTCCGATCCCGGGCCCACGCGTGCAGCCGCGGTGCTGCCCGGCACGTCCACCCTCGAACCCCGTGTCAGCGAGCGGCTCCTGCTTCCCCCAGCGTTCAAGCTCAGGTCCACTGCCCCCTTCCTCTCCGGTGTCCCGGGTGAA
Organism: Felis catus; assembly: GCF_018350175.1. NCBI lineage: Eukaryota > Metazoa > Chordata > Mammalia > Carnivora > Felidae > Felis > Felis catus. Next base: position 1,632,284 of record NC_058370.1, read on the forward strand.
GGGCCACCTGGTGGACACCAGCTTGAGTAGGAGCGCTGAGGTGAAGGGACATCGGAAACAGAGCAGGTGTGGCGACGGAACGTGGCCGGGAGAGGAGGGCAGCGGCCAGGAGGTTACACTAAAAGCCGAGATCTGGCTGCCCCAGACCAGGGTGTAGACGGGCAGCTGGGAGGAACTCCTGGGTCTGTGGGTGCTGTGTGGGTGCCCTGAAGGCGTTCCCGTCGCCCGTCCCTCACGCCCTGTCCTGCCAACCCTGGGGCATCTGAGCTCGGTGCCCTTCCTGCTGGAGGCCGTGCTGCCAGGCATCCACCCAGTGGCCTTGTCAGGGAGCTCTGTGTTCTAGCAGTGGCCTGGACCCCCCAGCGTGAACCCCAGTGTGACAGGCCCGTGCTGGTGCTGAGGAACAGGCCCAAGCGCTGGGCTGGCTCCCGGGAGCCCCGGGGGGCCAGCAGTCACAGCCAGAAAAGAGGGGAGTCTCCTGCTGCTGGAGCCGGGCCGGGCAGGGTAGATCCCAGCCCAGAGTGGGGGGAAGGGCTGGCCTTCCTGCCACACGCCCCACGCGGGGCGCCTCCTGGCCAGCTTGGCTCAGGACGTAGAAGTAGGCGCTTCTTGGCTCTATGAGCCCCTCCAGGTAGGCTGAGGACAGGCCCCCTGAGCCGGACAGTCCTCTGGGTGCACACCTCTGCTCTCGTGTCCTCCAAAGCCTGGCCTCTCCTGGGTGAGCAGCCCCGACCACTGGCCTCCCGCTGCCTGCACGGGCCAGGCCAGACCTTCCTGTGCTGCACATCCTGTGGAGGGGACGCACCTGCCAGCGGGACCGAGCACCCTCGCTAAGCACCTGCAGGGAACGGGCGAGAGCTGGGACAGCCAGACCGACTGGCTCTCCTGTCCCCTGGACACCCCAGGCAGCTTGCGTGACCCAAGTCTAGGCGGGAAGGAACTTTCTCCTGGAAACACCTGCCACCTGCTCTGACCAACCCTTCCCCCCAGGATCGTGCTGATCTGTGCCAAGCGGTCCCTGTGTGCAGCCTTCTCGGTCCTGCCCTATGGAGAAGGCCTGCGGGTCAGGTGAGTGACCAGGGGGCCATGGGCTAGGCCCCCCCCCCGCCCCGGCTTGCAGTGGCCTCACGCCGAGGCCAGCAGACCCGCTTCTGCCAGAGCACCTCGGGAGCGCTGAAGGCCATTTGGGTCCTGGTTCTCTGGGAGGGGTGTGTCCGCACGTTACTTACACGCAGTTGCCTTGGGACGGTCCTCCTCATGGGGATGCGTCCTGTGGCCGACCCTGGCGAGTGCATCTTGGCATAGCTCCAGGAAGGTGACCGTCAGGGCGGAGATAGCACCACAGGACCTGCCGTGAAACAGCAGTAGAGAAACCTGCCAGGCGAGGGGCCTGGGTGAAGCTGGCCCGGGGGGAGGCCTAGGGAGAGGCTGGTGCCGCCCCATTACTGCCAGCCTGCAGGTGTTCTCACAGGAAGTATGTGGGGCTGGGAAGGGGCAGGACTGGGCAGCGCGGGGCCCGGGGTCCTTCCCCTGTGCCCGAGGCAGTGCTGGTACAGTTCCCGTCCCCCAGCTCTGGGCCTGGCGGGCGCAGAGCGGGGCCCCTGCTCCCCTGCCGCCTCTGGGGACAGAGGAAGGCCCGGCAGCCGCCTCCCCCCGTGCATTGCAGTGACCTGCGGGTGGACGGCCAGAAGCAGAGGCATCCGTCAGGCGGCGTCTCCGTGTCTTCCGAGATGGTCTTTGAGCTGGAGGGCGTCGAGCTGGGAGCAGATGGGAAGGCAAGAGTGGAGGCCGTGCTCAGTCCGGGCTGGTGGGTGGGCTGGGAGCTTGTGCTCGCCCAGGCGATCAACACGGAGCTGGGTTTTTCTTGACTCCTAAAGTGCAAGGTGTCGGGAGGAAGCCACACAGCCCTGTGAACATAGGCCCCTCACCTCGCTCAGCAGCGAGCTGATGGGAAACGGCGTGAGTTGGGCGGGGGCCCAGGTGCTGCCTCCGTGCTGGAAGTCAGAGGTCAAGGGCTTCAGAGGCAGCAAGAAGGTTCCTGTGCTGCAGATCCCACGTGAGGGATGGCGCAGGTGGCATTCTGGAACGTTCTTGTTACTGATAACACTAGTGTCAAGTGTTGGTGTAACAGGGAGGGATGCCCGGGAGCGTTAGCTCTCAGTGGGTCCTTCCTTGTCCCCATGAGGGTGGCATTCGTGTGGGGGCTGCCTGCAGCAGAAGGAGTAAGGCACAGCTTGCTTGGACTTCTGGTCTTACGAGGGGCTGTGGACCCGGGGATGACTGGGACTGAGCCCTGACACCCGTTCCCCTCCAGGTGGTGTCTTATGCCAAGTTCTTGTACCCTACCAACGCCCTGGTCACTCACAAGACAGACATCCACGGCCTGCCACCCCAGCCCCGGCCCAGCATCCCCCGGGCTCTGCCAGGGTCAAGATACAAACCTACCCCAGCCAAGTCAGCACCAGCCGGCACGGATCTAGGTACCCCACGTGCCCTAACCGGGTGCCGGGCAGGCAGCCACACCAGCTGGGCAAGGGACACCCTGTGGCAGGCAGACCAGAATCACACTGAAGCCCATAGCCCCCGGTCCAGACGGGGAGCCAGGCTTGGGAGAAGGGAGCAGACGGCCTGTGCTTCATCCACCCAGGAACTGGAGAGATCCCGTGTCCACACACAGCTCCGGGGCAGGGGCAGGGGTCTCTCGGTCAGGACATCCTTCCACCCAGCCCTCAGGGACAGGGAACCGTGGCCTAGAGTCCCTCTCAGACCCCAGAAGCATTGTTCCCCAGGGGCTAGTCCAGGGTTCCAGCTGAGGCTTGGATTGGCCAGGGCCCTGGGCTCATGGTCGGTCAGGGCTGTCCTCTGCACACAGGGACTGACGCAGGGGACACGCTGGAGTATAACCCCAACCTCCTGGACGACCCACAATGGCCCTGTGGCAAGCACAAGCGGGTCCTCATCTTCGCATCTTACATGGTACGGGGGGCACCGGCGCAGGCCCAGTCCACACGCCTCTGGGTGTTCGGGGGCAGGCTGAGGGCGAGCCGCCAGGGCAGGGCTACTGGGCCCCCCACCCCAGGGCACCAGCACCTCGGGGCAGCAGGGGGTGTGGAGCAGGCCAGAGGCTGCGCTGACCACACCGCCCTGGCAGCCTGGGTCACCACTCTGCATCCCAGGCTCTGGGACCCTCTGTCCTGAGACGTGTCCTCCTCTGATCTGCTGCCTGAAACCATTTGCAGACCCAGGCCAGCGTGAAATCAGCCCCCAGGGTCTCGGGTGGGTGGCCCCCAGGGCTGTGCGGGGCCGACCCCTACCCTGCAGCCTTCTCGCACACAGACCACGGTAATAGAGTACGTGAAGCCCTCTGACCTCAAGAAGGACATGAATGAGACCTTCCGGGAGAAGTTCCCACACATCAAACTGACACTGAGCAAAATCAGGAGGTAAGGGGACTGAGGAGAGATCTCTGGGCCCTGCCACCATGATGAGGCTGTTCCTCTCCTCTCCTGTTTCTAGTAGGTTCTTGAGCTTGATAAATCCAGATGTGCCCCGCCCAAGTCCCCTCCTGCTATCTGACCAGGCCAATGTCAGCAGTTCCCCCCCCCCCCCCCGCCCGCCACCTCCATGGGTCAGGCCGCCTCAGTGCTGCTTGCACCCACACCTGCTAGCCCTGCTCCCTGATGCCCATAACCACACAGGAGGTGGGCACTGTGGTGACCCCATCTGACAGATGGGATCGAGGGCCGAGGAGGCTTGCCCAAGACCTCAGCGAGTTAAGTGGTGGACCGCCCGGAGCCCAGGCAGCCTGGCCTAGTTGGGACTCCTGGGGATCGCCCTTCCCTGGGCCCTCCTCGCCCCACTGTCTCACTGTCCCCCCTCACCAGCACCAACGGGCTTCGCTGAAGGTCCAGACACTGCTTCAGGGCCTTTCCGCGGTGCTATTTCTCCCCACATCGTCCCTCTCGCAGCCACAGGGAAGCAGGGACTCTGTCCTCTGTGGTGGCCCCTGGAGGGCAGTATGGGCTACCCAGTACACTTTCGGGGGGGGGGGCACGGCCCGGCCCAAGGGGCAAGGGGAAGCCAACATCCGCCTGCTTGTCCAGCAAGCTGCGGACCCTAGCGCCGGCCGTGCCCACCTGGAGGAAATGGTGCCTTCTCAACGGCCCGGAGGGCCACTCTGGAGCAGGGAGAGGGGCGGCCACTTCCACTGCCCGTCAGCACCCGGCTTCCGTGTAAACCCGCAGTTTAAAACGGGAGATGCGCAACCTCTCTGAGGAGTGCAGCCTGGAGCCTGTGACGGTGTCCATGGCCTACGTGTACTTCGAGAAGCTCGTGCTGCAGGGCAAACTCAACAAGCAGAACCGCAAGCTATGCGCCGGGGCGTGCGTGCTGCTCGCTGCCAAGATCAGCAGCGACCTCCGCAGGAGCGAGGTGAAGCAGCTCATCGACGTGAGTGCGCCCGGCCCCGCCCCCGCCCCGGCTCCGCCCCCGCCCCGGCTCCGCCCCCCCGACCTGCTCTGGACCAGGGTGGGGGGTGGCTTGTGCAGAACCCGGCTGGGGCGGAGCGGCTGGTGCAGAGCTGGGGGCTCCACATAACCTCCCTCCTCCCTCCCTCCTCCCTCCTCCCGTGCAGAAGCTGGAGGAAAGGTTTCGGTTCAACAGAAGGGATCTGATCGGGTTTGAGTTCACGGTGCTGGTGGCCTTGGAACTCGCGCTCTACCTTCCCGAGGGCCAGGTGTTACCTCACTACAGACGCCTCACGCAGCAGTTCTAGCCCAGCCTGGCCTCTGCCCGGAGGGCGGCCACCCCTCCCACACCGCCCGGGCGCTCGGGGCCCCAGGGATGTGTCCGGGTGAGCGGCCGCCCGGCAGGGACGGCAGGGACGCGCCTGCCCCTCAACTGATGCCGCTGTCCCTGCACACCTGCTCCCTTGGAGGGACACCGCTTTCATTCCAAAGCACACCACCCGCCATGGTACATTCCTGAGAATCTTCTCGCATTTTTACGCGAGCAAAACGTGAGGTTTTATTTTTTTCATGTGCCTGAGAGCGACCCGATCCTCAAGTGGTCATTTCGGCATCTTTCCTTTGCACCGCCTGGTCTTCCGCGAACCACCACAGCCACTGCGCTCGCATCGCAGAGATCTGGGTTTCCGGAGCCTGCTGAACACTCTGGAAGTGCAGAAGTTGGCGTATCGAAACATTAGTCTTGGCTCTTTCCGGTTTCGTTGGTGGACACAGCTCCCTCCCGGCCCAGCTGAGCCCCTCGGGGATGCCCACTGGCCTCCCCCGGCATCCTTCCACAGGCGGAGCTCTGGCATCAGTGCAACTAGGGCAGACTCCGGGTTCTCTCACTTTTTACTCCAAGCATCGTGTCACTGTGAAATCCTGATGCCCGAGCGTCACACACGCCAGCAGGCCTCCGCGCAGACACTAGCCCACCCCAGGCGGGACCCACCCTTCACCTCTCACCGGGAAACCCTGCTTGCCTGCGACACTCTGGACCTTCAGGATGTTTGTTGGACTGCTTGCTCCTGGCTCTTGATCTTTCTAAGCAATATCGTGATGGAGAAAACCGGTGTATTTATTGTTACTTGGAATTTGGTTTGATGGGTCTTAAGGGAACAAAATCTGGTCGAGAGCGGTTGAGGCCGTGACTTGGAACACCACACTTGACTCTCAGGCAGGCAGGAGGGGGGCGGGCTACTCCACAGCCCCCACCGACGGCCCCATCTCCCTGGGGGGTGGGTACACACGCCTTTCTTCGTAGGCAGGACGCAGTCTTGGCTGTCACACGAAGCAAGCCCAGGGAGTGGTGGTTGTCACCTGTGTGCGGGCCTGTGCCCCTTCTCTCAACAGGGCCCGTGTTCGGCTTTCCCAGGTCTGCGTGTCCTTCCTGCACGTTCTGTGACCCAGTTCTCCAGCTCACTGTCCCGTCAAACACTGAAGAACCAAGGATGATTTCCCTCCCTGGGTCAGCTGGCGTTAAAAATGACCACGTTGGCTGGGCCATTAAGCTGCTTCCCTGCCGTCCTACAAACCTGTCAGTCTGTGCGACAGCCCCGCCCTGTATTGTGTGTGAACTGATGCTTTTGCCAAAAGGAGACACCGGTTCTGCTCATCACATCGCTCAGGCACCAGCGGCTCAGCCTGGACCCCAGCACCCGTGTCTGCGTGCAGGCCAGCTGTTCCTCTTCCCCCGGGGGATGAAGCCCAAGCCTGTATTCCAACCCTATTTATTGTGGGATAAACACCCTGTCCCCCTCGACGGTCCCTAATGCACACGTGTCCCAGACAGGCGAGGGTGGGAGGGAGCTGAGATACAGGTGCTTTTCTCCTGGACAGCAACGTGTGCAGCCCTCGTATCTCAAGGACACTCTAGTGTTCCAAGCACTGGAAGGGACGGGTTCCCAGACTTCACCTCAAGAGGGCATGCGTCCTGGTCCTCGACAGTTTCCACACAGGTGTTCGAACAGCTGATAGCAGTTTAGGTTTCTGTGTTCCCATAGTAAGATTTAGTCCTTCACAGACCTGTAACTCTCCCTTTGGTGTGTCCTGTCCTCGACGCCAAAAGCTGCTCGTGTGGCGGTCAGTGATCACTGCAGCAAAGCCAGTATTGAAGCCAAACGTGTCTGAGCCCCTCACTCTCTAGATCGAGCCCAGACATCTAAGAGGCGACTCCGAAAGCAGCTGTGCATTTAAAAGTGCGCTAAGCGACTATCTGACCTCAATGTCAAGTCACATGTCATTTGTTTGCAAACGGTAATGTATTTGTGGTTCAAAGTAAAATGTGATTTTGCAAAGTATGCCACAGGTTGCCTCCTTTCAGCTGACCGGCCGCGTCCAGCTTTACAGCAGCCCTCACACTGATGCCCAGAGGAACGCATCCACACTCCCAGAATGAACCAACACAGGTGGGTTTTGCTATTTTTGTTATTTATTTATGACAAACATCTCACATCTGTAATCCTCTCTGGTCAGAAGTTCCTAGGACAAAAGTAAGGACGACGTTAAAACCTCATTTCAGGAAAGGTCCCGGGCCTCTGTGCCCAAACACAGGCCATCTTACTTACTTTGAAACGATGCCATCGGCCTTGGCCAGTCGTAGAATGGAGTCATCAGACTCACCCTGGAAAAAAGTGCTCGACTATCACCCCTGCTAAACCCAGCTAGCAGGAGGTCCAGTGGAGAGGCCTGGCACAGGGCCTCATACCTGATTATGGGGGGGCGGGGGGACCTGAGTGCTTTCTCGGGGGTTCCTATCTTGGCTCCTTAGCACCCCTATTCCGCGGCAGGAAGGGGCAGGCAGCTAGCACAGCCCCACAAGTTCACCCACTCTGCCCACAAATCTACTCGAGCCTCCAGAAAGGAAGACCCCCTTCCCCACTCAACCGCACACCCGGTGCGCAAAGCCAGGGAAACTCACCATCCTCCGGATAGCCCCGCAGATCGCATAGGTTTTAAACTGGCCGTTAAACCTACCCGTCACCTTGTCAACCTGCAAATCGTCAACGCGAGTCATAAAGATCTGGGGTCCGGGAGTGCTCAGCCTGTTAGGCCACCCCGACCTGGCTTAGGCCGCCCTGGGGGCTTTCCCCCGGGCGGGACGGGCCCGTTGCCTCCGCCCGGCTCACCTCGGCCACGTTCATCTGGATGGACGCGTGGTCCTTGGCGCCGATGATGCGGTTGCTGGCGGAGCTGCGGGGGGGGGGGGGGGGGCGGTAAGCGCAGTGAGCGGGGGAGGGGACGGGGGGAGGGGGGAGCGGGGGCGGGTGGAAAGGCTCGCTCACCATTTCCGCGGCACGTACAGGTCCACGAACTCTCCGGCGTCGTTCTGCATGTCGACGGCAAGCCTGCGAGACCCCGAGGCGCCGTGAGGCCGGGCCGCGTCTCCGCTGCAGCCGCCCCGGCCCCCGCGCCGTCTCCCCAATCCGCCCGGGCCCTCGGGTGTCGGCTCCCGCCCGGAGACCCCGCCCGGAGCCCCCGCCCGGCCGCGCGACCCACCTGCTGCCACCACCACCACGAGCGCGAGCGCAGAAAGGAAGCACTTCCTCCGCCGGCGGCGGTATTGGAGGACGGGGCGGAGCCTCGGCGAGTGCTTCCGGGTCGCGACGCGGGGCGCCGCCGGTTGCCCTGACGCACTTCCGCTTCCGGCGGACGGGGCGGGACCTGCGGGTGGCGGCGCCCGGCGGACCCGCGGGAGCCGGTGGCGGGCCCAGGCAGGCGTCGCCGGGCTGGGGGACGCCCGGGCCTCCGCGGCTTCTGCTTCCGCTGTCAGCCCCGCGTGGGCGGGCGGGGGCCGTGCAGACCCCTCCTGGGACTTCGTCCGCGACAGTGGCCGAGCGGGAGGAAGCCTCGAGCAGGCTGGGAGGCGGCGGGCGGACTTGGGGTCCTCTCTAGGGCGCGGGGACACCGCTGTCGGGAAATCGAGGTCGGGGCAGGGAGGGGACGCTGCCAAGCTCCCGGGGCAGGACCCGCTGAGACCTGCCTGTGTCTGCGTGTGGGTCCACCCAGCTAGTCCCGGTGATCCAAAGATTCTGTAGCTGGAAGGTGGGAGAGGCAGCTAGACTACCAGGAAGGAGAGAGTAGCAGAGAGAGGTCTGCAGAGGGGTCTCCCTCGAGTGTTCAGCGGAATAGGGACCCCGGAAATCAACCACATACGTGGTCAAATGATGTTCTACAAGGCTGCCAAGACCACTGTGGGGGGGAAAGGACTGTCTTTTCCACAAACGGTGCTGGGAAAATGGGACATCCGCATACAAAAAAGAAGGAAGCTGAACCCTTACCTCGACACCTTATGTAAAAACGATGTGGATCAAGGACCTAAAACAAAATTCTTTTTTTTTTTTCTAATTTTTTTTAACGTTTATTTATTTTTGAGATAGAGACAGAGCATGAATGGGGGAGGGTCAGAGAGAGGGAGACACGGAATCCGAAACAGGCTCAGGCTCGGAGCTGTCAGCACAGAGCCCGACGCGGGGCTGGAACTCACGGACCGCGAGATCATGACCTGAGCCGAAGTCGGCCGCCCAACCGACTGAGCCACCCAGGCACCCCTAAAACAAAATTCTTAGAAGAAAACCTAGGGCACAGGCTTTACGACACTGGACCCGCCATGATTTTGAAATGAGACCAAAGGCATGGACAAAAACGACAAATCGCGCCTCATGAAAATGTTTAGGATTTGTGCATCAAAAGACACCATCAGCAGGGTTAAAAAGCAACCTACAGAATGGGAGAATATGTTGCAAATCATACACCTGGTGAGGGATCAATATCAGGATATAGAGAGAACTAAAACAAAACCTGTTTTAAAAGTAGGCAAAGGACCCCAGTAGACATTTCTCCAAAGACGTATAAATGGTCGGTAAGTACATTTAAAAGATGCTCAACAGCACTAGTCCTTAAGGAAATGCAAATCAGGGGCGCCTGGGTGGCTCAGTTGGTTGAGCGTCTGACTCTTGATTTGGGCTCAGGTCATGATGTCCGTGCTGACAGCACAGAGCCTGCTTGGGATTCTCTCTCTTCTCAGTTTCTCTCTCTGTGCCTCTCTTTCTCTCAAGATGAATGTATCAACTAAAAAGGAGGAGGAGAAGAGGGAGAGAAAGAAGTAGAAAAGAGGAGGAAGAAGAGAAAACTTTAAAAAGAGGCAACTGTTGGCATGGTTGTGGGAAATTGGAGCTTTTGCTCATTGTTGGTAGAAATCTGAACCGTGCAGCCATTGTGGGAGAGAGTATAGCGGTTCCTCAATTAAAGATAGAATTCCCATATCCAATAACTCCACTCCTGAGTGTGCACACAAAAGAATTGAAAACAGTGTCTCCAACAGATACTCGCACACCCATCTGCAGCCATATTATCTACAACAGCCAAACGGCAGAAGCGACCCGTATGTCCGTCGGTGGATGAACGGGTGAACAAAATGGTCTACACATACAAGGGAATGTTATTCGGCCTTAAAAAGGAAGGATGTTCTGACACAACGGGTATAGTTAAACCTTGAGGACATTATGCTGAGAGAACTTAGCCAATCACACAAAGACAACTGCTACACAATGACACACGAGGTACGTAGAGTCGTGGAAATCAGAGAATACGATGGTAGTTGCCATTGTGTGGGAGAGGGAACCGGAGCTGGCGTTGAATAGGGAGAGTTTCAGTTTTGCAAAGTGAGTTCTGGAGTTGGATGGTGGTGATGCTAATGCGTTACTAGAGTATTTAATACCATCGGGCTGCACGCTTACAAATGGTTAAAGTGGTAGGTTTTACATCTGCGTGTGCGTTTTAATGTTTGTTTTTGAGGAAGAGAGAGTGTGAGTGGGGGAGAAAGAATCTTAAGCAGTCTTCACGCTCAGCTTGGAGATGTCCAGATATCTTTATTTATTTTAGTGTTTATTAATTTTTGAGAGAGAAACAGAGCAGGGGAGGGACAGGGAGAGAGGGAGACAGAATCAGAACCAGGCTCTGGGCTCCAAGCTGTCAGCACAGAGCCCGATGCAGGGCTCGAACCCACGAACCGTGAGATCATGACCTGAGCCAAAGTCGCACGCTTAGCTGACTGAGCTACTCAGGCGTCCCAATATTTATTTATTTTAAAGACTTTATTTTTAAGTAATCTCTACACGCAACATGGGTCTCAAACGCACAGCCCCAAGACCAAGAATTGCATGGCTCCACCAACGAGCCAGCCAGGTGCCCCATGTTACGTGTATTTTAACACAATATTTACGTATTTTTTAATGTTTATGTAATTATTTTGAGACAGTGAGCAAGCGGGGCAGGGGCAGAGAGAGAGAAGGAGAGAGAATCCCAAGCAGGCTCCACGCTGTCAGCACAGAGCCTGAGGGTGGGGCTCGATGTCATGAACTGTGAGATCATGACCTGAGCTGAAATCAAGAGTCAGACGCTCAACTGACAGAGCCCCCCAGGCACCCCCAGAACAATTTTTAAAAATGTAAGATGATAGGATGCACACACATGGGTGTGCACATCCTTTCCTCTAGGACAGAGTCTCAAGGCCAAGTTCTTCAAGGGGAAGAAACTTGTGCCCCCCACCCTGTGGCCCAGGAAATCTGGATTTACTCTCTTAAGAAACGTTGCTGTCCAAGGCCCCAGGTCCCACTTTGGAGCAAGTAGTCCCTGACGGCAGCCAGGTACCGGGGAGGGAGGGCTGCAGACAAGATCCTAGGTAGGGATGGCCTCGTTGTGCCTGTGCTGTCCCCGGCAGCCACTATGGGGCGTCCGAGAGCTGTGTCTGCACTGCCTACAGCTGCGCTGGGGCCCTAGGGCAGAGGCTCACCTGTTTGTTCCCGGCCTACTTCTCTGGAACTGAAGGGGGCTGAGCCATCTCCCTCAGGCCCCTGGTCCCTTGTCCGCGGGGTAAATTGTTTACCGAGCTTCCTCTGGGGTCTCCAGGTTGGGCAAGGGCCAGAGGCCGGGTGGAACAAAGGCAGCGGGGGGGGGGGGGGGGGCAGGAGGACATGGCACTTGAAGACAGTCAGGCTGAGCCCTTTTTGTAGATCCCAGGGCAGCCTCTAGGAGCTCAGCAGCAGCTGTCCGGCAGGGTGGTGCCGTCCAGGGTTCCTGAGTGCACCTGTTTCTACCCAAGAGTATATGCCTGTGGGGTGCCTGGGTGGCTCTGTTGAGTGTCTGACCTCGGCTTGGGTCGTGATCTCATGGTTTGTGAGTTCGAGCCCCACATCGGGCTGAGAACCTGGAGCCTGCTTTGGATTCTGTGTCTGTCTCTCTCTGCCCCTCCCCTACTCATGACCTCTCTCTCTCTCTCTCTCTCTCTCTCTCTCTCTCTCTCTCTCAAAAATAAACATTTAAAAAAATTGATAAGAAAATTAAAAGAAAAAAGTATACACCTGTGCTCTCGATAACCTTGACTTGTCAATATCACATCAGGATCACAAGTCAAGCTTGCACTGTCCCTCTAAATGACTCAGCTCCCTCCTTCTGGCCATGAAGTAGGGACAACGGTAGAGCCACCCCACAGGGCTGGGGTGGTCTGCATTCAACTAGTTAACACATGCAGTGCTCAGAACGAGTGCGGCACTCAGGAAACCCCCAGCCTGCTAGTGTTCATCACCACCACCGTCACCATCACTACTGTTGTCATAATGTGGTTCCAGGTCATACGGTTGGGCTTGAATCGTAGGCTGGTGACTGGCAGCTTGCACCAAAGACAGCCCGATCTCATACGGGTCCCCATTCAGGCTGCCCGGGGAGGGCGATGGCGGCCAACAGCAGCTGGTTGGTGTCTGTGCAGCAGCCACGTCCTGCAGCCCCCCCCCCCCGCATGCACAGGTAAACGAGGCCCTGAGACGTGGGGCAGCTCAACCTTCCAGGGGAGCCTCCCCCTCCTCCTCTCAGAGCAGCTGTTTCTGGGCCAGGCGCGGCCAGGCCGGTCTGAAATGCATTGTGTGTGGAAGGGAACCGGCCAGAACCAGGAAACCCTCCTTCCGGGCCCGGGGCGGGGGCCAGGGTGAGCGGCAGGTCAGGGCCGACCAGACCTGCCCAGGAGTTCCAGCCACCAGCCTCTCCGGCCTGCCCTCCATTCCCTGGAGAGCAGGCCTGGCTCACCTCCCCGGGGCTTGGGGGGGGGGGGGGCGGGGAGTGTGCAAGCCAGTGAGCCACCAACCAGGGCCTGGCCCCACAGCCTCCCAGGCTTTGGGATCATCGTCTGACCTCAGAGAGACACAGGCAGTCACCGGCCCTCCCTGGTCTTGATGAGGGTCAAGGGAGGTCACGGTGGGCGTGCGGCACCCCCCATGTGGGTCAACATAACTGGCCCAGAGCTTAGGCATCTGGCATCGTTACTCAGCCTATCGGGGCCCCAGGGAGCGTGGAGAGGCCAGGCCAGCGCCCCGTCCGTTCTATTTTACCTTGTTTTATTTTTTCATTTTGTCATTTACTATTTCGCTTTCTTTTACGTATATGTCATTTTGTTTTTCTATTTGATTTTTTTCATTGAGACGTGATAAAAAACACAAATACAAATCCTGAGTGTTCCACCCGCTGGATGCTTCGCTCTGCTGTTCACCTAGGCAGGCAGAGCTCCCCATGACCATGCAGGATGGAGTCAGGCTCTGGGTGGGGCCAGTCCCCTTCCCCCCCCCCCACCGCCCCCACCGCCCCTGCCCCGGCTCCCAGGAGGCTCATGCAGGCCTTCTCAGGACACAGGTGATGTGCTGGGGAGTCCAGTGGGGACTGAGCTAGGCGCTTGGGGCGCATCTGTGCACCGGGTCCACCTGGAGGGGCCAGCTGACAGCAGGGGGGTACTGAGGTCGGACACCCAAGACTGTCCCGCCTCCTGGCCCCACCCCTCCTGTGGGGGCTGGCCACAGAGGTCTGAGCCAAGTGACAGGAAAGGAGGCCCTTCCGTCCGAAGCACACACAGGGCGTCCAGCTGGCTCGTCCCCGCGGACACACAGGGTTTGCCAGGCTGGCCGGAGGCCAGCGCGTCCCAGCCCAACCGGGTGGGGATCCAGATTCAATGGGAAAGCACGGCAAAGCGCAGGCAGCAGAGCCCCCCGGGGCCCAGGCCAGGGTCCGACCCCAGGCACAGACGGAGCCGCCACGTCCAGGCAGTGACTCGGGCGGGGGGACCTGGGAAAGGCCTGGGTTCCTGCGCCGTCCCCCTGCCCCTAGGCCTTCTCCCCTTCTGCTTCCCCATCAGGAGGTTGGAGCTATTGTCCCCACACCCATGGGTGGAGGTCAGGGCTCAACAGGAAAGGGGCGGCTGGGAGCCCGGTGAGCGGGGCAGAGATGGAACGGTGCCACACCTGGGGCAGCGCTCTGGTCAGGGAGACGGAGAGCTGCTGTCCCCGTGGGAAGTGGGCCCGAGGGTGACCCTGCAGCACTGCCCAGGTCCCAGCCCACCTGTGCCTGGGCTCCGCAGGAGTGGGTGTCCCCGGCGCCCGGCCAGGCAGCCAGGACAGGGAGCTCTCGGCCTGGCACTTCTGAGGGAGGTTCACGCTTCCTGCCTGTGAACCAGCAGCTGGGGAAGGCCCCACAGAGGCCCCATGACAACCCTGTGAGCCCATTTTACAGAGCAGGAAGCTGAGACCGAGGGAGAGGACGTTTCCCCCACCCCCAGCGTCACATGGCTGGGGCCACGCGGGCTGACAGGTGAGATGATCACAGCCAGGACCCAGCCTCTGTGCTGGAGAGGAGCTTGGACGGTGGGGTCTCAGGCGCAGGCACCTTCAGAACATCCCTTACCTTCGTCTGTGCCCCAGCGACACGCCCCGTGGGCCTGAGCTGGACGAGACAGGTAGATGGGCAGGTCCCCAGCCCTGGGCGCTGATCTGGGCCCTGCCCCCAGCAGGGCGCATCAGCAGCTGCCGAAACAGGCCCAGAGGCAAGGTGGAAAGTGACGGAATCCAAATTCCTGTCCCAGGCATGTGGGTCTGGCCCGGGCTTGTCCGGCTGGCTTGGCCAGCCGCCAGCTCCCGCCCCTCCCCACCCCCAGCTCTGCAGGCGCTCTGGGCCTCTGCGGCCCCTCCACCCGCCAGGACCTCCACCCGCCAGGACCTCGTGTGAGTGGCAGTGGGAAGGCAGTGGTGCCGGGAGCTGTCCTGGGCCCAGGCTGGGCACTGGGCACTACAGTGTGCGAGACCGATGGTCCCTGTCCCCAGAGAGCTCGTGACCCAAGGAAGAAGGCCATAAGCATCTCATCTCAGGTGTAGGACAGTGGGTCCCACCCAGGAGCTGTCCCCCCCACCAGGATCCCTGCCAGGACATCACACCTGGGGGAGGAGAGGTGCTCCTGGCCACCAGTGGGTGCGGGCCAGGGTCGCTGCTCAGCCAGCCGCCCGTGGTGCCCACGACGGCCCCTTTGGGAGGCCTCGGGCCCAGAATGCCTGGTCTAGGATTTTGAAGGGCTACATAGGCTGGGCGGTCAGGGAAGGGATGTCCGAGGAGGGACAGTGCCACGTAGTGACCAGCCCTGAGAGGTGCCGCGCCTTTAACACCGGTCACCCCAGTGCCCCTGCGGACAAGGACTGAGTGATGGGCGCCCTGGAGTGGGGGCGGGAAGAGGTGCTGGGCTGGGGAATTCCAGAAGGCAGAGGCTCTCCTGCCAGGTTCTCAGCTCCCTGCAGCCCCTGCCACGTTCCTCCCCTGGGTGGGCAGGCGATGGGGCTCAGTGCACTCCCGGCAGAGGTACAGCGGGTCCGGGAGCAACCCGCACCAGCCTCCTGAGTGACCCAGATCACCGTGCGGGCCCCAGGGGCCTGCTTCCTGGGGCTGGGGCCGCAGGGCCTTGCCAGGACTCAGGTTTGCCGTCGCTGGAGACCAGCGGGCCACACCGTCTGCCGTGAGCAAACCTCCCAGGTGGGGAATGAGTCCCTTGCAGACAGGGTCAGGACTTACCAGCGTGGCGTGGTCAGCGGGGCCCGAGCCTCAACAGGCAGGGTCACACATGGCCTCTCCGATCGTTGGTGCCCCCCTCTGTAAAATGGGCTTTTGTGGGCATCAGATCAGATGGCGCACGTTAGGCACTCGCCCGGCACCAGGCACGAGGGCACCAGCCAGCAGCTGCCTAATGGCCCCCTGGGTGCTGGGCGCAGGGTGGGGTGGTGCTGCTGAGGGGCTGGCCCGACAACGAGGCGGGAAAACACAACCCAACGGCCCCATTTACACAGGAGTCCGGTGGGGCGGGGACCCCTCTGACCTCAGGGCGCACCGCAAGCCCAGGACAGAGCTAGGAGGGTGGGCTGCAGGAGACCCGGGGCCGAGGGAGGGGTAGCTCTTAGCTCCCAGCCTTCGCCCCCCTCACTGCCACTCGCAGGTTCCGAGAGGGGGCCCAGACCACTTTCGAGGAGACTGGACTCCCAGTGGAACCCCACCCCCACCCCACCCTGCAGTGGCCTGACGGGAGCCCCGCGCGTCTCCCTGTGTTTACATTCCCCCGGAGGAGCAGGACACATGTTTGTAAATGTCTGCTGGAGGCAGACAGGCCTGGAGGTGAGCCCAGCCACCTTCATTTCACCCCTGGGGCAGAGGACAGCCCCAGAGGATCCTGGAGGGGCTCTCAGCAGCCCACCCCTCTCTGCCAGGCCAGACCCGAGCCGGAGGCTTCGGACACTGGCTGGGTGCGCACCTCCAAGCCTCCCCCACCTATTGGGCATCCTGGAGGGCCCCCTGAATGAGATCAGGGTGACAGTGGAGGGACGTGGTTGGGGGTCAGCTGTATTTGAAACACTGGTGACCCTAGGGGAGCCCCGGGTCAGGCCACCTATAGGATGTGCAGGGGTGAGGCCCAGTGCCTCTGGGGCGCGAGCCCACAGGCCCCCTGCACGGTGACCAGGGCCTGCACAGGGGACAGGGCAGGAGGGGCTGTGACTCAGCATCTCTGCAGACGGGACCCAGTGGCATCACACACTCAGGCTGAGTCAGTCCACTGTTTGGGGTTGGTGTCTCTGGTTCACCGCGGCCCTAAACACGGGCCCACGTGTCACCGGAAGCACGGGACCGGCAGGCCGTGCGGTGGTGGGTCCGCAGGCACCCTGACGCATCCCTGCGCCCACCATCTCTGCTGGAGGCCCGATGGGCGCCGTTCCTGCGTATGCTGTGCCTTCGTGGCCCCCACTTGGCATCCGCGCTCTTCTTGATGCCTGGGAGAGGCCAGCCGTCAAGCCACGCCCCAAGCCCTCTCCCAGTCCCTGCACAGCCCCTGCAAAGAAGCCATCTCCCAGGAATCATCCATGGTGTGGCAGCACCGAGACTTTGCGCCTCTCTGGGCTGACGCGTGCGCCACAGCACGTGGAGCCACACCTGGTCCCCCACTCGCCACGCGTGGACGTCGGGACTCTTGTGCACAGCGCGGCCCTCGATGTTTGTGGACAGGAGCTGTGTAGATACGTGCCGGCATCTCTCCTGACACGTCTGCGCAACGGAAGGGCCGGGTCACCCGGTGGCTGCACTGCCACCGTCTGGTGTTTCCGTTCTGCGTGGTGGCCGTAGAGCAGGGACTGCTGGAGACGTGCGTCAGGTCAGGTGCCGAGCCCTGACCCCCTTGGCCTGCCTGCTGCGGGGCCTCCAGGCCAGAGTGAAGGCTGTGGCCACAGGGTCACCTGCTCAGCACGGGACTCCAGACACAAGATAAATAACAAAATGATGAAATGAAAGAAATAAATTTTTTTAAAGAGTTGAGTGAACAAAGGAAAAATGTGCAACAGAGAGGGGCGGGTCCTGGGGCCGTGGTCTGCTGGTGGGTGAGAGCGGGCGGGGAGAGGCGCTCCTGGCGCAGGAACTCCTTCGTCACAGCGGCTGGGGTGCTGGGGGCCATGTGGGGTGGCTTGAGGTGGGGACGTGGTACAGGGCCATGGTGCAGAGCAAGGTGCAGGGGCTGTGGTTCAGGGGTGTGGTACAGGGCGTGGTGCAGGGGTGTGGTGCAGGGGCGTGGTACTGGGTGTGGTGCAGGGGCTGTGGTTCAGGAGCATGGGGCAGGGGCGTGGTTCAGGGCCATGGTGCAGGGACCGTGGTGCAGGGGTGTGGTGCAGGGTGTGGTGCAGGGGCGTGGCGCAGGGACCATGGTGCAGGGGTGTGGTGCAGGGTGTGGTGCAGGGGTGTGGCACAGGGGCGTGGTGCAGGGGCCATGGTGCAGGGGTGTGGTGCAGGGACCATGGTGCAGGGGCGTGGTGCAGGGGCCGTGGTTCAGCGGCATGGGGCAGGGGCCATGGTGCAGGGGCGTGGTGCAGGGGCGTGGTGCAGGGGCCATGGTGCAGGGACCATGGTGCAGGGGTGTGGTGCAGGGACCATGGTGCAGGGGTGTGGTGCAGGGGCGTGGTGCAGGGACCATGGTGCAGGGGTGTGGTGCAGGGGCATGGGGCAGGGCCGTGGTGTAGGGGCCATGGTTCAGGGGCGTGGTTCAGGGGTGTGGTGCAGGGGCCGTGGTTCAGCGGCATGGGGCAGGGGCGTGGTGCAGGGGGTGTGGTGCAGGGGCCATGGTGCAGGGGTGTGGTGCAGGGGCCATGGTGCAGGGGTGTGGTGCAGGGGTGTGGTGCAGGGGCGTGGTGCAGGGGCCATGGTGCAGGGACCATGGTGCAGGGGCATGGGGCAGGGGCATGGGGCAGGGCCGTGGTGCAGGGGTCATGGTTCAGGGGCGTGGTGCAGGATTGTGGTGCAGGGGCCATGGTTCAGCGGCATGGGGCAGGGGCATGGTGCAGGGGCCATGGGGCAGGGGCGTGGTGAAGGGGCCGGCTCCAGGCTTGAGGGCTGATGGCTTCCCAACAGGGGCCACAGGGCTGCTCGCCTCCGAAAAGCCACCTGAGCTGACAGGCCCAGAGGCCTCTCGGCAGAGGCGGGCAGAGAAGGGACCCCGTTTCTCAGTGGGGGCCACAGGGCAGGTGGGCCTGAGCCCCCGGACAGCGCCCAGGCCAGGGCTTCCCGATGTCTGAGAGGCACCAGGACAGATGGGCACGTACCGCCCAAGGCCTCCCACCACTGCACCGACCCCAGCCAGCCCGTGGCCCTGCCGCTGCGACCTCTTCAGAGCACCTCCCAGACGGACGGCTGTCGACACCGCGGGTGTGCGCCTCTCCAGCCCTTCCTGGCTCCTTTCCTCCCCAAGCCTCGTTTTCCCTTCTGGGAAACGGAACAGTGATTCCCAGCGGCCACCCCAGAGCCTGCCTGCGAGGTGCAGGCACTTGGCGGACCCAGGGCCCCCCCATCATTCTCAGGAAACGCACCCAAGTCAGTGACTTGGGGGAGGCCTAGAGGTGCCGTGGCTCCGGGTCCCTGCCTCGGTCAGCTTACCCAGACAGCAGAGGAGGGGACAAGAGTCCCGGTCTCCACATGGGGGTGGGGGTGCCCAGGGCTGCCCGAGTGGCTGAGCTTGGCCGATCTAGGGCATCGGGCGGGGAGGAGAGAGAGACAGAGACAGATAGTGACAGAGGAAGGGACAGAGACACAGAGAGCTCAGCCACAGCCTGGGAATGAGAAGCCTGGACAGGGAGAGGGAGAAAAGACAGAGGACCAGGCCATGATAAGGAAAAGGATGGAGGGTGAGGGAGGTGAGGCCTGGCTCCGGGGTGGGGGGGGGCCCACTGCTCTGAGAGGGGCCGGGCCCAGGCCGGGCCAGAGGAGGGGGCTGGGGGGGGGGGGCATGTGCCTGGCTGGTCGAGGCCTGGGGCAGGAGTGCTGGTCCCAGGCCAGTCCCTCGAAGGGAGAGGGCCCCACCTGTCGGGGGCTGCTGTGGTTTCTGCCCCAGGAGGGGTGCAGACCCAGCGGGGTTCAGGGGACCCTGCTTCCTGCCTGTGACCAGACGCCATGGGGAGCTGCAGGTGCGCCCCTATCTCTGGGCCCCCGACCAGATGTCGCAAAGTTGGGAAGGCATCCGGGCGAATCTGGCTCCCTTCGAAGGCTCGTGGGCCCAGGAGGCTGGGGTCTGGGGGCTGCTGGAGACGCTCCCAGCCGTTGGCTCACGGCAGTCCCGGCCCTGCCCTTCCCGGGGGATCAGATTCCTCCTGGGCTGAGGACTCCTGGCCATATAAGGCCGTCTGCGGGCACCTCCTGGAGAAGCGGCAGAGCCCTCGCCCTCGCCCGCCCCCCATGGGAACCAGAGCTTGGCCAGGCCCCCAAGGATGGAGGGGGGAAGGAGCTTGCCGGAGCCCGGTCGTGCGAGGGAGGAGGGCAGGGGCAGGCCCCGTCCTGGGCTGGGGCTCGGGGCCCCCGGGTGCCACCCTTCCCTCCGTGCCCCTCACCTGTTCCCCCGGGGCTGCCCAGTCTGCGCTGTGAAGGAGGGAGGTGGTGTGGATGGGGTGGCGGAGCCCTGGGGCCAAAGGTCAGATAGGATAAAAACAGCCCCACGGAAGTGTTGGCGCCTTGGGTGCCCGATGTGGCCGCTGCGGTGGGGTGTGCTCCCCACGGCCTGGACCCCAACCTCACACCCCAGCAAGGTGCTAGGAGGTGCCCTGATGGGGGCCCCCCCGGAGAAAGCTGCACGGGGCTGGGGTGCCAAGAGCAACCTCATCACCGGCCCAGGCTCTTCCTTCGCCTCCCAGACAGTGATGCTGGGGCTCAGCCCTGTCCTTCCCTTCCCGAGGCTGGGGCCTGGGGCTTGTTGTAGAAGCTCGTTCTGCAGGCCAAGGGGGTCCTCAAGTGGAGGGGTGTCTTGCCAAGATGCAGACTCCTGGCCCATCACAGGTGCCACCCTCCCCTACTAGCCCTGGCTTCCGGCTCACAGACCCCGGGCCTCGAGGGGGTGCAGGACGGGGGCGGGGGGGGGCAGGAGCGCGGTCACTGGAGCCATGAGGGGTTCTTCCCAGGAGCCTGAGCCTTCCTCTGGGAGCCGCAGCCTGGCCGGCTCGGGGGAGGCAAACCCGAGAGGGCAGTTCATGCCGTGGCCGCTCTCTGGCACCTGCCCTCTGCCAGGCCTGGAGATACGGCTGGACTGACAGGCAGGACACAGCTGCGATTTAATTTAATAAAATGAACGAGTCCAAGAAATGAGACGGGGCCAACGCCCACTGGCTCTCTGGGGTGGTGCCTGGAGGGGCCAGACCCGAGGCCAGACAAAGGGGTGGGGGGGTTCTGTGGTGTCCCAGGTGGAGGTAACGAGGCCAAAGTCCCACGAGAGGGGCGAGGACCAAGGACGGCTGGACGGAGGGGCGTAGGTGGGAGGCTCCTGGCTCCACAGGGCCCGGTGGGCTGCGGTGAGGGGGGGGGGACGGGTACAGCGCAGGGCCAGCCCAGGGCCCAGCACCCAGCGGCCAGCAGGCGCCTGGAGCCTATAGCCGTCATCACAAGAGTTCCAACCCACGAAAAGCGGCCTCTGACAACGCTGACCTTTCTGGTTCCTTCCAGCTCTCGGTGCATTTCACAAAACCAGGCAGCTCCACGTCGTTGTGGGAAGGGCTCTCCCACACCCACCCAGAGTCACTAAGGCTGCAGGAGGGGGACGTCCAGGCTAGACCCCGGACTCTGACCCCCTGGTCCAGGACTCTCTGTACACTGAATGTACATCATTCTGTGACACTGAATGTACATCATTCTGCAGAGAGCCACGAAGTCCCTGATTTGAGCAGCCCCAGCCAGCAAGTTTTTTATAGGGCAGCCTGCCTGTCCAGGGTACCAGCTGGGGAGAAGGCAAGCCTAATTGGGGACGCTCCTGGGGGAGCCCAGGATCGGGGGGACTGGCTGGCCCTGGTCTCCTGGCCCCTGGGCGCACCCTAGCCTGTCTGTGCCCCCTCCGGGGCACCTCCCACCTCCCACCATGAGGACGCCAGCAGGTCAGGCCTGCAGTGGGCAGTGTGAGGGGCATGGCCTGAGGACTGGGCACACAGCAGGCAGAGAGGGATCCCTCCTGGAGCTCTGGGGTCAGAAGGCTCCCAGAGTAGGGGCCTTGGCCGGGCAGCCCAGGGTGATCGATCCCAGAACCACGTGTCCTCAAAGCCAGGGAGAGCAAAGCAATGGCCGGCTGGGGCCACAGGCTGGGAGGACAAGGTACCACTCCTTCCGGAACAACCAGAGGCGTGCCCCGGGCCCTCCTCCCGCCAGGAATGCCAGGGCTCTCACCTGGCTCTGTCCTTCGGGGAGGGGTTGGACCCAGGTGGTAGCCCAGGAGGTAAGCGGTGCCCCTAGCTGAGGGGAGGGGCTCAGCTGCGGCTCTGGCCCTCTCTCCAGCCCCCCGGGGTCCTGGCCCCCACGCCTCCAGGCCTGTCTTCTGCCCACTGGCCTTCAACGCCCCGAGCTCTGGGCCCGCTGCCACTGTGGCAGCCAAAGGCCACGGGAAGGCTCTGGGCTGAGCAATGGCCAAGAGGGCACCGGGAACTCTCCCAGTCCTGCTGGGTCTACAACCCTCTGCCGAGGCCTTCTCCCAGCTGGGAGTCCTCAGAATGCCCATCTGGTCTGCGTCCCTCCTCCCACTCGACTGGGTTCGACCAGGGCCGACGGTGGCCATTCAGCTCGGTGCCCGCGCCCAGCCTCTCTGCCCGAAGATGGGGTGCACGTTCTCGCCAGCTGGGCTCCCTGGAAGGGCCTCAGAGCAGGCCTCCCAAGGCAGCGCCCCGCAGACACTCCCGACCACAGCGCCGGCTGCTCCAGGAGCCCTCTTCCTGCTGAGACAAACTCTCCCAGCGACGGAGCAGAGCCTGGCCGCCTGGCCGCCTCCTCCTCACACAGCGAGGCGGGGACACCCTCGGTGCAGCTTCTTCCAAGGGTGCAGGGCCCAGTGGGTATGGGTTGGGGGGGGGGGGTCCAGCACCGCCGTCTGTTAGTGATTGTGGCCACGATGATGCAGCCTGCATGAGGAGCCAGTGGGCACCCGGGGCCCCTGCTTCCCGGAGAGGCTTCCTGAGTTTACTAGGCTCAGGTTGAGTCAGGTGTTCCCGGCCTGCCCCTCCCCTCCCCCACAGCTGCTCTGCGGATGGGGCTGAGCAGGGGGCTCTGTGTGGGGGAGGGGCTCGGGTGGGGCAATTTGGCCCAGGGAGGAGGAGGAGTCTGCCGGGGCCAGACATAGCCCCTCAGGCTGCCACCTGCCCCCACCTCCCCCCCAGGGCCCAGTTACCGCACAGTTGGGGGCTGGGTGGGGAGGGCTCTGGTTTGGGACCTCCCATCCGGTGGTGGCCAGAATCTCTCGCAGGAGGAGGAAGACAGGCTGCGTCCCTCCGTGCCCCTCCAGCCTGAAGCGCACCCTGGGATGCCCACCCTGGACTGAGTGACACAGTGCTAGGGCAGTGGGACAAGGGGGCACTTCATTAGGGACTAGTGCCCAAAAGGTGCCCAGTAAATGGGGGGGCAGAAAACGAATGACCAAATTCCTCCTCCTTGCTAACTTGCCCTCCTGGCCGACCCCCGGACCTTTTGGGCTCAGTTTCCCCACTCATAAGCAGGAAAAGTGGCTGGCTGGCCTGCGAGTCAGAGGAAGACGGGAGACACGGGTGGGCCACCTGGGGGTGACTCGCCAGAAGCGTGACATGGGTATCGGAGGTAGAGGCGGGTAGAGGTGGGCAGAGCTGGACCTCCCCTCCTCTGCCCTGCCCACCTCCCCCCAGAGGTGCCCTGGGAGAAGCCAGTGTGTAGCCTGGCGGGGGTGACACCTCCATCCTCCGTGCTGCTCCCCTCCCTGGGCACACCAGCTGGCACACGGTGGGGGCAGAGGGTGGGCACCTCCCCCAGCCCCTTTCGCCACATTCTCCTCCGCCCACGTCACCCCCGACCCTCCCAGCCACCAGATGCTCCCGGGGCAGCTGTCTGCCGGGAAGCAGCTAGCCCCGGGTTAACCCTCCCTGCGCTGGGTGCCTTGGCTGACTCAGCACATTCTCTGGCAGCCACCCTCCGGGCTGCTCGATGCCCTCGGACCGGGAGGCCCAGCCGCTAGGCTCAGAGGGCTCCCACTCACCACCTCTGCCCGCCGGCCCCTCCAGCGACGTTGGGAAGCTGACCTGGGGTGGGGGTGGGTTCCCAGCCTCCCGCGCCCAGACCACCAGGACCCCCAGCTATCAAGGGGGTGCCACGGGCCAGGGTGCGGTGCAGTGATGTCCGCAATGGGGGGTGGACCCGGGGTGGGGGCAGCTCAAATTCCCCATCTGGGAACTCTGCTACTGCCCGGGGGTGGCTTTCTGTCCTTCACAACGGACCAGAAATTAGCTCATGAGCTGGCCTGCCTGCTTGGGGACCCCAGAAATCTCCGCATCCCCCCGCCCACCCGGCCGCCCTCTGGGCCGGCTCCTCCCCCACTCAGAATTTCTCCTACAAAGGTACCCGCCTCTTTTTACCCTGCCCCAGGTGGAAGGACAAAACTATGGCGGACTGAGGGGGCGGAGGAGGCTCATCCCCCTTGCCTGTTTCCCAACTTGGAAGACAAGGGGCCTCCCAGCTCCCTTGGGATACAGGGTCTGCGGGAGGCCGGGGACAGCTAGAAAGATGTGGATCATAGTGCGACCTTCCGGAACAGCTGTGGCTGCAGGACCCCCACGAGGACCGGCTGCCCGCCACCGAGGACCGTCCAGGGGGTCCCACGTGGGACATACACCCAGCTGGCGTGGCTCAGAGAATGGGGGGAGCTGCCAGCTCAGCAGCTGCGCAACACCCCCCCCCCCAATCCCCCAGGCTCCCCATGAGGCCGATTTGGGCCAGGAGCCCGAGGGGAGGAGACCCAGTGGCCACAGCCACCCAAACCCAGAAACAGCTGGGACCGAAACTGAGTTCTGGCCTCTAGACCCCGTCTCATTTCCCAGGCATCTTCCAGAGAGCGAGCGCCTGCCCAGCGCGAGGGAGTGGCCCCGAACCGAAGATGGCGGAGGCCACAGGCACCTCCCAGGCACAAGGGTGGGCTCGCAGCTGGCCCGGGACACCACAGGTGCTCAATACATGTCCTTTGCAGCCAATCTTCGCCGCACCCTCAGGGCTCTGAGCACCCTCCCTTTGCCACAGGGGCCCACAGTGGGCACCTGTGCCCTGTGCCTCTTGGTCCATTTCCCTATTCCAGAATATCTCGAAGCCAAGCCTGGTGCAGGTGGGAGCTAGCCAGGTTGAATCTGACCTGGCCGCCCCAGGGGCGCCTGGGGTCTCCGGTCCGGGTCTTCCTATCCCTCTCTGCAGTTGGGACTTCCTTAGGGCCCCCACTCATGGCCAGTCATGGCCGGTAAGAGTGCACTTTCTCCACCTGCAGAATGACGCAGACACGGGGGGCAGTAGGAGGGGAGAAAAGCCAAAGCTCCAGCGACAGAGGGTGAGGTTGCAAGGGGTCCCCGGGGAACCAAGAGTCCGGGCTCCGGCGGGGCAGTCGCTCTGGACGGTGTGCCGGTTCTGGGGTGGGGGGCGTGGACGGGCTGGGCCGCTGTTGGGACAGACCGCGAGGGCTGGCCGCTGGGCGAGCGCGCCTGACTCTCCGCGCAGCGCCTGCCCCCGGGCCGCCGGGGGCGCTCGGCCGCCAAGAGGTGCCCAAAGTTAGGGAAACCAAGAGCGGAGCCGCCGGGCTGGGAGGAGCGGGCCGGGCGCCGCGGCCGAGGGGGCGCCGCTCGGGACCGGGCGCCAGGCCCCGGGGCGGGTGTGTGGGCGGGGGGGGGGGGGAGCCGCGGTCGGGCCGCGTCCCCACGGCCTGGCCCCGGGCCAGCAGGTGCCCCTTCCGGGAGGCCGGCCGGGCCGGGGTCCGAAGGGTTAAGGCCACCGGCCGCCCCTCCCCCGCCCCTTCCCCGGGGCGCGGGACGCGGGCGCCCGGGCGGGCCGGGGCGGGGCCTGACGTCCGCGGGCGGGGCGAGCCGCCGGCCGCCGCCGCACTCCCGCCGGGCTCCCGCGGCGCCGTGGTCCCCCGGAGCTGGAAGATGGCGAGGCCGGACGCGCGGCTCTGCGCGGGGTGCGCACGGGGGCCCCGGGCCCCCGTGCCGCTGCTCCTGGCCGGGCTGGCGCTGCTGGGCGCAGCGCGGGCGCGGGAGGCGGCGGGCGGCGGCTTCAGCCTGCACCCGCCCTACTTCAACCTGGCCGAGGGCGCCCGCATCACCGCGTCGGCCACCTGCGGCGAGGAGGCCCCAGCGCGCGGCGCCCCGCGCCCCACCGAGGACCTCTACTGCAAGCTGGTGGGCGGCCCCGTGGCCGGCGGAGACCCCAACCAGACCATCCAGGTGCGCGCGGGCCGGGACTGGGTCGCCGCCGGGCGGGGCGGGGTGGCGGGGGGCCCGGGCGCCGGGGCGGACTTGGCGGGGAGCGCCCAGGTGCGGACCGAAGCCCGCAACGTCTAGTACGGACGCCCAGGTTCCGCATTTCGGGAAACGGAAGGGACCCCAGCTCGGCCATTCGGGCCCGGCCAGAGAAGTGTGCGTCCCCCTCCGTCAAGGCGGGACGCAGCGTGCCCGGGGCGGGCCGTGGCAGGGCGGGAGGGGGCCCGGTGCCCGGTCCCCGGTGTCCCCAAGTCCCGGGATCCCGGCGAGGGCGGGACTTGGCCTCCACAGCCGCTGCTTGTGGGGAGGGGGTGGGCCCGCTCTGCCTTCCCCCGGGACAGGCTGGAACCTGCTGGGTGGGGGTGGGGCTGGGGTGCGGGCGGATCGGCGGGTGTTCCTAGAGTTTGGGGCCAGACCCAGGAGGCCATCACTGCGGATTGCAGAGGGTTGAAGTTCTCTCTGGGGGTCTAGGGACTTGGTGGGACCCTTGGAGGGGGCGGGCGGGCAAGCAAACAATGATATTTGGAGCTGAGCATGGGAAATGCAGACTCAATCGGGGGCAGCGTCCCTGCCCCGCAGGTGCTGAGTCTGTGGGCTTCGGTCTCCCTGGGGAGACGTGGCCTCAACCCTGAAGACCCCCTGGAGGCATGCCCACCCCGCCACAAGTGTGTAGGTGGAGAATGGGCCAAGCGGTACCACCTGACCAGGGAAGCAGGGCCGTTAAGACGCTCTGGACTTCAGCTGAGGGCTGGGGTCCTGGGTTACCCTTGCGGGGGCGGGGGCGGGTAGGGTCTGCTCTGGGGGCCCCTTGACACCCCTGCTGAACCTTAGGGAGAGTGGGGGCCCGGGGCTGGTGTAACCTGAGTCGTTCAGTCCGGGGAGGAGAGGTTGGGGGAGGGGAGGAGGGCAGTTGGAGAGTGGATTAGCTGGGGTGGGTGATGAATGGAGGAGCCTCAGCTGGGCCCCCTGCACTTCCTGCCTGCCCACTGCCCTTGGCCCAGGGGAGGGAGGGGCTGAGAGGGGGCTCTGGTGCCACAGAGCCCTCCTGGGACAGAAGCGTCACCTCCCTTGGGCTCCTGGGCTCACCTTGTGCTCTCCTCTGAGCCCAGCACAGCTGATATGAGAGATGTCAAGCCCACATTTCAGGTAGGGAAACTGAGGCCTGGAAAACCTGCTGGAAGCCCCACAGCCAGGCCAGGATCGGGCTGGGGTGGGCAGTGGAAACCTGGGTCGCTGCTGCAGCGCCCCCACCCCCCCACCCCTGCCACATCCGGTTGATGTCAAAGAGGCTGGGTCTCAGGGAGCTTGTGTGTGGGTCTCCAGAGCTGCCCCAGAGTGCCTGGCTGAGCCCTCGCTGCTGTCCCTCTAGAGCATCTGCCTGCCCCCTTACAGCTCCTCGCTGCGCACCTGGGGGGGGGGGGGCGGCAGAGTGGCAGCTGCCAGACCCCTGAAGGGAGGGGCCTTTATTGCTTAAAGGAGCAGCTTGGGGGCCCCTGGTCAAAGCCTCTTTCCTCTGCTTCTCTTAGCTGTGCAGTTTCTCTCCCTGGGCCTCAGGCTTCTCATCTGCAAAATGGGCACAGTACGAGAGCCTTCTTCACCTGAGTTTGTGAGCTTAGCCTGAGGACCCTGGGAAGCCATCAGTTATAGTGACTTCTGACAAACGTGGTGTCACACGGGAGGGAGCAGGCCCTGAGTGAGCCCCCACAGCGCATGGTCAGGCGAGAAAGAGGAGGAAGCTTCCCTCTGAACGACCGTAGCACTTGCTGGTTAGCGTCCCGGTTCTGAGGCTGCCAGGTGCACTGGGAAGATCACTTGGCCTGGCAGACACAGGCTGAACAGCCGTGTGGCCTTGGACCAGTCCCCGGCCCGGCCGGTGCCTCTGCCCGCTCCTCTAAGGGCAGAGGGTCTGCTCACCGCCCTGGCCTTCAAACGGGCTGGTGATAGGGCCTCGCCCACAGGCCCCAACTGGAGCCGAGGGCCTGGGGTAGGAGGTGCCAGGGAGGCGACCCCCACCTTCTGTCCATCCCGAGAGCTCAGTCTTGTGCCAGCATGGGCGCTGGGTCACGGAGGATGTGAGGCCCAAGGATGGGGGCTGGCTGGCAGCCCCCAGGGCCCCTGGTGGGGGCGTCCCATCTGGGGCCCGGGGTGGGGGCTGCTGTCCGGGCAGGACGGGCACTGGAGCGGGCAGAGGGCAACTTGGCATTCAGGCCCTTGTGGCCTCAGGTGGGCATTGCAGGGATTCCGGGCTGGCCCTGGGCCCCGCAGGGGAAGTCGGGGGCTCAGCTGCCGGCGTGGTGACTCACGGGGAGGGGCGTGTTACTCCTGTTTCCTCACTGTGTTCCCGGCAGGACCCTCTGTGGGAGGGAGCCTGGTTTCCCCAGCGCTGCCCACTGTGAGCCAGAGCTGGGCTGGCAGGCCGGCCGGGAGAGCCTCTTGTGGGGACTAGAGAGAGTCAGCTCTCCTTGACCCTCTGGGTGGGCCTGAGCAGAAACTTTCCTGACCTGCCTTGACCCTTGACCCAGCTTCCACATGGTGCTCCCAGGCTTGGTTGGGGGCGGGGGGTCTAACCACAGGCAGCCTTCTCTGGGAGGCCCGCCGACCCACCAGGTGGCCCTGCCCACCTCCCTGGCTTCGGGTGTGGGGTCACCACGTGAGCTTGGCGGTGGAGCCACCCACAGACATGACACCCACCGTTCTGGGTGGCCGCTGCTCCAGCCCCTAGGTGTGGCCGCTCTGGGCAGCGGGCTCAGGGGCACAGTCAAGAGCTGGGCGGTGGTCCCGCCACCACTGAGCTCTGGGCCCCTGAGCAGAGGACGGTGACCAGAGAATCGCTAGTAGCCAGAGAATTTCAGGCCCTGTGATAGGAC
Source organism: Felis catus (assembly GCF_018350175.1). NCBI lineage: Eukaryota > Metazoa > Chordata > Mammalia > Carnivora > Felidae > Felis > Felis catus. The sequence continues at coordinate 1,660,757 of NC_058370.1, forward strand.
GAAGAGGCGGGTGATGTGCGGGGCTTGGCTGGTTGGCTGCCTGGGTGGTCTAGAGCTCTGGGGCCCTGCAGAGGGGGCGACATCTGAGCTGAGACAGGACAGGAGATGAGGGTCCAGAGCCCACAGGCGGGAACAAGGTCTGAGACAGGGTGACCTGGAGCACCTGGCACCGGGGGTCCTGGAGGCTGCTGGGTAGAAGGCTGGGTGCCCAGGCTCCGTTGCATTTTGGTCTCACTTTCCCGGGCCCGGGGCAGACAGGTCCAGGAGAGGCAGGGGCCCGCCTTGAATTTGTGGAGGCTTGGGGGCTCTCTTGGCTGCCAGGCCTGGGAGTGGGGGAGCAGGGGATCTCCCACGCTCCTACCTCCAACTCCTAGGACAAGGTCTGGCCCCCGGGGAGGTTGGGAGGGGTGGGGCAGCCACATTTCCCAGACACAGCCTCTGGGGCCTCAGTCAATGCCAAGTCCCAGAGGGCGGCCTTTGTGTGCGGAGGGATGGCAGGTCTGGTTTCCTCTGGGGTGGGGGTTGGGTCTCCACTCGGCCTGAGGCCAGTGCCTAGCTGCCCCCCCCCCCCCGCGCCCCCAGGCTCCCAGCACCTGCTCCTCCCTGACAGGGATGCCTCTGTCCCCCCCAGAGGATAGGCCCCCGGCAGGTGGCTGGACCGTGGCAGAAGCAGCTGCTGGGCCCCACGTGGGATCCGTTAATCGTGCTGTGGCCGAGGCAGGTGCTAGTGTTATCCCCACTCTTCGGATGGGGACACTGAGGCTCACGGTGCTGTGACCTGGCTTCGTCCCAGGGGCTCAGAGGCGGCAGAGCCTGGAGGTCTAGGCCTCTCCTGCCGGCTGCCCACACGCCTCCACTCTGGGCCTCTCCCCACAGGCCGCCGGAATGGCTTAATTCCGTCTCTCTGGAGACCCTAATCCAGGCTCTGGGTGAGAGCCCGACTTGGGGGGAGCTGCTGACGGAGCTGGGGAGGCAGCCTGAGTCTAGCCGTCCTGGCCACCTGGACCCCTGCCTCCCTGCTGTGGGGGGGAGGTAGTGGTGACGTCCCCCGCCCGGCCTTCTTTCCCCTCGGCTCTGGCCGCGCCCTCCTTTTTTGTCCTCCTTTTTCCTGTTCCTCCTTGCTTCTTCCCGGCCTGGGGCCTGGAGCGCACACTCCACTCGCCTCCTCGGGGAGGCCCACGCTGGTTTTCCCACCTTAGGAGGGTGCCGCTCTCCCGTTTCCTCCGGGAGGGGTGTGACCGTGTCTCGACGAGCCAGGTGCCCTGAGTCCAGCCCATCGCAGGCGCTCCGTGGGTGTCTGCCGGGCGGACGAGGGTTGGCAGGTTGGTGGGCGGGAGGGAGACCGGCCATCTGAGCACCCCGTCCCCGCAGGGCCAGTACTGCGACATCTGCACCGCCGCACACAGCAACAGGGCACACCCCGTGAGCAACGCCATCGACGGCACGGAGCGCTGGTGGCAGAGTCCGCCGCTGTCCCGGGGACTGCACTACAATGAGGTCAACGTCACCCTGGACCTGGGCCAGGTAGGGCCCCTCTTTTGCCCCCGCAACCCCCACCGCTGCAGCTGTGGCTGGAGAACTCACCGTGGGGCCCCGGGAGAGCCCTGGGGACCGGGGGGGGGGGCTGGGCACAGGTGACTGCTGACCGCAGGCCCCTTGCCGACGGAGGCGTGGGGGTGGGGGCCTTCTGTGTGTTTGTCAACATCTCTGCTGCACTCAGGGAGGGAGGAGGGGGGAGGGGGCTCACCAGGGGTCATGGGGTGAGGGGACAGCTCGGAGGAGGGCCTGGTGTTTACTCAGAGGAATTCCTCTGCCTGGAGCCTGGCTCCGGCTGGCGGCTGTGGGAGGAGGCCCTGGAAGTGGACATTCCTGGAATAGCTGCCTTGCAGTGAGGCCACCTTGGGGTTAGGTGTGCGTGCTCAGGCCAGGCCCTGTGCTCTCCATGGCCTTTGAGGTCTCTGTGCAGGCGGAAGGGTGGGGCCGGGCATTTCTCAGTGACACACGAACCCCACTTGCTGGCTCTGGGCTGCGTCAGACTCCCCCAGGCTGCGTCCTGCTCTATGTGTGGCTTTGCCAGGTGCCTGGCCTTGGGGTCCTGCCTGTGAAGTGGGCCAGCAGTCCTGTTGCCTCTGCCGCTGGGACTTCAGTGGGGGCAGGTGGATGAGCCCAAGCCCGGAAGCAGCCAACACTGGGTCTTCTTGGGGTCTGGGCCCCGAGGCCGATCCTGCCAGACCCCTGCCTGTTCACGGCGGTGGCTTGGCCACCGTCCTGGTGTGTGACCTGGTGGGTCTCTGCTCCAGGTTGAGCCTCCGTCCCGCTGTCACCCTCATGGTGTTCGGAGAGGTGGTGAGGTGGCCGGAAGGGTGGGCCCCATGGGCAGATTTAGGGTACGTTGTTGGGATACCTTCTGCCCCTAGCCGGGAGGCCTGCAGGCCCGGCCCAGGGGAAGGTGGGCAGCGAAGGGGTGGGTTCAGGCCCCAACAAGTGGCCTGGCATCTCCAGTGGGAGAAGCGGCCGACGTGCAGGGGCAGGAGTTGGGCCGGAACAGGGGTGGGTTGGGGGCGGCCGCCTTTAATGGGCTCCCTGCCAGGGGTCCTCCGGGCTGGTGGTGGTAGCCGGCCCGAGTCTGCAGGGGGCTTGCTCTGCTTCCCTTCAGCTCACTGGGTTTTTACCACATCTGTGCTCTCCTGTCCTCTGGAAGGGGTCTGGGAGGGGCCTGTGGGACCCTGGGGTCCTCCTCTCTCTGGCACCGCCTTGGGGGTCCATGGGAGGGAGGGCGGGTGGGGAAGCGGAGCCCACTCCTGCTCCGCTCCGCGGTCAGCCGGGGGGACCTGTGCTGAGCTGGCATACTCTTGCCTCCTCACCTCCTCCGGGGGACAAGCCCGGCCGCGGAGGGGAGGGGGGAGGGAGGGAGGCCCCTAGCTGGGTGCACAGTGGCCCAGTCTCCATGGCCACCCCAGGGTGGCCGCAGAGCAGGTGGGCATGATGTCTACCTGAGGCACAGTGAGTGGGGCCAAGGAGGAACTTGGACGGTGCCCCACACCCTGCAGCTCTGGCCCCTTTGGGCTCCGTGGCCCCTGAGCCGTGGCTTCCATATCTGTGAAACGGGCCAGAGTTGATGAGGCTGGTGGTACATTTGCTTTGTGGACTGGTTCCAGGCCAGCAAGAGGGTTCGCCGCATGTGTATCCGGACTCTCCAAACCTCGGTTTCCCCAACTGTAAAGTGACGCAGAGGGGAGAGGGGTCATTTCTAGCTGTGTTTGGGGAGATTGACTCACCCATCCACCTAGCCATTCTTCTCTCTCTTTCTCTCCTCCCCTTCCTTCCTGTTTTCTACCCACCCATTGCAGCCAGCCAGCCACCCATCCATCCACCCGCCCGCCCACCACCCACCCATCACCAACCCATCCATCCATTCACCCACTAATATCTCTTCTTATCCACTCATTCCTCCCTCCTTCCTCCCCCCCGACTTTACTGACTGCAGACAGATCCCCCAAAGCCCCAGTCTTGGTTGGGCCAAAGGGCTGCCAGCCTGGATTGGGTTGGGGGACAGAGGAGGACAGATACTGCCTGATAAAGTGCTTTGGAGTTGGATGGGGCACATGGACCCAGTTTCTAACTTTGTGGGGAAGAGAGAGGTCTTTCCTGGGGATACTTCCCAGTCAAGATGGAATTCTGGAGGAAATTCCCGAGTTCGCCACCTTCCCTCTTGGAAAGGGAGCTCATTGCTTGTTCTTCCCTGAGCCACCGAGCGGTGACTGGGTCCCTCCGGGGTGCCCTGCTTGCTGGGGCTGGGGATGGAAAGCAGGTCCTGACATCACTGCCCCGATGTAGGGAAGGGGGAATTCAGCGAGGGCTCGGAGGGCGGAGCAGCAGCTGCCTGCGCATGGTGGGGAGGTGTTTTAGGGAGTGGCCCTAGAACGCGGCCCTCACAGTGACCTAGGTCTGAGCCCTCGAGGCCCCCCCTGGCCTGGTGATGGAGTGGCTGATGCCCAGTCAGACTGGGGATGTCCCCAGGGCAGGGCCCTCCGAGCGCACTCCCTGGGGCGGATGGGGTGACAGGCTGGGCCTGAGGGGCGGCCGCTTCCAGGTTTTCCGCCGTGGGGGCTAGGCGGTCCCGCGAGGCGTGGGCCCTGGGGTGGGGCTGGGCTTCTGTCAGGAAGCCGGGCTGAGCGGGCAGTGGGGCTGGGCACACCCCCTGTGGCGGGCTGCCAGCAGCCTTTGTTCTGGGATCTGGAGCGGATACCCTGGGAAGGGGGAGGGGGCAGCTGGCATCGGGCATCGGAGGCCTTCCTGCCTTTGGAGAACTGGGCAAGGGGGCGGGTGGGCCACAGGACAGCTCCTAGCCATGGTGGGTGGGCCCGGGGCTGGTGGGGCTTGATCCCTGCAGCGTCTGTGTGTCTGGAGGCAGTGGGGCCCGTGGGGCCTCGTGAGCCTGACCCTTCTTTTTCTGAGTCACTCGCATCCTTGTGCGGTCTTTCCCGTCTCACAGTGGAGGGGGAGCCGTTGGAGCCTCCTCCTTCCCGTTTTGCAGATGGAGAAACTGAGGCTATGAGAGCCCAGCCCTGGCTGCAAAGGGCATGGGGAGCCCAGGCCTCGGCTCCCTGCCCTGCTCGCCTTGTGGACCTTGGCTGGGAACCCTCAGACCTGAGAGAGCCAAGCTGCTGGTCTGACCAGCCTCAGAACTGGGCCTCCTCCGGAGGGCTACAGGAAGACTCTACAGCTGGCACTTTCCTGGGTCCCAGTGACCGGCCTGGGGGTCCTCCCGGGAGCCTCCTGCCAGCCCGAGGCTCCCCCTTCCCCCAGGGCAGGGTGGGTGTTGTTCTGACTGCCCTGGCTCGGGCCCGCACCGCAGGGTAGGTCCTGGCTCAGATGACCTGCCCCCTTCAGGGGTTCGGCTGTGGGGTCCCGGCCTTTCCCCCTGAGCCCGGTGGTGTTTTTTTTTTGTTTTTTTTTTTTTAATGTTTATTATTTTTCTTCAGAGAGACAGAGACAGAATGAGAGTGGGTTAGGGGCAGAGAGAGAGGGGAGACGGAATAAGCAGGCTCCAGGCTCCGAGCTGTCAGCATAGAGCCCGACACGGGGTTCGAACCCACAAACTATGAGATCATGACCTGGGCTGAAGTCGGATGCTCAACCGACTGAGCCACCCGGGTGCCCCCAAGCCCAGTGGTCTTAAGGAGCTGGGCACAGATAGCTGGGGCTCGCTGTGGGGTGGACCCCCTCCCTTTCCAGACACCCCCTGGGGCCTGGCCACGGAGGAGGGGCTCCCCTCAGTGCTCCTCTCCCTCACCTGCCCACTGCCACCACCTCCCCAGATCTGGCTTCAGGTGGGGATGCTCATCCCCTCCCAGCTGCGTTCTTGCCCTGTGGCAGGGGCACGTCAGCCCTTTGTCCCAGCCCTGAGAGGTATGGCCAGGTAACGGTACAGAGGGACTGGGGCCAGCATCAGGGTGTGAGGCCAGGGTGAGGAGTCTGCCCTCCGTGGGGGACAGTGGGGAGACAGGGCGCCAGCAGCCACCCCCCACCCGATGAGGGTGCCAGGGAACAAAGCCTTGGCACAGCTGGTAGCCACTGGTGGCTACCCCGTGGGCACTTGGGGAAACTGAGCCAGTGTGGATGGACCAGGACCCTGGTACTGGTTTCTAGATGAGTTGTCGGGCTTGGTCCCAGCCGGGCCACGTGGCCTCTGTGCCTCCTGGGCTGTTCCCTCCTCTAGAGTGGGGACAAGAGCACCTCCCTGTGGACTCTGTGCCTCAGCAAGGGCCCCAGAACCCACTGGCTGCTTTGGCTGTTGGGGTCCCCCGTGTGGCTCTGCCCTGCCAGCCCCGGTTCTGGGCAGGATGCCCTCCGAGGCCGGCCGGCTCAGGGCTCCCCTGGAAGGCCTCCTGGTCCCCGGGTGCCTGCTGGCCTGGCTTTCTGGCCCAGCTGGGCACTCGGCCATGCGGCCAGCACCCTGGGAGTGTCATTGGGGTTGTTCAAGGGAAGTGGCAGGAAGTATGACCGAGGCTGGTGGCCGGGCTCTGGTTACGGAGCCCAGCAGCCAGGACAGGTGCGGGGGCTGGTCCGGACATGGCCCCTTGAGCTGGGCTCCCTGGGGGAGGACAGTGAGGGGGTCCTGGTGGCATCCCTGGGGTAGACATCCCCCCTCTGCCGAGAATGAGCGAGACCCTTTACTCAGAGGACACAGGGCCAGAGGGGCCACCATGCTCGCACGAGCCACCCAGCACAAGGCACACACACCTCCCTGCCACCTCACAGGCCTCCCCTCCCAGGCCCCGGTGGCCCCCAAAGCCTCCTGTTTTCTGTCTGTAAACAAACCCCATGCATCGGTGACTAGCAGCCCCACTCACCGAGACTAAACTGTTTAGGTTTGGGCACCCCCCCGCCAGGATAAACTCTACTTCCTGTGGCTCGGGATTGACCATCTGGCCTGACCTGGGCCAGGCTGCAGGGAGGAGGGGACGGGGGGCAGTGAGCTTTGGGCTGGGGCTGGGCCCGAAACCTTCCTTCAAGGCCTCGGTGGTTGGGGGTCTCTGAATACCCCCGGGGCCCAGCTCTGTCGGGGTGCCGAGCCACGTGGGACACTCCATTCTACCCGTTGGGCTCCTACACACCTGTCGGAGGCCCTTCCACGCCCCCCGTTCCCTGAAAGTCTCCCCATGCCGCTCTGCCCACCGGGTGCCCTGACCAGCAGTGTTGAGGCCCTGACACCTCTGCGTATCCTCCGTTTCCGTGTCCTGCCTCCGTCCCGACAGTGGCTTTCCAGTCCTTGCCTCTCCTGGAACTGGTCCACGTGTAGCCTGTTTTCAGGCTCCCTGTTCCCGCTGTGTGGACGGCCATGCTTATTTACCCAGTTGGGGGCTTGAGTAGACACGCCCGGCCCAGCCTCGCCGGCCCGTGTCGCGGCATTGATCGTCATGGATGTTTCCAGATGGGGTCCCTGCTTAGAGGGGTGCAGACCCGGGGGTGCTGGGCCCTGAAGGTGGGGGGATCCAGGAGGTCAGGGAGCTAGCCCGGACGCCTGGTCTAGGAGGGACTTCCTGCCTCCACCGGGCCACAGTTTGGGACCCTGGCCCATCCCGGGAATGTCCCAGGCATCGGCATGGGGCCTTGCTTCCTTCAGGGCCAGGGCTGAGTCACACACTGAGGGGTGATTCACACCGCCCAGCCCAGCGGGGAGGAGGGGGCTGGGCTTCCACACCACCCCCCCACCAGGACAGGGGCGTCAGGGCCGGCCTGGGTCTTTCCAGCTCCAAGATGAGCCGGGGAGGAGGTGGCCACGCTGGCCGTGAGCACCTCGCACTCCCATGTTCCAGCCGTGGCCCTGCCTTTAGTGATATGGGCACCTTAACCGAAGAGGTGGCTGACCAGCTGTCACCCTCTGCCCCCCTCCCATCCCTGGGGGTGTCAGGGGCCCCTGGTGGGGTCTGGAGTCCCTCTCTATGTTGTCCGGACCCCAGCCCTGGCCCCTGCACATTCCCCTCCCCCCACCGCTGCCTTGGCACCGAGCATGTGTTGGGCACCGGGTGCCCTGTGCACCCTCGCCGCCACCTCCAGGGACAGGTGGTGTCTTCCCGTTCGGAGCTTTTGGAGAGACACCGCGCCCTGACCCGCACCTTTGCCATGGTTGTCTTCCGACTACGCTGTGTCCAGGGAGGGGACGCACAGCCACCGCGGTCTCTGGGCCTCCTGTCCTGGCCCCAGCCCCCCTCAGGCAGTGGTCACCACCGGGGCACGTGCCCTCCAGGGTCAGGAGGGCGTGGGGGCCAGGGGGTGCGGCGGCCGAGAGGCAGGTCTGGCTGCCGTCCTGGAGACGTGCCTGCCCCGGAATAGCCAGATTTTTAAAAATAACTCGGAGGCTTTTGTTTGGCTCTCGCTTTAAAAGACATTTTTTTCCTTTTGCACAGAACTTCGCGGCAGCGGGAAAGGTCAGCCCCAGCTGGCAGCGGAGCCCCGCAGGCGGGCGGGCGGGGGGAGGGCCGTGTCCAGGGAGGCCAGGGGTCTGCTCCTGCTCCCAGGTCACATCCAGGGCAGCTGTGCGGCCCTGGCAGCCGGAACCGGTTGGGGACAGATGGGGAAGCCTGGGTGCAAGGCTACGTCCCCTCCAGCCTGGGGCCGTGGGCACAGCTGTCTGGGGCCCCCCGGGTGACAGGCTGGTGACGAGGTGGCAAACAGACGGAGGCAGGGGTCTTGCTCGCGTCTAGGGCGCTGCGCACGGGGTGGAAGTTTCCGTGCTGCCCTCGTCCCGCCTGCTCCGTGCATTCGAATCAATATTTGTGCAAGTGCCCTCAGCTGGGAAAAATGCGACCGGCCGCCGACCTGGGGGAGGGACAGAGCCGGCCAGCGGAGGGCGCAGCCTGGTGGCCTCGCTCAGGGAAAGGCGGGGGTGGGTCCCAGGGGGCTTGGCGGGAACCTTTCATTTCCTCGGGGCTTCTGCTGGGGGCCGAGCTGCCGCCCCCACCCAAGAGCAGCCTGTGGGCACCTTACACACACCCAGGGCCCCCCCTCCACCTGCCATGCCCCCCTCCTCCCTCACAAAGACCCCTCCTGCAGTAGGGGCCATTTGAGGTCCCCGGGGCTCCCTGGAGTGCCTGAGGGCTGGCCAAGGTGTCAGTCTGGGTGTGGGGTCTGTGCCCCAGAGACTCAGCCCCTCCCCCGCGGGCAGCACTGAACGGACGATGACCTCAGAGCCCGGCTGTGGGTGAAGAAGCCCGCGCCCCCACTCCCCTCCCCGGGGAAAGGCGGCTCTTGGCTTCAGCTGGGCCTGTCTCTGAAAACTCCAGGCCTTGTGGGAATGACAGGACTCGGAACGGGTGTGTCCCAGGGGCCTGGGACTTTCCCGTCCCCCTCCCCCCATCCTTAGCGGCCCGTGCCCACCTTCCCTCACAGGATCACCACGGCGGCCTCAGTTGATGGGGGTTGACTGTGGGCCTTGGGCAGCCTTGAAGTGGCCCCTGCTTCATCCCGTGGGGCCCCAGTGCTCTGTTCCAGGGCAGCAGGCGCTGGCGGGGCCCTGCTGAGGGCACGGTGGGGGGCCTGATGGGTGATGTCACCTCTGAGGCTGGTGCATCGTCCACTGCCTACCTGGGGGGGGGCCTGGGAGTGCGCCGGGGGTGGGGGTGTGGGCGCCCCACGCGGCCTGTCTGCTCACTCTGTCTGCTCTTGTGTGGGACCCCCCGCCCCTCCTGAGTGCCCAGCCTTCCCTGTGCAGATTAGGGGCCGTCCGAGTCCCACTGCCCGCCCTGCCCGTGTCTCCTTGGAGCCCAAACACACCCTGCACGGGCAGAGCCTGCACAGTGGCCCCGCCGGCTTTGTCGTTCCCTTAGCGGCGGGGCAGAGGGCTGGGGGAGGGGGAGGCGCTCACTGGCCCTCAGAGCTTCGAGGCCTGGAAAACACTGTCCCTCCCCCATCCCGTCAGCACATAGGGGAGGCTGAGGCCGGGTGGGTGCAGGGACACCACCCCCCGGAAGCGTGTGTGCAGGGGCGGGGCAGTCACGCCCGGCTGGTGTGCGAGGGTGGGCCTCCTCAGCCACCCTTGCCTCTCAGGGGTCTCGGTGGCCCAGCCTCATCATCCAGGCCACGGCCGGGCAGGTGCCTGAGCCTCCTGGCTGTTCTCAGTGAGCCAGAGCCCTTTCCTGGGAACTGTGGCCCAGGGTTGGGGGCTCTGGATGCTGATGTGGGGACCCCCTGCCATGCGCCGCACCCCCAAGGAGCTGGGTCCGCAACCTGTAAGGGTCCTCCAGCCTCCGTGGGGCGCTGCCTCTTGAAAGGGGCTCCTTCATTACCTCGCCCTATGTGTCTGCATACCGGGGGCTCCGGAGCCAGCATGGGTGGGCTGCAGTCAGGAGGGCTTCCCCGAGGAGGTGTCCCGATTGCCCTGTGGATCCCGTGTCGGATGGGGCTGGGGGATCAAGGCTAACACCTGCTAGGCTGCAGGGCCGGGGAAGCAGTCGACAGAGGAGGGACCCCACCAAGCCCCTGGAGGCACAAGACATTTAGGGACATCCAGGGATGCTGTCCTCCGGTGAGGAAGAGGTGAGAGGTATACCTCCCTGGAGTGAGGTTGTGCTGGGGCAGAGCAGGAGAGGTGCCCCTGTGCTGCCTGCCGGCGCTTGAGGGATTCTAGGTGCCTCTGTGGGAACAGCTTTGCTCTTCCCGGGCTGGGTGCCGCCCTGACATGCCCTGGGCCCTGTGAAGTACCAGCTCCTGGGCTGGCGAGGGTTCCTTGGCCCAGATCTGAGAGGGCTTATGGTCCAGCCCCTCTGCCCCACTGGGGTCTCCTGATGAGCACAGGGACCTGCCGTCGGGGCCTCCGGGGCCGTGGGCCGGTCAGTGGGAGAGGGAGCTGGTCCTGAGTCAGCTCTGAGAGTGCCATGGGGGTGACCGGGGTGAGGCTGGAGAGGGGCCCCGTTCCGGGAGCTGCTGGCTGTTTGAGGAGGCCAGGCTCATTTGGGAGCTGGGGCTACCGTCTGGCCACCTGCCCAGGCCGGCCACCAGAGCCTTGGGGACAGTGGAATGAGCACCTGACTTGGCCGGCCAGCCTCGCTGCCTGGGCACTGTGGACAGACTGCCCCTGTGCCCCTTCTACCCCGGCCCCCAGGGCTGCCTGCAGACTCAGAGCCCGACCCATGTGCCGCTGGGGCAGAGGTGGAGGGAGGCACCCCAGGCCCAGGAGGGGAGACTGTCAGAAATGGGGGTTCCCACCCTCAGTCTCTGTGTCCCCGGCATGGGCCTCGGCAGCCACAGGCCTGAGCCAAGGGGCTGTGCCCCGAGCCGGCTGGCCCTCGTGGGCCAAGCCCACAGACGTCCAGCGTGGGAAAAGAGAGCCCCCCTTACGGCCCTGAGCTGAGGGGAGGGGGCCTGGGGGCGTCAACACCTCACCCTCCCGCAGGTTTTCCACGTGGCCTATGTGCTCATCAAGTTCGCCAACTCGCCGAGACCGGACCTCTGGGTGCTGGAGCGGTCCACGGACTTCGGCCACACCTACCAGCCGTGGCAGTTCTTTGCCTGTGAGTCTCCCGGCCGGGGCTGGCCAGGGGCGTCCCCTGGGGTGGGCCGCCATCCCCGTGCTCTCTCAGGGGCCCCGAGTGCCAGGCCTGCCCTCACGCCCAGCTTCCGCACATCAGGGCTGTCGGGCGTGAGGTCCCAAATGCAGGTGCGCGTTCAGCAGTTCCTTTCCCTGACGTGGGCCCGGGCTGGGTCCAGGCGCTGGTGGTGCCAGGATCTCTGCTGCCACATCTTGGCTCTCACTAGACCGGCTTCCTGGCCCAGCAGCTCCAGGAGTAACAAGGGGAGCCGGTCAGGAGCCCTGACGTCTCCCTGGCGCACCCGTCCAGCGCCACCGTGACCGGCCATGTTGATGGGACGCTCCTGCTGGGTGGGCCTGGGCCACGGGTCCCTCAGAACTCCGGGGGCGAGAGTGAGGGCGGGGAGTCCTCCACAGGGCAGTTGGGAATGGTCCCCCAAGCACGGGATGAGGAGGGCCATTGCGGGGGGGTGGGGGGCACTTGTTCTCTGCAGAGAGAGGCCGGCGTGGCGAGGGCCACGCCCTCCTGGGGCAGCTCCCTTCTCAGCAGGTGGCTCGCTCCTTCAGCAACTCCCTGTGGGGCCGGCGGGGCGGCCCCTCGAGGCGCAGCAGTGTCGGGGAGTGCCGCTGGGGCCCCGCGCCCTCACCTTCCCGCCCGGTTCCCACAGCCTCCAAGAGGGACTGTTTTGAGCGGTTCGGGCCACAGACGCTGGAGCGCATTACGCGGGACGACCACGTCATTTGCTCCACTGAGTACTCTCGGATCGTGCCCCTGGAGAACGGCGAGGTGGGCTCTGGGGCAGCACGGTGGCCGGTCCCTGCTGGTCTGGTGGTGGCGGCGCACACCCTGGCCTGACCCTTTGCCCTGTGTGCAGATTGTGGTATCCCTGGTGAACGGGCGCCCGGGGGCCATGAACTTCTCCTACTCACCCCTGCTGCGTGACTTCACCAAAGCTACCAACATCCGTCTGCGCTTCCTGCGCACAAACACGCTGCTGGGCCACCTCATGGGCAAGGCGCTGCGGGACCCCACCGTCACCCGCCGGGTGAGACGCTGACCGGTGGGCCCCAGGGGCGGTCTGGCCGGGCTGGGGCTGGTGTGGGTGGGCCGTGGCGCTCACCGCCCGCGGGTGCAGTATTATTATAGCATCAAGGACATCAGCATCGGTGGCCGCTGCGTCTGCCATGGCCACGCGGACGTCTGTGACGCCCAAGACCCCACGGACCCCTTCAGGTGAGGCCCGCCTCTCCCCGCCAGTCCTCATCCCCTTCCCAGCTCCGGGGCTTGGAGACCCGGTGCCGCTGCCTGCCACGTCCCCGGATGACGCGCCCTGGCTGCCGTCCCACGGCCTCAGTTTGCTCACATGCGCGGCGAAGCGGGGGGCAGCGTGCATGCGGCTCCCCGGGGTGCCCTGGGCCTGGCTCGCACCCGTCTGCCCAGAGGCCGGCAGCGAGGGGTTCTTGTCCAGCCCTCCGGGCTGGCTGCTTCTCCCGCCCCAGCAGGGAGTCGGGCGGGCGTGGGGACGTGCCTGAGACTGCACGTCCTTGTTCTCTAGTCCCCTCCCTTCCCTCGGGACACAAATAATACCTGCTCTGCTGTCCCCGTGCCTGACCTCGTCCCCCACCGCAGGCCCGGGCCCAGGAGCATCTGTTCTGGGGAGACCGGGAACGTGCGAACCTGTACCCAGTGTGGGGTCCCTGCGGGGCTGATACTGCAGGGCCAGGCGGGTCTGGGGCGGACAGAGGTGCCAAGAGATGTAGCCGAGTCTGGATGGGGGGCCCGTGGAGACCCCTGCCCGCTACGGGGAGCTAGCAGGCCGCCCCTGCCGCTTCCCTGGCCTTGAAATCCTGTAGCCCCCACCTCATGCATTTGGGGTGGGGGCCTGCACTGTGCTCTCTGCAGGCCATTGTCCACACCCCCACTTATGGGGGGGGGCAGATGAAGCCCAGACAGCAGGGGAGGTCACCCCGTTTGTGGCCTCATGAGTGGCGAGCCCCAGGCCTCCTCAGATACGGCCAATGGGTCGGAGGAGGGAAGGGTACGTTCACCTGGCCGGATGACGCAGGCTGGCTGCCCGCCTCCCGGTGGCCCTCCGGACCCATCCGGCCCGTCCTGCGGCCCTGTGGCCCCGACTCGGGCCCTCGCCGGCAGCATCGGCTGCTCAGCTCGGGCCCCGCTAGTTGCTCTGGGAGATCGGGTGCCAAGTGGGAACACGTGCCAGCTGGCGGAGGCGCCTGCTGGGCGCCAGACCGGCCTCAGAGGAGACGCGGGCCTGCCCTTGCCTGCCGGGAAGGCGTCGGTATCTGCTCTGACTCACCTGCACACGGGTGTGGACGGGGCTCAGCTCACCCTGTGGGGCACGAGGGGTGGTGCCCACGGGGCGGCTGCCCCAGACCACAGACGCCGACCCCCCCATGCCACGTCCCAGAGCTCCAGCCTGCCCTGCTCTCCCTGTTCCCATCTCCCACACCTCTGCCCTCCTCCCGGGGGGGGGGGGCTCTGCCCCTTACAGCCCCCGACCCACCATCTCCCGTGGGTCTCTGCCTCCTCCCCCGCCTCGGCCTGCACCATCCCCACCTCCTCCACCTGGAGCACCCTCACCTCCTCCTTCACCTGGAGCACCCACACCTCCTCTTCCTCCTCTACCTGGAGTACCTGCACCTCCCCCTTCTCCTCTACCTGGAGTACCTATACCTCCTCCTCCACCTGGAGCACCCACACCTCCTCTTCCTCCTCCACCTGGAGCACCTGCACCTCCTCCTTCTCCATCTGGAGCACCCACACCTCCTCCTCCTCCACCTGGAGCACCTGCACCTCCTCCTCCTCCATCTGGAGCACCCACACCTCCTCCTCCTCCACCTGGAATACCCTCACCTCCTCCTCCACCTGGAGCACCCTCACCTCCTCCTCCTCCTCCACCTGGAACACCTACACCTCCTCCTCCTCCACCTGGAGCACCCTCACCTCCTCCTCCTTCACCTGGAGCACCTACACCTCCTCCTCCTCCACCTAGAATACCCTCACTCCTCCTCCTCCACCTGGAGTACCCATACCTCCTCCTCCTCCTTCACCTGGAGCACCCGCACCTCTTCCTCTTCCTCCACCTGGAGCACCCTCACCTCCTCCTCCTCCACCTGGAGCACCCTCACCTCCTCCTCCTCCACCTGGAGCACCTGCACCTCCTCCTCTTCCTCCACCTGGAGCACCTGCACCTCCTCCTCTTCCTCCACCTGGAGTACCCGCACCTCCTCCTCCTCCACCTGGAGCACCCGTACCTCCTCCTCCTCCACCTGGAGCACCCGTACCTCCTCCTCCTCCATCTGGAGCACCCACACCTCCTCTTCCTCCTCCACCTGGAGTACCCGCACCTCCCCCTTCTCCTCTACCTGGAGTACCTATACCTCCTCCTCCACCTGGAGCACCCACACCTCCTCTTCCTCCTCCACCTGGAGCACCTACACCTCCTCCTCCATCTGGAGCACCCACACCTCCTCCTCCTCCATCTGGAGCACCCACACCTCCTCCTCCTCCACCTGGAGCACCTGCACCTCCTCCTCCTCCATCTGGAGCACCCACACCTCCTCCTCCTCCACCTGGAATACCCGCACCTCCTCCTCCACCTGGAACACCTACACCTCCTCCTCCTCCACCTGGAGCACCCTCACCTCCTCCTCCTTCACCTGGAGCACCTACACCTCCTCCTCCTCCACCTAGAATACCCTCACTCCTCCTCCTCCACCTGGAGTACCCATACCTCCTCCTCCTCCTTCACCTGGAGCACCCGCGCCTCTTCCTCTTCCTCCACCTGGAGCACTCTCACCTCCTCCTCCTCCTCCACCTGGAACACCCTCACCTCCTCCTCCTTCACCTGGAGCACCTACACCTCCTCCTCCTCCACCTGGAATACCCTCACCTCCTCCTCCACCTGGAGCACCCTCACCTCCTCCTCCTCCACCTGGAATACCCTCACTCCTCCTCCTCCACCTGGAACACCCTCACCTTCTCCTCCTCCACCTGGAGCACCCTCACCTCTTCCTCTTCCTCCACCTGGAGCATCCTCACCTCCTCCTCCTCCACCTGGAGCACCTACACCTCCTCCTCCTCCACCTGGAATACCCTCACTCCTCCTCCTCCACCTGGAGCACCCTCACCTCCTCCTCCTCCACCTGGAGCACCTACACCTCCTCCTCCTCCACCTGGAATACCCTCACCTCCTCCTCCTCCACCTGGAGCACCTGCACCTCCTCCTCTTCCTCCACCTGGAGCACCTGCACCTCCTCCTCTTCCTCCACCTGGAGTACCCGCACCTCCTCCTCCTCCACCTGGAGCACCCGTACCTCCTCATCCCGGAGCACCCGCACCTCCTCCTTCTCCACCTGCACCACCACCATCACCACCATCTCCAAGCCCCCTGCACCCTCTCCCCCATCTCCGTCACCACCACCACTACCCGCCTGGCTCTGTTCAGAATCCCTCATTCGCTTTCCTGCTTTCCTTTGATTTGGAAGTTACACGTTTTCTTTCTGTTGCTGTGTTGCTGTGTTAGTCGCCTGGGCCGCTGTGACGAGATCCCATAGACACATGGCTTATCAACAACAGAAACACACTTCTCACTGTTCCGGAGGCCACGACGGCCCACTTCCTGGTTCTTGGTGTGTCTTCACGTGACAGAGGGGGTGATGGAGCTCTTAAGGTCCTTTCGTAAGGACACTAATCCCACTAACGGGGGCTCCACCCTCAAGACCTAATCACCCCCCGAAGGCCCCACCTCCCAGTACTGTCACCTTGGCCGCTAGGTTCCGTGCATGAGTTCTGGGGGGACGCAGACATTCGGCCGGTGGCCGTGCTGTTTACTGTAGCGGTGAGACCCTTGCTTAGCGTCGGGCATACGTGACCAGATCGAAGCGTAACCAGCTGCTCTGTGGCCCTGATGGCACAGCGCCCAAGAGCTCTGACCCCGTGCATGGTGCTTCCGTCCAGCGGGAATGTGTGGTCTCTGATGACGGCTGTTGTCTGTGGCTGTTTTGTCCCCGCTCTTGGGTGGGGGGGGTAGCTTGGCCGACTAGAATTCTGGTTGACGGCTGTGTCTGTCACACTTCAGAGAAAGCATTTCGCTGTCGCTTGGTGTCCTCAATGGGTGGGAGAGTCACTGTCACATGCACTGTTGCCCCTCTGGTTTGTCTGCCCCTTCTGGATGGTTCTGTGACCCTCTCTGCAGAATATCTCTGTGGCATCAAGGAGTGGTTCTGTCTTCTCTTCCTCAAACTCATGCTTTCTGAATCTGAGAGAGTGTTTCTGTTGGTTCGGGACCATTCCTGGCCATCGGCTCTGACCTTGCCCCTGACACCTCTTTCCTTTTTCCAGAATTCTGTTCCATAGACGGGAACTTCTTACGGTTTCCTTCTGTCTCCGGACTTCACGTGTGCTTCCCTATCGGTTTTCTGAGCTGCCTTTAGGTGATTAGTTTAGGTCACTGAACCTCCAGCTGAGAGTAGCCTGTCCGTTATCTGGAATTTTGGTGATTGAATTTTTTGTTTATAGAAGTTCTGATTGGTTCTTTGGCTACACCTGCCTGTTTTTCATAGCGTTGCAGTTTTGTTTTAGGTTCCTTTGGTTATAACTTTAACGTTCGTGTTTTTGGTTTCTTTCCATTTGCCCCCAAGTTGCTGGGGTCGTGTCCTGCTGATCTGCTGTGTTGGCTGCGTGTTGTGTCGCTGCTGGGCCCCAGACTGGGAATGATCACTCCAGAGTAGTTTTGTGAGGGCCTTTGCCAAACACCCCAGGGTATCACTAGCCCAGTACCACTTTTTACATTAATTTTTGGTGCCCTGACCGTGCAGACCACGGAAGAACCAAACGACAGGTGCGGACTCTACGTTACGGACCCTCAGAGCTGGGGTGGAGACAGACCGGCTTCCTGGGGCCACCTCTCTGTGGCAGCCACTCCTGCTTCCTCTTCCACGGAGGCTTTCCAGACGTCCCCTGGCCCTGAGGGCGAGCAGTGTTGATTCCCAAGGCCCTGCAGACACTCTGGGGGGAGGGGCCGGACCCGTGTGATCTGAGGCCTGGGTCTCCGTGGACCAGCTTCTGAGGTCCTGCTCAGGACACGCACAGTGCCTGCAGCTGCGGTGCTGGCCCGGGACCAGAGTCAGCAGCCCCGAGCTGTGGTTCCTGCCCCCGCCTCGGTTGAGTGACGGAGGTGTGTGTCGGGTGGGGCTTGGGCATGGGTGTTCCGCAAACTCAGTCCTCAGCTGCGGCCAGCTGTCCCCCTGACCACTGAGCCAACAGGAGCTGCTCTCCAGCACAGCAGGCAGGCTTCCAGCCGTCTGGTGTCCACCCCCGCTGGAAGAGGAAGCAGTTCCTGGCCACTTGCCCCTGGGGCGGCGCCCTGGATGCCTGGGGGTATCTGGCTGAGCTCATACTGCTGAGTGAGACCTGGGCCTCGGAGCTGGCCCAGGGAGGCTGTGGGCTCGGCCTTAGGGCCCGGCCACAGGGAGGAGGGCTTAGCTCCATCAAGAAGGACCCGGGGCTCTAGGCTGACCTGCAGGCAGGGGCCACCCACACCGGCCACCGAGTGCCCTATCCCAGCCCCCCTGACACGCATCCTGGGCCCTCCTCCCATCCTCCCTGGGGGCTGTGCACAGCCCCTGCCATCTTTCTCCTCGTGTCCCTTTGGGTCCACGGTGGGGCCATCCTGTCTCACGTGTCCCCCACAGGCTTCAGTGTGCCTGTCAGCACAACACATGTGGGGGCTCCTGTGACCGCTGCTGCCCAGGCTTCAACCAGCAGCCGTGGAAGCCGGCAACCACCGAAAGCGCCAACGAGTGCCAGTGTGAGTGCCCTGCACGTGCCTGCGTGTGCACACGCACGTGCTCACACGCCTTTTCCCTCCGCGTGCTCTGGCCACGTGGCGGGCTACCCCCCCCACCCCCCACCCCCCACCCCCGCCCCCCACCCCCGCCCCCCGCCCCCCACCCCCGCCCCCCGCCCCCCACCCCCGCCCCCCACCCCCCACCCCCGCCCCCCACCCCCACCCCCCACCCCCCACCCCAGCCGGGCCACACCCGGGGTCCCCGTCGTCTGTGAGGTATGCCTTGGGGGTTCCCGCGAGAGGGGGTCAGGGAAGGCCTGTGAACAGCCACGCCCCTTCTCTCCAGCCTGCAACTGCCACGGCCACGCCCACGACTGCTTCTACGACCCGGAGGTGGACCGGCGCAACGCCAGCCAGAACCTGGACGGCGCGTACCAGGGCGGGGGCGTGTGCATCGACTGCCAGGTGGGATGGGGGCGTGGTGGGAACTAGGGCGCGGGCGGGGCTCTAGGGGGGTGCGGGCAGGGCCCCACGCAGTCTGCTCACCCAGGGCGGGGGGCGGGGGTGGGAGTGGGGGAGCACGCCCGGGCTCAGGGGCCGCGTATCCGCCACCCCAGCATCACACGACCGGCATCAACTGTGAACGCTGCCTGCCCGGCTTCTTCCGTGCCCCGGACCAGCCCCTTGACTCTCCCCACGCTTGCCGCCGTGAGTGGGGTTGGCCCGGGTGGGGCCTTCCGGGGGCGGGGGCGTCCGGGGTCTCCGGCTCCCTGCTCCGCTGGGGTCCCCACCCCGCCGTGGGAGGCCCGGCCGGGGTCTCGCCCGGCTTCCCGGGGGGCAGCCCGGTGGCCCCGGGGCCGGCCGTCTCACGACGCCTCGGCCCGTCCAGGCTGCAACTGCGAGTCGGACTTCACGGACGGGACGTGCGAAGATCTGACCGGCCGCTGCTACTGCCGGCCCAACTTCACCGGGGAGCGCTGCGACGCGTGCGCCGAGGGCTTCGCCGGCTTCCCTCGCTGCTACCGTGAGGGCGTCCGCCTGGGGGGTGGGGGGACCAGGGCTCGGTCCCCAGAGCCCTGGGAGGTGGGGGGACCCAGGGTGGAGCCTCTGGTCCTGCCCGCGTGTCCAGTGGTGCTGAGCCGACCTGGCTGACCCGCAGCGTCTCCTCCCTCAGCAGCGTCCTCCTCCCCCAACCACACCGGGGAACAGGTGCTGCCAGCCGGACAGATCGTGAGTAAGTGTCGCCCGAGGTCCCTGTGCTGCCCTGGGCTCCGCTAGAGCAGTGGGGCGGGGGGAGCCCCGTGAAGGACCCCAGGGGAGGGGGGGGTTCACTGTGCTCACCTTACTTTTGGTTCTTGTGTATTTTTTAAGTTTATTTTGAGAGACAGAGTGGAGCAGAGGAGGGGCAGAGAGAGGGGGAGAGGATCCAGGCAGGCTCCACGTGGTCAGTGCTCAGAACCTGACCTGGGACTTGAACCCACAAACTGTGAGATTGTGACCTGAGATGGAATCAGAGATCAGACACTTAACTGACCGAGCCACCCGGGTGCCCTTTGGTTCTTGTATTTTCATGCAAATAATGCATATTCGTGCTAAAAAAAAAAAAACCAAAAAACTTTCCGGAAGCATGGGTAAGTATAAAGCAGAAAAAAAAAAGATACCGAGATTGCACCATTTACAAATAAGCCCTCTTCCTACAGCCAGGACCTCCCTGTGTGCCTGCACACTTCTGCAGACAGCCACGTGTACATGAGCTTTGTAACTGTTTCCACCCGCTGTGGCCCTGCAGACGTGTCCCTCCGTGTTCCGTGTCATCCCAACAGATGTAGCGTTTACTTCACTCCCAATTGTTAGAAATTTAGGTTCTTTCCAATTGAGAAAAAAAATGCTACGATAAACATCCCTGTAGCTGAAACTTTCCATAAATTCTCAGTCATTTCTGCAGAACGATTTCCTAGAAGGTTCTGAGTCACTAGACATGCATGTTCGGGGACAGTTTTGGCTGCAGGTTGCCAAACCGCTCTCTGAAACGAAAGAGTGTCCAGTGCAGTCACGTTAGCGGCGTCAGCGGACGCTCAGGGCATCACCGCAGCGACAAGCTGCTTGCGACCGTCAGCCCAGCTGGCAGGACGCTCACCTGTCAGAGACTGCCTCCCCCTTGTCTTTCTGGAATCAGGCGCGCCTTTCAGCAGATGGTGTGTCCCAGTCTGATGGGCGTCCACGTTGCTGGCGGGGCTGAGCTGTCTGCACACTCAGCAAACGATGCGTGGCTCACAGGCCGGTGCCTCCACCGGCAGGGTCCCCTGCCTCGTGTCTCAGGGACTCTTCTCTCCTGTGCTGCCGTTTCAACCCTCCGGTGGTTCTGTCGACACTTGTTGCCTCTGACTCAGTCGTATGGAGGTGGTGCGCCCTAAACTCACTTATTCTTGTGTCGCTTGGTCTTTGACGGTCTCTTCTGTACGTTTAAATGTCTGTTCTTCATCAGTGGCGTAAACAGCGGTCAACAGACTTCTTCCAGAAAAGCCCAGACAGGGCCTGCCTTTGATCTTGAGGGCCGGGTGTCCTTTCGTGGCTCGTGAGCCCCGCTGTCGTGTGCCACAGCTGGAAAGCGGTGTGGACTGTGTGAACGTGAATGGGCCTGGCTGTGTTCCGATAAAGCTTTATTTGCAGAGCAGGCAGGGGAGCCAAGCCCTTGGACTACAGTTTGCTGAGCCCCCGCATAACTCCCAAAAGCCCTCCGGTCCCTGTGGCCCAGGGTTGGCGCTCCATGACGGCCATGCTGGTGGTGTATCCAGGGCAGTCTGTTCCTTGTCCAAGGAATTCCGTTGTGTCTTTCCTAAAATTTTTTTTAACGTTTATTTATTATTGAGAGAGAGAGAGCGTGAGACAGGGGAAGGGCAGAGAGGGAGACAGAATCCAAAGCCGGCTCCAGTCTCCGAGCTGTCAGCACAGAGCCCGACGCGGGGCTCGAGCTCACAGAGTGTGAGATCATGAACTGAGCCGAAGTCGGACGCTTGACCCACTGAGTCACCCAGGCGCCCCTATGGTGTCTTTCCTAACGCAGACCTTTGTGTCTGTATCTGTCGGGGAGACCGGTTGAGGGTTTTCTTGGTGTTTTTCTTTGGTGTGTGTGCCATCTTGTTTTCATTTTGTAATTCATTTTGTAAAATACTTGGGAAATGACCCTCGCTTGGGCGGTTTAAAAATCACGGGAATTACCCATTTCTTAAAAGTTTGATAGGACTTCCGAGACCACGGGCCCTGACACCTGTTGTTTACTGGAAGTCTTCGACTGTGGTTCTCGTTCCCGTGGTTTTGTATCTGTTGATTTCCTGCCTCAGCCTAAGTCCATTCTGGTCGTTTATATTTCTTAGCAAATTGCTTACGTCTTTTGGTTTTGTTTTGTTTTTTATTAAAGATGTTTTAAGTTTATTTTTTTGGAGAGAGACAGACTGTGAGCAGGGGAGGGGCAGAGAGAGACAGAGAGAAAGAGAGTCCCAAGCACGATCAGCACTGTCAGTGTAGACCTGAGCCGAAATCAAGAGTTGGATGCTTAACCAACTGAGCCACCCAGGTGCCCCTGGATTTTAAAACGTAGTGGTATAGAGCCACACACAGCGGTCTGTCATGATTTCTACCTTCCCTTTCGTTTCTCTCATGGTCTGTTTTCATTTTCTTTCTTTTCCTCTCTTCCTCTTCTGGAAGTTTGCTTAATTTATTGGCGTTTCCAAAACACAGCTTAAGATTCCACCTGTAAGACCTGCTGGAGTTTTTTTCTTTGTAGTTTGGGGGAGAGATGTTGTTTCCTAATATTGAAAACCTTGAATTAAAACCTTTCATTCCTTCTACTTCTTTTTAAAAAAAATTGAAGCGTAGTTAACGTTCAACATCCGGGGAGTTTCAGGTGGACAACGTCTTCGTTTGATATTTGCACATATTGCGAAACGATGACCACGGTGAGCGTGCTTAGCGTCTTGTCGCTACACAATTACAGAATTACTTTTTCCTCATGATGAGACCTTTTCAGATCTTTTAGCAAATTTCCAATATGCCATCCAGCACAGTGAAGTGCACATCACAGCCCCATAGCTTTCTCGTTTTTACACCTGGAAGCTTATGCCTTTGGACGCCTTCACACCTTTCTCCCACCCCTGGCCCGGCAGCCGCCAACGTGTTCTCCGTATCTGTGAGCTTGGTTTTTTGTTTCTGTTCTGGATTCCACGTATAAGTGAGATCACACGGTATTTTGGTTTTTTTACTTTCTTTTGTTGCTGTTTGGATCACTTCTTGAACTTATTATTTTCATTCTGTCCTAGTTACAGCAAGGTGTGAAGCATTGGGTCTCAACCAGGGGTGGGTTCGATCCACGGGAACGCGTCTAGGGCAGGCCGTTGCTGCGACTGCGCCGTGCCAGTGGCCCTTGGCTTTATTCAGGAGCCGAACGGAGGCCTCTGAGCTTTATCTTGTGAAAGGAGACATGGCTGGCAGGGACGTGGCCTCGGTCGGGGCTGCTGCTCTTGGCTGTGTCCCTTCTCCTCCCGCGGGGTCTTTGCTTCCCGCGTTTGGCTAGATTGGGCAACAGAACGTGTTTTGGTTTTGCACAGTTGGTGTTTCCTTCTCGGGGGGTCACAAGTTCCGTTTTTGTCTCCTCATCTGGCCCGGGGACAACCTTCCATTTCTGACAAATATCAAACCATTATCTTCTACAAGCGACAAAAATTAAATAGTATTTACGACCTCTTCTCAGACGTAAGTTGAGACGTTTGGCTCACTTTTCTTCCTTCTCTCCAACCCACAGAGTTCTTTATAAAGACTACAATGTTCTCTATGATTTTGTTTGTATGTTTTCTCTGGGGGGGGCGAATGCCTGCGGTTGACTTAGCTGTGTTAGCGACAAGTAATTACCCGGACTACAGCCGTCCTGATCTCCTTGCTCGCAGTTTTCCAGAAATGTGGGCTTTGCCTTCTTGGGATTTTTGTCCTTTCATTCTTGTATGAGCGCATGAGGCGTAAAGAGAGTTTGCGGAGAGAAGAGGTTTTCCGGCGGGGAGGGCTGGGGTCTGCGAGGCGCCTGAGACTCCCCTCTCACCCCCCAGACTGTGACTGCAGCGCCGCCGGGACCCAGGGCAACGCCTGCCGGAAGGACCCGCGGGTGGGACGCTGCGTGTGCAAACCCGCCTTCCAGGGCGTCCACTGCGAGCTCTGTGCCCCGGGGTTCTACGGCCCGAGCTGCCAGCGTGAGTGTGGCCCCATGTCAGTGCTCGTGCGGGCCCCCAGAGTCCGCACCCTCTCTGAGTGTGGCCACCCCTCCCTGCAGCCTGCCGGTGTTCCAGCCCCGGAGTGGTGGATGGGGACTGCGACCCTGACTCAGGCCACTGCGTGTGCCGGGAGGGCTTCGAGGGGGCCGCGTGTGACCGCTGTGCCCCGGGATACTTCCACTTTCCTCTCTGCCAGCGTGAGCGAGGCCACCCCAGCGGGCACGGGGGTGTGTGGGGCCCAGGGTGTGGCCTGCCTGGCTCAGGGGGCCCCCATGTGCTCCTTCCCTCTATAGTGTGTGGCTGCAGCCCCGTGGGGACCCTGCCCGAGGGCTGCGATGAGGCCGGCCGCTGCCCGTGCCGGCCAGGGTTCGACGGCCCTCACTGTGACCGCTGCAGCCCGGGCCACCATGGCTACCCCGACTGCCATGGTGAGCGGAGGGCCAGGGCGGGGCCCCGGGTGGAGCGGGAGGGCCACCCACAGGCGCCCCGGGCCTAACCCCGTGTCACCTGCAGCCTGCACCTGCGACCCCCGGGGTGCCCTGGACCAGCTCTGCGGGGCAGGGGGCGTGTGCCTCTGTCGCCCCGGCTACACGGGCGCTACCTGCCAGGAATGCAGCCCCGGCTTCCACGGCTTCCCCCACTGTGCCCGTGAGTGTCCTCGCCGGGGGAGGGTGGGCGGCCATGTCCCTCCTGCCCGCCCACACCCTGCCTCTCTCACCCAGCCTGCCGCTGCTCCGCCGAGGGCTCCCTGCACGCGGCCTGTGACCCCCGCAGCGGGCAGTGCAGCTGCCGGCCCCACGTGACGGGGCTGCGGTGTGACGCCTGTGTGCCCGGCGCCTACAACTTCCCCACCTGTGAAGGTGAGGCCGGCGCGGGGTGCGTGGTCCGTGTAGTTGCCCCTTCGTTCCTGTGTGCCCACGCCCGTCCACGCGCCGTGTGTGCTCACGCGTGC
Organism: Felis catus; assembly: GCF_018350175.1. Lineage (NCBI taxonomy): Eukaryota > Metazoa > Chordata > Mammalia > Carnivora > Felidae > Felis > Felis catus. The sequence continues at coordinate 1,684,811 of NC_058370.1, forward strand.
GTTCGTGTGGCCGTTCACGCACTGTGCTCACGTGGGGGCCCGCGTGCCACGTATGTGCGTCTGTGGGCCTCGTAAGTGCGTGCACACGTTTTCACGTGATTGTTCTTGGAAGCGCGTGCTCCCTCGCCGTGTTCACGCGCTCTGTGCGCCTACAGCGTGTGTTCACACGTTTGCATGTTCCCTGTGGCGGGGGAGGGCACGTGTCTTTGTAGCCGAGGGAACCAGAGCACAGAGGCACCCTGCATGTGTTTGCACGCCTGTTCACATGAGTGGGAGGCACATGTGCTGGCTCCCACAGAGCCGTGGGTCCTGGCCGGGCCCGGGGAAGCCCTTGGCCCTGAGTCAGTGACTGAGAAGTGACCAGAGCCCGTGTCTCCCCACAGCCGGGTCCTGCCACCCTGCCGGCCTGGCCCCGGCCGATCACACCCGTCCTGAGGTGAGCCCAGGTCAGCCCTCAGTGGAGTTCAGCCTGTCACCTCCAGGGAGACCATCGCTTCCCCTGCTGCCCTGTCACCTTGGCAACCTCAGGGCCCGTTTGTTCCCTTGGCTGGTCCTCGGTCTGCATCCCAGGGACATGCCCGAGATGGGGCAGGGTCGGGGCTCCAGGGCTAAGGGTTTCAGGTAGAAGGGCAGGGACCCATTCCGACCCTCAGTCTCATCTTCTCCCAGGCACAGGCCCCTTGCACGTGCCGGGCTCATGTGGAGGGGCCGAGCTGCGATCGCTGTAAACCCGGGTTCTGGGGGCTGAGTCCCAGCAACCCCGAGGGCTGCACCCGTGAGTCTGGGGGTGGGTGGGTGTCGGAGTGCTGGGAGGCTCTGGGGCACGGGAGCGGTGTAGGGAGGCGAGTGCTAGCCCCGCAGGGTCCAGGCCCGCTCTGCCTCTCCCCTAGGCTGCAGCTGTGATCCCCGGGGCACGCTGGGTGGAGTCGCCGAATGCCGGCCGGTGAGTCTGGGGGCCGAGGTGCCCGGGGGCTGTGGGGCAGGCGCGTCCCGACCCTCCCTGCTCGTCTCACCTTTTCCCCGGCCACAGGGCGACGGCCAGTGCTCCTGCAAGCCTCACGTGTGTGGCCAGGCCTGCGCAGCGTGCCGGGACGGCTTCTTCGGGCTGGACCGAGCTGACTACTTTGGCTGCCGCAGTGAGTGACTGCGTCCCGCGGGGAGGGCCTGGCTGTCGTGCGGGCACTCGTCGGGCAGCCTCCGAGAGCCTGGCCAGGCCGGTGCTGGGCACGGGGGCTGCCCTCTCTCTCCTGTGCCCTTGGCAGACGTCACTTAGTTGGCCCCGGGGTCTCGTGACTGTCCGGAGCCCCAGGCGGCCCCTGCGGGTCGTGGGAGTGGGCTTTGTGGCCCCGTTGCTCTCTGCAGATGGTAGACCGAGCCCCAGGGGCCCGGGCCCGGTGTGGGAAAAGCGCCAAGGCCGGCTGCGGGTGGGCGGCACTGACCTGGCTCCCTCCCGTCGCAGGCTGCCGGTGTGACGTTGGCGGTGCGCTGGGACAGGGCTGTGACCCGCGGACGGGCGCCTGCCGGTGCCGCCCCAACACCCAGGGCCTCACCTGTGCCGAGTGGGTGCCCCACCCGGGGGGCTGGAGGGCAGGGGGCCGGAGAGCCAGCTCGTCCGGTAGGGGCCCCGGGGGACTGCCCTTGACCGCCCCTGTCGTGGCCAGGCCGGCGCGGGACCACTACCTCCCTGACCTACACGACCTACGCCTGGAGCTGGAGGAGGCGGCCACGCCCGAGGGCCGCACCGCGCGCTTTGGCTTCAACCCCCTCGAGTTCGAGAGCTTCGGCTGGAGGGGCTATGCGCAAATGTCGCCCATCCAGGTGGGTGGGGAGCTGCCCGGCCCAGGTCTCAGCGTCGAGTCCCCACTGCGGCCGGCAGCACAGGTTGGGGGGGGGGGGGGGACCGGGACCAGGCTGGGAATGGCCAGGGAGGGGCGACCCCGACTCTCCGTGCCCTCGTTCCCTCCAGCCCAGGATCGTGGTGAGGCTGAACGTGACCTCCCCTGACCTCTTCCGGCTCGTCTTCCGGTTCGTCAACCGCGGGCCCAGCAGTGTGAGTGGGCGAGTCTCTGTACAGGAGGAGGGCAAGTTTGCCACCTGCACCAACTGTGAGTGCCTGGGGGCCTCTCGCTGCCTGTCCCGCTGCCCGCCCCGCCCCAGCCCTGCTGCCCACTCCACTGCCCCCCCGCCCCCCCCCCGCCCTAGCCCTGCCCAGCCCCGCCCCAGCTGCTCCTGCCCCACCCCCTACCCTCCCACTTCTGCTCCAGCCCCACTGGGGGCCCACGTGTGGGTGGGGGGCCGGTCTGTGCCCTGGGGGAGCTGCAGCCCGGGGTGGCCCGTGGGCTGAGACTAGGAGTCTCACGGTCCACGTCCCCAGGTACGGAGCAGAGCCAGCCTGTCACCTTCCCACCCAGCACGGAGCCTGCCTTTGTCACCGTGCCCCAGAGGGGCTTTGGGGAGCCCTTTGTGCTGAACCCCGGCGCCTGGGCCCTGCTCGTGGAGGCTGAGGGGGTGCTCCTGGTGAGGTGGGGGCTGAGCGGGGTGGATCAGGGCCCACGGATGGGGCCCTAGTACCTACCTCTCCCCCCGCCCGCCAGGACTATGTGGTCCTTCTACCCAGCACCTACTACGAGGCGGCTGTCCTGCAGCTGCGGGTGACCGAGGCCTGCACGTTCCGGCCTGCTGAGCAGCGCTTCAGGGAGAAGTGAGGGCCGGCCTGGTGGGGGTGGAGGCCTGACCCTCACTGTGCCCACTGCGTGTCCCTGCTGACGGCATTCTGTGTCCCCCGCCCTCCCCCCAACCCAGCTGCCTCCTCTACACGCACCTGCCCCTGGATGGCTTCCCCTCAGCTGCAGGAACCGAGGCCCTGTGTCGCCGTGACAACAGCTTGCCCTGGCCGTGCCCCACGGAGCAGCTCAGCCCTTCGCACCCGCCCCTGGCCGCCTGCCTGGGCAGTGACGTGCGTGTCCCTGGGACCCCACAGAGGGGCAGGCAGGGTCAAGATCCGGGGAAGGCGTGCCCTTGGCTGGAGGTTGGGGGAGGGAGGGCCCGTGCCGCGGTGACGGCACACAGGTGCAGGCAAGGCCACAGGTTTGACGTCGGGAGTCAGAACAGCCTTGGAGCCTCATTTGTAAATGGGGTGTCGCTGACCCCCCCCCCCCGCCCCTCCAGCTTATCGCGAGGAGGCAGAGAGTCATTTATTCTCTCTGAAGATCCAGGCTGGGCCTCCGGGCAGCAAGCACTCAGCAGCACTGAGGCCAAGAGGCCTTGGGAAGGCAGGGGAGGCTTGGAGTGAGCAGAGGTTGGAGGCCAAGTGGCCATGGGGGTGTCCTGGGAGGAGTGCCCCGGGCAAGGACAGCAGGTGCAGACTCAGACCTGGGGGGGGGGGGGTGAGGCTGTAAGGGCTGTGCCCAGGGGTGTCCAGGGAGTGCACGGGGTCTCGCTCTGCTGGTGGGGCCTCTGATCACTCTGTCCCCCCCACTCCCAGGTGGACGTTCAGCTTCAGGTGGCTGTGCCACAGCCGGGCCGCTACGTCCTGGTGGTGGAGTATGCCAATGAGGACGCCCGCCAGGAGGTGGGCGTAGGCGTGCACGTCCCGCGGCGGGCCCCTCAGCAGGCGGCACTCACTTTGCACCCCTGCCTCTACAGGTCTGTGGGAGTGGGAGAGGATTCGGGTCTGGGGGGGACGTGTGGGAGGGCTTGGGCCCCCCGCTGACCGCCCCGCCCCCGTCCCCAGCACCCTGTGCCGGGGCGCCGCCCTGGACACGCAGCACCACCTGGCGGTCTTCCACCTGGACACGGAGGCCAGCGTCCGGCTCACGGCCAAGCAGGCACGCTTCTTCCTGGTGAGGCCCTGACCCCTGACCTGCACGGGCCCCAGGGCCCCCCTGTGGCTTCAGGCCTTTCGGAAGATTCCAGACGGCATAGAAGTAGAAGAGTGTGGGGAGCCCAGGTGCCCAGCAGCCGCCCCACCGTTAGTGCGCGCACGGCTCGTAGGGAGGGGGTGCGGGGGGGATTGGAGAGGAGGAGAAAGTAACTATGTTAACAAAAAACCGCCTCCTGGTATGATTTGCAAGAACATCGCGATGTAAAGGGGTCTGTTCGGTGGGGTCGTTGGCTCCTGGTCGTCCTCTGTGCTCTGAGAACGAGGACGACCTTGCCGCGACACGGGCCCCTGCACCTGCCTGGGCACGAAGCATCACGCTATGCTAACGTCGCGGACGCCCAGGAGCGAGCGGAGACGTGCCCTCGATAAAGCTCAGGGCGGGTGACGCTCGCTCTCCCAAGACCAGTGTTACGTTTCCCGCCCTTTAAAAACTGGATCTTCTCCGGCACATGCTGTTGTAAAAGCGTCGCATGTCGGGAAAGACTCACAACGGGAAAGGGAGCCCCGTGGCTACCCGCCGCACCCCCTCCGTGCGCTTTCTGGGGCTGGTGTGTTTCACGCGTGTTGCTGAAGACACGGCCGCAGGGCTCCCGCCCGGCCAGCTGACGTCAGGGCGCCTGCGTCTATGCTCAGCCCTGGGGCGGGGACCCAGACCTGCCTCGCGTGCACAGCCCAGCGTGGCTCTCCCTCACCCCCCACACCCAGGCCGGGAAGCAGCACGCCCCCCCGACGCCCCTCGGCCCCCGTGGCCACCCCCCGGCACTGACCGCGCCATCCCATCAGTGCGTTCTGGAGCTTTGTTACCGGAATCGCACAGGGCAGGTGTCCCCGCCTCCGCTCTGGGGTTTCCTGGGCAGCTTTGGTGTCTCGCGTTTGTTGTATTTGCCCCACAAAATACTGTCGCTGGAGCTGAGGGGGAGGTCGCGGTCGAGGAGCCGCAGAGAGTGACAGGATGGATGGCGGAGGGGAGACAGGAGGGTGGCCCCGAGGAGAGCTGAGAAGGGCTCTGGTCTAGACTGTGCAGTCGAGGGCCAGTGTTCGTGCAGCCAGAGGAACCAGGGACTAGGCGCGGAGAGCGGGACGCGGGGTGTGGGAGGGTCCCACGCGCACGTCCACGCCTGGCTCTCTGTCCACAGCACAGCGTCACCCTGGTGCCCGCGGAGACGTTCAGCTTGGAGTTCGTGGAGCCCCGGGTCCGCTGTGTCAGCAGCCACGGTGCCTTCGAGCCCAGCAGGTGGCGGGGCCGGGAGGGGCCGGGACCGCTGGCGGGGCACACCGGCCGGCCCGCAGGGACTCACTCCCGCGCCCCCTCCAGTGCCACCTGCCTGCCGTCGCGCTTCCCGAAGCCGCCCCAGCCCATCATCCTGCGGGACTGCCACGTGCTGCCGCTGCCTCCCGGCCTCCCCCTGGCCCGCTCGCAGGACTTCACGCCCGGCGCGCTCCCGCCAGGGCCCCAGCCTCGGCCCTCCACTGCCGTGGACCCCGACGTGGAGCCCACCCTGCTGCGCCACCCCCAGGTGAGGGCCCAGGCCGGGAGGACTCCACCCTCCAGCCCGGCTCGCACTCCTACCCCCGCGCCCGCTCAGCGGAGCCTCTCCCTGCAGGGGACTGTGGTCTTCACCACCCACGTGCCTGTGCTGGGCCGCTACGCCTTCCTGCTGCATGGCTACCAGCCGGCGCACCCCACCTTCACCGTGGAGGTCCTCGTCAGCGGGGGCCGAGTCTGGCAGGGTGAGTGGCAGGGGCGGGCCATGGGGGCGGACCCCCGGACGAGGAGCCAGCCCGTCGGGGGTCTCTTCACACGGCCCCTCGTGTGGTCATCGCGAGGTGCGGACATCGCGAGAGGTGTCCGCTCTCAGAGGAAGGGCCCAGGGCCCAGGGCAGGCGGCAGCCCCAGCCTCCGGGCCCCCTTCCCGGATTCACTTGATTCCCTTCCAGAGTCGGGGCTCGCCCTGTCACATAGGCGGGTAATCCCGGGTTCACCGTGGGACACGTGTCGACGGCACCTGTGTTCTCACACGTGTGTCTGCTTCGTTTTTGCTCGGCCGAGCTCGGGACCCGTGCCTAGCGGGCCTCTGTGTGTGGCCACACCCGATTCACGTAGCGCGAGCGGGCCCAGCCAGAGAGGCCTGACGCGCGGTCACATGTCCGCCTTGTGCATCGCAGATGCACGTCCCTTGGTGGGCAGGGCGCTGTCCCGTGGCCATCTCTTCCTCCCTGGTGGCTCCGGGAGCGACCCCGGAATGAGGCCACGGGGCCACGGCCGGTCTGTGGGGCGTGGAGGGTGTGCGCCGACCTGCCTTTTCATCCCCCTCCAGGCCACGCCAACGCCAGCTTCTGCCCGCACGGCTATGGCTGCCGCACCCTGGTGGTGTGTGAGGGCCAGACTGTCCTGGATGTGACCGACAGCGAGCTCACCGTGACCGTGCGTGTGCCCGAGGGCCGGTGGCTCTGGCTGGTGAGTCCCGAGGACGCCACGTCTGCACGCGGATGTCTTGGGGCCTGACGTGGGGCTAGCGTCTCCGGGTATGGATGTCCTGAACGCGTCACACCATCGGTCACCTCAGGCAGGGTGTGTCCACCTGCGTGGCCCAGCCCCACGCCAGGTGCCAGGGAGAGCGGGCTCCACGGACCTCCGGGCCAGGCTGTGAGGCTGGTGGAGGTGGGAGGGTATCTAAGAGCCAAGACGTTGCCTGCTATCCCCCTGGAGCTCTGCTGGTCAGGGTGGCCTTCTCGGAGGAGGAGGCCTAGAGGGATGGAGAGGGAGGGCAAAGGCATGTCTGGCAAAGGATGGGAGGGGGGCACCAAGAGGCTGGACGTTTCTTTATCGCTGAGCATCACAACCCCAAGCGTCCATTAGGCCCCAGAAGCCGACCTCCCTTCACAGCAGCCCACTGGGCACCCAACACCTGCCAGCCTTGCTGGGGCCCGGGTTGGGTGTGGTGCGGCCACTACCGTCTTAGCTGCCTGGCTGGACCCTGGCCGGTCACAGAGACCCCCCCCGCTCCCCTTCGTGATGTGCTGCTTCCGGCAAGCTCTGGTATACTTCCCCAACCTGGGTCCTCCCCTGGGCCCACGGGAAGGTGACCAGGCCTTGGTGCTCTAGGAGTATGTGCTGGTGGTCCCCGAGGAGGCCTACAGCTCCAGCTACCTCCGAGAGGAGCCCCTGGACAAATCCTACGACTTCATCAGCCAGTGTGCCAGCCAGGGATACCACATCAGGTGGGCGGGGCTGGGGCTGGGGCGGGGCTGGAGGCGGGGCGGTGGGTGGGGCTGGGGCGGGGCTCTGGGTGGGGACTTGGCCTTACCACCTGATTCTCCCCCCAGCCCCAGCAGCTCGTCCCAGTTCTGTCGTGATGCAGCCTCCTCTCTCTCTCTCTTCTATAACAACGGGGCTCGGCCTTGCGGCTGCCATGAAATGGGAGCCACGGGCCCCACATGTGAGCCCTTTGGGGGCCAGTGTCCCTGCCGTGCCCATGTCATCGGCCGTGACTGCTCCCGTTGTGCCACTGGCTACTGGGGCTTCCCCAGCTGCAGGCGTGAGTAACTCAGCCCCTGGGGGGTGCCAGCGAAGGAGGGTCCTAATCCCAAGGAGGCTTCCCAGTGGAAGGAAGTGTGGGTACGGTGGCCAGGAGAAAGTTCTAGAGCTCTGCTGCCCCATCTGTAGGACCTCAGGCAGCCCACAGCTTGGCTGTCAGGCAGGGTCCGGGGACCGGACAGCGATTCCGGCAACTGACCGCACATCAGAGGAGCCGCCTGGGCCGGGCGGCCTGGAGCTTGGCGAAACCGGGCCGGGGTGGGGTGGGGTGGGGTGTCCTCGGGCCCGGCCCCCCGGCCTCTGATGGGGCAGAGGGTTCGCCACGCCCGTGCCCGTGCTCTGCAGCCTGTGACTGCCGAGGCCGCCTGTGTGATGAGCTCACCGGCCGCTGTGTCTGCCCGCCTCGCACCGTCCCGCCCGACTGCATCGTCTGTCAGCCCCAGACCTTTGGCTGCCACCCCCTGGTTGGCTGTGAGGAGTGTAACTGCTCGGGGCCTGGTGTCCAGGAGCTCACGGATCCCACCTGTGACATGGACAGTGGCCAGTGCAAGTGAGCTGGGCTGTGGGGCTGTCACCGTGGCCCGGGGTCGGTCCTGGGTCAGGGATGGATGGCATTGCCACTGAGAGCACCCCCCCCAGGTCTGGAGGAGGGGTTACACCTTGGGGATCCGCTGCCTTGGGGGCCACCTGTGGTCTCAGTAAGCGTGGAGGGGAGGCCCGGCCAGCGTCTGAACTTCCTCTGGCAGGTGCAGACCCAATGTGGCCGGGCGCCGCTGTGACACCTGTGCCCCTGGCTTCCACGGCTACCCCAGCTGTCGCCCCTGTGACTGCCACGAAGCGGGCTCCACGCCCGGCGTGTGCGACCCCCTCACGGGCCAGTGCTACTGCAAGGTGAGGGGCCGGGGGGGCCTAGGTGGCCTCCACGGCCTGATGCCCCACCTCCTATGTTGCCTCAGCCGCTGAAACTCCTCCTCTGGGGTCACCGGGGGCTTCCCGGCCGATTCTGGGGACCCAGCCCGTCAGCGAGCGGGTGACAGCGAGCCAGGGTGGTCGAGCCCACAGCACGTGGCCGACCGACCTGCCCTGTCCACCCGCCCCCAGGAGAACGTGCAGGGCCTGAGGTGTGACCAGTGCCGCCTGGGGACCTTCTTCCTGGACGCTGCCAACCCCAAAGGCTGCACCCGCTGCTTCTGCTTCGGGGCCACCGAGCGCTGCGGGAGCTCGGCCCACACCCGCCGGGAGGTGTGCAGTCAGCAGGACCTGCACTGGGGCAGGGCCGCCTCCCAGAGGGGACACGTGCCCCCCAACCGGCAGGCCCCGGGTGCGGGACGGGCCCCGTGGCACGTGAGGGTGCTCACCCCGCGCCCCTCCTGTGTGCCCACAGCTTGTGGACATGGAGGGCTGGACGCTGCTGAGCAGCGACCGGCAGGTGGTGCCTCACGAGCTGCGGGCGGCCTCGGAGCTGCTCTACGCCGACTTGCGGCTCGGGGCCGAGGCCTTCCCTGAGCTGTACTGGCAGGCCCCACCCTCCTACCTGGGGGACAAGGTGAGCGAGCGAGGCCGGCCCTGGGGACGGCACTGTGAGGGTGTCCAGGAACCCCCTGGAGGCTGGGGGAGGACGGCAGTGAGGTGCCCACGTCCAGGGCGGGATAGGGGCTCTGTGAGGGCGCCCGGGGCCCAGCCCAGCCCCGTTGCTGGTGACCCTGGGCCCGCGGTCAGGGTCTGGCCGGGTCACGTCTCTCTGCCCTGCCTCCAGGTGTCATCCTATGGCGGGACCCTCCGCTACGAACTTCACTCGGAGACCCAGCGGGGAGACGTGTTCATCCCCATGGAAAGCAGGCCGGACGTAGTGCTGCAGGTAGCCGGACGGGGCGGGTGTGGCCGCGCGGGCTGGCGGGCACCGCCGAGCGGGACGGCGGGCAGCCCGGCTGCCGGCCCTCATCTGCCCGCGCGCCTCCCCAGGGCAACCAGATGAGCATCATGTTCCTGGAGCCGGCGTACCCGGCGCCCGGCCACGTCCACCGCGGGCAGCTGCAGCTGGTGGAGGTGAGCAGAGCTGGTCCGGGAACCCGGGGCCATCCTGGATCCTGGCACGGCCCAGGGGAGCCCAGGGGAGCCCAGGGGGCCTGAGGCTGCCGTGCCCGCTCTCCGGGACAGAAAACGGGGCCTGGGAGCGGGAGCTCGGCCCCTCCCCCGCACACATCGCCCCCCGCTGCTCTGGCCGCCCGTGCCCGTGGCGCTCCCGGCCGCCTGCCGGCCCGCGGGGCCCTGACCCCCAATGGCCGAGCAGCTGCTGGGGCGCCCGGCGGCCCTGCGGGTCCAACTGCCTTTTGCCTCGGCCTCCCCGTGTCTACCTCGGGAGCAGCGGCTCTCTTCCCAGCTCGTGGCCTGTCTGGGTCTCTATCTGAGGTGTCTTCGGGTGAGCGGAAATTCAGATATTTAACGGATTCAGAGTTCTTGATTTTTCACGTGTGGTTAGTGTTTTTGCGTCTCGTTCACGTGTCAGTCTCTGGAATCAGAAAGCGCTCACCTACGTTTTGTTCTAAAATTCAAAGCATCTCCTCCGTGTGTTTGAATCCTTACCACGTCTGGAGGCGGTGTCTGTGCTCCATGGGAGGTGGGGGGCCGGGGGCCGGTCCCCCCACGGGTGGTTGGGCTGTTCTGGCCCCGAAGTCACCCGTCCTGCCCCGCTGAGCACCGTCACGGCCCACAGGGGAACTTCCGGCACACGGAGACCCACAGCGCCGTGTCCCGCGAGGAGCTCATGATGGTACTGGCGGGCCTGGAGGAGCTGCACATTCGCGCTCTCTTCTCCCAGACCTCCTCGGCCGTCTCCCTGCGCAGGGTGGCGCTGGAGGTGGCCGGCGAGGCGGGCGGGGGGCCTCCAGCCAGCAACGTGGAGTCGTGCATGTGCCCTGCCAACTACCTTGGGGATTCCTGCCAGGTGAGGTGGGGGCAGGCGTCCGCATTCCGTCTCCCCGTTCACCTCCCGCCCGCCGGCTGATCTGTCTGCCCCTCCCCTGTCACCCGTGTCCCTGCCTGGCCCTCCGTACGCACGGCTGCGCCGTATCCCTCCACTGCCTGGTCCGCCTGCGTCCGCGGGTCCACCCCGGCGTCGCCGCGTCCCACGCCTGCCCGCCCTCCTCCCCTTCACGCATTCGTCCACCTGCTTGTCTGTCCGAGGGGTTCGTCACTGAGCATCCGCCCAGTCAGAAGAGGCATCTGGAGGAGAGAGAGGCGGCCCAGCCCACATTGGGGGGCTGCTCACCGGAGTCAGGGCATCCATATGCCTTTGGGGATCTGACTTCATGTCTCCAGCCGGTCGGGGCCAGGATTCCTGAGGGCCTGAGAGCGTGGTCCCTCGTCTGCACTCTGGGGCTGGCTCTGCTTCCTTTCCTGACCACTGTGCCTCTGCCCCCAGGAGTGTGCCCCCGGCTATTACCGGGACGTCAAAGGTCTCTTCTTGGGTCGCTGTGTCCCCTGTCAGTGCCACGGCCACTCAGACCGCTGCCTCCCCGGCTCGGGCGTCTGCGAGGTGAGTAGGGCCCAGCAGAGGCCGGGCAGCCCACCGAGACACAGACTCGGGGAGACCAGGGCCCTCGGATCAGCGGTTGTGGCCACGCTGGGGTGCGGGTGGAGGGAGGTGTCCTGGGCGGGGCACCGGCTGGCCTTGGGCACAGAGTCCCTGGCACGGCTGGCGGGAGGGCTGCTCAGACCCTGCTGTGAGGAGCGGGGCCTGTGTCGTCAGCGCCCCCACCTGTGCCTTCCGCCCCAGGGCTGCCAGCACAACACCGAGGGCGACCGCTGCGAGCACTGCCAGGCTGGCTTTGTTCGCAGTGGGTCCGAGGACCCGACGGCCCCCTGTGTCAGCTGCCCCTGCCCCCTCGCCGTGCCTTCCAACAAGTAAGCTGGGCCAGCCGGTCCAGGGTCCCCCCAAAGGGCGCCTGGTGGCCACGCTCCCTTACAGCCCAGTGTGGAAGGTCACCGTCCCCTACCCGGTTGGGTCAGCACTGCCCTCTGGAGGCCGGGACAGCTGAGGTGGGCTTTCCGGGTCCGGGCCCCTGGTGGGTGCGCCGCTGTAACAAGGCCATCTCCGTCCCCACAGCTTCGCGGTGGGCTGCGTCCTGCGAGGTGGCCGCACACAGTGTCTCTGCAAACCCGGCTATGCGGGCGCCTCCTGCGAGCGGTGAGCTAGCCGGGCGTGGGGGCGGGGGCTGTGGGGGGGCGCGCGTGAGTCGGCATGCGTCTGGGTGGGCGTGCGTGCGGGTGGGCGGAGGGACACAGGCCGCTCACCTTGCCACCCTCCCCAGGTGCGCGCCGGGCTTCTTCGGGAACCCTATGGTGCTGGGCAGCTCGTGCCAGCCGTGCGACTGCAGTGGCAACGGTGACCCCAACCTGCTCTTCAGCGACTGCGACCCCCTGACGGGCGCCTGCCGCGGCTGCCTGCGCCACACCGCCGGGCCCCGCTGCGAGAGCTGCGCCCCCGGCTTCTACGGCAACGCCCTGCTGCCCGGCAACTGCACCCGTAGGCGCGGGGGCCGCGGGGGAGGGCGGGGGGCGGCGAGCAGGCCGCCGCGGGGGCCGCCGTGGGATGGGGGGGGGGGACGGCCGGGCAGAGCGAGGGGCTCAGGTCCGAGTAAGGTGGCGAGGAGGAGCCCGGTGAGGGAGGGGGCTTCAGGGCTCTTGCCGCGGCACCCTTCTGCAGGGTGTGACTGCTCCCCGTGCGGGACGGAGACCTGTGACCCCCACAGCGGGCACTGCGTGTGCAAGCCAGGCGTGACAGGCCCGCGCTGTGACCGCTGTCAGGTAGGGCTGCCTGGGGGGCGGGGCCTGCGGCTGGGGGGCGGGGCCTGCGGCTGAGGGGCGGGGCCTCCCAGCCTTGGGGGGGGAGCCCCGCCGTCAAGGTGGTCTGTGCCGCAGGAAGGACACTTCGGCTTCCAGAGCTGTGGCGGCTGCCGCCCGTGTGCCTGCGGACCAGCCGCGGAGGGCTCTGAGTGCCACCCCCAGAGTGGGCAGTGCCACTGCCGGCCAGGGGCGGGAGGGCCCCAGTGCCGTGAGTGCGCCCCGGGCCACTGGGGGCGCCCTGAGCAGGGCTGCAGGCGTGAGTACCGGGGAGCCGTGGGGTGGCCGGCCCCCCCCCACCCCCCAACCTTCTGCCAGCGCTCACCCCGCCCCTCTGTACCTAGGCTGCCGGTGCCAAGGGGGCCACTGTGACCTGCACACCGGCCGCTGCACGTGCCCCCCCGGGCTCAGCGGGGAGCGCTGTGACACCTGCAGTCACCAGCACCAGGTGCCGGTGCCCGACGGGCCTGGGGACCGTGGCGTCCACTGCGAAGGTGCGCCCCTGTGCTCTGGCCCTGCTCCGCCAGCCACGCCCGTCCCCGCATCCTCCCAGTTCTGCCTGTGGGCGTGTGGGTCCCAGCCCCTCGTGACCAGGCAGTCCCTGTGCTGATTTCAACTTCCAGAGAAATGCTGTGACCCCAACTCTCTCTCAGTTTTCCAAGGGGTCCCTGAACTTCATGCTGACGCACTGCTTTCTTCTGATCCCCAAGTCCTGGACTCCCCAACCGGTCCTTAGCACCCCTGGGCCCACCCTGACCTTCTACCCGCTTCCTGGCACCTGCCCAGTTCCCTGCTGACTTTCTGAGTCCGTGCCGACCTCTTGGTTGATCCTGTGATTCCCGTGCTCGCCTCTGACCCTTACTAACCTCGTCACTTTCAGCGTAGCTCAACATTCCTGTGCCAGTTCTGTGATCCTTGGCTGACCCGTCCCCACCACACCATCCCCCCGATTCCTTCCCTGGCCCCACGCCAACCCCCGACCCCATACTGACTTCCCCCTCCACCCCCCCCCCCCGCCCGTGTTGCCTGCAGTGTGTGACCACTGTGTGGTGCTGCTCCTGGACGACCTAGAGCAGGCCGGCGCCCTCCTCCCTGCCATCCGGCAGCAGTTGCACGGAATCAGCACCAGCTCGGTGGCCTGGGCCCGGCTGCACAGGCTGAATGCCTCCATCACTGACCTGAAGGTACATGTCAGTCCGGCCCCCCAGCCTGTCCTCCCGGGGCGCAGGTTCTCACCTTCTCTCCTCCCCAGAGCCAGCTCCGGAGTCCTCCGGGCCCCCGCCATGAGACAGCACAGCAGCTGGAGGCCCTGGAACGACAGAGCTCAGGCCTCGGACAGGACATGCAGAGGCTAGACGGCCAGGCAGGACCCTGGGGAACGCCTGCGGGGAGGCCCCTCCCCCAACGCTCCCGGGGATGCTCCTCCCCTGGAACACCCCTTCCCACAGCGGCCTGGACCTCCAGAGGTCCTCTCCCAGGGCCCCCGACTGTCTGCTCTCACCCCTGATGCTCCGTGCCGTGTTCTGACGGGACGCTGTGTCCACAGGCCACAAGAGCCCTAGCCCGGGCTAGCCGGCTCCTGGACGGCACTGAGGCCTCGCTGGGCCGGGCGCAGACACTGCTGGCATCCATCAGGGCTGTGGACCGCATCCTGAGTGGTAGGGGCGAACCCAGCTGGGCAGGGGATGGCGGCCAAGCAGAATGGTGCTCAGGGTCCGAGCCGGAAGTGCTGCCTCCAGGGGGCTTGGTGCCAAGAGCCCCGCAGGGTTGGCTGTGTCGACGGGGAGATGGTGCCATGCCTGAGTGGGCCGCAGGGGGCAGGAGGGGATGCAGGTGTGGCCAGAGAGGAGCGGGCAGGCGGATGCTGTGGGGCGTGCCCGCGCCCTCTCTGGGGATACCGTGCCCCCTTCTGGCGGTGCCCCATTCCCTGGAAAAACTTACGAACAGATCAGTCACCACAAGAAGAGACTGGGGGGCGCAGGCCTGGCCCAGGGGTCAGGGAGGAGGGGAGATTTCAGCCCACTGCTGTCCTGGAGTAGGCGCTGGCCAGGCAAGGAAGCCGAGGTGACGGGCTGAGCAGATGGGTGGCAGGGTTTGGGGTGGGGGTGAGGAGGTCAGGCGGCCCAGCAGCCGAGCACAGCCGTGGCTTGGAGCCAGGGTCTTTCGACTCATCCAGGGCGTTTCTGGGTCACGTGCTGGTGCCCTGAGCGTGCTCAGGCGGGGTCTAGCGGGCAGAGGTCGGCCTGGGCCGCGGGCTGGCCTTGACAGACCCCACCCCTGCCCCTGTAGAGCTTGAGTCCCAGACAGGCCACCTGTTCCCGGCCAACGTCTCAGCCCCCTCGGGTGAGCTCGTGCGCCGGACGCTGGCCGAGGTGGAGCGACTGCTTGGGGAGATGCGGGCCCGAGACCTGGGCGCCCCGAGAGCAGCGGCTGAGGCTGAGCTGGACAAAGCCCGGAGACGTGAGTGGTGTGGGTCCCAGAGAAGGAGGGATGGGGAGGGACTGGTCCGGGAGCCCCAGGGGGTGATGGTCAGCCCAGAATGGCCGAGATCGGCTCGAGATGGGGCACCGGGGACTGGGCGGGACCTGGGCCTCGGGAGTTCCGCCTGAACCCCCGTCCCTGTGTGGGGTCTTGGCCAGTGCTGGCCCGCGTGCAGGAACAACTGACCAGCCGCTGGGAGGGGAACCAGGCACTGGCCGAGCGCACCCGAGACCAGCTGGCCCGGCACGAGGCCGGCCTCATGGACCTTCGAGGGGCCCTGAATCGGGCGGTGGGCACCACTCGGGAGGCGGAGGAACTCAACAGCCAAAATCAGGAGCGCCTGGAGGAGGTCCTGGTGAGGGGCCCTCCTCTCCTTCCCTCTCCCGCTCACCTTCCTGCCCTGCAAGCTCCTTGTTACGTTGTCCCATCTTTTTGTCCCTGTTACCCTCTTCTTCCCGTGTCCTCCAGCAACGGAAGCAGGAGCTGTCCAGGGACAATGCCACTCTGAGTGCCACCCTGCAGGCGGCCCGGAACATCCTGGCCCAGCTCTCGGAGCGCCTGCACGGCATGGACCAGGCCAGGGAGGTGAGTGCCACTCCTGGGGGCACCCAGGCAGGTCCGGGTGGGGCTTTGCGTGTAGGACACGCCTCTGGGTTCCCACATCAGGTGACAGCGAGTAGGGGGTCGGGTTGAAGGTCCCATGTAGCCTTCCCCACCCCCCAGGAGTACGAGCGCCTGGCCGCAAACCTGGACGGGGCCCGGACCCCACTGCTGGAGAAGATGCGGGCCTTCTCCCCGGCGAGCAGCAAGGTGGATCTGGTGGAGGCTGCCGAGGCGCACGCGCGGCAGCTGGACCAGCTGGCCCTCAACCTGACCAGGTGCGAGGCCCGAGAAGCGCCTCGGGCACTCGCCAGGTCCTCTCTGGGACACGGCGAGTCTGGGAGGGCTCTCGGAGAGGCTGCTGTTTCCCACAAGGTCTGGGCAAAAGCCCTGACCCCAACTGGCTATAAGCTACAGGGAGGGCACACCTGGCAGGGAGCAGGGAAGGGATGAAGGGTGGGGGGCTGGAGGAGGCAGGCGGGCTGGCCTGGCAGCTGTGATGGCAGGAGGGAGGGCCCGAGGATGTCTGGGTCCCCCGGCCGCACAGCCAGTGTCCCTCTCCCACCCCCCACAGCATCATCCAAGGAGTCAACCGGGACCGTTTCATCCAGCGGGCCATCGAGGCCGCTAACGCCTACGGCAGCATCCTCCAAGCTGTGCAGGCCGCGGAGGGCGCTGCTGGCCAGGCGCTGCAGGAGGCGAGCCGCACGTGGGCGGTGAGGCCCCGCCCCTCCCCACAGCCCCGCAGGAGCCCCTGCCCTCCCCCTGCCCCGGCTCCCGCCAGGCAGGGGTGACCCGGGTCCCATCCCCCTGTCTGCAGACCGTGGTGCAGCGGGGCCTGGAGCCCCGAGCCCGGCAGCTGTTGGCCAACAGCAGCGCCCTGGTGGAGGCCGTCCTCCGGGAGGAGCAGAGGTTGGGCCGTGGTGAGTGCTGGGAGGGGGGGGCGGGGGGACGGGGGCGGCCCTTTGTGCCCGCTCACGTCTGGGGAGCCCGCTCACGTAGGTGACGGCGTGAGGGAGGGGGAGGGCTGCCTATGGGGGAATCCTGGTCACCGTCCGCGTGCTGCCCTGGCAGCCATGCAGAGGGCCACCACTGCCCTGACCTTGTAACGGGCCCGGGAAGGGTCTTTGCTACTGTCCCGATTTGGGGGCCGTGCGCACACCAGCCTGTGGCATGAAAAAAGGTGGCAGGAACACTCCCTCTGCTGTCAGAACCTTGGGGTGTGGGCAGCCCACAGGCGGTGGCCCGGCTCTTCCGAGGTTCCGTTATCTCGTGTACGAGATGGGGACGATTACGCCTGTGGAGGGACCGGTGGCTGCCACGGGCCCATCGCTCCGGCACCTGCCCAAGCTGGGGGCCCTCGTGTCCAGAACTCCCCGTCTGTGTGCATGTCGGCCTGGGTCCGTCCTTGCTGGTCGGGCCGGCAGAGAGGGCTGGGCCTGCATGCCAGCTGTGGGGGAGGAGGGGCTCCCGGGGCTGAGGCTGCCTTCCGCCACAGCGCGGGCTACCCTCCGGGGCACCGGGACCCCGCTCCGAGATGCCCAGGCCAAGAGGGAGCAGCTGGCAGCCCGAGTCCGGGAGGTACAGGCCATGTTGGCCATGGACACAGGTAGGTTGGTCTCCGTCTGGCCTCACCTTCCGCTTGTCCTGGGGTGAACAGACCCCTCCCCCACACGGGCGTCGTGCTGGTCCGTGCTCCCCAGTGGGCTCTGACAGGGGACGTGTTTACACTTGGGTAGCCCCAGCCCTGGAACCCTGCCTCTGGGGCAGGGTGGCCGCATGGGGAGTGTGTAGTGGGGACATTTCACCCCCAGGGGCTTGGGGCATTGGGCAGGACCTGGCTTCCGGGAAGGATGTCCAAGGGAGGCCAGGGGTGGTTGGAGGACATGAGGTGTAGGTGGGACCGACACGGCCGTTGCGGCCGGAGCCAAGGACGCAGGCAAGGCCTCTGGGCAAGGACCGGTGTGCCCCACCCAGGTCCGACCGTGTGGCTGCCCGCTCGAGGGTAGAACGTGCCAGCAAGCTTGCAAATGGGGGCCGTGGAGACTTACGCAGGGCCCCGGGACAAAGGACGGTGGCCATGGGGAGGCAGGGCCCTGGGACGGAGGACGGTGGCCATGGGGAGTGGGCGTTAGGGTGACCGGGCCGTGGTCTGAGAGGCTGGCGTAAAAGGAACCATCTGGTAGAGGACAGGATGGGACAGACAGCGGTGTTTCCAGTACTTGTTCTCGTGAGCTCTGAGGGGAGCTGGCGGTCTCCCCGGATGGGAGGTGAAGCCAGGGTGGTCCTTGCCTGCGTCGCTCTGAACGTACCTGTCCGCTGCCCACCACAGACGAGACGAGCAGGAAGATCGCTCATGCCAAAGCCGTGGCCGCTGGAGCCCAGGACACGGCCGCCCGTGTGCAGTCCCGGATTCGGAACATGCAGCAGAACTTGGAGCGGTGGCAGGGCCAGTACGGGGGCCTGCGGAGCCAGGACCTGGGCCAGGTGGTCCTGGACGCGGGCCGCTCAGGTGGGCGCCTGGGGTGCGGTGCCCCCGACGGGGGTGGCCCGGGAGCCTGTGAGACGGGGCCATCAGGGTCACCCCCTCTGCTCCCCGCAGTGTCCACCCTGGAGAAGACGCTGCCACGGCTGCTGGCCAAGCTGAGCCTCCTGGAAAACCGTGGGGCGCACAACGCCAGCCTGGCCTTGTCCACCAACATCGGCCGCGTGCGGGAGCTCATTGCCCAAGCCCGGGGGGCTGCCAGCAAGGTGGGCACGAGTGCCGGGGGAGAGCGGGCATCCGGGGGGTGAGACGGTGGACGCTGATGAGCCACGTACCCCCCGCGTAGGTCAAGGTGCCCATGAAGTTCAATGGGCGCTCGGGGGTGCAGCTGCGTGCCCCTCGGGACCTCTCCGACCTCGCCGCCTACACCGCTCTCAAGTTCTACCTCCAGAGTCCAAAGCTGGCGTCTGGCCAGGTCACCGGGGACCGCTTCGTGCTGTACATGGGCAGCCGCCAGGTACTGGGGGGGCACAGCCGGCACGGCGGTCTGGGCGGAGCCAGGCACCAGGTTGGCGGCGGGGGGGCGGGGGGTGGGGGTGGGTGGTGGTGCTGTGCTGGGACCCATTCCTGCTGAGTCTCCCGCCACCTCCGCAGGCTGTTGGCGACTACATGGGCGTGGCTCTGCGCGACCAGAAGGTACACTGGGTGTACCGCCTGGGGGAGGCGGGCCCCGCCACCCTGAGCGTGGACGAGAACATAGGGGAGCAGTTCGCCGCAGTCAGCATCGACAGGTGGGTGGCCGGGCCCCCCGTGCTTCCCCGGCTACCTGGCGGGGTCCACTCCTCACCACCCGCTCTGCCCTCAGGACCCTCCAGTTCGGCCACATGTCCATCACGGTGGAGAAGCAGACGGTCCATGAGACCAAGGCCGACACGGTGGCCCCTGGGACCCAGGGGCTGCTTAGCCTGCATCCTGACAACTTCGTCTTCTACGTGGGGGGCTACCCCAGCGACTTCACGGTGAGCCTGGGCCCGCACTCCGTCCCGCCAGGCCCTGCTCCGTGTGTGGCTGCGGTCCCGCGTGCTACACCGTGGGCACCGCCACCGGGGTCTGCGCTGGGTGAGGGGCGCCCTGACTTGTGCCCTGTGCCCACAGCCCCCGGAGCCTCTCCGCTTTCCCGGCTACCTCGGCTGCATCGAGATGAACACGCTCAACGAGGAGGTTTTCAGTCTCTATAACTTCGAGGAGACCTTCCAGCTGGACACGGCCGTGGACAAGCCTTGCGCCCGGTACGTGCGGCCGGGGCCTGGCCCTCCCCCGCGCTCGGCCCGCTCTTGGCTGACCCTGTGACCTCTGACCTGTAGCTCCAAGGCGACCGGGGACCCGTGGCTCACTGATGGCTCCTACCTGGACGGCTCGGGCTTCGCGCGCATCAGCGTGGGCAGTCAGATAGGCCACACGAAGCGTTTCGAGCAGGAGCTCCGGCTTGTGTCCTCCAACGGGATCATCTTTTTCCTGCAGCACCAGGCACGGCCGCGGCCCGGCCCCAGCGCGCCCCCTCCCCCCACCACCTTGTGTCCCCTCTCCAGCCTCCCCCCCCCCCCCCCCCCCCCCGGTACCAGCCCTGCTCCCCGCTCCCTAGTGCCCCCCTGTGTACCGACCCTGCTCTGGTTTCCCTAGCCCCCCATACCGACCCTGCTCCCCTCTCCCTAGCCCCGCCCCATACCAACCTTTCTCCCCACTCCCTAGCCCCCCACCACACCGACCCTGCTCCGCCCAAGTGCCCCCCCGTACCGACCCTGCTCCCCCCCAGTGCCCCCCCCGTACCGACCCTGCTCCCCCCCAGCGCCCCCCCCGTACCAACCTTCTCCCCACTCCCTAGCCCCCACCACACCAACCCTGCTCCCCCCCAGCGCCCCCCCCACTAACCCTGCTCCCCCCCAGTGCCCCCCACCCCGTACCGACCCTGCTCCCCTCTCCCTAGCCCCGCCCCATACCAACCTTTCTCCCCACTCCCTAGCCCCCCACCATACCGACCCTGCTCCCCCCGTGCCCCCCACCCCGTACCGACCCTGCTCCCCCCCAGCGCCCCCCACCCAGTACCGACCCTGCTCCCCGCTCCCTAGCACTCCCACCCCCCACCCCATACTGACCCTGACCCCCCTCCCCAGCCCCGCCCACTTCCTCAATCCTATGTGGACTCTGCCCGCCCTCCCCACCCCATACTGACCCCGCTCCTCCTCCCCGGCACCCCCAGCCCATACGGACCCTGCCCCCACCACCCCGTACCGACTCTGCCCGTCCCCCCCACCCCCCAGGACCAGTTCTTGTGCCTGGCAGTGCGGAAGGGCAACCTCACCCTCCTCTATGACTTTGGCACCGGCCTGCAGGAGGCACAACCACCCCACAACCTGGCACACAAGCTGCAGGCCCTGACCTCCGCCAGCAAGGCGGTGAGGCTGGGGGGGAGGGCTGGCGGGGCCCCGGGGTCACCCTCGGCGGTGAGGCTGGGGAAGGGCCGGCGGGGCCCAGGGGTCGCCCTGGGCGGTGAGGCTGGGGGAGGGCCGGCGGGGCCCCGGGGGTCGCCCTCGGCGGTGAGGGTGGGGGAGGGCCGGCGGGGCCCCGGGGTCGCCCTGGGCGGTGAGGCTGGGGGAGGGCCGGGGGTCGCCCTGAAGCCCCCGCACGCGGGCGCCTCGCAGATCCAGGTGTTCCTGCTGGCGGAAAACCGCAAGCGCGTGCTGGTGCGCGTGGAGAGGAGCTCCGTGTTCAGCGTGGACCAGGACAACACGCTGGAGCTGGCGGATGCCTACTACCTGGGGGGCGTGCCGCCTGACCAGCTGCCCCCCAGGTGAGCCCGCGGTGCCGGGGCGGGCGGGGCCTCCAGCCGGGCGGTGGCCCTGACACCCCTCCCCCGCAGCCTGCGGCAGCTCTTCCCCTCCGGAGGCTCCATCCGCGGCTGCATCAAGGGCATCAAGGCTCTGGGCAAGTACGTGGACCTCAAGAGGCTGAACACGACCGGCGTGAGCGCGGGCTGCACCGCCGACCTGCTGGTGAGCCCGCCCCCGCCCTGGCCGGCGGCGGCACCCTCTCCGGGCCCGTGTCCGGGGCCCTCACCGTCACCGTCCTCCTCCCATAGATGCAACGGGCCGTGACTTTCCACGGCGACGGCTTCCTGTCCCTGGAGCTCCCTCACGTTGCTCCCCTCACGGGCCACGTCTACTCGGGATTCGGCTTCCGCAGCACGCAGGACAGCGGTCTGCTCTACCACCGAGGATCCGAGGTGCGTCAGCCCCCGCTCCCGGCAGCGGCCGCATGGGGCTCGGGCGGCTGGAGGGCAGGAGGCGTGCCCCGGCCTGGTCCACTGACCTGGCCGCTGTCCCCAGGATGAGCTATGCCAGGTGTCCCTGAAGCAGGGCCGCGTGACGCTCCGGCTGTTGAGGATGGAGGTGAAAACTCGCGACGGCTTTGCTGACGGTGCCCCCCATTATGTCGCTTTCTACAGCAACGACACAGGGTGAGCCCAGCCCGCGGGGCCTCTGGCTGCGGTGTTCAGGGACAGGGTGGCGGCAGGGCCACCGGCAGGGCAGGGTGGGGGAAACGCTGCTGTCCCCTGCAGGGTCTGGCTCTATGTGGATGACCAACTTCAGCAGATGAAGCCCCACCAGGGGCCGTCCCCCCGGCCCCAGCCCCAGCCCCAGCCTCCTCAAGCCGCTGAGCTGTCCTTGGGAGGCAGGCCGGAGCCTGGCGACTTTTTCAGTGGCTGCATCAGCAATGTCTTCGTGCGGCGGTGAGCCTCGGGCGGGGGTGTGGGGGCCGCCACCCATCCCCCCCCCCCGGCCCCCCCCCCCCCCGACGCTGACCACACTGCCCCCCTCAGGCTCCTGGGGCCGCAGCGTGTGTTCGACCTGCAGCAGTACTCCAAAAGCGTCAATGTGACCGCAGACTGCGCTCCTGCGCCACGTGCCCAGACCCTTGGGCGGGCACCTCAAGGACCGCGGGCTGCGGCGCTGCGGAAGGTAGGGCGCGGGGAGGGCAGCGTGAGCGAGGCGGAGCTGGGGACTGTCGGAAGGCGGCCCCCACGCATTCCTGCGTCCCATCTGACCACCCCGCCACCCCCCCTCCCCCAGGCTTCCCGACGCAGCCGCCAGCCCCCCCGGGACGCTGCCTGCACACCACCCCGGCCCCTCAGGAGCCCCCGAGATGCCTACCAGTTTGGGGGGCCCTTGCCCTGTCACCTAGAGTTTGCCCACGTCCCGGCCCCCCCGGGGGACTGGTAAGTCTGGGCCAGGTGGGGTGGGTGTGGGGGGGCCGCCCAGGCTGATGGCGCCGCTTGGCTTCCAGGTCCCAGGTCTCGATGCTGGTCCGCCCTCGCGCCCCCCGAGGACTCCTGCTCCTCGCCGCCCCTCTCACGGCCGGCGGCCCCTCCCTGCTTCTCCTCCTGAGCCACGGACGCTTTGTCGCTCAGACGGAAGGTCCCGGGCCCCGGCTCCGTGTCCAGAGCCGCCGGCGTTCACGGGCTGGCCGGTGGCACATGGTGAGGCCCCGAGGACAGGGGACACGGGCAGGGCCCTGGAGCTCCCACTCTGACACGCCCCCTCCCGCCCCCAGGTGTCTGTGCGGTGGGAGAAGACTCGGATCCAACTGGTGATAGACGGGGTCCGGGCCCAGGACCGGGAGCGGCCTGGCCAGCAGCGCCGGGAGCCGGGGAGCCCCCGGCCCCGAACTCTCTTCGTGGGGGGCCTTCCTGCCAGTGGCTTCAGCCCTAGGCCCCCAGTGAGAAGCACCTCAGTGCCCCCCACACCCCCGAGAACCACCTTGCTCCCCACCCCACCCCCCAGCTGAACTCCCCTCCCGGGGCTCCGGGGCCCTCCCCACACCAGCCCGTCTGTGCCCCACAGGTGGCCGTCAGCGGCTTCAGCGGCTGTGTGAGGAGACTGAGGCTGGATGGGCGGCCTCTGGGGCCCCCCACACGGGTGGTGGGGGTCACGCCATGCTTCTCCGGCCCCCTGGAGAAGGGCCTGTTCTTCGCAGAGAGCGGGGGAGTCGTCACCGCAGGTCTGTAGCGCATCAGTGCGCCCCAGCCCTCTGGGGAGGGAGTGGGGCTCTGGGGCGGGGGCGGGAGGCCGGGCAGCCCTGCCTCCCTCCCTCACAGTGCCTCCCCACAGACACCCTGGGGATCACCCTTCTTGACGTGAGCCTGGAGCTGGAGGTACGGCCCCGGGCCGCTTCCGGCCTCCTCTTCCACCTGGGCCGGGGCCGGGCGCCCCCCTACCTGCAGCTGCAGCTGCGAGAGAAGGAGGTAGGTCGGGCGGGGGGCGGTGTGGGGGCGCTGCTCCCACACCGCAGTGTGGACCCGGGTCAGCGACGCTCTCCTGACTCACCCGCCCCGCCCCAGGTCCTGCTGCGGGCGGACGACGGTGGCGGGGAGTTCTCCACGTGGGTGACGTGCCCTGCAGCCCTGTGTGACGGGCAGTGGCACCGACTGGCAGGTGAGCCGGGTCCCCCCCCTCCCACGGCCGAGCTCCCACCCCGCGCCTTTGTGCTTGGAGGAGTGCCCAGGAGGGGCAGCCGCAGACCACCCAGTGGGACCCCCCTGGGCAAACAGCCGGGCCCCTTCCAGCCCAGTTACAAGGACCCTGTGCCCGCAGTGACCAAAGGCGGGAATACCCTCCGGCTGACGGTGGACACACAGACCAACGGCACCCGAGGCCCCACGGTGGCAGTGGCCTCAGGGGACGCCCTGGCCCCTCTGCACTTTGGGGGCCTGCCCGGTGAGTGTGGCCTCTGCCTGGGGGTGGGAGCAGCCCCTGAAGGACCAGGTGCTGGGATCCCCCCGCTTCCACCCGACTTTCTGGGATGGGGCAGCCGGGGAGACAGGTTTTGGGGGAGGGGGCGCTGCTGGTGGGACATTGGCCTCTGTTCCAACCTGTCCATCTTCCTTTGTGCCCCCAGGGCCCACGAACACACAGGCTGGGCCTCTGGCCTACCATGGCTGCATGAGGAACCTGGTGGTGAACCGGTCCCCCGTCACCTGGCCTCGCTCTGTGGGTGTTCAGGGGGCAGTGGGGGCCAGTGGCTGCCCCGCCACCTAGCGCGGCTGCCCCTCCAATGGCCGTGCAGGACAGTCTTCAGGGGCCCCGGGCCTGGAGTCCACGGGAGGGCCGCCCCAGGCAGGCGGGCTCCCACCTCGGAGCCCGCAGGCCCTGCCCTCTGCTGTTTCAAAGTCTGTGTCTGTCTGGATTCTAGGCTCTAGGGGTGATGAATCTTCTTTCTGGAAATGGCTTTAAGTTATATCTCTTTAAACAAAAGGATAAAATTCTGTAAACTGGGGTTTTTAATACGTTTTATCTTCCAGTCTCGTTGAGATTTTCCTCCACCAATTTTTAGTAACGTGAGAAATCTGCCCTGCTTCTGAAATTAAAAAGTTACTACTTCTGTTTAACGGAGCGTTGACTTTAATTGTGAAAGGAGAAAAGCAGTCAGAGGCGATCTGGCCTCCGGACGTGCTCACGGGGGCAGCGCTGGCCCGGGGGCTCCCCTCGCCTGGAGTGGCTGTCCCCCCACCCCCGAGTCAGAACTGCCAGGGCTGGAGGGGCAGCGCTCGGCCCGGCTCCCTCCTGGGCACACGGGAAGACCAGAGGTGGCAGGTAAAAGACAAGACCTTTATTTCTCAGCAAGCGGAACGGAGGTGAGGGCGCGCTCCGCGCCACAGGCGCCATCGCAGAGGCCGCCGGCCGCGAATCCCGACCCCTTGAGGACAGCGGATGATTAATCTAAGCTCATGTCCTCCTCTTCGTCCTTCTTGTCCTTCCCGTCGCCCTCCTGCTCGGATCTGGCACTGTTCTGCATGGCTTTGGCAAATGCTTCCACATCTAAAATACATTTAAAAACGTGAGGCGCCCTTCCTAGACCCCGGCCTGAGACTGCTAACTGGAGGGCACAGGAGATGAAAACATCGACACCAAGGCCCAGGGCCCAGCCGGCCAGCCCTGTGCCGTGCAAACCACAAGGAGAAAAACAAACCCTGCCCTGGGCGCAGGGTGGGGGCGCGGGCACTTACCGCCTTTGTTGGCCGCCTCCACGGCCTCTGCAGGCAGGCCAAACTGGCACATGAGGGGGCCCAGCTGCCCAGAGGCCAGGGCTGCACTGAACATGCCCAGGGCCTGCGAAAGAAAGCCAGACGCCCCCTGAGCACACGCTATTGTGAAAGCCCGGGAGGGGGGCGGGGACGCTCCGTGACCGGGAGCCACGCTGAAGCTCGGTGAGCTGTGCCCCCTTCCACCGAGCACATGGCAGGGGCACCCAGGCCACAGCGTCTACCTGCTGGAACTGGGGCGAGGTCAGCGTGTTCTGGATCTCCTCTGCCGTCTGTGGCAGTGACTCCCCAGAGGGCAGGTAGGGCAAGAGGCGCTCCTGGACGTCCGCGTTGGCGAGGATAGGGGCCATGATCTCGGGCGTCAGAACACTGGCCAGGTCAACTAAGACATAAGCGCAGGGCCGTCAGCGGCTCGAGGCTGACACAGACGCCCAAGCCGCGAAACTGGCGGGTGTGGCAAGGTGAGGGGGGCAGCGGCTCAGCCCGGGGACACGCTCGGCCCCACGCCTCGGACAGCCAGCAAGCGAGCAGGCAGGGGGCGGCAGGCACCTTCACCCCCCAGCCTGGACCCGAGGAGCACGTGTTACCTTGCTGGCCGCCTCCTGGCCCTGCCGGCACGTTCATAGTAGCTAGAATGCTCTGAAGGTCGCTCAGCTGGATGGGCTGGGTTGGGCTGGCTGCCGTGCTGGTTCCATTACCTGAACTGGGTGCGGGGCTGGGACTGGTCACCGAGGCAGCTGCTGGAGCGGAAGGGGCGGGGGTGGCTCGGGTAGAAGAGGTGGTGGAGGACGGGGTGACTGCTGCCGACTGGCTCCGCGAGCTGGGGAGAGCGAGGGCAGCGATGGGACGGCCTCACACCCTGAGGGTGCCCGCATCGGTCCTGCCCCCAACGTCCCGTCCCGGAACTGCTGGGACTCCGGAAGAGTCTAGGCCCCAAAGGACCCGCCCCGGGGGGGGGAGGGGAGGGGGGTGATGGGGGGGGGTTCTCTGTCCTTCGCCATCTCCTATGTCCGGTCTCCTTCGAACGAGGGGACGCCTGGGGGCACACGGGCATGGTGGGGCGGAGCACAGGGCTCACCTGGACGAAGAGCTGCTGGCCGGAGGCCCTCCACTCCCCAGTAAGCTGGCCAGGCCCGGCCCGGTCAGGGCCCCCAGTCCCCCTGCGAGCAAAGAGACGTGAGCTCAGATGCCACACCCTCCCGAAGAGCCCACCTCTCCCGGCCAAGCATCCTGCACGAAACCCAAGGGATGAGGGGAAAGCAGTGGCCACAGCGGGCTGAGGTGCCGGACTAGCGACTGCCTCACTCCATTAGGTCCGGGCACCTCCGTCCCGGTCTGCAGACGACGCACTTAGCGCGCACTAACACGCGCTGCAAACCTGGCGGAGCAGCGAGCGCTTCCCAGGCGTGCGCGACACACACCCGCCCCGGCACAACAGCGGGGGCAGCAGGGAACGGGGGGCCCTTCCCAGGGAAGCCGGCACGAGGGACACGTGTTCAGAGACCACTCGGAGCCAACGAGGAACTAAAGGAAGAACTCGAATGGCACAGCGACCCTGATACGGCTGTCCGCCCCTAGCGCAGGCCGCGGGGCCGTGGGGTTACCCAGTCCTCCAAGGCCGGCGGGTCCGATGAGCTGCATGAGCTGGCTGTGGCTCATGTTCCCCAGCAGACTCTGCAGGCCGCCCTCGCCTGTAAGACAGGAGGTGCTCAGACTCGGGCCTGTCGCCGGGTCAACACCCACGGGGCCCCGGGGAGGCTGGGGGACTCGGGCTGACGCTGAGACGGAGCGCGCGCTGGGACCTCTCCCTCGGCTCTCCCCCAAACCACGAGTGCCACGAGCCGACAGGGTGGAGCTCAGACGTTTCGCCCCTGGAAGGTGGGGCTGGGGACTGATGGGAACCGGGACGCCTCCGTGTCCCTTTAAAACAACCAGCCTGCGCCATCAGGGATCCAAGACCTCGCCACGTGCTCGGACACCCCAGCGTGTTCTGGGAGGTGACCGTTACCGCCCAGTGCAGAGAGCTCGTGGCCTCCACTCCCACTCGCCCCCAGCGCTCCAGGCATCGGGGGGTTGTTCAGATACTCGTTGACCTTGCGGCAGTGCTCCTCGTCCTGGTCCGTCTTGGGCTCCTGTGGGGGGAGGGGGTACAACCGGAGCTGCCACAGCAGAGCCCCCCTGCCACCGAAGGGGCTCACACACGAGGGTGAGGGGCTCAGACAGGTGATGTTTCCTGTCCACAGTCACACAGCACCGAGGACAGGGCCCAGCAGGGCGGACAGGGACAGCAGTCCCACAAGATCGCCGGTGCCGTGGCGACGCTGGTTCTCAGGGTAGCGACACTGAAGCACTAAAAGCGCCCTACGTGCACCCGCAAGGCCCTCTGACCCTCCCGGACCGGACCCTTTACACAACAGTCTAACAGCCACGAAACCTTCCGGTGACTCGCGTGAAGCCACAAAACCACCGGTTGTGACCCCACGGCACACAGAGCAGCCCCAGCCGTGGCCCCTCGGGTCCGCTGGGAGCTCCATAAAGAGGCTCGCAGGCGCTCACCAGCCACAACCTCCCGAAGTGCCCCCAGGCCCACGAGCCAGAGTGCCCACGACCCATTCCTCCGTCCCTGAGCGTGCACCGTGGGCCTGCAGGGTGCTAGGGACACAGAAGGGACAGAACAGAGCTCCTCTCCCCTCCAGGGCAGAAGGAAGTGGGGAGAAGGGCAAAATCGGGAGAAACAAAAACAGTAGAGCTGGTGAAACGATTTTTTTTTTATTACTATTACAAGTTTCTATTTTTCAGCGAGCACGCATGTGGTGGAGGAGTGGGGGGTGGGGACAGGATCCCAAGCAGGCTCCCAGCTGTCAGCACAGAGCCGGACACGGTGCTCGAACTCACGGACCGTGAGTTCATGACCTGAGCCGAAGTCGGACGCTTAACTGACTGAGCCCCCCAGGCACCCTCTGGGGAAACATTTCTTGGCAAAACTGGGGAAACAAGCTCATGGCCCCATCTCTGTCTGCAGATGAAGTTTTAGTGGAACAGGGCTGCCCCCATTCGTTCACTTCTCGTCCACAGCGGCTTTCACGCTCCTTCGGCAGAAGCACAGCCTGTCCAGCCCACAGAGAGGAAAACCTTTTCTGCCTTGTTCCAGAAAGTGCTGGGGGGAGGGCAATAGGTTCACCTCTGGGGAAGGAAAGTGGCAACATCTGTCAAAACTGCAAAACCGGGGACACCTGGGCGGCTCAGTCGACAAAGCGTGGGACTCTCGATGTCAGCTCAGGCCACGATCTCATGATCTCATGGTCCCCCACCAAGTGTGGAGCCCGCTTGGGATTCTCTCTCCCTTTCTCTCTGCTCCTCCCCTGCTCATGCACACACCTGCGAGCTCTCTCAAGATGTTAAGAAACCCAAAAAGCAAAAAAACCCTGCAAATGCACTTGTTTACCCACTTCTACCAAGTCCGCTTCTGGATTTTAACACGGCGATCACCACCACCCCCTGTACGGGAAACAAACCTGGTGGAAAATCACTCTTTAACACGCCGCCTGCAACAAATCGGAGACGCAAACGGGCCCAACGGCCGACAGGTGGGAGAAGGCTGGGCGGCTGTTACGCCCAGTGGGATGCTGCCTGCCGCCGTGGGCACCAGGACGCCCTGCCGTGCTGACCCAAACACCCCAAAGCACACAACGGGGGAGGGCGAGGCAGGGCTCACAGAACACTCCGTTTCTGTACAAATACACAGCAAGGAGAAAGCGTGTGGTCAACCTTGCTTCCGCCGTGCGTGCTCACAGCCCAGGGGGGCGGGGGGAAGAGTGTGTGACAAGCACATCGTGGGCCGGGTGCCCGTCGACGCATCAAGACCGGGGCCCAGTCCAGAAACCGCTCTGTGTGCCAGGGAGTTCCGGGTCGTGAAAGGGCACCGGGAGCCCAGCGACAAGCGCGTACCCTCTGCAAAGGTCCCCTGCTCCGCTGCCTTTGGCGCTAGGAGCTCCACGGGAACTCTCAGGTTCCGCGGCAGTCTCCTTCGGCCAGCACCGGCTCTACCGCCCGGTGAGCCACGCGGAAAGACAACAGGCCAACAAAACCTACCCACCTGCATCCAGAAGAAGAGCCGCTTGGACCCTGCCTTAAACTTGAGCACGTAGACCCTCCCGCTGGGGCACTGCGGCACGCGCTTGAACTCACAGTCGTCAGGAAAGATGATCAAATCCTTCAGAGAGCCACAGGGGAGGAGTTAGCGTCACACAAATACCGCCTCCGCGGGAAACACGCTGGGTCCCGCGTCGGGGGAGGGGGCGGGGTACAGGATGCACCACCGGGTGGAGAGGCCAGGGTCACAGGCACCCCCACCAAGGGCACGAGGGCCGGGAGAGGGGTTCGATGCTCAACAGGGAAGGGGGCCTTTCGGCTTTTCAAGGATTTTGAACAGAGACGTCTTGGGAACGACGTTCCCAGGTGGGTTCAAAGCGGGTCTGCGCTGCTCTCAACAAGGAACACACGAGCCTGGAGAGCAGACGGCGCTAAAAAGGAGGAGAGCTGGTGGAGCGCAGCGTTTACACGGCACCCGAATCCCAGGCACAATGACAGAAGCAGTTAAAGATCCGGGGCGGGAGACCCGAATGGCGGTGAGCAAAGCGGAACAGCTGGTGTGGGCCCCCGGAGCAGCGGCGCCCACATATCCCAGCAGCACACCCCCACCGTAACAGGGCAGCTGCGTGTCCAGAGCCAAGTGAGAGCAGCTACGCGTGCTTCCGGAAAACCGGACGGTCCTGACGACCAGGCGGGCTTCCTAAGACCAGACACTTACGTCCTCCACGTTCCCAGATGTCCTGTCCTTCCAGCAGAAGTGAATGAGGGAGTCATCCGTCTGCTGAATGTACACGAGCCCTTTCCGTTTATCTGGGGTGACAGTAGTTCCTTTTAGCGACATCTTTCCTGCACGAAACTCCACCAGATACTTGTTGGAGGAGCCTCGGGAGCCTGGCACCAGGCTTGGAAACAGAGCGCCTGAAGTCGTCATCCTGGAAGAGCGACCAGCAAGCAAACCCGGTCAGGATCATGAAAGTCCCAGCTTCCTCGTCCAATGTGACACTGGCGGGACAGAGCGAAAGGCCGCCACCAGGCCGGGAGAGAGGGGGCCCCCGCGGCGGCGCAGTCTCCCTGGAGCGCGCAGCCAGCAGGTGCCGGGGCGCGGCCGCAGCTGCTTCTCAGGTTTCTCCACGATCGGAATGAACCTGTGCACCCCAACCGCGCCCCGCTTCCCGCCGAGAACCCCGCTCAGCGCCACTTCTGCGGCCCGGGGCCCCGAACAAGCTCAGCAACGTGAGCCAGGCGGAGACGGCGCCGACACCTCGGACGGGACCGAGACTCCGGCCGGGCTCCGTCGGGGCACGCCCGTTAAGCTGCGACTCGGCAGACCGGCGCCCTTGCACAAACGAGCGCGGTGGGAGGGTGGGGGAGGAGACGGGACAAGCCCCAGGACCGGGGTCGCGCCGCGCCGACCAGGCTCCTCCGCGCGGGGCCCACGGGCCCACCCCGACCTCGCGGCCCCCGCGGCCCCCGCGTCGCGCGGGGCGGTCGGGCCGGCACGGCCGCCGCCGGCCCGAGAGCCCGAGGCCCCCACAGCCGTCGCCCCGCGCACGGCCCCTGGCCTCCGCCGACCCGACCCCGGCTCGGGGACCCCAACGGCGCAGGCTCCGCCCCCGCAGCCGTCCCCGCCCCCCGGCGACCCCCGCACCTGGCCCGCGCCGCGACTCGGCCGAGAGGCGCCGTCCGGGCTCGCTCTTCCTCCTCAGCGCCTGCCGGGCCCCGCCGGAAGTTCTTTCTCGTTCCGCCCCCTCCCGCCGCTCTCGCCGCCGATTGGGCCGTGTCAGGGGCGGGGGCCGACGCTGAACCGCCAGCGGTTGGAAGGGGCAGCCGTCCATCGACCCGCCCCGCCCCGCCCCGCGCCCCCTTCCGGCGGAAGCGCGGGCGGGCGGCGCGCGGGCCAGAGCGGCCCCTATTGTTGCTGTGTCATAGGGGTGCGGCGGCGGCCCCTGGCGGCGGCGACCGGAGTGGCGTGGCAGGCGCCGACCCAGCGGTGGGCGTTGGAGCCCACATCCCCACCGTCGCGGGAGAGCGGCGGCACCTGCGAGGCGCGAGGGGGCGTCTCAGGTTCACGGCCAGCGCTGCAAGCCAGGTCCCAGGACGTGGAGGAAACAGTCCCCGAGTCAGGGGAAGGGCGTCTTAGGACCCGGGGGTTGGGGAGGGCCGGCTTCACGACCGCAGGGGTATGTGGCCGAACCAAAGCCCAGGACTCCGGGGCCTGGACGCAGAGCCCACGACATCAACGATGGTCCTCGGGGGCGACAGAAGTCCCGTGCGGTACCCCCGGCCCCGTTTCCCCCGTAATGGTGCTAAGATGGGTACCCCCTGTTCTCCCCCAGGGGCCCCCCATTCCAGTGAGGACAGTGCTGGCATGGCTGCCTCCCTTCTCCCTGGGGGGGCGGGGTGCCCCTACTGACCCCATTCTTGTCCAGCGCCCCCCCCCATACCAGCGAAGACAGTGCTGGCACGGCTGTCCCCCACACTCCTTCTGTGCCTGGAGTCCCCAGAGGCTGATGTGTGTGCTCAGAGTGGAGGGCAAGAAGCCCCGTCCTCCATACTCACAATGAGTGACGGGTGGCCCTCCTGCTGGTCTTTGAGCCGTTTCCATCCTGCACTTTGCTTCGAGGCTCCAAGCAGTTAGCAAGGGGGCGCACACGGAGCCCTGTACCCTCCCTGCCCCATGCTAGACCCCCGTCCGCCACCAAAGCAAGGCCACTGTGCGAGCTGCCTGACGATTTACCAACTAGATGTGTATACACAGGCTTTGTTTGAAAGCTTTTTGTAAAAAGTGTAAAAGTGGAAAGTAGTTTTGTTTTGAAGATTTATTCACGCTGGTACGTGTGGGTCTGGTGCATTATTTTAATTCCTGTATGACCTGTGTAATAATAGTCTGAAGGACAACCGCTTCTGTGTCCATTGTCTTGAGATCTAAAGACTCACCAATTTTGTTTTGGAAAATATAGCTGCTTTTCATTAAAAATTGTTATTTATGTTAATAATGAGTTCGTTGTCTTTTTATTAAATACCTTTACTTTTCTTCATTTCGTTTCTAGTAGGGTGAATCCCAACAGATAAGAGCCCCCACACAAACTCCACGGACCTTGATAATTCCTGAGACCACAGGGGAGAGGGGCGCAGCTGTTAAGCCTGTGACCGTGACCGCCCTCTCGGAGCTCAGGGGAAGCCAGAAAAGACAACAACGGGAAGATCCGCTCCGGGTGCCCCGAAGATGGGCCAGCGGGCAGGCGGCACTTGTTCAAAGTCAGGAAAAGTTAAAAAGCTGCCACAGGAAGCCGCAGGGAGACCAGCGAACTTTCCAGACCCTGCAGAGCATGGGGCCTCGAAGGGCACTAACCAGAGCGTCTCCTCAAGCAGGGGGTGGAGCCTGGGGCCGGCCCGGTGACATGTGAATGAGAAACAGGCATGGCCCAGGCCCCCCGCCACGGGGCGCCGTGGGGAACACGGCATTGAGGTGCGCCCTGGCAGCCCCAGCAGAGCCGGAAGCCCCCGCGGCTCCTCCTGCGCCAGGCGGCAGGGCCTGGGCGCAGCAGCTAGAGAGGGGGCAGGACGTGCCCAGATGCGTCACCAGAGAGGGCACGGCCGGCAAGACACACAGGAAGAGAGCCACACCGTTGTTCCCGCGAGTGCAATTCAAACACGCGGAGTAGAACCGTCAGAGCAGAGGACAGACGGTGCGGCGATAGCAGGCACCACCGGAGAACACGGTTTGGCGAGTGGGTTTTTGTTTTTCTCTTTCCTTTGAGTGACGTGTTCCTTTTCAGAGCAATCACAGGTTCTCACCAAAATGGAGCCCATCGCTCTCCACATATGCACAGCCTTCTTGCCACGAACACCCCGCAGAGGGTGTGCTGTGACAGCCCGCGGCCCCCACGGACATGCGGCGTCGCCAAGAGCCCATCTCAGTGCACACAGCCCGCGGGTTTGGACAAACGTATGGTGTGGACCCACCATCTCCCTGCCCGGAAGTGCCCCGCGCCCTCCTGGCCACCGCTCCCTCTTCCCTAAGCCCTGGACGCCACTGGTAACTTTTCTCCAATCTTGTTATATTGTGATAAGATAACACGGGACATACGACCTGCCATCTGAACGTTTTTGAGTATGCCGTTCGGTGGTGGTAAATACATTGTGATGTTGTAACGTCTCACCACCGTCCACCTCCAGAGCCCCCGTCACCTTGTGAAACACCAGCTGCCCGTCCCGTGTCCCCTGCTCCAGCAGCCACCACCCTACTGCCTCCAGCATTTTGACGACTCTGCCTAATGCGATCAGTGGAATCAGACAGCGTCCGTCTTTCTGTGGCTGATTTCAGTGAGCACAACATCCTCAAGGTTCACCCGTGTGGCAGCAGGCGTCAGAACGTCCCTCCTTTTCAAGGCGGAGTGACAGCCCCTGGTCCGGGCGGACTGCATCTTGCTCGTCCGTTCGTCCGATGGGGGGACACGAGGGCTGCTCGCGGGCTTCAGTGATGCTGCCTCACGCTGCTGTCGACATGAATGTCCAAGTCTCTCTCCCAGACCTTGCTTTCAAGTCTTTTGGGCCCGTAACCACAGCGGAATTGCTGGATCATCTGGTAATTCTATTTTTAATTTTTTGAGGAGCTGTCATACTGTCTTCCACAGCAGCTGCCCCGTTTTCTGTTCCCACAGACAGCGCACGAGGGTTCCGATTTCTCCACATTCTCGCCAACACTTGGTTTTTGCTTGTTCTCGACAGCTGCCACCGTAATGGGTGTGAGGCGGGACCTCCGTGTCGTCGTGAGTTGCATTTCCCACAAGATTAGCGATGTTGAGCGTGTTCCCACGGGCTTATTGGCCACTTGTGCGTCTTTGGAGAAATGTCTAGTTTTGAACCAGGTTGTTTTCTGTTTGCCCGGTTTTAGGGCCTGGCTCTGGCAGCACTGAGTGCTCCGTGGTCCCCATCATCAGATACGGCAGAGGCTGGTAGAGCCCCTTGTCCGTGCACCTGGGCATCCTGAGGGCACTGCCATCCTGTGTACCATCTGTCCCTCTGACCAGAGCCACCATGGCTATTTGGATGACCATCTCCACTCAGCTCCTCCTCCTGCGAAGTATGCAGCTGCTGGGCACCTAGGCCAGCAGCCAGGTGGCACGGACCTTCCGGTCAAACTCACACCGCATTCTGGGCATTCTGTTGTTGTCACTGGGGGCTCTGATCCCCAGGAGAGAAGAGAGATGGTCAGTCAGAGCTCCCCACTTC
Source organism: Felis catus (assembly GCF_018350175.1). Taxonomy (NCBI): domain Eukaryota; kingdom Metazoa; phylum Chordata; class Mammalia; order Carnivora; family Felidae; genus Felis; species Felis catus. Next base: position 1,719,063 of record NC_058370.1, read on the forward strand.
CCAGAGAACGCAGGCCCCTTCACCCACCCATTGTGCCCACACAATGGTGTCACGGTGTCCCCGAGCCCCCACCACCATGACAAACAGTTTTCTGAAGCAATCCGTGTGCGGGGCCAATCCTACAGAGTGCACAGTCCAATCCGACACCCGTGCGCGGGGACTCGTCTGTAGCCGATCTGCAGTCCTTTCCAGAGAGGCCAGAACGACTGGGACAGTGAAAAATCGCTCAGTGCAGAGCAAGCGTCAGCCACCACCCACTTCCAAGGAAATCTGTATTTGGAGCTGGGGTTGAACATTCATCTTCACGGATCTGCTCAGTCCTCCAAGAAGAACCTCCAAGAGTAGTGGATGCTGTTTACACGGATGGGTACTGACAGTTATGACCTGTTATAAGAATAAATCCGTCTCACCAGCCATACTCTCGCCTGACATTTTCGAGCTACACTGACACAGGACAAACAGCGTGGCAGGCCAGCCAAGCACGTGCACAGCAAGGAAGGAAGGGCCCGTGTCTGTGTGTCGTCGCCTGCTGCAGAGACCACGGGGCCTTTACGAATCGCCTGACACAGGACCGTTAGGTTCTCAGAGGGGCGACGGAGCTGTGCAGCCAGGGAAGGGCTGACTGTCCAGTAAACTCACGCAAGAGACACAAAAAACAGTTTTTACTTTGCAAAACCCTCCCACCACGCACGCAAAAGACAGTGAGGCCTGAAGTAATACAGGTGGAGGGAAGACCACCGGTGTGCCTTGGGTCTGGTTACATGCTCTGATCCGGGACCCCAATCTCTGCACCACTGTGGACCCGAGAAAGGCCTCGGGAAGACGTCTGAAAGTGCAGACACTGAGACGGGACAAACCAGGACCGGCGGGAACCTCGTGCCGACTGAACTCTCCTCGCCGCCCAGCCCTCCCCTCGGAACGCAGGGGTGATCAGGAGAAGGGCCACTGGTGCTTCCCAACTGGGAGCTTTATCAGCACGTCCGTGCTCTGTGCTCCTCGTGCGTACGTGAGACTGGGAAAGCCGGTGAGTCACCAACTCTGTTGGGGAGCACTCTTTCCCAAAGAGCCGGTGTCCCGAGAGGAGGCTTGTGGCCAGGGCCGCCTGGAGGGCTGCCTGCACCTTGGGGAGCCTCCTGGCATTCCTCTCCTGTTCTGATTTCCTGACTCCACGTTCCGACCAGAACCCAGCAAGCAGACGGCACGGCCTCCGCTTCACCGGACGCGCCTCCCCAGCGGGTCGGCGTCACGCTCGGTCAGACACGCGGCCAGCGGCACCGGGCCTGGGCCTGCCCAGTGCCCCCAGAGGCCACCAAGGCTGCGCTTGATGCCTCCCCCAGTGCCAGGCCCGCTTGGTCTGACATGGGTCCCCAAAGCAGGTCGCGTGTCTGGCAGACCGGTGGGCTGACACTTCCACGCGCTTTGCGGAAGGAGTCTGAAGGGGACGCGGTGGCCAAGCCCTCGGAGCTGCTCCTCAGGGGCGCCCTCCCTGCGGCCGCTCCGGCTCTCCACGCCAACACTCGCACGCGGCCGCTACCCTCCTAGGGCCCGGTGTCTGTGCAGAGCCGTCTGGGTCCTCACGCGTCCCTCCCACCCGTGCCGGGAAGTGGCAATCCGGGGTGGCAAAATGCCGTGATGTCCCCGAGGGCCCGGGGCCTGCTTCTCCGCGGCCTCCTCCTGAGCAGGAGCCACAACCAGGTGCCAGTGACGTCCTGACCCTGGCCGCTTGGGGACAGATTTGTGCCAGCCGCCCCCTGCCCCCAAACAGACAGGACCGTCGGTCTCCAACACCAGGTGGCCTATGAAACCTAGTCAGCGCCAGGGGCCCCGTGACATTAGGTTATATCGCACACGAGACATATTCCAACGTGGTGTCTCTCTGTCTCTGGCTGAACCTCCAGCGGCTCCTGACAACTGTGTGCCCAGTCAAGGACGCGAGACTGGATCCTCACCTCAGAGGGGAGCAAACTCGTCACATCAAGTGCTTAGGGGAGAGTATGCTCCCCTGTCCCTGCTGCACGGACGGTCAAAGTTACAAAACTACTCTAGAAAGCCCCTGGGTCCTTACGGCAAAGCCATAATGACATCAGCGTGTGGCTGAGGAGCCACCACTTTCCACACAGGCCAAAAGCATCGGTAGCAGGTGCCTGTGTTTTAAGATGCATTTTCTAGTGAAAAAAGTCTTTAGTAGAGACAAACCTCTGGCATCTGAAACGACCAAGGGAGACGAAGTTGAGGCAGTCACTTTACACGCTGGCATTTGCAGAGACCGAAGTTTAACAACCACAAGCCAAGTGAGGACGGCCCCACAAATGCGTATGTTCTGGTGCCCACCGTCCTGCCCCCCTCCTCTGGGGCCTGGGCCCGGTGCGTGCTGAAAACCGGCCTCCCCGGCAGACTCAGAAGTGCAGACCTCGCTGGCCTGTTATCAGGGGCAGTGAGAAACGGCTTCATCTGCAAGAAGTTGTTAAACTGCCCGAAATACTGTCCTTCTAAACGTGTCCTAGGACTGTGCCCTTTGACATTTTCAGCTCGCCCTCCCTCGTGGACAGCGAACCCGCCCCCGGCCGCAGGTGCACGAGGTCCCCATTCGGACCACCGGATGCGCCACGACCCCGTGTCAGAACAGCGTCAGAACCGTAAAGCCTCGCACACCTCTGCCCGTCGCCAGTGGCTCCGCTCCCGTCTCCGTGCAGCAGACGCTCGGTTGCCCCCGACACCTTGACTTCCGGTTTCCCAAGCTACAGAATCAAGGCTGCAGAACAACTATTCGCTTTTAAAAGTGTTTTAATGACAGATGTGACGTCGAAGCCCGGACACACAATGACGACAGCCTGCCACCGAGAACCCAGCACTCCATACGGCCGCGTGAGTGCGTGCACGCTCAGCAGACGCTCTCCGTTCAGAGCTCCGCTGAGGCCTGTGGTGTTGACACTTCTACAGAAAGACAAGAGCCACCAGAAGGGATGTTTCTAGGATGGACACGCACCTACTTTTTGTTAAGTAACTTTAATGACACGGCCGTAGCGGCTGCTGCTTCGGAGCCTCCCGCAGGGCGCACCTGCCGTAGGCACGGCGACCCTCTGTGACGCGGGCCTGGCCTGCAGAGGCCACGAAGCCCCGGTGAGAGAGGCGGGGCCCCTTTCGAGGCTGGCAGCAGCCTGGGGAGGTCCGTCACGACTCACGAGGTTTCCGGCCACCCCAGGCTGTCACGGTAATGCTTCGTTTCGGACAGTATACGATTGGTGATGAATGCAAACCTTGCTCTCCGGCAAAATACTATTCAAGTAGTTTTAACTTAAATATTTTAAAAGTAATCTTTACATTATTGAAGGCTGGTAAAAAATACAGAATCTGACAGCTTTTCATTTCATTCCATCTGGCGCTCTGAAAGTCTTCACTTTTGCATTACCGTAATCTAGGAAGCAACCCCTGGCCCCGTAAAGCTCCTCGAAGGGTTACTTTCAAGATCCGTCTTCCCCTGTTACTGGTTCAAATGCACGACAGTCTCAGAAACCCTTTGCCACTGCGTTAGGAGGAGGGACACGGGGGGGACTTAGAACTAAGACCCTTCCTGGTTACTTACTTCCGTTATGAACTTTACAATGAAGAGGGCGCTGTAACAAGCCGGGCTGATTCCCGTCACGTGAAGGGACGGCAGAGGATTGTCCTTTTCCGCCCTTAATGAAAACATGATGATCCCATGTGAAGCTTGATGAACAGTAGTAAAATGTTTGGCGATCAGAAGTTAATTAGAATCAAATCTTTGACCGGGGATGGTGCTGTCTCCACGGACACAGTCGCTGGAAAAGCTGGTTTCTGCCGTGACCGCTTGACGGAGTCCGGTCTCCGGTCCTGGGGGCCACTCCGGCCCCTCAGTAGATATCTGGGCAGCGGGAGAAATTCCGCTCAAAGTAGCCCCCCGCATACAACCAGTCGGGAGCCCCCGTGTGCGGGTTGCTGCCTTGATGAAACCACCTGGAACACAGAGGACATGGTCAGGAAGCACGTGGACACAACCTGGCTCGTGTTCCCTGCAGGGAGGCATCACCGCATCAGCACGCAGCTTTAGATGCAGCCCAGGGCAGCAGCCGCGGCTGAGAGTTATTAACCACGTTTTCTCTCGAATGCTGTCCCCGCGAACAGCCCAGAGTGGGCTTCGCCAGCAGACCCTCAAGGCCTTCACAGAAACACGCTAGGCCGTTAGCGGAGAACGGCCGCTATCCCTTCCGAGGGAAGGACGGGCACAGTGCTGGTTCCTTCCCTGGAAGCAGGCCTAGCGTGTCTAACTGGGGAAGGGGATGACCTGTGGGCAGGGAGGCAACGGGGCCGTCACCGCGGGCACGTGTGTGGCACGTGCCCTGGGAAGCCCCCCGGACCCTCGACTGCCGGCGCGCATCCTGAAGACGACGAAGGACCTGGGGCTCACAAAGTAGAAGGAGTCATCTGAGGACCAGATATCGCTCCTTCTGCAATGTATTTTTTAAATCGATTCCTTAAAGACAATGAAGGAGGGTGGATGCTTTTCAAGCTTTTTCTGGAATGAAGCCAATTCCAAATATTGGAAAGACTGAAAGCGCAAACTTAAATCAGGTCGGAAGCCCGAGCACAAAGAAATGGTTTTAAAAATGTTAGTCACAAAACAGCCACAGGAGGCGATCGTGACCAGACCTAGAAAACAATGCCTACAGTGCATCAAGCTTGACTGGAAAAAACACTCCGTGAACAGCTCAAAGCCACCCCAAGATTTTTTTTTTAATTGTTTATGTTTTTTTTTAATTTTTTTTTTGAGACAGAGAGAGACAGAGCATGAGTGGGGATGGGGCAGAGAGAGGGGGAGACACAGAGTCAGAAGCAGGTTCCAGGCTCTGAGCTGGCAGCACAGAGCCCGACGTGGGGCTTGAACTCACAGAGTGTGAGATCATGACCTGGGCCAAAGTCAGATGCTCCACCGACTGAGCCACCCAGGTGCCCCATGCACCCCAAGATTTTGCTAGGACTAACATTTTAACGGACATATGTTTTTAATTATGCTCAAGTATTACGGTACTTACCCGACTGAATCCTCACCGAATGGGCTGTTTTCACGTAATTACGACCACGGACAAACCAACCGCGCTTTTCCAGTGAGACAGCAGGAGGCCCCGGGCCCACGGGGTCTGCTCCCTGTCTCTGTCTGTCTCTGTCTGTCTCTGTGTGTCTGTGACCCTCTCACCTGGTCTGAACACAGGTGTGTCCCCACCTGCGATGCCCCCGGGCACCGCTCTCCACACCCTCCCTCTCCACGCTACCACGTGGGGCCGGCCGGGGCCTATCCGGCCACCTGTGCCACGTGGCAGGCGACGTGGACAAGAGCAACCTGCAGCAGTGCCAAAGGGCGACGGCTGAACACACCATTCCTTCCACAGCACTGCCTTTCCACAAGCTGTGTCGTCCTCCAGCTGGTGGCCTGGTGCAGACTACGGTTTGTTTGAAACCGTGTCCTATTTGAGAGGAATGCTCAGGGTCAGAGGCGCTGTGGGCGGGACCGCCGGGCCCGGGTCGGAGGGGACCTGTCCCCACACTGGCAGGGTGCCTACTCACCTTCGGGGACGCTCGGCCCGTCTGTGTCACGGAACCCGCGCCAGACCCGGGGCTGCGGCCCCGCGTCCGTGGGACCCCCAAATAGCTCTGCTCGGCCGCAGGTGCACGTGGGGCCCTGGCCACTGCCCTCTCCCAGCCCCCGAGGCCTCACCTGGTCTGCCACTCGGCCTCCTGCTCGGCCCGCTCCCTCCGGGCCTCCCGCTGCTTCTCCTCCAGCCGCTCCTTCTCCTGGCTCGCCAGATCTGGGGGCCAAGCACACGGCGTGGGTCAGGACTCAGGGCCGACGGCGAGGCTCCCGGCTCACAACCGACGGAGGCGAGGGCGGAAGGAGACAGACAGACGCGGCAGCGCCCCCACCCCCAGACCCTAGGTGAGAAGTCACGCCGGCCAGGAACGTCGTCGTCTGCAAACCGCACCCGGTCACGAGGCTACAGCGGCGCCCCGACCCCAGCGTGGCTGCGGGGAGAGGCGGGCCTTTCCCCCGCACCGCAGGAGGGCGCGGCAGGGCTCGGGAAGGAGCACCACGCAAGGGCAAGCTCAGGCTCACGGGCGACTTGACCCTCAGGGCAGGGCCGGGGCCAGCGGGGGCCGCTTCCCACAGAGGACCGTCCCGCGTGACCTGACCCTCGGGGCTCTGTGGCCCGGTCCCGGGTGCAGGTGCAGACCCTGGTCGTGGAGAGTGGGGGTCTCCCTGCCCCGTGCAGTCCCTCCACTCGACACCGACTGTGTCCACAAAACCCAGGACCGCTTGGGACGGCCCTCCGGCCAGCGGCCCACCGCACGGCTGACGCGGACGGGTGAGCCGGCACGCGGCCGCTCCCTCGTCACGCGGAGACATCCACGGTGCGCGAGCAGCCTGGGCCTGGGATGCAGGCCTACACCGACTTTGGACGGAGAACACGTCCAACCTTGGAAACGTGACCCCAATTTCGCTGATAAGAAGAACCGGGGGACTCGTGTTTCGCACGCGTTGTCCTTCATTTTTCTAGGAACTTAATCGTATCCTATTCACAAGGGGACTGGTCTGCAGCAGGCTGGGATTTCTAAACCTCTTCCACCTCGGAGAGTGCGAGATGCACCGTCCTCGGTCTCCCTGTCTGTCCACCTGCCGCACGGGCGCCCCCCCCGCCCCCCCCGGCCCGCGAGCGCACCCATGTCGCCGTTCTCCATGCCGCGGATGTCGGGGCGCAGGCGGCAGTCCGTGGGAGCCAGGGTCTTCTCCATGCCGCTCTGCAGCTCGTTGAGACTGACGGTGAAGCTGGTAAAATTGTACATCTGGGGGGAGAGGCGCGGAGACCCGTCACCACGCCGGCATGTTTCCGCGCTCCGCTCAGCTAGGCCGCTCGGGGCGGCTGGGTCCTGGCCACTCCTGCCGGTCCGCGCTCTGCCCCTCAGTCTGTGCGGACGCAGCCCCACAGCCGCCCCGCCCGCCCCGCCATCAGGTCCTGGGAAGGCCCCCAGCGCCTCCTCACTGTCCCGCACCTGCCGGCCCTCCAGCTCCACTCCTGGGTCCACAGACACGAACCACAGGGAGGAGGAACAAGCGTTGTTTGTAAGAGGAATTCCTGGCAAGAAGTACACCTTTGCCCTGTTGGGTCGGACTATTTTACACTCTGCTGGGAGCCAGCAGTGGCTGCGGCGAGGTGACGTCCGTGTAGGTGGGGGTTCTGTGTCCTTTTTACTGTGGTCTGGTAGGGTGATAGGAGTGAAGGTATACTTCACATGTAGTCCGTATTGTTTTACATATGAACGAGATAAGTAATGATAGATATTAAAAGTTACTACACAAAATTATTACATTTATACAGTCATCCTCTATACTGCACCCTATCACACAGGATGTAATAAGCTTATCATGTGCAATATAAATTATAAGCGTAATTTTCAAGCATAAGTACCAAAATGCATTTAAGCATCTGAACCGACAAGTCGGGAAAATAATCTCTCAGAAGCAGTCTGGAAGCCCCTTTCAGTGAGACCCAGTCGGTGCAGGCCGCCTAGAGAAGGTACCGTGTGCACGCGGGGCACCTGTCTCACCGCGTGTCAGGGGCACGGCAGCACACCCACACGACATGTTGGCGGAGCACTGCCTTTGCCCCGGGGAGGCCAGGCCGTGGCCAAGGCTTGACTGGGGCTCCGGGAGGGCGGGGGGCCCTCGGAGGCTCACTCTGCGGAAGCAAGGTCCTAGGCGGCGCGGACACGGGGCCGGGGAACCCCGTGCTGAGGGGTCTGGCCTGGCCAGGGGTCAGGGGTGCGGAGAGGGGCGGGGGGCGGGGGTACGGACCTGGGCAGAGTTGGGGGGCCGAGTGTTGACCCTCCAGAGTAGCTTGCTGCCTGGAATGACCTGCACAGTCTCCTGAACCTCGGGCACGGCATCCGCCACATCGCCGTCAGCTTTCTGGGAGCTGTCGTCCTGAAACACAGAACACCGTGGGCCGGCCGGCCAGGTGGGACAGCTACTCTCGGAGCGACTGTCAGGCAGGGCAAGATGGGCTCTCTGGTAAGGGAGAAGATGCCGTGATGCTCTCTTTGCAGGGGCTCCCCGTGCTGGGGCTCCCCCAGAGGGCGGGAAGTCAGCAGCACGGGAGTGCACCCCCCCGCCCCCCCCCCGGGGAGAGCACACACGAACACCTAGGGAGCCGCCGGCTGGCAGGTGGGGCTGGGGGGCTGGGCCTTCTACAGCGGCGGCCAGGCAGGGTGCGGCCCTCCCCGGCCGGAGCCAGTCCCCACACGCCGCAGCTCGGCCCTCCGCCAGAACCGCTCACGCCGGGCGACCTCATGGACCCTCAGCACCTCTAGACTGAACCCCGCCTGCAGACCACATCTGAAGACGAAACGCAACCACCCTCACATTTCCCAAGCAGCGGGACCCGGAGAAGGAAGCAGTGGCCACCCCCGCAGCTGCTGCGGGAGAACGCGGGGACATGACGACGCGGCCTCGGGACCCTCCCGGCCGACGTCCAACGGGGCTCGGTACCGCTGGCCGCGGGCCACGGGGTTCGGCGCCAGGAGCTGCAGAAGGCTGCTCCCGGGCAAGTGCTCACACAAGTCTGTCTCATGTCGAGTCACCCAGAGGACAACGAAGCTAAACTAAGGCACCAAAAGCCACCCCTCCGGGCATTTCACATTCCAAGTCTGTGTGGTCTTCACATGGAACGTTCCTTTTGCTTTTTAAAGTCAAAGAGCACGTTGGGAGGTGTCCAGCAGCACTCAGGCGATGCCACAGGGCCGGACCACTGACACCCTGGGGGAGGCTGGACGCCTTGGGCCCGGCCCACTCTCTCTTCTGACCTCGAACAACCTGACCCTTCCTTTGAGCTACTGACTTCTAGTTTTAGCCCTGAGATCATCAGTATTCCAAAGCTCTGGGGGGAAAGTATCTTTGCCAAAACTTCCCAACTGTGGAATATATTACCTGGTGCTCAGAACTGAAAACACAGACATGACAGTCTTGATTTTTTAATAGGTCTAAGCTAACGAGGTGCTGGGAGACAGGAGGTTTACAAAGAAGAACCCGGAGCACGGCGTTCCCAGAAAGAAACGTAGGTGCACTTGGGCTCTGCCAGGCCTGGGGGACACGGCGTACCAAGTGGCCCCCGAGCCCGGCTGACGGCAGCAGCCTCTGCACACAGAGACGCAGGTAAACCGAGGCCCCGAGCAGCACACAGACGGACGGGCGGATTCCGGGCCTTCATCCTCTCCAGCTGGGACCCCACAGGCCCAGCAGAGGGAAGGCAGACTCCCCCCGCACTCGACTCTGAAGCCCTCCCCGCCTCGCCCCCCCCCCCCCCCCCCCCCCCCCGCCGGGGGCAGCACCTTACCGGCTGTGGCTTGCTCAGGTGGTCGCCTCTCCTCTCCCGCTTCTTGAAGGACTCGTACGCAGCAGGGTCTATTCCCCACAAACACTCTGTCCATTTTCCATAGATCATAAAGAGCTTCTTTTTGCTGTAGTCAAAGGGAATTTTTATTTTTTTATTTACCTTTAGTAACCTCTACACCCAACGTGGGCTCAAACTCACGACCTGGAGATCAAGAGCCGCGTGCTCTTCTGACTGAGCCAGCCAGGCGTCCCATCAAAGGGAATTTTTAAAACCATGTTTACAGCAATTATAAACCCTTCATCTAAACAGGCAGCACCTCGATTGTGACCGTGACCGTGGAGTACATTCCCATTCTGGTTTGTCTCCTTGTAAATTTTAGAACCTCTCTGCACAGAGGTGCGAAGAGGAAAATCTGCCTTTGAGGGTCCCCCCTCGGGCCTAATTTGCCAAAGCAGAAAGAAGATAAGGGCACAAGCCCCCACGAGTGTGGACAAGAAAAGGTGAGAAAAAGGGAAGGTTTCGCTGGAACCCACGTGCCGGTCTGGCCACTGCCCTTGAAATACGTGAACCTCCAAGACTGTGTCCTTCCCTTTCCTACAAATCACATCAACAGCCCTCGCAATTTCAGCTGGCATTGTCTGCTTTATCTTCATATCCACAGATCGGATGCCCACATCGGTACCCGTCTGCTTGCTTCATTTCCTAACGACCTCTGGAAACTGTCCAGATCAACCACCAGAGCGCTCTGCCGGACTCCAAAAGGAACAACGCCAACAGCGCTGGACTGTTTTTTGTTTTTTCTTTTTGTCTTTTTTGTGTCTTCCTGTGGGGAAAGCACGGTGGCCACGCACCCCCTGGAGATGCTGTTCTGCCAGGCGTGTGACATTTCTGGGAGGGCGGGCACCCCTGCCTCGGGCTCAGCCCGGAAAGTGGCCACGCGGGGACTGGCGGGGGACACTCGGCCAGTCCTCACTCAGGACTTAGTCACCTTGGCCGACATATTCTGTCCCCAAGAGGCACGGCGTTAGGCAAGAGCTCACTCCGGTTTGGGATGGAAAATCAAAAAATCAGAACAGGGTTTGCAGACCCTCCGGGACGGTGCGCGTGGCAGTGAGGAGTGGCCCATTTCTGCAGGCCCGTTTCACGCGGACCACGGTCTCTCTCTGGGTTGTTTCCACCACCAGGGATGGGCTGCTCGGGGCACTGGCCGGTGCCCTTGTCCTGAAGAGGGCTGCTGTCCTGCAAGGTCTCCGAGCTGAGCCCCGGCTCACTTCAGTGGGCACGGCGGTCAGAGTCTAAAGTCTAAAAGCATCTGACAGGCTGTTTGAACAGGTGACTTTCTGGTACTCAGCAGAAGAAGAAACAGCACCCACCGTTTTACACTGGAAACTTGTTTCTAATTAAAACGTAGGTGGGGCACCTGGCTGGCTCAGTGGGTAGAGCACCTGACTCTCGATGTCAGGGTGGTGAGTTCAAGCCCCATGTTCGCATGGAGGCTACTTCAAAAAAAGAAAAAAAAGAAGAAGAAGAAGAAGAAAGAAAGAAAATGTCTAGTTTTTAGGAGGTGGAAGGGGTTTCATGACATTATACAAATCCCAATTTCCTGACTGGGGAATAAAAAGTGAGAAATCTGAGGCCAAAAACATAAGATAAAACGACCCAAAGGTCGGGGCGCCTGGGCGGCTCGGTCGGTCAAGCGTCCAACTTTGGCTCAGGTCACGGTCTCGCAGCCCCGAGTCGGGCTCTGTGCTGACAGCTCGCAGCCTGGAGCCTGCTTCGGATTCTGTGTCCCCGCCCGACCCTCCGCCTCTCTCTGCCCCTCCCCTACTCACGCTCTGTCTCTCTCTCTCAAAAATAAGTAAACATTACAAAAAATGTTTTTTGAAATAACCCAAAGGAGAGAGAACTCCGGAAAATCTACTGGGAACTTCTGACCGTGTCTCTGGTCCAACACTTAAAAAGTCTCTAACTCACAGAGTGCCACGAGCCGGCCCGTGGAACGGAGGCTCCCACCACGGTCTGAGTTGTGTCTGCAACACGAGGCAGACACCGCCACGGAGGAGACGCGTGGTCACGTCTTCCACCTCCGTTCTGTTGGCAAAAGCGCAGCGTTTCCTCCCAGTGAGAGCACCTCATCTCCTCGCGTCCATTTTAGCAAAAGGAGTCAGACCCAGACCTCTCCCCCTCCGGAGAGGGCGAGACAGACCCCGATCGCTCACCGCCCAGAAACGACACTTAAAACTAACCCTTCGTCTCTCTGTAGACCCAGCGACTCATCTCCTCGCGTCCATTTTAGCAAAAGGAGTCAGACCCAGACCTCTCCCCCTCCGGAGAGGGCGAGACAGACCCCGATCGCTCACCGCCCGGAAACGACACTTAAAACTAACCCTTCGTCTCTCTGTAGACCCAGCGAGGGAGCGTCTTCTCTAAACCAAACAGAGTCATAATCTTTTCTAGTGTGAACAAACGTCACCGGCACGACTACATCGCCATCAAGGGGCGCACGCGCCGCCCACGGTGAGCCACCCGGACGCAGACCTACTTTTTGTCCTGGATGTGCCCCTCCACTTTGTGAAGTTCTTTTCCAAACAGTCCACATGGTTTAAAATGAAGCACACACTTATCTCCAGTTCTGCGGGAAAAACAAACACAGGCTTCCGTCGTACGACGCGAAATGTCTGGGAAAGGTGAACCGAGACACCCGGGTGGCCGGGGCTGGGGAGTCAGGCAGTGACCGCGATGGGCGCGGGGCACCTTTCTGGGGCGACGGAGATGCTCTGACACTGCCTGGTGGCAAGGGTACAGTTCAGTAGATACACCGAAACTCACTTAAATGGGTGAATTTTACGGTATGCAAATTGTATCTCAAGAAAGCTGCTGCAAAACAAAGCCGCTATGTCACGAACTTCCAGGAGGAAGGTTCGAGGGTGGACAGAGGTCAGTATTTGAGGATGTTTCACGTGGGAACCCCATCATTCTTTAGTGTCATTTAAAATTTCAAAATCAATTCACTATTGCGACTCAAACCAAAACAAGAGGTAAGCAGGGGCACAAAGATGATGCCACCACCGACCAGCACCGCGGCGGCCACCCCCAGGCCTGGCTCTTCCCGCAGGCGCGCCGAACCCCGACAGCCTGAATGGCAGCCCGGAGCAGGCCGGAAGCGTGTCCCCGGGCTCACAGCAAGCGCGTCTAGAGCTCGGCGCGGTCTCCGACTGGCACACGACCGGTGCCGTTACCTGTGGTTTACAATCTCCACCGTCCCGTACTGCTCTATCCAGAGCTTCCCGATAATCACGTTGTGCACACAGCAGGTAGGGTTGGTCCAGGTGTAAGCCTCATTGTGTCTGTGAAAGATGCCAGAAAACACGCAAGTCAGACGCCAGCAAACAAAAGCACTGCGTGACCCTAAAAAGCAAAATACCAGACAGAATTAAGCCGTAATTGCCTTAAAACCTGTGCCGGAGTAGAATATCGCTTTGAACTCCCTCGAACAGCCGCTATTTATTTAGCATTTGTTTGAAATTTATTTCTGCTTTCCTTTGTAGCATCAACAAAGCTTTCTACTTAAATGTCAAGACAAGTTAATAAGCCACAGGAGACCACCGAGACAAAGAGAAAAGGCTGTCCCGGGAAGCTGTCCACACAATGGCCTCTTCAGCCGGCGCCTGCGGGAGTCGCACGGCCCACACCCCGCCCGAGGTCCAGGGAGCAGCTCCGTTTGGAACGCCTTCCCAGACGCCTTTGCTCGTATCCCTCATCCTCCCCCAGTGGCCTGACCCAAGGAGAAAAGAACCCCCACGGATGTGATGCAAGTTCATGAGACCCGTGTCTCGAGGGAGGCCGTGTCAAAGAGCCATGATCAAGGGCAGAGACTAGCTCAAAGCAGAAGTATTTCAGGACAAGTATTCCGGGCCCCTCAAATTTCCAGGGGAAACTCAAATGCGTTAATCAGTAAGATTTGCCACTTTTCAATTCTGCGTGCCCCGCCCCAAGAAAGCACGGACCACCGCAAGACGCACATGCTCCCCAGAAATGGGGTGCCCTCACTGCACCTGGTGACCCCATCAGCCCTGAGGTACACGAGGGTCAGGGGCTGGTATTCTCCGGCAACCAGCCAGGCTGGGCCAACGTGAAACAAAAATCATACCCCGTGCTTCATCACGGCGGGCCACGGTTAGCAAGACGTGCATCTCAGGGAGCCTGCGGCACGCCGTGGCCTAGACCGGGTCTACGCTGGTTTTGCAACGTCCACGCGACTGCTAGAGATTGGGCTTTTGCTTTGCGAGGGGTCCGAACAACACCGCACTGGGGAGCGTTTGGACTGAGATTTCACGGGTGTGCGGGCAGCCTCCACGACGCCCCTCAAAGTCCCCCACCTCCCAGGTTTCATCCGTGTCTCCCTCCCACCCTCAAGCAGCGTGGTCCTCGTGACCAACGAGGGTTTAAGGTCAGGGTGAGGCCACTTCTGTGATGAGGTCCTAAGAGACACCGTGGCTCCATCCCCCCCTGGGTCCCCAGCTCTGGGGGATGCCAGCACCCCGCTGTGAGCACCCCCAGGCCTCCCGCCAACGGCCACGGAAGGGGGCCTACAAGCAGATGTCCCACCAGCTGCCTTCGGCCCGCGTCCTGCCCGCCACCTCACGGGACCCCGAGCCAGAGCGCCCGCCACGCCGCCCCGCACCCCAGCCCTAGCCCTCGGAAACCACGTGGCAGAGGAGAGAGTGGCTGTTGTAAGGTGCTACGTGCGGCTCGTCACCAAGCGGAAGGACTACCACAGGCGGTGACTAAAGCCATCCAGGTCCTCGGTGGGCTGTCCCAGACGCCCACATCACACCCAGTCCCGATGAGGGGTCTGGGGGGCGTTGCCTGTTCGAAGGAGCGTCTGCCGGGGGAAAGACCCTTCCGCTGGAACTTCAGAAAGGCACCCGCCAGGCCCCCGGGCTCCGCACTCACTTGAGCAGCTCCAGCGTGATGGTGCCCCGGGGCTCGGCCTCCACGCTCTTGCCCCAGAACTTCAGCTTCGGGTAGATGGAGCCGTGAAACAAGAAGTCCTGGTGGAGGCCCTCTGAATAAAATGCACTGATCGGGGGGTGGTGGCTCACCTGCTCGGATATAAATCTGAACCCTAAATCCTCCCTAGGCACAAAAACAAGAGGGAGAGAGCACATCAGTGACAGCGAAATCCGACAAAGGTTGGCTCGGCACACCTCCTGGGGGAGCCCCGCAGCCCCTGGCCACCCTGAGTGACAGAGATATTCAACACTCGCTCTCGCAGGCCACCCTTGGCCTGACACTGACCGACCCCCTCCCCACACACACACACACACAGACACTTGCACGTGCACCCACCGCCTCTGGGCAAATCTGAACCCCGCATGGAAGGAGAAAGAGTGTGAGGGGCCTCCACTCACGCTGCCCCCAGCACGTGCAGGCCTAGAAGAAAACTCCTAGAGCCAGTGATTTAGACGTGGCCACCTCAGCCCTCAAGGGGCACCCAGCGCCCAAGAACCGCAAGAGTGGGGAGCTCGCGGCCTTCCCGAAGGGGGCCCCCCTCTAGTCCCTGCTAGGGCTCCTGGAAGTTCTGTGACATGCCATGTCTGATGCCCCAAGATACTCCTGGGCCAGGAAACGGGATTTTTAGTACATGCTCTTTTTCAATAAAAATGTCAGTTTTTAATTGTTCCGGAACTGTGAATACACCTACAGTTGTAGTCGTTAAAAATTATAAAAGCTAAACCACATAATTACTAACTTAACTGGAATCAGAATTTCCAATCGTTACAGAGGAAGGAAAGTTGAAAAATTAGATTTTAAAAGGTTGCCAACCAAGGTATGTAATTTACAAAATGAATACTTGTCTAAGAAAAGAAAGTGCTATTTTTAGCCGTTGAGGAGCAATCTGTAGGGAAGAAGACACTGGAGAACGACTTGGTTTAGTTACAAAGCTCCTCAGACCGGAAGGGCCCTCGGGGCCCCGCGTGCAGCAGACGCGGCCGCAGTGCGACCTGGACCCGAAGACGGGCCTGCACGCCCGAGAAGATGCTCGTTTCTCGGTCAGTCCGGGGCTTCGCCTCAACCCCTCAGCCGAATCCTGGAAGTGACTGATGATCAGGGGTGGCCGTCAGCACCACGGGTCGTGGATCGTGGGTCATGCTGTCTGTGAACCCACGTGCTCACTTCCCGTCGTCTGAACTTCTTTCGTATCAGCTTTAATTCCTCTTTTCAAGATATGCTAATGGTGCTTTTTAATAACGAAAACGCCAATAATTTCCTGGTGGCTAGACAAGGTCAGAGCCACCCACCCCGGCACCAGGACACATGCACCGTGGGGAGGCAGCAGAGGCGTGGCTGATAAAGAAAGCGCTCTCTGGGAACTCACAACAAAAGTTCCTCTGAACAGTGAGTCTCGGGGCAGGTCTTTCCCTCACCTGGGCCTCAGGTCCCCCATCTCTGGATTGAAGAAGCAGGGACTTGCCACGGTCACCCAGGGTCGCCTGCACGGACCCCCACGGCAGCACCGTGCCTCTAACCCGCCCGGCTGCCTCAAAGGCAGCGGGGTTCCGAAAGCAGGTGCCCGCGCACCGAGCGGCAGCCAACATCTCCGTCCGTGAGAAAACCAGGCCAGCGGCACGCAGAGGGGCCAGCGGCAGGGCCGCCCCGGGCGGCCAGAAACAGGTCAGAGCCTGGACCCGGACATCTGTGCCACCGTCCCGAGTGGGAGGTGATTTACGCCTGTGTTGCTAACACTGCCGACTCCTCCCGCAAAGGTGTGAAAGCAGTGCTGACACACACACCCTGGCACACGCTTCCCTGAGCCGCACGCGCCCGGCGCGCTGACTCAGGCAGACCCACCCCCCACCGCCCGTCCACAACCACTTACTCACCTTTGAGAAACTCTCATCATGAACAACTCGGCCATTAAGGGCAATAAACGGCCCGAGAAGCACGACCCGCAGGGCTCCCTGAGATCAAGATGCCGTGACGACACAGCACGCCGCCACGACTCCGCGGCGCAAGGGGGCGGTGCGTGCGTCAAGCTGGGGCACACGCAAACGCCAGACACAAAACGTGGCAGCGTAACTTAGCAAAAGCCTGTGACACCGTGGGGAAATGGCGATGGCACGGTGCTAAATGACAGACCACACACGTGCACGCCTCGAGGAAATCGACCACAACCTTCACGGTCTCCCGTGGGATGACGTCTCCCTTTTCGCTTTTCTCAACTCACGCGTCTTCTAAAAAGGGTGGGCTCTTATCGTTGAAGTTACGCTTTCATTTACTAAGACACCCCCACAGACTCTCTACAGGACCCGGAGGGAGCCCCGAACGGCCCTGCAGAGGAGCCCCAGCCGGGCTGAGCAGACGGCGGGGAGCACAGCGCCTCCGTCCGCTGATTTACTTGCTGGTCTGGGTGGGCACCTCACGCGGGCAGCGGGGTCGGGAAAGAGCACCCCAAACAGGCCCGGTCCACCCTCGTGGGGCCCCCGCCAGGACCGCCACAGGCCGTGCCGTTTCTGGGGCGTGCGCGGGGCTCAAAGACCAGGTCAGAAGACCAGCTCGGGGGGGCAGCACGGGGAGCCACCCGGCAGAAACCCCACCCGGCCCCTCGCCAGCACACGGGAGCTACTGCCCGCAGCTGCACCTGCCCTGGTGACAGTCACCAGATGCCCTGCTGACGTGGGCCGGCCTCACGCACGAGGGCCTGTGTCCACATCGGTTCCAGGCGAGCCAGCGCCCCTCCGTCGCCTGTCGCCTCCCCTCCTCTCCGGAGCCCGGCGCTCCGCTTCACCCCTGCGCGGCCGTGCCGGGCGCCCGCGGCCCCGACCCCTTACCTGATCAGCTCGTAAGTCTCTCCCAGGAGCGGGTTGAAGGGCTTGCCGGTCCTCTCCCACTGGGAAGCCACCGCCGACACCGCAAAGGCAGCAACGCACTGGGAACAGCGCACAGGACGGTGAGTGGGGGACCACGGGGGGGACGTGCAGCCTCTCCGCACCAGATGTGCTCCTGGTGGCACGAGTCTCCCTTGTCACGTGTTTTGAGATTACGGAACTTCCGGGGAAACGCCCTTCAGCACGAGCACTTCCTCAAACCACACGGGCAGGAACCGTGTGCCCCCCTTCCCCAGCCCGGGCGGCCCTGAGGCCCCGCGCCAGGTCGGCCGGGGTGGCCGCACCCACACGCGGTGGGGGGGGAACGGGGCGGGGGGGGTGCAGGGGGGCCGGTCCCGAGCGGACCTAGGAGGAGCCAAGGCACAGGGCAGGACGGCACCCAGGAGTCAGCGGGAGCCACGCGGGCCGATCACCACGGGGCCACTCACGTGGCGTCATGCTCACTGAACACCACAGTCTCGTGTCTGGCGCCCCCGGAAGGGGCCCACCGCCCACCTGCATCCTTTCCAGGGCCTGGGGCTGGCAGGAGGCTCTGTGAATGAGGTCCACGTGCTCCATGTACTCCGTGATCCGCTGGAGGAAACTCAGAGGCTCGTTGAAGGCGATGGGCATGGTGATCTTGGACAGCTCCTGGAAGGAGCCAGTGAAGACTCGTCACCATGGGACCGTCCCCAGGAACCCGAGCCCACGCCCGCCCCGCTCTGAGCGCAGGGAAGATGCTCGTCTAGCTCGTCAGGAGAAAGGAAGTCAACCCCGTGGAGACCCGGCCTGCTCGCCTGCTCGAGCAGCAGCACTGCACACGGGCCACGGGCAGGGCAGGGCAGGACGGAGAGAGGCCCCCACAGCCGGTGGGGGTGCAGAAGGGGGCCGCCTGGAGACGGGGCACCACGGCAGAAGCGCGTGCGCACCTGCCCTTTGGTCCCGCGGCCCCGTTTCCGGGAGCCCGCCCCACAGATGCTGTGGCAAACACACAGCAGACATCTGACAGGGATAGGCGGCCAGAAGGCACGGCACCGCGAGGTGACCGTAAGCCTAAGCAGTGGCTCCACGTGGCTGTGGCACCACGCAGCGAAACAGAGGCGGAAAAGCCTCTGGTTCGTCTGAAGAAAGAGGGAGGAGATGACACACGGTCCCCTCATGAGGCACGGGAAGACAGACCACGGAGAGTGGAAATGGTCTCCTCGAGGGGAAGGGCCAGTGCAGCGCGAGGGCAGGGACAGGAAGGGAAATTCTTGGAACCTCAGCCCAGAGATCTGACCTTAGGTTTACGATTTTGAACACAAGTAATTTAGAAAAGCAACGTCCAAACATCGAGAACAAAGGAAGCAAATGAGCGCACGCAAGCTCTGGGGGCCCAGCCACGTGGACGGGGACCACGGCAGGTAACTCCAAGCACGGTGACCGGAGACACGCCCTCCGGACAAAACGACCCACAAAAGGCAACCAACTCGCACGTGTCAGCACACACGCTGGTGGCGGCAGAAGTGGTCCTGTCCTCCGGAACCGTCGTGTGTGTGTGGGATAGAGCAGGTGAGTCATTAATTGAGGGCTGGTCTAAATCGGTCACCTGCACTGTCATTAGAAACTGGGATCGTCGGTGGGGGGGGCAAGAGGCACAGACATTCGACTGAGGGGGCTGGAGTAATCCCGTCGTCCCAGATTTCAACCGTCGTTGAAACAAATCCAAACAGCTCCTAGCTCTCCCCCCAGAAAGACTGATAACAGCAATTCATAGCCCACCCCCTACCCCTAGGGCCCAGCTGTGGTCCTGAGTCCTCTCTCTCCCTGCACAAGCGGCCGACTCCAGATCCTGGACGAGAAAGGGACAGAATGAGCCAGAGCTTCGTCTATAAGGGATCACGGCCAAGCCGAAGAGGCTATTAACAGCCAAAGAGGGAGTGGCTCGGGGGCTGGAATGCACCGGGGAGGTCTGACTCCGTGAGTTTGAAAAAAAAGAAACACAGACAAGCTAGTTGGTTACACTGGCCATGCTGGGTCATGCTAGTGAACCACATCACGTGGCGACCGTGATAAAGTGAGAATCACTCACCGACCCTTTCTTCTGCACACCGCACTGGCGGCCGCAGAAGGGTACGTTCTCGGCACAGAAACGTCCCAGGAAATAAAGGAAGAGTGACAGCACCGGCCCGAGCGCCAGGAGCTCTTAGTCGGGAGGGAGGTAACACCACAGACGGCAGAAGCACAGACAGAACGGTGCTCCGACGGCCGGGGACTGGACCCGGTGGGTAGCGGATGGTGCTAACGCGTGGCCTTCTGAAGTGTGAGGGTGGCCGTGCTGGTGGTAAAGAGCAACACGAAAAGTATTCACGAGTGGGGTCTGCTTCAAAATACGAGGAGAGGCGGGCAGCGGCGAGGCGCGGCGGTGTTCCCCGGCCCTGCCTGCCTCAGTGGCCCGTTGGCCAGCCCGGGGCCGCCGTCCCAGCGGGCGAAGGAGGAAGAGGGCCGTGTGCCACCCCAGAGGCGAAGCCCGTGGGTGCCGAGCCGGTGTAGCCCGGGGACGCGCCGACCCACGTGTTAATCCGAATCCACCCTACGGCGGGTCCTTGGGGAAGGCAATGTGATGGTGTCGCTTTATGACAAGAAGCTGCAGGACCAAGGAGCTAGTCAGTGTTTATTATTTATTTTTGAGAGAAAGAGACAGACAGACAGACAGAACCCGAGCCGGGGAGGGGCAGAGACAGAGGGAGACACAGAATCCGAAGCAGGCTCCGGGCTCCGAGCTGTCAGCACAGAGCCCGATGCGGGGCTCGAACTCACGGACCGTGAGATCGTGACCTGAGCCGAAGTCGGACGCTTCACCGACAGAGCCCCCCAGGCGCCCGACCAAGGAGCTAGTCAAGTTCGACACCTATCTTCAGACAGATACACCCACCTAGACCTGACGTGCTCACACAGCCAGAAACGTAGGAGAAAACACTGCTAAGAGAAAAGAATCCCAAGCGTGCCATTTTAGAAGACAAGAGACGTGCGGGGCGCCTAGCTGGAGTGACTCTTAGTCTCGGGTTGTGAGTTGGAGCCCCATGGCTGGGTGCAGAGTTACTTGAAAATAAAAATCTTAAAAAATTAAAACATAAAAAAAGCCAAACAGGTGCGTACACAAACCCGTGTGTGCAGAAGCAGGGTCAGAAGGCACGCCTGGGCTTTCTAGCTCTGTCTGCCGAGAGGCCTGGGGCAGGGTCGCCCCAGGAGCGCCAGGCACATCCCGCGCCAGCCCCTGGTGCCTAAACACCAGCCACCAGTACGAAGACAGCAGGGGGTACCAGGAAAGCCAAGTCAAGTGCGTGGTGAGCAGTGACGCTCCGACAGGAACGCCGGCGTCTCGCTCACCGAGCCCCGGCTGCTACATGAGACGTCACCACGACGGGAAGCCGGGTGAAGGGCAAACAGCTCAAAGTACCACCCGCAACCGTCTAGAAGTCCAAAGTTACTTCAAAATAAAAAGTGGGAGAAGAGAAGCAGTTTCCTCTGGGAAAGGGGCTGAAAGAGACGAGGGCAGAAATAAACGGCGGTGGCAGCACGCATGGGAGGCACGGGGGACAGGGCCGCGTGCCTGTCGGTACAACGCTGTTGGTACAACCCACGGCCTGCGGCGCGCCCTGCCCTCCCGAGGGGGGCACAGCTCACATTCCCAGACGGTGACAGTCCCGTCACGCAGGACCACGAGAAAAGAAGCCTGCGGCCCCGGGACACCGATCGTCCAACCACCTCCTCCGAGCCAACCCTGATGCGAACCCTGAGCATCTGAGCTGCGCCCCAGGTCCCGCGCTCCTGCCCGTGGCTCGCCCTCAGCCTGTGTCGAGCAGCCCGCGGAAGCTCCCCACGTCGTGCGGACTGTCCGAAGCCGACCGTGAGCCCGTCACAGAACGCCAGGGTCAACGTAAACCCCTGTGATGCGTCGCACATCAGGAGGCTTGCCGCTGGCCGTGAACACCTTGGCCTTCGTGCCTTTTCTCTCCCCCACCCCACGTGTGTCCCTGTCCTATCTTGTCCTCGTGCTGCAAATGCGCAGAGCACGTCTCCCTGAACTGTCAGCAGCGCAACAGATACCCAGGAATCGAAAATGTTTCAGCTTCAGGCCCTGAAATGAGTCCCTCTGAACTTACCAGGCCGATGCATTTCTTTAATATACTCCACACGCTGAAGTCACTTCTGGTAAACATCGGGGCAGGCAGTGACGTCCTATGACAGAACGACCAGAGCGACACGGGTTGGTCCCTCCAGCACCAGGTTCGCTTACGACTGATGATTTTGCCAGTGACCATTTTTTTTTAGTTCTGAGAGGCAAACACCGGCCATGTGTCTGCTCTGGCAGCTGAGTGCTGTTAAGTCCTAAAGAAAGGTTTCTGCACAGGCATCCTGGAGGGTCTCCCGGGAAAGGACGGTGACCACGGCAGAGGCCGGGCCAGGAAGGCACGAGACAGAGCCGCGTTAACAAAACCTTTCGGAAGTCTGCCGGGAGCCTGCCGGGAGTCCCTTTCAAACACAAGTGTGTTCTCCTGAGGCTCATTCCTTTCTAGGCTCTCTTCCTGCCAGCTTCCCGGGGAGGCCTGGCAGTCTCCCTCCCAGGAATTGGGCTGGGACGAGACACTATTCCACCTGGGAAAGAGGGGTGCCTGAGCGGGCTGTGAAGCTAGAGTTGGGGGGCGGTGTGCTGGACCCACTGGCAAGGGTCAGGAGGGAAGAGCAGGAGGAGGGGGCCGGGGGCCAAGGTAGCAGGGCAGATGGGGCTCCGCTGTGGGAACGGGCTGGACGCACCTGAGGACTCCAAAGAGGCCCCTGTCGGCTGGGACCAGTGACAACGGGCCCGGGGCCGGAGCCAGAGGAACACAGAGGGCCGGCCCTCATCCCAAGAGGAGAGTGACCCTGCGGTCCCCTCTCCCAGCCAAGGCGCTCTGTTCACCATCACTGGGGACCACGCAGACGCTGGCCGAGAGGCAGAGGCAGTGCATTCGGATCTGTCTAGTGCCCGTAGGGTGGAGAGGAGACGGGAGGGTGTGGAGGCAGTTACGGGCGCTACAGGGGCGCAGGAGAGGCGGCCGGACTGGGATGTGACACAGGAACCGGGAGGGCTGAGGAGCCCAGACGTGCGTAACGGGACCACATATCAGAGCTGGGCGACAACGCGCGGGGGCAGGAGGACGGTGTTAGGCCGACGCGCGAACCAGATTCATGGGGCGGAGGATTCATGGAGCGGAGGACAGCAGAGCACGACCCACTCTAGGACAGGCCACTGGAGCACACGTGCAGAGGTGCT
The DNA here is from genome assembly GCF_018350175.1 of Felis catus. Taxonomy (NCBI): domain Eukaryota; kingdom Metazoa; phylum Chordata; class Mammalia; order Carnivora; family Felidae; genus Felis; species Felis catus. Next base: position 1,741,631 of record NC_058370.1, read on the forward strand.
CCGACGCCTGCCGGGAGAACGAGCCGACAGGCAGGGGCGGGACGCCCGAGTCCCCCGCTGCGTGCATCTAGCAGGCGCTGGGGTCTAGGGCCCAGAGCAGGGGCTGCGGTAAGGCTGCAGGGCTCCCTCAAGCTGCAAAGCAAGTCAGCGTGGTGGGGGACAGAGGCCGCCTGCCCAGCGCCACCGCCTCGCAGGGCCTGTCTTGCCCTTGTCCTCACTTCTGCTGGGGAAGACTTAGGTCACCGTCTCCAGAATCTAACTCGGAAGGAAAAGGAAATGTGGGGAAAAGGGAAGGGGGACTTGCTGCTCTAAACACCCATTTCCAAACCATAGGGCAGACAGGCAGTGCGACATTGAGAGGCAGGCGGTCTGCAGGGGGCAGCAGGAGGGCGGCCCCCCCCCCCCCCCGGTCCACCCCGCAAGTCCTGGGGCGGGGACCGGAATCAGCAGTCAAGGCAGTGCCATCACTGACCTCCAGGAGCCAAGGAGAGTGGCGTCGGGTCTCAGAATCTGTGGCTGAACGGGGCACCAGGGGATGCTGTCCGGGGGCACCATGGCTGGGTCACCCCTGGGCTCGGGACTCAGGAGAGCTGAAGGGGCGCCCTGTGGCACGGCCAGGGCGTCACAGATACAGCGGAAGATTCTAAAACGCGCGCACGATGACGTACCTGTGCTTCTGAATTCCATTTTCTCGAGGGGGCCTCTCCCCGGCCTTTCCGACCCCGTTACTTCTGCCGGAGTCCACACACATCACCGCAGCGACTCTCTGACTTGCTTCTGAAAATCCCCCGGAAGAGCTCTCAGAATCGAAGCCTGCACACAAGCAGAGTGGTAGTTTTTGCGGGGCCGGGGGGACACGGAAGCCCAGCTCCAGGAGCTCTGAGCGCGGAATACCGGAAGCTCTACTTCATTCCTAACGGGCGCATTTTGCCACAATGCGCTCTGGTCCCCAAGAACCCGAGGCAGAGGCGGAGGTAGGAACGCTTCTGGGGGCTTCCCCAGGAGCTCAGACAGCACGGGTGCCCTGTGCACCCGGTACAGCCTGGCCGCCACCTGAGGTCTGGCTGGGAGGCCGGGGAGCGCGGTGTGCCCGGGTCTCAGGCCGGGCTCACGCCCTTCGGGGCAGGCCGCCTCTCCGGCACTCAGACCCGCCTCTAGGCTGCAGAATGTCCTGTCTCTGCACAAGGTCTACAGTCAGCCCCGCCTCTTCTAAATGCAAGCCGTGGGGGCGCCTGGGGGGCTCCGTTGGTTAAATGTCCCACTCTTGATTTCAGATCAGGTCACGATCTCATGGTTCCGTTCATGAGATCGAGCCTCACACGGGACTCCATCCTGGCAGCGCAGAGCCCGCTTGGGATTCTCTCTCCCTCTTCCTCTGCCCTTCTCCAGCTTGCGAGCCACCGCCCCCCGCCAAAATAAACTTTAAAAATAAAATAAGATACAAGCCACAGCACTGATGCTACAAGAACCTGCACCACGCAAACACACCGCCAGACTCTCACACCCATGAGCAAGAACCCAAGCACGGAACCAGCTGGAGCTCAGAGCACACCCCACGCCCACGGCCACAAAGAGCCACAAAGAGCTCGGTGAGCCGCAGCCACCAGGGAGGGGCTCCCGGACCACGGCGCTTGGCCATGACAGTGACCGTTTCCGGGAGGACGCGGGCTCACAGGGAGCTCGGTGCTCCCGCTGGCCCCTCACTTCACAGACCAGGGGGAGGCCCAGGGCATAAGGCCAGGCGGGTTGAGCGCACCGTCAGGCCCGAAATATAAAGAAACCTGCTGTGACACTTTCCTGAGGATACACAAAAAAGTCCTGTCTTGTACTTTTCCATATTGACAGGTTCCCAAGATGGAGTGTCCACACTCATCACATGGTGGCTTTGAGAGGATACATTAAAAACAAGCCTCTTTAACGATCAACATTTTCTGAAACAGCCTGTCACCTCTGATCTCACGGAGACAAAAGCAACATCTACTTAATCCCCAGTCCAAACTTGGCTTCTTAAGGAGACCCCCGTGCTGCAGGGCCTGCCCGCCCTCCTCTGTGTGTCCCTGTCCCCACGGACCCCCCGTCAACGCTAAGAGGCTGCAGGCGGCAGCTGTGAAGGAAAACGTTCACCTAACCTGCGCCCGGGAAAACAGGGCGACACATCACTGAGAACCCTGCTGAAGTCTTTTCTCACATTAAGCCGGCGCGACATAAACGGTTTTAAACATTTTAACGTACAACACGTGTTTATTACAGAAAAAAAATACAGATAAACAAAGGAGAAACTTGAAATCACCTGTCATCTGATCACTCAGAGGTACACGCTGTTAACAGGTCTGTTTCCGTAGCCCTTAATCCGTACAAGTTTTTCATGTACTTTGAGAACTTTCCTCTTAATAGTGCCGGTTCTTGGAGGAAGTAACTGCCCACGAAGCCATTCCTCTAAAAACTGCCGGGCGTAGACACTTCCCTTAGATTACACAGGAAGGTGAGTCCTGTGGCGAAGTGATCGGGATTCTGCGTCCTCCACGGTGCCTCCCTGGGGCCCTGCTGCTTGTCTCCCACTCTTTGGTTTAGACCAAAGAGCTGAAGTGAGCCATCATTTCCGCGGACAGCTGCGTCCCGGGTCTCAGAGACGTGCAGAGAAGTGCAGCCGTGCGGGGAGGCGGGGGCAGGGGGAGGGGGGGCGCTTCTCTAAACGGCGGGCTACACAAAGCTCAGGTCCCATCCGGGGAAAAGTCTCCAGGCAGAGTCTGGAGACGCTCAGGGGTCCAGGTCCACTGGTCCCAAGCAGAAGGAAGCTGCCCACAAGAGTCCTAAGGGAAGGGCACGCCAAGGCCGGCTCTCTCGATTAGAGGCCTGGTCGCCCCGCAAGGGCCAGGAGGCCCACAGAGCACGTCTCGGACGACGCAAGCGGTCACTGAGGACCGTGCAGGTTAGGCGGACAAGCGCATTTCCTAGGCGCACAGTCTCGAGGAAGACCGCAGCTACGAGACCAGGAAAGACGACTCAAGTAACTGAGCTCAGCCCCTCCTGCTGTCTGCATCTCAAACAAGAATAAGTCAACAGTCGGGCCGTCGGTCCATCAACCTGGTCTGGGAGGAGGGGCCGGTCTGGCCGGTGAGTGACGAACGCCCCGGGCACACTGACCGGGCTCCAGGAGACAGACATTCACACAGCAAAGCGTGTCCAGAGGGGACAGTCACAGCAGTCACTACGGAAGTAGCCCCTTTGGCCACACCTGAAAGACCGTCACTAAAAACCTGGTCTGGAGAAATATTTCAAAGTTGCTATTTTTATACTCCTCCACCTGAGGAGGAGGGAATTGGACTAGAATAGTTTCTCGAAGTCCCTTTCCACCAGTAAGAGTCCTCAACAGATGACAAAGGACGTTCCAATTGTTGACCACAGAGAATGGAGGGCCGTCTTGAACTTGAAGAGTCTTCGGGCCCATACGGCTACTTGTCGCTTTCCTGCAGGTGCTCAGGGCTCCTTGCCGGTGACGGCGAGCAGCCAAGCTGAGCCAGTGCGGGCTGACCCAGCCCAGCCTCCCCTCCCCTGCCCCTCCCGCCCCCCACACCCGCACAAATCCCCATGCCCTCAACACACTGTTTTCCGTCAGGCATACACTATCGTCTTTCGGACTACAGGCTGCGCAGCAGTCCTTAAAATGGTCACAGGAAAAGCGAAACGTAGCTGAACTCTGAAACGGTAAGAGGCGTCGCGGAAGCACGCACACTCACGAGCCTTGGAACACTTTACGCAGCACTAAACAAGATCCGGTTAGAACAGAGGACAGCGAGGCTTTGATCGTTACGTATAAATAACATAAGAGAACTGCCCGTCTCACTTAGGATCCAAATAACAGTATTTACGCTCCAGGGCAACTCTTTTAAAGACTAAAACCCAGTTGCCCCTTCTTGTTATCACCTGTGGCCCAAAGCTGAGCTTCTCCCCCGCAGCTGGGATAGGGTACATGCGAGTCAACGCCGGGGGACACGTCGCGTCTCTCTCCTGCATGGCCTCACATCCCAAGGCCAAGTCCAGGACCCGGACCCAAGCTCCTGCGCCCACACCGTGGCCTCTGAGTCACTTCCTGCCCCGCTCACCTGTGACAGCATCAAAGAATTCGTCCTCGCCGTTCATCCTGCCGTAGCCCGGCTCCCTCGCCACCCAGTCTTGGCTCTTCTACTGAACCATTGTACTGGACCTACGTCGACAGCGTAAGTAATCGTGCGCCGTGAACTTTCCTTCTGGTGAAAACCCAACAGGCACTGGAAATCTAAGGGGAGAAAACATTTCAGTACACTTAGCTTTCAGAAGTTTTATGGCTCAGAAACATTTAGAAAATACCCATTCACCATTCTTGAAATCAATCTCAATTACAACGTAAGCAAAGAAATAAAATGAGTGATCTAACAAATGCAGGATTTCAAAAAGTATGAAAACATCCATAATATAAATATCCATCAACGAATAATAGATCAAGAAGTAATCATTATTTGAAGTTATTAGTGTTTTTTTAATGTTTATTTATTTTTGAGAGAGAGATGGAGAGAGAGCATGAGCAGGGGAGGGGCAGAGAGAGAGGGAGACGCAGGATCCGAAGCAGGCTCCAGGCTCCGAGCTGTCGGCACAGAGCCTGACGCGGGGCTCGAACCCACGAGCGGTGAGATCATGACCTGAGCCGAGATCAAGAGTCACACACTTAACCAACTGAGCCACCCAGGCGCCCTTATACAGTACTTCCATTTTTTAAAGATAATTACAAATTTTTAAAAAGAAAACAATGAAATGATAGATTCGGAGAAAGTTACTGTACAGGTGGAAAGGCGGGTCAGTTTCGCTGGGTGTTCACTCACATGTCTGGGGCTCAAACCTGTCCCCAGACGTCCCACTGAAGGTCACCACATACCCACACGGAAGCTACAACAGGTGGTTATAGGCAAATGTGCAGAATGATTTTCAAGTATTTGTTTCACGCCAACTTAAACAATTTTTTTAATGTTTATTTATTTTTGAGAGGAGGGGGAGGGGCAGAGGGAGAGGGAGACACAGAATCCGGAGCAGGCTCCAGGCTCCGAACTGTCAGCACAGAGCCCGACGCGAGGCTGGAACTCACGAACCGCGAGATCGTGCCCTGAGCCGAGGTCAGACGCTCAACTGACTGAGCCCCCCGGGCGCCCGGAAGAACAGGATTTTATAAATGGAAGAGACTGAGCAAAAGATTAGCCTTGTCCCAGAAGGTCTGACTTTTTACAAAAACAAGCTGAGTCCATCTCACTATGTTAGTAGCACAGATCTGGGCCCCCAGAGCCCTCCTGCGAGTTCTGAGGGTGGTGAAGCAGCAGCCGGTCCTGAGGGAGGGACATGTCCTCTGTCCTTGAGTGGAGACACAGCACTGGGTGACGTCCCCAGAGCGACTCATCTCTGGCCCCGTCCGGTGCTACACGAGCTCCCACACTAGAAAACAAACTGGCATTAAGTTCCTCCATTCTTCCTGCCTTGAAAGGCTCTCTCAGAGACGCCTTTTCCCTTCCCACCGGCGGAACCAGGCACCAGGCGGCTTCTGGAAACACCCATACAAAGCCTCGCTCACAAGTCCGGGATTCGTTGCCTGTGCACATTAGAGAAGTTATTACTTACTTCCAGTTCCTCTGGGACAAAATGTGTCCCCTCTACAACACGTAGCAACTTGCTCTGCCCCGCCTGAAGCCCCCAAAGGACCCAGGGTCCCTGGAGGAGAAATGGCTGAATCCAGGACTGGGAACCAACCCTCCAGGGCAGCAAGAAGCTGGGGGTCCCGGCACAAGATGCAGGATGGGCCTGCAGAGGCTCCCTCTGCAACAGGAGAACCGTCTGAGCACCAGGATGCCCCAAGACACTGAGACACATCGGGTACAGCTGGGTCCTCGCTCGCGAAGATGCCGGAAGGAGACGGGGCGGCCGTCCCGGATGATGCCGGCACACCCGGTCGTCCCGGAGCAGGGGCCACGCCGATCTCCTCAGTGTCGCTCTGATGTCGTGCCCGTGCTGCCGCAGCGAGCACAGCCGACTTGCTCTGAAAAACCAGTCAACGACGGGAGCACCAGGAGTCCTCCTGTCTCCTCTTGGGCGCAGCCTCTCTGCACCGCCTGGGGGGGGGGGCGGGTAACCAGGGTGGGCGCTGCTACAGAGCAGTTTCCAGCGGGTCCATGGGATGCGATGAGGGTGTGTGAGAGGCGAAGGGGCCGGGAGTCCTGACCCGTCCGTGCGGTGATCCCCCACCACGGGCTGCAGTGGATACTCACTCCCGGCCTCTCCGGGGGGACACCAGCCCGGGAGACACCGCCAGTCCTCCCGGCTTCCCACAAGACGCCTCCCCTCATTGAGAGGAGTCTCACCCAGCTCTCTCCGAGGGGCGCCCTCTGACTGCCGTCCGTGCATCCAGGACCCTAGCTCAAAACGCAAAATGTTCCTCCACCACTCGTACAAGTCCCTGTGCCTAAGCCTTACACATCCATCAGCACGATTCTCTCAGGAAAACAGATCTGCTCGTCTAGGACTGAGTGAGTGGCGAAGGGACCCTGGAGGTTACTCTCCAGGGTCGACTCAAGAGGAGAACTGTGAGTTATCTCTCTTTCTCTATAAACACCAGGCCAGGCCACCCAGAGGTGATCTTCACAGGGAAAGACAGGGACACGAGTAAATGAAAGTGCTGAATCTACTTCTGCAGTTAAATTACCAATTCTGGATTTTTAGATTGTTCAAACTAACCTAAGTCCTATCTAACACTTTAAAAACGTGCTGGCAGGCACCAACCAGATGGAAGGGAAGGAAGGAAACAGAGGACCCGCCTGACACAGTAAACCAAGCAAAAATACGGCACACACCTGGAACACGCCCCGAAGCAGCAACAGGACACACGGTCTCCAGCAGCGACCGGATGTCAGGCCACAGATTACATCTCAACAGATTTTACCAGAAACTCTCACGCAACGCAACGAGTTAGAAATCGATAACAGAAGGAAAACTGGGATGCTCACAAACTGTGGAAATCCAGCGGCAGGCTCTTAAGCAAGCAGCGGGTCAAAGAAGAAATCACAAGGGACATGAGAAAATACTTAGAACCAAATGAAAATGAAGACACAATATACCCACACGTAGGAGACGCAGTGAAAGCAAATGCTGAGGTGAGGGAAACTTACAGCTACCAACACCAGCATCAAAAACTCTCAACCTAACTCAAATCAACAACCCGACTTTACAAGCTGAGGAAAAAGAACAAATACCAGGGTTAGCAGAAAGAAGGAAATAAGGACAGAAAAACAGAGAAAATCAGTGAAACTAAAAGTTGGTTCCCTGATAACATCAACAAACTGATCACCTTCAGCTAGGTAGACTAAGAAAAAGAGAGAGAGCACGCAACTAAAATTGGACATTCTTACCGATTCGACATAAATACAAAGGACTCGTAAGAGCCTACGAACTATGAGCAATGATACGCCAACCACCTGGATACGCGAGATTGAAACGGACAAATTCCCAGAAACACAAGACTCACCAAGACGAACTCACAAAGAAACACAAAATCTGTGACTAGTAAGGAGACTGAACCAAGGATCAACTCTCACGGCAGGGGCGCCTGGGTGGCTCAGTCAGTCACGCGTCCAACTCTTGATTTTGGCCCAGGTGATGATCTCCCGGTTCGTGAGATCAAGGCCCGCATCAGGCTCCTCACAGACAGCATGGAGGCTGCTCGGGATTCTCTCTCTCTCTCTGCCCCTCTCCCTGCTCACATTCTCTGTCTCTCTCAAAATAAATTTTAAAATTTCACTTTAAAAAATCTCACAGCCAAGAAAAGCCCTAGGCCCGATGGCTTCCCTGGTGTATTCTACCAAACATCCAAGGAAGAACTAAAACCAATTCTTCTCAAACTTTTCCAAAAATTGAAGAGGAGGGAGCATTTCCTAACTCATTTTCTATGAGGTCAGCATGACCCTGAACCAAGGCCAAACAAAGACACTACAAGAGGAGGAAACTACACTGCAATGTCCCTTAAGAACACAGAGGCGAAAGTCCTCAACGAAATAACAGTAAAATAAACACATTAAAACGCATTCAGCAACACATTAAATGGACCACACACAACGACCAGATGGGATTTCTTCCTGGAGTGCAAGGATGGTTCAACATATGAAAACTGATCGATATAATAGGTCACATCAACAGAATCACGGGGAAAACACACATGACCTTCTCAGTCGATGCATAAAAATCATCTGAGAAAATGCAACACATTTTCGTGATAAAAACTCCAAAAGCTAGCAATAGAAGGACAGTGCCACCCCCCAGGCAGAGCCAAATATGAAAACCAACGGCAAATACAGTCAAAGGCGAAAGACTGAAAGCTTTTCCTCTAAGATCAGGAACAAGGCAAGGATAGCAGTTCCTCAAAAATTAAACACAGAATTATCACATGACCCAGCAATCCCACCTACAGGCATTTGCCCAAAACAACGGAACGCAAGGTCCTGGAGAGATGTTGGCACACACAGGCTGACAGCAGAATTACGCACAACAGCTAAAACGTGGAAGCGAGCCGGTACCCGCTGGCGGGTGAACGGAGAAACCAAGTGTGGTTTATACGCGCAATGGACCATCCCGGCCTCGGAAAGGAGGGAAAGGCTGATACCCGCCACCACGTGGAGGGACCTTGAGGACACTGTGCTCAGTGAAGTGAGCCAGGCACAAAAAGCAAATACTGTCTGATTCCACTTACACGAGGACTTAAGGAGTGGTTAAATTCCTAGACACAGATGATGGCTGCCAGGAGCCGGAGGCAGGGGAATGGGGATTGGTGTTTAATGGGGACAGAGTTTCAATTTTACAAGACGACAACGGTGCCAGCGAGGGGTGGCAATCAGGGTTCCACACGGTTGTGAATGATTTACTACCACTGAAACGCACACTTAAGAACGGTTAGGAGGGGGGCGCCTGGCTGGCTCGGCCAGTGGGACGCGCGACTTTTGATCTTGGGGTTGTGAGTTCCAGCCCCACCGTGGGTATAGAGATTATTTTTTTTCATGGTTAGGATGGTGAATTTTATGTTATTCTACCACAACTGTAAAAACTGCAACAAGTACATTAGCACTGCAAACAAAAAATAAACGATTCTGCACAGAAAACGCACTGGCTGCTAAGCTCACTCAGCTTCACGCTAAAAGGGAACAGCTGCCATTATCACCAGCGATGGGATTGTTGCTAAGGAGGGACCCCAAAACCTCATCTCACACTCCAACCTCGGGGAATGTTTCTCCTTCTGACGGCTCAAAGTGGTGGCTCATTCTCACCAGGAAACCGTGTGGCCGTGTGAAATCGGGGACCTGCAGAGCAAGGTCGGGCGCTGGCACGGGGAGGGAGGCGGACGCGGACCCCAGGCCGGAACGCAGGGCGGTCCCAGAAGAAGCGGGCCCAGGGCGATCGCCAGGGCGACTCGGGAGGCCCCGCACGGAGAGCAGCCTCGGGAACTGGGCCCGCGCTCAAGGCGCCGACTGCCTACGGCTGGGTTTCCATCCAGCACAAGTCAGAAGCTGTACCTTCTAGAGCACAGTTCATGGCAAGGCTCTCATGGCCCCAGCTCTTAAGGTCAAGGCCAAACGATCTAGAAACAGATGCCCCGTCCACAGTGCAGAGAACTCGGTGAGCCTCAGGCTAGGGAGGCGACAAACCAAAGCCCCCCCGTCCCCCTCCCCCGGGTCCCCGTGGGCGTGAGACCCCTGGAGAGACGTTACAGTAACACTGAAAGTTACCAGAGTGCTCGGCGGTTCCCCAGGAGCCCCGGAGCAGGAAACACCGTCACTTCCGAGCGTGGAAGCCGCACTGCTCAGCACACACTGGACAATTAGCCGTGGGCGGGAAGTGAGGAACAGGGTGGCAGAGATGGGAGCGAGAAATCAGGAACAGGGAAGCCAAGGCTTCTCGGTGACGCTAACGCGTGGCAAGGGGGACGCTGGCCCTGGCGGAGGGGCGGCCCCCGGCTCGCGGGCTCTCTCCACCAGGCAGCTCCACAGGCTCGAGTGAGGGGCCCCGAGCCACCCCGTCCTGTGCCTCTGGAGACCTCGCCCCTGTGGGGGGACACCGTGCTTGGGGCCGCTCGTACTTTTCGTGCCTCGGAGCCCACTTTGTGCACGAGGCCCACCTGTCACCGGATGCCTGCAGACCCTCGCCCTACGGATGCCCACTATGCCACAGCCCCGCTTCCCTCCTTCGTAAAGCCTCAAAAATTCATGCAGGCACACACCCCACCCGCACAGGCTCCAGCCCGCCAGAAACGCACTCGCGGGCTCCGTCGGGCGCGGGGCCGCTGGCTGCCGGGGACTCTGAGCCCCCGGAAGGGGGCTGAGACCACGGGGCGGGGGCCTTTCCCGCTGCCCACCCGGCAGCCCTGGCCAGCTCCCGGGATCCCGCCACACACGAGGAGGCGGTCGGCAGAGCAGGGAGGCGCCGAGGCACCGGGGCCGGTCGGAGCGGCAGGACCTTCCCAAGACCGCCGGGTGCGACCCAGTAAGGATATCAGGCCAAGCCCGCCGTTCGCTCTCCTTTCCAAAACCGCCTGCACTGCTCAACTCGCAGTCACGGAAACACGCCTCGGGCCACCCGCTGAGGGACCCTCCGGCCCGCCCGTTCCCACAGCCGCACAGCCGGGGCGGTCAGCGACCTGCTCGGGGCGCACACAGCCTGTCTCACGAGGTGAGCCGCACGGACTGTCTGCCTCCCTCCCGGAGAGCGCCGCGCACTCGGGCCTCCGGGACCAGGGGCGGGAGCAGGGACTGACCGCTGGGCTCTGCGTCCTTCCACCCGTGCGGGATGTGATTCCATCCGGTTGTACGCGACGCTCCACCGAGTGCCGTTTCCAGGCCACGCCGGGTGAGCCGTGTGTCCCTGTGTGTGTCCCTGTGTGTGTCCCTGCCCGGGTCTGCGTCATCTTCATCGCAAAAGCCGGCCTCCTGACACTGCAGAATTTACAGCTTCTCCCCCGACGGGCAGCTGTGGGCTCCTTCCAACACACTGGCGCCACCCTCAGAAGGTACCACCTCGCTTCCAGACCGGCCAAGCCGGTTTACCAGCCACTGTGCAGAGGCTGGTGGGCGGGGTTAGGAGTCCACTCAAGAAACGGAGGGCTTCTGGGCTTGAGGAAGGTACACGAACCTCTCATGCTCTGTCAATCGCTAACTGTTTACCGCTCTCCGGGCCAACAGGGTGGCCTTGAAAGGCAGGCAGAGGGTGAAGCTGCCTGGCCCGGAGGAGGAGAGCAGGGGAGCCACACTTCCTGGTGGGACTGGGCCGGCCGGCTGGCTCGGCAAGTGGGAGTGAAGCACTCCACCACCCAGGACCACCCCTTCCAGCTCCCTGTGCCCCCTCCAGATCCCCGCCTCCATTGAGCCAAACTCCTTCTCATTCAACGAGTGCCAGGAATACATCACACACTTCAAGGAACAAGAGCTTAGAACCCAGCACCAAGTGTTTCCAAACATGCGCGAGACGAACGCAAGCTTTTTCACGTACACACGTTTGTTTTCATCGACCTCGTCGTTGCGAAACAGAAAAAAGCGGTTCCAACGCAGCTCGAGAGAATGCGTGAGAACACTCGGGAACTCTGTCCACGGCCTGTGGTCTGTGTTCACAGAAGACCGCCGAGCAGAGCCCTGAGAGTCCGCAGGGCCAGCCCCCCCGCGCTGCCTGGTAGCCTCTGATGAGCAGAACCAAATGCCGCGGACCGGCAAGCAGCGACCGTGGCAGCTGGGATGCGGGGTGCGGTGCGGGAGCAGCGAAAGGGGGTGCCCCGGCCATCCTCAGGGCACCCCACTCCCACAGAGCCTGCTGCCAGCCTCCGTCCGGCAGGATGCTTCAGATGCCATCTCCGTCACGGCACAGAGTCCCGTCTGCCTGCTGCCCTTCCCTGTCCCACGTCCTTCCCGCTCATCTCCAGGTTCGCCCTTCTCACTGCGCTGATATCAGACCTGCTGGTTACTCCCAGCTACACTTCCTGAACACTAATGGTGGGGACGGGCGGTGTCAGGGAGGAATTTGTAACCAACGTCCCAAATACGAGAGAGAAACAAAAGGGGAGAAATCGTAAAACTCTGTGTTCGTTGTTTTTCTTCAGGAAGGTAACTAGGTTCTCCACTAAGTTCTCCAAAGGGCTCTGGATCCAAAACTGGGCTATGACCCCACGTGTGGGCCCCACGTGCCAGTGAGCACACCAGGCACCTGAGAACAATGGGAGCGGGTCACACACACATCCCGGAAGCCCAGATCCAGTAGATCTGGGGCTGGGCCTGGAACCTGCACTTCTCAGAAAATTCCCCAGGTTTTTCTGATGAGAAGCCAGGGTTAAAATCCCTCCGTCGCTAACCAAAGAGCCTTCCGCCCTGACAGGCATCGGCATTCAACCCAAAGCACAGCTAGCACAGACAAGCACCTACAGCACCACTGAGAGGCTGGCTCCCCGCACGGGGACCCCTCCCACCCTGCTCTGTCCTGGGGACCTGCCCTGCTCCCCCAACCCGGTCAAGGACTCTGGAAGACAGGTCCTTGGTCCTAACTTATACAGGATTATACAGCATGGCTCCGGCCCTTCTCTCCCCTGCCCAGTGTGTGACAGTGTGACATCTGTCACCACTGTCCTTTTTCCTGGTGCTTCTCTACACACCAAAGGGTTCCAGTGTGGACATCAAATCATACAGTCACCCTGGTTTTAAGGCAATGGCAGAAGTCACTTTCTGGCCAACACAGTGGCTCAACGTGCCAGACTTCAGCTGATCTTTTCTCGCGATCAGCCTTTTGTTTGTCCAATAAACTCACAGCCTTCCCTGCCCCGTGGCTGCCACAGTTTTCTCCAGAATCTGGATTCAGTACAGCTTCCCTACAGACCATTCTCGTGTATGTCATGCTCTCTCCCAAGAACCTCTGCACCAGCCTGGACCAAGATTTTCTCCGGGCACCTTTTAAGGCCAGTGCCCATCCACCGCTCACCATCAGACAGGCCTGGCCACCCAGGAGCGGCCCAGATGGTTTCCACCGCTGACAGGCCTCAACCCTGGGGACAGCCCCAGACCCTAGCACCCAGGGACCCAGGGTTTCTTGAACAGACTCCCAGGCACAGTGGGATGAGGCCCAGGAGAGCGCCACGCACACGCCCAGCCCCCACCCCCATCAGGCCCCAAGGCTGTGGAGCCAGGGGCCGCTCAGCCAGGATTGATCCCAAAGTCCGGGTCTCCAAACAGCGCCTGCAGGCAGTGCCGCCCGGATCTCAGACGTCTGCTTCTTCAAGACAATCCTTGTTATTTTTTTACTTGTAAGTCTTCCCTACCCCCAATGTGGGGCTCAAACTTACAACCCAAGATGAAGAGTCGCACGCCCTACCGGCTGGCTCAGTCCAGCCGGGCGCCCCAAGACAGCCCTTTGTAAAGGCTTACTTCTACTCTGGCTCCACACAAAGATCACGACGTTTGCATAACCTGAAGGTCCAGGCGAGAGACCTGGTTTGGGGTTCTGCCCAACGGCCCCAAGTTCTTTTCTGAGTTTGGAAAGGAGAGGAAGAAATGCCGTCAAGTTCGCAGGCCTGCCCGAGTGGCCATTGATCGCACAGTCCCCAAGGAGAGCTGCGGGTACGGGCCGCACTCCACACCGCGTCTCCCAGTCCGGGCTCGACCCAACCCGGGCATGACGCGGCTGTCACACCAAGCACTTTGAGAAAAAGAAATGACGGCAGGGACACAAGTTAATCACCGCACGCGGAAAGCGCATTTAAAGTATCCAAGTGCAACCCAAGATACTAATGCTTTTTACTGATCAGTCAAGTTCACATACTAACTTCCTTTCGGTCTCACTCCGCTACGACTCAACTGTAAAGTGCGCCAAGCTCGGGGGGAAGCTGCACACGTGACAGCGTGCCGAGCACTAAGTCAGGAGTCAGCCTCCACCGAGAGGACACGGCAGTGGCCCGGACCACGCGCTGGCTGTCCCCGCGCCCAGGGCCCTCGGCTGAGGTACGGTGTCTCCGTAAGCACCGGACGACCCCACGCGAACAGTTGGAACTTGAAGGCATCCCCGTGACTCATCTCAGCAGAAGGCAGAGCTGCCCACCAAAGATGTCCTGGCTTCGCTTCGAAACCGCATCTGCGCCGTCTGTGTCACGGCCAACTTCAGCGCTCTCTGGCCGGGACGGAAGGGGCAGCCGAGGGGCACCCGGCACCCGTCATGACACTGGACACTCTCCGTTACATTTTCACAGACAGTCCTCACAGGAGCCTGTGCTGCAGCCACAGACCCCGGACGCGAGGAGAAGTAACTCTGCCCCATCGAAGTCAAGGGGCTGCGGCTGGAGCCTGAGGGCCCCCGCCCGCGCTCTCCCTGCTGCCCCCGCCGCCTGCGGAATGATTCTTCAACTCTGGAGCACGTCAGCCACCTGGAGCACCGTCCCCCCAGCTCTCACTCCACGTAAGCCCTACGTGCCTCGTATCCGCCGCAGCCAAACTCCCAGGAAAAGACGAGGCCGTGGCTTTTCAAAGAAATACTAAAGAAACCATTTGTACAAGACAACTAGCCCCGTTTGAAGACAGTACTGAGTGCCTAAAAGGTTGGAAAACTTCCCCACTAAAAAACCAAATGTCCTTTTGTAATCAGCTGAATGAATGTAACAAAATGTTAAAAGTCCAGCCAGCTTTAAGTGCACGTCCAAGCCTCATCTGCTAGCATTTCCTGGAGGGCATGGCTGAGGGCACTAGGATGAAAGTCAAGCGGCACTTTTTAAACATTACAATAACCCCGTTGGTCAAAACGCTAGACAAAACGGGAGTCTGATGCCCCGAAACGCCTCTGAGACAAGGAACGCCCTGCCTTCGCGGTAATGCAGCGAGTCTGCTCAGAACTGAATTGCAAGCCACAACGTCAGACCTGCATGGACCTCCATCATCGCCCCGCTCCTACAATTCAGCCTTCCGCACGGTGAACATCAACCACCTTGCTGCCAGCGAAGCAACTGGGCAGCAGGTGGGATATTTCAGGAAAAGCTGGGATAGCCAGATGGAGAATTCCTTTATTTCACTAGGAATAAAATGGTTCTATAAACACTCATGCTCACAAAAAAATGAAAATCTCTCAGGTGCATATGCTGTAAGAAATACAATTCTGACACATTGTAATACAGCACATGTAGAATGTTCCAGAAGAAAACGTTAAGGGGCTATTGTAAATAATAATTTTGGTTTTAAAAGGCCATAGGGAGGGGCGCCTGGGTGGCTCAGTCGTTTGAGTGTCCGACTTTGGCTCAGGTCATGATCTCATGGTTGATGAGTTTGAGCCCCGAGTCAGGCTCTGTGCTGACAGCTCAGAGCCTGGAACCTGTTTCAGATTCTGTGTGTGCCTCTCTGTCTGCCCCTCCCCCGCTCATGCTCTGTCTCTCTCTCTCTCTCTCTCTCTCTCTCTCTCTCTCTCTCTCTCTCTGTCAAAAATAAACAAACATTAAAAAAAATTTTTTTTTTTTAAAAGCCATAGGGAGAGGCACTTTAAGAGTGTAAACTCTGAAGCCAGCCTACTTGGGTTCAAATCCCTGCTCTATCATCCACTACTGTGTGACTCAGAGTAAGTTACCCACCTCTCCGCTCCTCGGCTCACTCATGAACACATTAAGGATGTCAAACACAGGAATAAAGTGAATATAATAGGCTCCCTGCAGTCCTGGGAAGACAACTGTTACACAGTATCACCACCCGAGGTAGGAGCTGTTATTAACATTAAGGGCATGTGACGCAGACAGGAAAAGTAAATCTACCCGGGAGAGTCGGTCCATGCATGGTCATGTTTTCAGTGACAACACCATGCCAGGCCCCGCGCTGGACGAGGAGGAAGTGGAGCCGGTAAGGTTCCTGTTCTCAACAAGAGGAAAGGGAACTAATAATCTGGAGCACCTACTATGTGCCGGGGACTTGGGGGTGATGGGGTCGTCTGCTCCTCAGCCCTGCAGGTAAATGACATATGGCAGAGGAAGGAGCTGAGGCTGGGGGAGATGGGAAAACACCACCCAGCGGACGGTCAGCAAGAGCCTTCTACTTGCAGGGACGCCCTCCGGGACACCGTCCTTGCACCAGCCCCCAGGGCTGTGTCCCTCCCACATCCCCAGTGGGTTGGAGGGGTCAGGCAGCTTGCTGCCTGCATTCCAGAAATGAACGAAGCGAGCGAGGCCAGGTCTCCAGATGTGCCCAGGCAGGCAGTCCCAGAAAAGGGGCTAATGCTGCCGCAGCTGCGGGCCCAGGTGGGCAGCTGGTCCCGGACTGACACTCAGGATACAGACCCAGGACGTGAGCACGGCTTCCCGGGAGGTGACCCTCACACTCAGGAGCACCGGGAACATCGGGTGCGCACACGTGGGGGTACCCACTGGAGACCGCCCCAGGCCCCGTTCTGCGAGGCTGCGCTCGGTAAGTCCGACGGCTTGCGCGGGAGCGGGGAAAGAGGAAACACGTCCGACCTGTGCGACATCGGTGTCCGGTCCAGGGCGCCCCAAGGCACGACGGGCAGCGACGGCTGACACACGGACGGCGAGCCAGGCGCGGGCGCACCAGCCCTCCCACAGGTGGTCGCCTGGGGCGACGGGGTCCCCGGCGGGGACGCTGCCCCTCCGCGCGGCCCGCGTGTGCGACCCGGGACCGCAGCCCAGCCCGCCCCGGCCCGCAGCCCGCGCCCCCGGCCCTCCCGCCGCCCGGCGGGGCGGGCAGGCGAGCCCAGGCCTCCCAGCCCACCCGACTTCCGGCGCCGCGGTTGCCCGGCGACGCGGGGCCTCCGCCGCCGCCCCCCGCCCGCCGCCGCCAACTTTCCTCCCAAGTTTCCCCGGGGCCGCAGGGCTTGACGGGCGGGCGGGCGGCGGGGGTCGGGCCGGGGTCGGGCCGGGTCCAGGCCTGCCCGGCGGGTCGGTGAGCACGGGGCTCCCGCTCGCCACCACCACCCCGCCCCGCCGGGCCTCCCGCCCGCCCGACGCCCGCCCGAGCCCCCGACGACGCGGGGCCGGGGTCCGGGCCGCTCACCTGGACCGCGGTCCCTCCGGCGCCGGCCGAGCCTCGCCGCCCACCCCGCCCCCGCCCCACAGGCCCGCGACCCGCTGACACCGAGGCGGAAGTGCGGCCGGCCGCCAGGCAGACTGACAGCCGGCGCTCTCCACTCGCCGCGCCCGGCGCCGGAGCGTCAGCGGCCGTCCGCCCAATCCGCGCCCGGCCCGAGGGCCGCGCCGGGAGGCGGGACTATGCTAATCATTTGCGGGAGCGGCAACCCCCGTTGCCCCTCGGGAGCCCCGCCCGCGCGGAGGAGTGACGCCACGGACAGCCAGTCACAGCAGGCAGAGGCGGGGTTATGCAGATATTGACCCTAGGTGGGTGGGAGAGAGGGAGGAAGGGGCGTGGCTGGACGGGTTGAGTTTACAAACAGCGAGTCAGGTGGCGGGGGTGCTGGGCTGTTGGTGGCTCTGCGCTCCGCTGTTCCCGACCCCCAGGGGACGGGCGGCGGCGGGAGTCCTCCTCTCAAAGCTGTCTTCCTCAGTTCAAACATGTTGCGGGCTCCCCCTTGTCCACCCTCCTTGGCATACCATTCATCGCTCACCAGAATCCTGCGCCAATTTACCCTCCGGCCGTATCCCTGGCAGTTAATTCCCCTGTTTAAAACTCACTAATCTGTAGTGGCTCCGCGATTGAGCCCAGAAGCTCTGGAGTCAGACCCCGAGCTTGCATCCTTATCAGCTGTGTGGCCTTGGGCAAGTTAACTAACCTCTCTGAGCCTATGAGCACCCAGCTTTTCCTTTGCAAACTAGGTTTCTCCCACCCTCATCCCATTTGAATCACAGGTCTGGGTGAGTGGAGTAACAGGAACCAGGCTGGTTGCTCGGAAAGTGATTGATTCAGGGGTGAGCAAGTGACCCTGTCCTGGCCAATGAGGGTCCGCCCTGAGACTTCCGCTGGGGGTCGGAGAGCTCCGGCCAGAAGGAAGGCTGAGGCCAAATGACTCTCCCATCTGCCCACAGACCTCTCCAGAACTGGGCCGGCTGAGAGAAAGACGCTGTCTGGAGCTACTTACTGGGCGTCTTGCCACCGTGAGGGATGTGGCGCCCGGGAATGAGGCCAGCCCAGAGGGAAGCAAGAGCACACGTCCTGGGTCACCTGGAACAGCTACACCCTAAGCAAGCTCTGTCCTAGGCTTTTCAGTTACAGGAGCTACTGTATTTTCTTTTCTGCTGAAGCCAGTTTGAGTACAAAGGAATACTGGGTCTTGCACCCCCAACAGTACTGACAGAGTAGTCGTGACCACATGGCACATGGAGACAGTCCCGCTCACGGCCGCCTCTTCCACAAAGCCGGACCCCACCCCCACCGTGCCCCACCCGGCCTCCTGTCCCCCAATGCTGGACTCCGTGCTGCCGCCTCAGAATGTGATTCCCCGTCTCTAGCAAGGAGGAGGTACTGACAGGTCACCCCCAGCAGGACTAAGGGTGCCTTGAGGGCAGGGGCCGGCCTCAACTGAGTGGATGGGGTCTCCGGCAGGGGTGGGGCCCAGAGATCCCGTCATCCCCCATCCTAGAGACTGGCCCAGCTCACTGGTGGGCCCTGTCACTGCCGCCCGCCGACGTGCTGGGACTGAAAAGGAGCTCTCCCAACCTCTGCTGTAGAGAGAAACCAGGAGGGGGTGGGGCCAAGCCTCCGAAACAAAGGCGTTGCCATGGTTACCCCTGAAGAAACCGACCCCAGCAGAAGAGGGAGGTGTGTGCAGGCCCCCAAGCCAGGACAAGGACAAGGCCTGTTGCCATGGAGATGCTCCAAAGCTTCCCTTGTGGGCCTGGCCAAAGTCCAGTGCAGGGTCCCGAAACCACCACCCCTCATTGGAAGACGGGGCTTTGGGATTCTGACCTAGGGCAAAGGACACGCCCCGAGGGATTCAACCTGCCGGCCCACCCCGTGGCCATGACCTCTGGGGTGAGTGCGGTATCGGGGAGCTAGGGCCAGAGGAGAGGCTGGGATGGACAGAGTCTCCTGTCTGCCCACGGGCCACACCAGGGCTGAGCTTGACCACCTCTGCCCTGGCCTTGGAGTGGGGTAGGGTCTGACCCCAGGTGGGCCCTGCGGCTGGGATATCAGTTTACCCCCTTTTAACAGATGCAATAAACTGAGCTCCAAGGATCAGGTGCTGGTCCTTCCTGGTCCCCGAGGCCAGGACTGAGTGAGAATCCCCTCTTGGCTGATGGCTGGGAGGACGGCACCTGGGACCCAACGCAGGAGCATTTTTCCTGATCTTCAGTAGGTCAAGAGGCTGATTCCAGAGGCAAAATTCTCTAAGAATGGGACAGAAGATGGGAGCGGAAACGGAGACAGAGGGTTTGGGGCCATGCGATGACGGTGGTGGTGGCTGACATCATCCAGCGGGTGACATGTCTTGTCCAGTTTCATGCCTGCGACGGCCAACCGAGTAGATACTATGTGTGATTCCCACTGTGCAGATGAGCAGACTGAGCCTGTGCTGAGGAAGCGGCCCAGGAGCTTGTCAGAAAGACAGAGACCTGCCCAGACCTCTCCACCGGGTCTGCCCCTGAACCAGATGCCCAGCTGTTCCTGGGTGGCTGGGGCCCTGTGGGACTCATGGGTCACCATACCAACTACTGATGACCTACCCACTGGCGGGGGATTGTCACAGAGTCTCCTCCATCCTGAGCGCTCAGGCCTGGCTTGGCTCCCAGGGTCCCCTCGGGATCCCGGGGGTCCATCCACGTGTGCTTAGCTGGTATGTAACTTTCAGGGTGCCTGTTCCTGCAGGAACGGCTCTCCGACCAGGCCAACCCCAAGAGTGTCTGTGTGTCCCTCACCGCCCCAGAATTAGAACCTCCCTGTCCCACGTCCCGCACGAGGCTCAGTTGATATCGTGACCCAGCAGCCCTGTGGGTGGCTGCCCGGCCTCCCCTCAGCAGCTGGCCGACCTGTGGGCCCGGTGCCCGGAAGCCCCAAATGTGTGGGAACGCGTGGCCCTGCTGTGCCGTCAGGAGGCACGTTCACACGCACTACCCTCCTGGCTGTCTCCCCGTGAGGACGCAGAACACGGATGATGCCTCCTTCAGATGGGGAAACTGAGGCTCAGGCAGCAGAGCAGGCTGTCCGCTCGCTGCAGAGCCGGCCGGCAGCCAGAGCCACCCCGTAAGCCCAACCGGGCCGGGCGTCCAGGAGTGCTGATGCCCGCACTGCTGGCCTGGCCTTTGCCTTGGAAGGGGGCGGGGCGGGGCCCGAGGCTCAGCCCTCTCCCTGCCACCCACGGGCCTTTGCAGAGACACTTTCCGCTCTCTTCTGTGGGATGCTGGGGCGTCTCCTCTGAGGATGCCACCTGGGTGGCCGGAGAGCGCTGGCCACCGCGGCCTGGCCCTGGCCCTCACGTGGCCCAAGCGGATCCTTCCCCATGCAACCTTCTCGTCTCCTCTGCAACGTGACAGCGCTCGGCTTCCCCGTCGTCGGAGGAGGGTATTTTTAGTTTTGAACCCACCACGTGAAGAGAGACAAGTTATCAATAGCAGCGGCAAAGGGCTTTTTCTTTTTTTTCCCATGGCTTTGGGGCCTGAGCAATCTGCACCCGTTAAATTCTGCCAAAGAAAAAGCAGTGCCTTCCTCTTACCCACTTTCCACCCCGCTGCGGCTCCGCCAGCCAGCTCCTCCCGGCGCGACCCCGCCTGACTCAGCGGCACCCCCATCCCTGGGGGAGGGAGTTGGCCCTGAGGTCAGCGTGTCCCCTGGAGGAACGGGCGGGGGTGAGCTGACCCCGGGGGCCGAGAGAGAGGGCAAGGCGGGCACGCGGGGGTTGGCGGGGCCCCGCCTTCCACACCCACAGAGGTCACATAGCTTCAGTAGCAGCCCTAGCATTTATTGAGCACTTACTGTGTACCCGGCAGGGGGCTGAGCATCTTTGAGGGCGCTTTCCCAAACCAGGTGCCGTGCAATCCCCAGTCCCTTGTGGCTGTTATTAGGTGTTTCTGGAAGAAAGGGTTTCGTGGCCAAGTAGGTTTGGGAAAGCTATGCAAATGAAGCCGACGAGGGGGCACCCAGGTGGCTCAGTCAGTTAAGTGTCTTGATCTCGGCTCGGGTCATGATCTCACGGTCCGTGAGCCCGTGAGCCCTAAGAGCCATGTGGAGCTCAGTGCAGAGAGCAGAGCACAGAGCGTGGAGCCTGCTGGGAACTCTCTCTCCCTCCCTCCCTCTCTCTGCCCCTCCCCCGCTCGTTCGTGTGTGTGTGTGTGTGTGTGTGTGTGTGTGCGCGCGCGCGCGCGCTCTCTCTCTCAAAATAAATAAATAAATGAAATCATAACTAAATAAATAAACTAGGCCAACAAGTGTCCTCTCCGATGCAGGGTTTCCCAGGGCCCTGCTCACTCTGGTGTATGTGGGAGCCTCTGGGATACGGAGGACCCACCTACAGACCCAGGATTTGCTGGAACTGGGAGCTTTTCTTCCATGGAGTGTCCTGCAAGATGCTGGAGGGACCCCTACCTTGCTGGGGGCAGGGACGTTCGGACCAACGCAGCTGCCTTCCCTTCAGGGTCAGCTGGAGCTGCATATATAGAAACTCAGAACAACAGAGCCTTCCGCAAGGCAGAAGTGTCCTGTCTCATGGGACACAGCCCGAGCTGTCCAGGGCTGGCGGGGAGCCATGGGTCATCGAGGACCACGCCCCAGCCTATCGTGTCGCCGTTCTAGAGTCAGCCTCCATTCTCAGGTTCACCTCATGGCCCAAGATGGCTGCTGCTACTCCAGGCATCTCATGCATATCTGGCCAGGAAGAAGGAAGCAGAGAAGGGCAGAAGTGCTGCCCCACAGTGAGTCGGCCCCATTTGAGGATCGGCCCCTGAAAGCTCCAGGCACTTCTGCTCACTCTTCGCTGGCCAGAACTGCATCCCAACGCCATTCTTGGTGGGACAGCAGCATTTTAGCGGAGGGCATGGCCAGCCTGAACAAAACAGAGGACCCATGGCCTGTGCCTGTGCCTGGCGGGACGCTCAGCGTCCCCAGACACTGAAGCGCTCAGCGTGGGCCTGTGGGTTCCCCCTTCCTGGCGGTGCCTTGACTTCAGGCCGGTGGTTCCTTGTGGTCCACCTGCTGTGCTGGCTCCGTGGTGCCACTGGGAGGCCCTGATTCCAGGAGGCCAGAGGGGACCGCGGGCAAGGGGAGGGGCGGCTGGGCCCTGCCCCTTCTCTCTCCACCCCTCCTAGGGGCCCACGTGGGGCAGGAGGGGTGTGGTGCGTCTGCGTGCGGGGCATCAGCAGGGTGGGCAGAAGCAGGAGAAAGGGGCACCAGCAGCAGGTGGGGGTGGGGGTGTTGGGTAGGAAACACTGGGCATTTGAGGTTCTTCTGGGGGTCAGCGTGCCCCCTGCATGCCATCCCCGGGGGGTGAAGGCAGGGGAGGGGAGAGGAGGGGACAGCTGGCCACAGTGTGCCAGGCACGCCCCAGGCCTGCCTTCGTGGCTCATGGAGGACTGTGCCCTGTGCGACCTGTGCAGTCAGGCGAGGCTCCGTGCTCAATTCACTGCCCCGCTGTTGCCGCCTTGAAATTCTTCATTACTGGGGAGGGGCCCACATTTTTCTCTTGCGCGAGGCCCCACAAATTCTGCAGCTGCCCTAGATAAGGTACAGGAATCAGGGCCCACAGGTGCTGCCTCTCAGTTCATGCACACAGCAGGCTGGGTGGCTCTGACCCCTCCAGGCAGGGTGGCAGGCTGGGTGAGCAGGTCGGGCTTGTTCTGGGGAAGAGGCAAAGGTGCTGAGCGGAGGCTTCACGCTGGGGACTTAGCCAGACCTGCCCCGGCTCGGGGAGGGCCATCTGCCCGCGAGCCCCACAGCCAGGGCACCACCAGAGACCAAGCCATCGGGCACCTCCAGCCACTCACTGGCTACAGGAGTAACATTGCTTTCTGGGCTCCTAGCCGAGCTACACACAGTAGGTGCTCAATAAATGCCCCTGGATGCTGGCAGGAGGTGGGTGCAGGTGGTCTTGGCAGGCAGCCAGGGTTGCGATGGAGCCTGGAGCCCCCTGCAGTTTGCAAACAGGGGTTCTTTCCAAGCCCGCTTCCCCAGAGCAGGGTGGAGCCCAGAGGAGACAGAGTCGTGCGAAAAGCACCTGTGAAGGCAGGACACAGGCGTGGCCCCAGAGCCGAACAGCCAGCGCTCTCCCCAGCGGCCACCCCTCCCTCCTAGGAGTGGCCAGATTCTCCTGAGGGACCTCCACCCCGAGGCTGGCCCGATCCCGTACCCCAGGCAGGGCACGGGATGGGACCTGGGGCATCACTGCGTCACTCTGGGGTAATCAGGCAGGCGGGGGGCTTGGTCTCAAGGGCGTCCGTTGTGCCACGGGGAGGGGAGCAGAGCTGAACCTGGGGCGGAGAACGCGGGTTCTGATGAGAAGCCTCCAAGCCCGCTTCTCCACACGGGGAGTCCAGGCCTCTGGAGCGCTCCTCTCCCCATCAGGGCATCGCAGGCTGGGACCACCCTTCCGGATGGTGCACTGGTGAGTCACTCAAGTCAGACTCCAAGGAGCTCCAAATGTTTCCGGGGGCATTTAGCCACTGGCTTCTCCAGTATTGCACCATTGTACAGATGGGAAAACAGAGCCCAGGGAAGGGATCATTACTTGTCATATGGGTGTTTCCGGCTCTGCATGAGTCAGCAGAACAAATCTGGAAATGTGAGAGGACTATGTGATGCCAGGGAAAGGTAGATCCAGGCTGAATCTGGCAGGGGCATGGGGAGAGGGCAGGGGCTGGGGGAGAGGGCAGGGACTGTGGAATGGGCAGGGGTATGGGGGAGAGGACAGGAGCATGGGGAGAGAGCAGGGTGTGGGGGAGAGGGCAGGGGCGTGGTGGAGAGAGCAGGGGCATGGGGGAGAGGGCAGGGACTGTGGAATGGGCAGGCATATGGGGGAGAGGGCAGGGGCATGGGGAGAGGGCAGGGGCTGGGGGAGAGGGCAGGGCATCTCCCCGGGTAAGAAGCAGCCCTTCCCCCAGGGCCCTGGGGAGAACCCAGGTGCCCCATGTGTCCCTGCAGAAGGCAAGTCTCTGGTCTGGGTCTGGGCCCTGGGACTTCATTGTCCTCAGTCAAAGCTGAGCTGGCCTCTTTCTGCTGTAGCCTGGGTCACACCGCTGTTGGAAGCAATCTCCCTCAAGGACTTGGGGACATCTCCCTTATTGGGTCCGGCGCCCCGGCACTGAAGGGACATTGCTATTATTGGGTCCAGCGCCCCCAGCACTGCAGTTGGCTCGCTGGTTATCTTCCTGACAGACACAGGCCCCACAAGGAGCCCCCCTGAGCCCCGGGGTTCCCGGAGCACACAGAGGCGCCTCGCCAGGGCCGGGCCCCGTCTCCTCCTGCAGGAGGCAGCTCCGGGTGGTGTGGGCCCCGCATGCAGGCCCCGTGGGGCCCCCCTGAAGGCCGGCCACCTCAGGGGGGAAGCGGGGCCCGGGGCTGCAGGCAGGGGCAGGGTGACGCTGGTGTGCTGGGGGCTGGGACCGGGCTCACGCGTGCTCGCACCCGCGGGGCCCAGCCTCCGCATAGGCAAGATGAGGGCTTCGGGGTGGGGAGGGGGGCACGGGGACCCGTGGGGGGTCAGGTGATGGGTCAGGTGTGGGGGTAGAAACAGAAGCTCGGCCAGGCTTCAGGCTCCAGGGCCGGGGCTCGGCCTTGGGGGCCCTCACGAGGCCCGAGGCCCGAGATGGGGACGGTTGACCTCTCGGCCTCACCCCTGGAGCAGAGCAGGGCAGCAGCCAGTCAGGGGGAGTGGCCTGCACACAGCAATCAATGTCCCAGGACAGCCCCCAGTGTGCCCAGCCCAGAGGTCACCCCGTCCCCTACCCCTGACAGACTCCTCTACCCGTACCGTGCTGACCTCAATGGTGCCGTCCAGGGGCAAGGGCATTGTCGGCCCGTGTGCGGAGCACGTGGCCCCTGCCCAGCCTCAAACCCCAGGCCTGGGGGTCTGCAAATGGACTGCGGTCGCCAGGCCCACCCCGCCTGATCATCATAGGAGGGGCCCAGTGGGGGACAGGCACATCGAAGGGAGGGGAAGGTCGGCCCCGGATGACGCACTAGGGAGCTAAGGCGCTGTGGCCGTGCTGCTGCTGGGCAGAGGGCACCGAGCAGAAACACGCTCCGGTCAGGGCAGGGCCTCCAAGGGCAGGCAGTAACTGGCCAGCTGCCAGCCAGGAGTCCAGACAAAGGAGCGGCTCAGGGCAGGGAGTGTTGGGGCCGGAGCGCGGCTTTCAGCGTGGGACAGGACCCTGGGCACCGTCCCCCGCTCACGCAGGCCCACCCCTCCCCACTAGCCCACTGCCACAAGCCCTGGGACTGCGCCCCGGGTCAGCGTGGCCTGTCCCCACCTCTGTCCAGGCTGACGACCCCCAAGTTCTGACATTTACAGGAAAGAGGGAGCTCTGGTCGGTCCGAAGGCCCCAGAGCAGTGGCGGCTGGGGAACCGCGGAGTATGCTCAGCCCAGGTCCCCAGGCCCAGGTGACCTGTGGCAGGGCTGGGTCACCCAACCAAATACTCTTGGGGGTGGCCGGGTCCCGTCCCCCACAAGCCGGATTCAGGTTCAGAGCCCTCCAGCCTCTCACCAGGCCCCGCGACAGCCCCCACGCAGCCTGACCCAGGGCCCTGGAGGAGACACAGCGGATGAGAGCAGAGGTCTCTGTTTTCTCCATGGAGCATCCAGGCTTTGCCCCTGGGGGGAAGCTGCACAGGTGAAACACGCCCCATTCTGGGGCGACTGGCGGCTCAGTCGGTTGAGCGTCTGACGTCGGCTCAGGTCATGATCTCACGGCTCGTGGGTTCGAGCCCCATGTCGGGTTCTGTGCTGACAGCTCGGAGCCTAGAGCCTGCTTCCGATTCTCTGTCTCCTTTTCTCTCTGCCCCTCCCCTGCTAGTGCTCTGTCTGTCTCTCTCAAAAATAAACATTAAAAAAATTAAAAAACAGGCCTCATTCACTCAGGGAGTACTCGTCAGCCAGCGGGGGGTGGGCACAACCAGAGAGAGAGCCTGGGTCTTGCAGAGGGAATTTCTGGAGGTACAGGTGCCTCTTTCCTCAGAGAAGGGCATTTGTTACCCCTCTGGCCCCTCAGCTGTCCCCGCCCCTCCCCCAGGCAGCTGTCCCCATGCCCCTCAGACCACACCTCTCCCAGGCTGCGCCTCTTCCTCCTCCGGGGAGCCCACCAGAGATTACCCTTCTTTTGTGTTTGATAACTCCACCCAGCCCCATCCTTGGGGGAAAGAACCCAAGGTGAGGACGTTTCAGACTCAAGTCAGGTGCCGACTCCCTCTCCACACTCACTGTGCTCTTGGCCGCCTCAGCCTCTGCCCTCGGCCTCTCGTTCCCCCCAGTGGAGACCAAGGCCCCGGAGGGGGTCTCTCCAGCAAGGACGAGGCGGGAGGGGCTGAAGTGGGGCGTGAGCTTTTCTGGGGCCCGCTGACCGGGCTGTGGGCCGGGCTGACCCAGCCTCCGAGCCTGCAGCACCGGCTCCCGGCGAGCAAGAAGTAGGCCAGGAAGGGCTGCGGGCTTCCTTCCCGCCGGCCGAGCCGGAGGCGGCCTCCAGAGCCGCCCTGCCCGGGCTCTTTGCGGTCTGCCGGGCCTGAGCCGCCCTCGCCCCTCACGCCACTGCACGCTCTTCTCCCCCTGTGCCCCGTGCTCGCAGCGGACGCTCGGGAAGAAGGCGGTCTCGCAGTCCCAGCTGCCCCCAGGGACCCCCACCCAGGGGCTTTGTCCCAGGGGCCTCCCACCGAGCTCCCGGGGCCCAGGCCCACCCCCAGGAGCATGCCCGGGCTCCCTGGGCCCTGCCGACGAAGGCCGTGCTGGGGGAAGGGCCAGGGGCCCCCCACGGGACCCCCCACCCCGTGGCGGGTGCGGGGGGCGACCTCGGCTTGCCGCCTACCACCCTTCCCCCTCCATCCTTCCTCTACCCTCCACAGGGGTGGGGTTCTAATGATGTCAGCCCACGCTGCCGCAAGCTCAGGCACGGCTGCCAGCCACCAGGATTAGGTCTGAGCCAGGCCAGTGGCACTAATTCTGGGTTTCTGTTGGCAGCCCCTCCTTCCTCCCGGGGAGTGAATGAGAGCACAGGAGGGCAGCCCAGCCGCAGGCAGCCATCTCAGGGACACATCCCCTGCTGGGAATGGTGAATACAGGGAAAAGACAGATGGCAAGAAGCTGCTGTTCTTTGAGCTCCTGGATACAGCCGTGTCTGAAACCTACCCCCTGGACCTTTCAGCCACAGGCCTCAATCAGTCCCCCCTCCCTTAGGGGTATTGAGTCGGTTTTGTCATTTGCAGCCACACGTCAGCAACTGTATCCCTGGTCCTCCCGTCCCCTCTCTCCTTCCTGCCACCTGGGCCCTGGGCCCAATTCAGCTCTGTCCCTAAAGGCAGGGAAATCAGACCCAGCTTTTATTCCAAATTGGTGGCGTCCAGAGCCATTCTGGTCACACCCGGACCCTGAACTCATCAGGACGCACCAGGAGCTGGCTCAGAATGTCACCAAGAGAAAAAAAAGAAAAAAAAAAAAAAAAAGACAAGGAACAAAAAAAGAAAACTCTGCATTCCCCGTATTCAAATGAGCTCCTGCAGAAAGAGAGAAAGCAAACAGCAGTGGTTCCTCTGAAGAAGTGTCACCGCGCTGGACCCAGAGGCCTGACGAGTGCTCTGGCAAATGTGCCGGGGCCGTCACCAGCAGGACAATCGCCCCGCAGCTGGGCCTGGGCAGTTCCACGCCTCCATTATTCCTCATTAGTGGGCACGTCCCACGCGGCAGGGCAGCGCGCTGCGGGAACAGCCGCGGGCACGCGGTTGGTTGAAGGAGAAAGGTTTTTCCAGCACAACGAGGGTGGCTAATGGCAGAGCCCGGTGACAGCGTAGGACGCAAGGGACAGCGGCCTGCTGGTCTGACACGGGCAACACCCAACTTTGTTTCTCCGGCGCGGAGCTCCTCTAACCCAGGACCCAGGAGGTGGGGGGCGGGCTGCCGCGGGGCCCGGCTTCTGATTCCAGAGCTGGGGCTGGGCCCTGGGGGCTTGTCGACGTCTGTTCCAGAACGTCCAACGGGCAGTTGAATCTCGGGCACCCCATTGGCCCCAGTCTGCCCCTCCTGCATGCTCCCTGCCCACCGGTGCCACACCCTCCTCCGAGCCACTTGAACCCAAAGCCTGAAGTCAGCCTTGACCTCTGCCTTTGTGTCACACGCCTCACGGGTCAGCTTCAAAAGACACCCAGAATCCGGCCAGGTCTTCCGCCCGCACTGCCATGCAGGGCGGGGCCACATCACCCTCACCGGGGGCACCTCCCCCGGCCCTGGGCCTCTGCCCTCCACCCCGCCAGACTCTGTGCACCGAAGAGGGGGGCCCGGCACAGCCCGGAGCCCTGCGGGGCCTCCCCCTCCAGGCAGCACGTCTGCCCTCTCCCACGCCGTCCCCTTGCTCTGTGCCCCAGCCACAGACACACGCTCCCACGTCCTGGTCCTCTGCTCCCGCAGTTCCCCCTCCAGACACCAACCGGGCTGCCCCCTCCCTCCTCAGTCCTCGGTGGGAGGGACAGCTGAGCCCCTCTGAGTGCTGCAGGTGCTGTCCCTGCACGTGGGCCCCCCCCCGGGGCTGCCCCAGCCTCTCTCCTGGGGGGACAATTGGAGGACAGGGATGGCGGGCGAGCCCCTTTGCTACGGCCGGTCTCGGGGCTCAGCTGGGGCTCAGCCGGGGCTCAGCCCCTCCCTCCTCCACGGTCCAGCCTACCCGGCCAGCCTCATCCCACCTCGATGTCACTCTGCAGGTCTCGGGGGCCTGCCTGGGAGGGTGACCCACACCCTCACCCCTGAGGGTCTGAGTCCCTGGTTGCTGTGCCTTCTCAGGCTGGGACAGCTGCCCTGTCCACGCACATGATAGTCACACGGGGGCCCCACGGTGCCAGGAGGGCCCTGCACTCCACACGTGTCCCCATGGCCGCTTTCGGTCCCAGCAGCCCCACCCCTCCTGCTGACGGAGCCCTGACTTCTCCTCCTGTCCAGGCCAAGGGGCTCGAAATGCCGGGGAGGCAGTCGAGGCTGAGTTCACCAGGCCCTTGCCCGTGTGTCCGGGTGCCAGTGTGCCTGTGGGAAGGGGCCTGCGACCCTGCAGAGCCCCGGGGGGTGGGGGTAAAATTCCTCCATGGGCCACGGCGTCCGGGCATTCGTTCTCCTCCCGCTGGGCATGCAGTGCCGCGTGCAGACCGGTTCGTTCCGCTGGGTCCCGTGGGGCGGCGCCCGTCCTCTCGGCCATTGCCCTGCTGTGGTGCCTTGGAAGGCTGTCCCCGTCTGCGTCCTGCTAAGCGACCCAGTCCAGGCTGGTGCGGCAGGCCGAGCAGGCAGCGGACTCCACGCTGATGGGCCCTGACAGGGCGCTGCCCGGCATGGGTTTCCCTGTCCTCGGGTCAGGCTTCCATGAGGCCCTGGGTCACGGTGATGCGCCCACACCCAAGCCCGTCTGTGAAGACCGGCCAGTGTGGAAGGGGCCCAACGTATCCAATTCGCCACCAGGTGGCGATTTGTTCTCCAGAAGAATGTGCCATTTTGGGGACTCGGCGCTGGTCTCTGTTGCCGGCGGGTCGGACGTTCAGAGGAGGCGGTAGCCAGGTCGTCCTGGGCAGGTGGGAGCCCGTGCTCCTGGCTCACGCGTGGCCCCTGGCGCGACCGCTCTGTGCCATCACGCCACTCCCAGGGAACACTGGGGCCCATAGTCACACGTCCATCCACACGGCCCCAGCCCAGAGTCCTTGTCCCCACCTCTGACCTGACCGGCCAGCCCCGCAGGCTTTGGACCCTGCCCCTGAACCCACGGATGTTGTCACCTGGGCCGTGTTCTGGCTCACGCGGCACCTGCCACCAGGGGCTGGGAGTCCCACCCACTGGGAAGACGTGCGCCTCGCCTCAGCTCCAGTTCAGCAGCAGACCCCTGTGCCCCACTCTCTTGAAAGGAGAGCTGAGTGGCACACACCATGGCTACCCCAGGCCTGTGCCCTGACACCGTCTGTCCCCTGCTTTGCTTCATTTCCTACAACCGTCGGACGGAGGCATTTACTCAGTCACCGCCTTATGCCGGCCTCCCTCCGTTAGGAGAATTGGCGCGATGCCTGATATGTAGTAGGTGCTCAGGAAAACCTTGTTGCATGGATGAATGAACGAATCGATCGATCCATCGGTGGGTGAATGATCTCCTCTGTGTGGGGTTTGCAGGAGATTCTGGCTGGAGTTTGTGTGAGTGGGGTGCTTGCTCTACGGCCCCTTTGTGAGACTGGACGTTTGGCACACCAAATGGAGAAACTGGGGCACGAGCCACTCTGCGAGGGTCTCGGTGAGCCAGAGTAGGGCCCTGCTCCTGTCCCCCAACCATCAACCCGACTGTCCCAGGGTCTTGGAGGGTCCATGCCATCCAGGGACCCGGATACTCACTTCTTGGGACAGAACCCCCCGGGCAAGATGTCCTGCGCACAGCCGTATGAGGACCTGCCTCATTCACCCCAAATTGCCTTCGCCCAGTTGGGCCCAGCCCAGCGGACATCAGGCTTCTGTCCAACCAAGGTCAAAACTGGCCTCAAGGGCCTTGATGTCAGAGCCGGGCCAAGAGTGTGGCTGTTAAGTGAGGGGCCTCTGGCCTCGTGTGACCTTGGGCAGGTGGCTTTCCCACTCTGCACAGGGACCTTCGGTCCTATCCACCTTTGAGGGCAAATGGGAGTTAATGAGGTCATGCATGTAAATGCCAGGAGGAGGTGCTCACCAGTCTTGGCCATGGTCACCCTCAAACTTGTGGGTCAGCCCTGGCCCTCCCTCTCCTGATAGCCTCAACTTACAGAGGCCATCTCCACCTCAGGAAAACACATGACTCCTTTGAGTCATATAGCTGGCCCCCCGGTGCCAGGGTCTAACTGAGCCCATGACCCCTCCAGCTGCTGTGGGGACAAAGACTGCCAGGGAAGGCTCCAGAATATTGAGAGCCACAAGGACAACCATGGCCAGCTTCACCGAGACTTCAGAGGGGCTGCCCTCTACACAGACTTCCCCTTGACTTGTCCCTCCATCCCGTACAGTAAGCAACACGTAGTCCTCATCCCAGGGGGGACACCGAGGCTGGAAAAGGGGCTCCCAGCTAGTGAGAGAGAGCCAAAGCCCCCCTCCAGTCCCCCATCAAACTCCATCTCCCAAGGCCAGGGGTGAAGGGCACCCACACAGCACCATCCGGCCAAGGCCAGCCTTGGGCGACGGGGAAAGAGCAGGGCCTGGGGGACCCACTCAGCAGGGAGCTGCTGGCAGACAGAGCGTGGGGCGCAGAGTCCCGACCCAGGACCAAAGGTGCGGGAGAACTTGGGGGATGGCAGTGATGGGGTCCAGCGGCTCTCTGCTCCTCCAGAAACTCTCTGCGTGGCTCGCCTCACCACCAACTAGCTGCCTGGCCCTGGCACAGCCCTGCCCGCCAGGCACACTGGGGTACGGTGAGGAGAAGCCGGGGAGCCTGCAAGAGGAACGGGGCTCGCTGGTGGAGGGGAGTATAGCCAGGTGCTCAGAGAGGGCTTCTGGGAGCACGAGCTGGAGCCCCGCACTCCTCCTCCAGCACGGGGCCGTGAGAGGCCGCGGAACAGTGGGCCCCTGGGGCGAAGGTCCGGGGTCTCCTGCTGCACAGCCAGCTCTGAGGAAGGGTTAGAGGGAGCCTAGCCTCCTCCACTTCCCAAAGTTTCTGAAGTATCTCTTGGGGCTAGGGCAAGAGACGGTCCCCGCGTGCTGAGGAAGCTACGGTAAGTATGGGAGCGCCTGTGTGTGCCGGCGGGACAGCAGCCCCTCCCCCCAGCCTCGCTGCCCCCACCCCCCACATGCAGACTCGCCCATTTCTGTCCTCCTGGAGGCTTCCGCAGATGCGCGCCGCTGGAGACAGAGCAGAGAGAGTCGCTGCTTTTCTCTCCCTCGGGCGCTGTTCCCTGGCTGTCTGCTGTCTGCTGTGTGTGTGTCTAACTGCCGTTCGTGGGTCCCCAGCCTGACGCTGGGTGGCTGTTTCCTTGGTCTGTGGGTGTCTGTGTGTCTGAGTGTGGGCGCATCTGTCTGTCTCGCTGTGTCTCCTGCCGAATCTGTCCTTGACCCTGTCTATCTGAGCATGTGTGTCTGGGGGGGAGGGGGTGCTCCTTCCCGCCGCCTCTCCTCCCACCGCCCCCCCCTGCAGGCGCTAACGCAGCCGCGGCAGCTGCTGCCTTGGCTGCGCCCTAAGCGCAGTGACCTCGCCTGTCCCTGCAGCGGTGACCGCCTCACTCTGCTGTCAGCAGGGGGAGGGGGCCATGGCCAGGCTCTGAACCTCTGGCCTCTCCCTGCTCAACCTGGGGCCCGCCGGAGACCGGGGGGGGGGGTGTGTGCTCCCTTCCCGGCTGGGCCCACTGGCCCCCCATCTTCCCTTATGTAACTCCACAACCGTCTGCGCCTTGCAGGTCACCCTAGACCCTGCGCTGGGCTCTGCCCAGAGTCCCACGCATATGGGGGCTGGAGCGGACCCCTGGTCGGGGCCCCTGCTCTCAGCGGCCCCTCCCCCTCCTTTCTCCTTGGGACGTTCCTTCCCCTGAGACCCGCTTGCCTGAAGCATGACAGGAGGAGGGGTCCCGCGGGGCAAGTTCCCCTGGGCGCAGGAGCAGGTGCACCCCTCCCTGCATTTCAGGTCCCCACAATCGTCCCGACTCCCGACGAGGGCCCGCCAGGGTCGCCGGGGTTGAGGGCGCGGGTTCAGGCCCGGCGGCGCAGGTACCGGCTCCTGTGCGCGCGGGCCGGCTGGCAGCAGGCGCGCCCCCCGCCCCGGCGCCCGCCTGCTCGGGCCGGGCTCTCCGCCAGCCGCCGAGCGCTCCTGGCTGGGGCTCCGGCGGCCCGGCGGGCACGCGGCGCTGTCCGTGGTGCTGCCGGCGCCGGGCGGGGCGGGGGCGGGGCGGGGGCGGGGCGCGGGCGGCAGCCAATGGCGGGGGCGCTGCGCGGGGCGCGGGGGGCGGCGGGCTGCGCGCGGGGCGCACTCGGCTGCGCGCTGCACTCGGGGCGCACCGGCGCTCTGGCGGCGGCTCGGGCTCCCGCTCCGCTCCGGGTCCGCCCGGGCTGCAGCGGTCGTGCCGCTGGCCCCGTTCGGCTCGGATTCCGGCGCGAGCCCCCTCGGCGCCGCCAGCCCCGGCCCCGTCCCGGGTCTCGGCGCCCGCGGACCATGCGCCGGGCACCCCCCGGGGAAGCCGGCCGGGCCGAGAGCCCGCAGACACCAGGCTCCCGGGCCGGGGCCCCTCCCGGCCGCCCGGCCGGCGGTCCGCGCCCTGCCCCGCGCCCCGGCGCCGCCTGAGCCGGCGGGTCATGGAGCGCACGCCGCCCGACGGGCCGCTGAACGCGTCGGGGGCGCTGGCGGGCGAGGCGGCGGCTGCGGGCGGGGCGCGCGGCTTCTCCGCCGCCTGGACCGCGGTGCTGGCCGCGCTCATGGCGCTGCTTATCGTGGCCACGGTGCTCGGCAACGCGCTGGTCATGCTCGCCTTCGTGGCCGACTCGAGCCTCCGCACCCAGAACAACTTCTTTCTGCTCAACCTCGCCATCTCCGACTTCCTCGTGGGTAAAGCCCCCAGCCCCCGCCCGAGCCCAGGAGTGTCCAGCCCGGCCCGGCCAGCAGGGATTGGAGCGTGGACCTAGGGCGCCTTTCTGTTCGGGCACACGGCCCCGCCAGGGAGCCCTGTTTGGGGAGGGGGCGTCCGGGACCCGGGGGGGGGGCGGGGGGCGCGGGCGAAGTTCCTTGCCTCCCCCACCCGGGACCGGGGCTGGGGGGTGGGGGGGAATGTTCCTCGGCAAGGGGCCCCGGCGGGCGGGCGGGCGCTTGGCCAGGCGCAAGGCGCAGCGGCCGCGAGTGCACCGCTGGCTCCTGCGCCGTAGCCAAACAAAGGCTGCTGGCGGACTCAGGACGTGCGGAGGGCGCTGGGAGAGGTTTGGGGGAGGGGACATGGAAGGGAGTTTTTAGAGCCGTGTTGGGGGAGGGGGGCGTGGGGGAAGCGGGGTGGGGGTGGGGGAGATGCTCGGAGGAGCGCGCTCTCACGTGTCCGTGCACTGCTGCCGGCTTGGGGGCGGGGCGCGCGGAGGGGGCCCGAGCGCCAGACACCTGTTGGGGCTGCTAAGTGCGTCTGCCAGACCCTGGGCCGTGGGAGCGGCTGGCGTGGTGGCAGCCAAATGCCCTTTGGGTCGGGAGAAAGGCGTTCTCTCTTTCTGAGCTGAGGAGGAAGGGCTGTCCAAAGGCTGGGTTAGGGGCTGGGGTCCAGCAGGTGGAAGAGGAGGGAGGAAATTTTCCTGCCTCCCTTTGGGGCCTGGGAGGACTGCACAGAAATGTGGACGTACCGAATCAAGGCTTGGGGGGGGGGTGTCTCATCGTGCCCGGAGGTCCCCACCCCTGGATCTTCCCTCCTACCTCCAAGTCCAGGGGACGCCAGTGGCAGGGGCTGAAGGCCAGTCGCAGGGTAGAGGGTGTGCCTGAGAGACAGGGCGGAGGCGAGGGCAAGGTCAGGGTTGCCGGTCCCAGGAAAGCGGCCGTTGCGCCACCCCCAGGTCCTGCCTGTCTCTCCACTGTGGTGGGTTTGACCCCAGGCCCCTGTCCAGCCGTGGCCCACCATGGCCCTGCTCTCTCTCCTCCAGGGGCCTTCTGCATCCCACTCTATGTGCCCTATGTGCTGACTGGCCGCTGGCCCTTTAGCCGTGGTCTTTGCAAGCTGTGGCTGGTGGTGGACTACCTACTCTGCACCTCGTCCGTCTTCAACATCGTGCTCATCAGCTATGACCGCTTCCTGTCAGTCACCCGCGCTGTGAGTCTGGGAAGCCGGTGCCCCGTGTTCGCTCCTGGGAGGGGGGTGGTCAGGAAGTGGCCACAGCAGAGGATGGCCACTTCCAAGTTGTGGGCGGTACCGGGTGGGCTTGGTCTCTGCTGGCCTCACCCCGGACATACTGGGTACTCTATGGCCAGCCGCCCACTCAGTAGCCATTTGCTTGCTGCCAGTAGGATGGGTCCTGGGACAGGCAGGCGGCACGTCTGGACCCGGCATCGGGTGTTCCTGAAGGAACGGGGGCGATTCAGCCTCCGCCCTGGAGCAGGTCCAAAGTCTGGAGGGCCGAGGGAGGATCTGGGCCAGAGGTTGTCGGTGGTACCCTCCCCACCGTGCGCTCGTGTGTGTGTGTGTGTGTGTGTGTGTGTGTGTATATGTGCGCACAAGCGTGCATGCATGTGTGCACGAGTGTGCCCCCGGAAGTCAGTCATCAGCTTCTGGCTCCACGAGCTTTTCCTGGTGTGAGTAGTCACTGTGAGCCAGGGACGCTGGGCGGCCTGGGCTTCCTGCATCAGGGCCAGGCGGGCACAGGGGCAGCAGCCGGAGTCCCGGTTGGCCCTCTTCTTTGAGATGACTCTGCCAGTCACTCTGAGCGCCCTCTGCTGGGGGCCCCACGTGTCCCCGCCTGGAGAGGCCACGAGACAGTGCAGAGCAGGGGCTCAGGGTCCCCTTGAGCCAATCCACCTGTGGCCTCCGCCTCTCTCCCTGAGCCACCAGGGAAGGGAGGACAACTTCCACCGTGAAGATTGCACGAGACACCCAGCAGGTGCCGGGGCCACGGAGCCCGGCACGGGGGGGCGCTCGGTGGGCAGGGGAGGGAGACAGGACCTCCCCCACCCCCCGGGTGCCCACGGCCAGCAGGGGTGGCACACAAGCAGCCTGGCACGAAGTTAGCGTTTGGGGCCGATCTGAGGGAGGTTGCATGACCGCGGGAGAGTGTGCTGGGGCCTCAGCCGGCCAGACCCACGTGGGGAGCGGGGGAGGGGAGGGAGGCCACGCGCAGAGGCCCAGAGGCTGCGGCGGTGGGGGGGGGGGGCGCGGCGCGGGGTGTCGGGGGAGCTCCCAGCCCCCTGTTGCTGCTGCCCGGGCCCCTTCCCTCCTGAGCCAGCGTGTCCCGGGCAGGTCTCCTACCGGGCCCAGCAGGGCGACACGCGGCGGGCGGTGCAGAAGATGGTGATGGTGTGGGTGCTGGCCTTCCTCC
The DNA here is from genome assembly GCF_018350175.1 of Felis catus. Lineage (NCBI taxonomy): Eukaryota > Metazoa > Chordata > Mammalia > Carnivora > Felidae > Felis > Felis catus. Next base: position 1,777,731 of record NC_058370.1, read on the forward strand.
TGTACGGGCCGGCCATCCTGAGCTGGGAGTACCTGTCCGGCGGCAGCTCCATCCCGGAGGGCCACTGCTACGCCGAGTTCTTCCACAACTGGTACTTCCTCATCACGGCCTCCACACTCGAGTTCTTCACGCCCTTCCTCAGCGTCACCTTCTTCAACCTCAGCATCTACCTGAACATCCAGAGGCGCACCCGCGTCCGGCTGGACGGGGCGCGGGACCCCGAGCCCCCGCCCGAGGCCCAGCCCTCCCCGCCGCCCGCCGCGCCCGGCTGCTGGGGCTGCTGGCAGAAGGGGCGCGGGGAGGCCGTGCCGCTGCACAGGTACGGGGTCGGGGTGGGCGAGGCGGCCCCGGGCGCCGAGGCGGGGGAGGCGGCCCCCGGGGGCGGCAGCGGTGGGGGCGCCGCGGCCTCGCCCACCTCCAGCTCCGGCAGCTCCTCGCGGGGCACCGAGCGGCCTCGCTCGCTCAAGCGGGGCTCCAAGCCCTCGGCGTCCTCCGCGTCGCTGGAGAAGCGCATGAAGATGGCGTCCCAGAGCATCACCCAGCGCTTCCGGCTGTCCCGGGACAAGAAGGTGGCCAAGTCGCTGGCCGTCATCGTGAGCATCTTCGGGCTCTGCTGGGCCCCGTACACACTCTTGATGATCATCCGGGCCGCCTGCCACGGCCACTGCGTCCCTGACTACTGGTACGAGACGTCCTTCTGGCTGCTGTGGGCCAACTCGGCCGTCAACCCCGTCCTGTACCCGCTGTGCCACTACAGTTTCCGCCGAGCCTTCACCAAGCTGCTCTGCCCCCAGAAGCTCAAGATCCAGCCGCACAGCTCCCTGGAGCACTGCTGGAAGTGAGCCGGCCCTTGGCGGGCACCCGGGGTGCCAGGGGGTGGGGGGAGGGGGGGCCTCCCACCGCCGCCCCCGCCAGGCTCCGGTTTCCTGGGCAGCCGGCCACACCGCCCCCGACCTGGCCGCCCCCGGGCGTGAGCCACGCCTCGTCTCCAGCCCGCCCTAAATGCCACGGCAGAATCTCTCAGACCGTCCGCCTGCCGCGGGGGCAGCTCGCTGGGCCGGCCAGAGCGGCCCCTGCTGCCTGAACCGGAGCCTGGTCGCCCACCCCGCCGCTCAAACCCTAGCTTCACCCCGGGAGGAACAATCCCAGCCACGCCGCCCGCGCCCCACAGACGGTCCGGTGGCCGGTGGCGTCCACCCTTTTGCACAAGTGCTGCTTGGTGTCCTTCCCAAAGCGAGTGATCGGCGTGCGCTCCGGGCCTCGTGAGCAGTCTGCCGCTGCACGTGCACACACCTGCGCACACCTGCACACGCCCCGCCCTCCCCACAAGCCAGGGCCATGGGCTCTGCTGCTGTCTGTCCCCTGCTTGAGCCCAGGCCCCGGCCCCCTCCAAGTCCCTACGCCCCCAAAGTGCCAAGTGCCCCCCAGGAACCCGCAGCCGTCCTCTGCCCTTCCGTTCTGGGTGTTTCAGGAAGACGAAGAAGAAAACACGTCCGTGAACTCCATGTTCCTTGGCTGTTTAATCAAGAGAGACAAAATTGCTGAGGAGCTCAGGGCTGGATTGGCAGGTGTGGGCTCCCACGCCCTCCTTCCTCGCGCTGCTGCTTCCGGCTGAGCTGCGCCAGCTGCTTCTGCCCACCCCGCCCCCGGGCTCGGGGTGCTGGGCCCTGCCTGGCGGCTCCGAGCGCGGCCGGGGCCCCGGACGCCTGCTCGTCGGGAAGGCCGCCTCTCTTGCTTCATCCGCTCCGGCCGGGGGGTGGGAGGGGGCCCCCGGGGCTCGCAGGGGCAGCCCCAGGACACCGGGGCCGTCGGCCACGTCCCGGGCACCCCGTCGGCGCTGTGCATGCCCCGCTCCCCGCCTGCCCGCTGCCCTGCAGACTTCGAGGTCCACAGTAAAGTGTATTTTTTTATTGGTGCTGATTCCTGAGGCCTTCCTGGGGGTGGGCCGAGCTCCCGTACTTTGGTCGGGACCCCAGGGAGACACAAGGCCACTCGGCAGGGGATGAGGGGCAGGGGGGAGATAAGGCTGGTCTGGCCTGTCCTACAGGTCCGATCCCGATCAGAGACACCGTGCCCCCAGCCACGCACCCCTGTTCGGGAAGGCGGCATGGAGCGGGGAGGGCCTCACTCCAGCCTCAAGAATATGACCCACAGCCCCGCCCCCTGTGCCACCTGCCCACCACCCAGGACCGGAGTTCTCCTGTGTCACAGGATCTTCCACCTGGGGAGCTGCCAGGGGACCAGCTGAACTCCAGGGGTGGAGGGGAAGGGATGGGCCTGAGGAGGGGAGCCACCTTGGATAGAAGAGGGCCCCCGGGCAAAGGCGTGGAGGCGGGACTGAGGGTGGCAGATGGGGACGGGGAGAAGAAGAGGGTGGTGCTGGGTGAGCCTGGGTCCGATGAACAATCAGTCCCTGCATGCTCCACGGAGGGGGCAGACCTTGTTCCCGCCCCAGGGGCTCAGAGTCCCCTGGGAAAGGGGGCGAGGCCAGCACAGCTTAGGGGAGATACAAACTTGGGCGGTCGGAAGCCACCTCCTCCAGGAAGCCTGCCTTCCTTTCCAGCCACTGGAGCGCTCCCTCCCCTGACCTCGTGCTCTCTCCCCACCACGTGGGTTCTACTTGCACAGCACTTCTGACCCCTTCCTTCCTTCCCCACTGCAGGCACAGCCTGTCTCTTACGGCCACATGCCGCCGGGCCCTGGGCACCGGTCAGCAAGCTCTGATTCTCTCCACTGCAGAGCGAGGTTTTTCATAGCAACATTTCAAAGCCTTCCTCCCCCAGACACCTCTCACCCCGCAGCTATACCTGCACCTTCATTTCCCAAATGCCCCAGAAAACTTTCCCAGAGCCCTAAGCTGGCGCCCCTTTCCTCCACACTCTCAAGAGACCCCCTCTGGCCCAGGCAGGATGCTCTTCTTTCGCCCCCTCCTTGGTGCCAGAGGGAGGGCCGAGCCTGGGGGCTGGGCGCTGTCTTGAGCAGAGGTCGGAGCCGGGGGGGCGGGGGTGCTGCAGGGGGAGTGGTGGCAGAGACGGTGGGCGCCACCCTCTGCGGGGCCCGGAGCTCAGGGAAGCCCTCGTGCTCTGGGGGCCCCCGTACACTGCCGGCCAAGTGGCCTCCCTGCTGGCCCCGCGGGACCTGCCTGCCAACCCCCCACGGCGGGGGTCTGTCCCTGCAGCCCAGAGCTGTCCGGGGAAAGACAAAGCACCTGTCCTCTGCAGCGGTGGGCGCCTCCGTGCCAGCAGCACAGCACAGCCCTCGCTGCCCCTCCGCCCAGCCCTGCTAAATGGCTACAAATTGGAGGATAAAAGCGCAGGCTTTCAAGCAATTTTGTCTTCAATCTCTGGAAACTGCTGCTCCCCGAGCTCCTGCGTGAGGCTGGAGGAGGAGAGAAGAAAGACACCGACTTTATTGGGCCTGAGTCCTGCGGCAAACAAACACGCCAAGGGGGCCTTTCTCCTTGGAAGCAGGCGCACCGGGAGGGGACACAAAGCCGGCGGGCCCGGGGCGGGAGCGGCAGCCTCTGCAGGGGCTCGCCCATGCCAGCAGCTGTTGTTCATTGAGTACCTACTGTGTGCCAGGCACCGTAAGGGGTGCTGGTCGGCTGGGAGGTGGACAGCCAACTAATGGCCATTTCCACGGGGACTGAGGACTGCAGGGGACATCAACAGGGCAGGGGCTGGAGAGGAGGGGCCGCCAGCTCACTAGCCAGGGGCTGGGAGCCTGTGTGAAGGGTGGCGGTTCACGCGCTCACAACATTGACTGACCCCGGTGGCGGGGCGCTCCAAGACGCCGCAGGGACCAAGCCTGGGGCCCGAAAGAAGGGCGTGCAGGCAAAGGGGTGCCCCTGGGAACAGGTTCCAGGCACCGTCCCTCCCAGGCTGGTGTGGACCCTATGTTTTCAGGGTGCCATGCGGGCACCCCCCACCTTTCTACAAAAGGGCAAGTTACCCGGTGTTTCCTCTGGGGAGCCGGGGCCACGGCAGGGACGGCTGGGGCCCCTCCGGCTCTGGAGCCCTGCCGTTTGGGGGAGCCACGTGGCCGTCTGTCCTCCGCCCCCACCCATCCTCACACCCACGGCTGGGCTTGTGGGTGCAAAGAACCTTTTCTAGCAACACTTGCTGGAGCCCCTCGTCCTCACAGCCAGCCCACGAGGGGTGCTCACATTCTCCACTCTGCAGATGTGGGAGCCAGGGCTCTGGGTTCTGGGAGACTCACCCCACATCACAAACCCAGTACACATCGGGGCCCAGGACTCCACCCTCCCATTCCACTGGGGTCTCCCCTGTGCTCCCCTGAGCACCCGGGGCCTCCGTGTTGTCCAGGAGGGGGCTCCGGGGAGCCTTGGAACCGGAGCTCAGCGCTGTTGATCTTAACACAAGCACGTGTTGAGTACCGGCTGTTTGTGCTCTGTTGTGTTGTGCACAAGGAGCCGGGAAAAGTCACCCCTCCTGAGCCAGCAAGTAGAGGAGAGAAGGGGGAAGAGGCAAGGTGGGCTATGGAGTGGGAAGCCCCAATATCCAATGCCCAGGTCAGGCAGGGAGTGTGTTTGGAGAGGAAACTGAGGCCTGGAAGAGGGGACTGCCCCACCCGCCCAGCGGGTCTGTGGGGAGGCTGCGACTGAAGCCAGGCATCCTAAGGGAACATCTAGCCCTTTCTCCTTCCTGTCCCAGTAAGTCTCAGGGGCCAGGCAGGGGCTCCTGGGCCTCCGTTTCTTCCTCCACAGAATGCGGTCCTGGCTCGGCAGGGTGATGCGGGGGCAGGGATCCCTGAGGCTCTCTCCTGGGCCCCCAGGGGCCAGGGGGCGCTGGCTCTGCCCGCCCATCATTACAGAAATGGCCCCATCGTCCCTGCTGTCTGCCCTGTACCCAGCGGGTAGCTCTGTGCTGACCTGTGCCTCCCGCCTGGCAGCAGGCAGGCTGGCTGGAGGGGCTCCAGGAGTCCCCTCTGCACTGGCACCTAGAGGGCTCACCTCTGCCCTTGCTTTCCTTCCTTTCTGTGGAAATGAGGGTGGGATCTGGGCGTGGCTGGACGGGCAGGTGGTCTGGGCTGTGCCACCTTCCAGCCTCGGCCCCTGCAGATCTAACAGCGTCCTCACAGGGGCTGCAGGTGGCAAAGGACACCTTGTGCCTGATACTTGGGGGACCGGGCCCGGCCCTCCAGTCCTCAGGGCACATCCGGTGACGGTGACCCACACTGGCGGGGGCCATCCGGGAGCTGGGGATCCTACAGGAGGGGTCGGGGTCAGGGCTCAGGGTCAAGCCCCACAGGAAGAAGGCAGGGACTCGGGTCCAGCAGGTCAGGACCAGGGAAGGGGCGAGGAAGCATGGCCGTGGAACCTGGCACAGGGAATGTTCCCCGGGCAGGAACAGCTCCCGGTGTCTAACACTCACTGAGCCCCAGGCCCCATCGTGAACCCGCTTCCCATCTATACTCATCTGGTCGTCAGACAGATGAGGTGCTTCTGTTCCGTTTGACAGGTGAGGACACTGAGGCACAGAGGTTGAATAATGACCTGCTCAAGGTCCCACAGCTAATGAGTGGCTGAATTGGTGCTGGTTCCTCCCGCGACCACTTTCCCAGCACCCCAGCCCCCAGGGGCCACCTTCTCCGGCTGGTCCCGAGCCCGACGGCCCGGGCACCTGGAGCCCCTCGGAAATGCACACAGGCGTCTGGCCCCCTGCCCCTTCTTTGGGGAACCACTCCCCCTTCACTCCAGCGGGTCCCGGGGGCCGGCCCCACCCACAGGCTTCAGGACCGGTGCGGGTCCCAGGCGTGGCTGGTCAGAATCCCCGTGACAGGTTGGGGTAGCGCACACCCCAGGCCCAGCCGGAGAGCAGCAGTGCTTGGGACCTTGGCTGGGACTCTGGGAAGCCCGCGTCGCCCTGCAGCTGGTGGCCCCCAGCGCTGCCCTCACCGAGGCTGCCCCCTGGCGGGAGCACAGCTCTGTGGCCAAGGCAGAGGAAGGCCTGTCAAACCCTGGGAAGAGGCAGCTTCCTGGTGCCATTGTCCAAGCGCCTGGATCCAGCCCTGCCTAAAGCTAGCGTCTGGATCTTTCTGTTTCATGAGTCACCAAACCCTTTTCTTCCTATGGCTGACACAAGACGGGGTTTGGCAGTGTGAGGTGCCGAAAATGTCCTATCCAGCAATACTTGGCCTGGGCTGGCATCCCTCTGTCTCGGGGGGCAACAGAGCCTTCCTGCCCATGGGAGGTCTGTGTCTTTGATTAAGAAAAAAACGGGGAAGTGAATCGGCTATTTAATAAAATAATAATTAGCTGTTTGTAATGGTCATGGGTAGGAAAGCAATCTTTTCTTTTTTTTTATTTTTGGGGACAGAGAGAGAGAGAGAGCGTGCACAAGTAGAAAGAAGGGCAGACAGAGAGTGAGAATCCCAAGCCCTGACTTGGGGCTCAATCCCATGACCCTGGGATCATGACCCGAGCTGAAATCAAGAGTCTGATGCTCAACCGACCACCCGAGCCACCCAGGCAGGCGCTCCAGAAAGCAATCTTTTAACGCATTAGACTCTGAGGGTAGAAAAGTCAGGAGGCTGAGGCCACATGCCTGTGACATCTGTCCTGTCCACAGGGTGCCATGCAGGGATCTGACCAGGGCATCCTGTCCCCCCCCCCCCACCAGGGAAACAGGCAGCTTGCTGTGAAATCTGCTCAGAAGGGCCCCAAAATACAAGAGCACCCCCCCTTACCTGTGGGGACCCCGCTTCAAGACCCCCACGGAAGCCCGAAGGCGTGGGGGCACCAAGCCCTACACGCACCAAGCGTTTTCCTCGACACACACCCCGCCCTCGGTCGAGCGCGGTTTATAAACCCTAACCGGGCGCAGCGGGAGATTAACAATAACGGTGAAACAGAACGGTTGTGACAAGGTGCTGTGACACACGTCGTGTGACTGTGGTCTCTCTCCAGGGCACCTTCTTGTCCTGGGCTCACCCTCCTCGTGCCCAGGTGACGGGACGAGATGCCCGCTCCAGGGGATGGACGTCACGTGGAGGACGCGGCACGTGACACAGAGCCAGGCTGCACCTGACCTTCCGACCTCGAGTCAAGGGGAGTCAAGTCCTCTGCTTCCCGTGGGGAGACCGACGGCGGGTTAGGAGGGACTACTGTCTCCTTCAAAAGAAAAAGAGAAGGGAGAGAGGAGATGCTTTTGGGCGTAAGGAGGGGAGGTGACGAACTGTGCTGGGCTGCAAACGCATCTGTGACACACCAAAGTCACACCAGTTTCCAAATTCAAACATGACAAATTTCATGATCTTTAAATGCTTCTACTTTAAATGCTGATGATCTTTAAAGAGTCCAGCAAACCCTGGTTCCTAGCTGCGGTGTAGGAGTTGGGGCAACTCAGTGCATGGGGGAGAGCCTGCCTTTTGCCCTCCTTCCCAGGCCCCGGCCTCGGCTGGCTCCCCAGCTTGGCAGAACCCCACGCTCCTGGGAAGCCAGGGGGCTGGACAGGTGGGCAAGCTCCCCCTGGTGCCCCCAGGGCCCACAAGCTTTCTTTGTCAGCTGAGGTTCTGCTCGGTCCTGCTCCTAGGCCCACGAATCTATTAATTCATGCTAAAGTGTGATGGACTACTCAGGGAAAGATGGAGATTTCCACTTGAACAGAGGGCCTTCTTTAAGTCCAAGTGAGTCACATTCTAATGCAGGGATTTCAGACAGGGACATACCATGAGTGCATGCAGGGATGGTATCAGTGAACCTTCTCGAGCCCCTGCTACCTGCTGGGCCTTATGCTACACACCGATTTGGTCAAGGGTTCCAGATCTATCCAGCTGGGAGGTCAGAGCCCTTGGACAAAGCCCCTCTGGTGGTGCAGTGGTTCTGTGGGGTCACCAGGCTACAGGAATCTACTGGGGCCACAAGGATATTTCCTGGGATCAGAACTGGGCCCTTTGAGATGCCCCCTTTGGTCATCTGTGGATCCCAGACATTCCTCAGTGGTCCCCGTGAGCCAGCTGGCACTGGGGCAGGCCCAGGCTGGCTCCTCTGAGTCACTTGGGAAGGCGTCCACTATCTCTGGGAGGGGGTGGCTTCTGCTGGGGCCACCCCGAGTACACCAGGGGGAAGCGGGTTAGAAGTGGTCGGTTAGGGCTGTCCTAACACAGGTGGAGTGCGCAAGTGACTTAGAACACGTGCTTTTGGGGTGGGGGTCCGGGCTGCTGGGGGAATTTTCTGACTCTCCCCTCCCAACCTGGGGGCCTCCCCTGGACTTTGTCAGCTGAAGGCCTGTCCCTGGGGCTGAAGGGGGCCTCCCTGGAGGACAGTGCGACAGCAGAGCGTGAGCGAGGCAGGCCTGGGGCAGCGTGGGCAGGGCTGAGGCCCGGGGCGGGGTGGGTGGGGGTGCAGTAGTTGGGGGAATCACATGGGGGCGGGGGGTTTGCACCTGCGTCTGGCCCTGGCTGCAAGCCTGCAGCCTCCCTCCGCCTGCCAGGGGCTTCCCTCTAAGGGGTTGGAAGAAGGCGGTGCCCTAGGCCAGGGGGTGCCCCCCCTCCCCTCCAGCCCTCCCTCCAGGCACTGAGCTTTGTGTTTCCCCGACCCCCCTTCCCACACCTCCTCACTTGAGGCAGGCAGATAAAAGACAGGAGCCCATGCTATCTGGATTTCAGATTTGCAACAGCTAATGCTTTAGCGTAAGTGTGCAGAGCTCTTTGTTGTGGATCTGAAATTCAAATCAACACATCCGGCAACCCTCCCTGTCCCTTCCCAGGGACATGACTCTGTGGGGGAGGGGGTCCAGGGGAGGGCCCAGCTCTAAGAAGCCACCCAGCTGTGTGGAAAGGACAGGGTGGTTGGGCGGGGGTGCTGGAGGGGTGTCGGCCCGAGGCCTGGACCCCTGGGTGTGCTCCCTGGAGTATCCTGGGTGGGGCCGACGTGAACAAGCGTAAGACGCCCAGGCCAGGCCAGGGGTGACCCTGCTCCCCCGGCCTTACCGTCCCCACCGTACAGACGAGGGAGACCAGGCTGGAGGCGGGGTTAGCACAACTCCCAGTGCTGAATGTAACAGGCATAGCATACGGGTGTAGTAATGGACCATGGCCAAGGCAGAAATCGGAGTGATTTCCCGGCTCTGGGGGAAATATTGAGCCATTGGTACCCATCAATTTTGGTACCCATCAATTTTTTGCAAAGACTTTTTCTTTAAGGAACCAAATGATCACAGGACGGACACTACCCCTCAGTGCCCCATCTGTGGCCCCCATGGCCCCCAGGCAGCCCTGGCTGTGCCCCGGAAGTTTAGAGGCCTGTGGACTGTGGAATCACAGGTACTGCGACTCCCCTTAGCCTGTGTGGCACTGTGCACTCTGGGCCAGGTGGCCTGGGGGTCCCCCCGCCCCATCTGGCCTTTCAGAAGCCTGGAGCGATGCTGACATCAGAGCCCCAGTGCAGGCCGTGAGGAGCAGACCGTGCCCGGCGGGTCTCGAGGAATTTCTGCCCACACCCATTCACCCCCATGGTGCCCTGGACTCAGGAAGGATATTCCCTGCAGAAGCCTGATGCCCAGGGCTGGCTTTGTGTCCTTTCAACCTTATGTGTCTGCTTTTAACATTTGTCAGGAACGCCAGGCTTGGTGACAGAGGGGACGACGCAGGCCCGATCTCCCCGTCTCCACGGAGTTCATCCCGGAGCAGCGGCTTCTCCGGTGTCTTTCCTGCTTTTCCTTCTCTTTGGGGGCTGTCGTGGATTCACACGCAATCGTAAGAGACAACGCGGACCCCACGCTCCTCACCCAGTTTCCCCGTGGGAGCCGCGTACAGGACCGCCCAGCGGGACCACAGCACGGGGGCCACCTGCACTCGCGTGCGAGCGTGGGGCGGGTGCCTAGTTAACGCTCTCATCGCAGTCAAATACACAGAATCTCCCCTTTGACCTTAAGTGACACCAGGCACGGTCACGCTGTGCACCTGTCACTGCCGTCCAGCTCTACCCCTTCACCTTCCCAAACTGAGCTGTGCAACCCGAGAAACACGAAGTTCTAGGAGATTTTACCACCTGTGCAGGTCGTGTCACCACAGTCAAGACACAGGACAGCTGTCATGGGGGCCCCTCGTGATGCCCCCAGAGCCCTGAGCACCACACATCCACCACCCATCTGGGCAGGTCTTCAGGAGTACCGTTGAAACGCAACCCCACGTGTGGCCTCGGGGGTGGGGTGCGGTGTCCGGTTCGCTCCCGCGTGTCGCTGAGCAGAGCTCTCGGCTCGGTGGCCTTCCGTGGTACGCCCGACACACGTACGCGGTCCTCAAGGGCACCGTCCTGGCACAGCGCACGTCACAGGTGCCTGTTGTCAGCGAACCCCGTGGGGGCAGGAGTCGCTGCACAAGCCAGGTGGCCGCAGGAGCCGAGACAGGCTGACAAGGCCCACAGTGGGCCCCGCGGGGAGGCCTCCCCAATTTCACGGGGTACCTGGGGAAGGGCACGCGGACCACAGGGAGCGCTTAGCGCGGCCCAGAAACAGCTGGCGCGGGGGAGGGGCAGCGTGAGCGGCCAGGCCAGGGGAGGAGGGGCCTTTGCTCCAAGGGAGCAGGTGGCCCGGAGCGGGGAGGGAGGATCTGGGATGTGCAGGGGCCACACCACGCATGCTGCTGGCTGGAGAGAGGAGGGGACTGGCACCCTGCAAAACATACATGACGTCGAGGTAAAAAGGGGGCTATCCTGGCTTGACTGGCCGCTCCCCCGTTCATATACAGCAGAACCTCAGGATGTGACCTTATTTCGATTTGGAAATAGGTCCTTTGCAGATAGAATTAAAGATCTCAGAATGAGGTCGTCCTGGCTCAGCGTGGGCCCAAAGTCCAGTGACTGGTGTCCTCGTAGGATGAGGGGATGCACAGAGAAGCCACGTGACCGTGGAGGCAGACCGGAGGGGCATGGTGCGAGCCCAGGACCCCTGGGGGAGACAGGATCCCCTGACGCCTCCCGAGGGGGCACTGGCCTGCCCGCACCGTGATGCTGGACTTGGGGCCTCCAGAGCTGGGACGGAACGAGGTTCTCGTTGTAAGCCCCCAGCGTATGGACTTTGTCACGGGAGCCAACTCCCCCCGCCACGTCCCTGGCCTGCTTCCCTCTCAGGAGGGCACTCGTGTCTGGGTGGAGAAGGTCTGCTGTGGCGCTGCAGGGCCACAGGGAGGGCCTCCGGGCCCCACCACACCTGGGCTGCCTGCCAAGGAGCCCGAGGCCGTTGTCCCCAGATAGCTGAGCTGGGCGCATGGGAGAGATCAGGGTCTCAAGGCGCCCGGATGGAGAAGCCCCATCCCCAGCTCACTCTGCACCTGAGCTACACACCGATGTGGACCCCAGCCCCACATTCCTGGCTTGAACCCACGGTGTGGCCCGGACCCTGTGCGGACAGTGTGGACAGCGTGTTTTTGCCTCACCCGGGCCTGGGGAGCTGCAGGCTGGAGGCCTGTCGGTCCCCACCCTACATTCTGCAGGTTAGGACAGGTCACCGGTCAGCCCGGGCTAAAGGCAGGGACAGAGTCACCTCTAGCAGGACAGGACGGGACAGGACAGGCAGCACAAAGCTGTGGTCATCTGCGGTTACCCTCGCATCTCAGGGCAGGTGGCCGACCTCCCCGTCCTCCTCCTGGAACTGCCATGTCCACTCGCACCCACCAGGCTGGGAAAGGCGTGGGGGACAACAGACGGGCCTCTGCAAAGACAAAGGGAGGGCAGCCAGCTTCCCCAGAGGCCAGCAGAGCAGGGCCACCTCTTGGGGTCAGGTGGGGACAGAGCTGAGGGCAGGGGTGCTGAAGGCACCCTCAGGAGCCATGCCGGGGCCTGGAGATATGTTCTTTGGAGCAAGTGGGTGCAGGCGCTCTGGAAGTGGGGGTGCCAGGCCTTAGGGGCAAAAGTGAGCGGATTTGGGGAGCACAGCATCCTGAGGCTCAGGCCCCCGTCGTCACAGCCACTTCCAGAAAGGCCATGAGGAACCAAGTGACAGCCACCTCGACGGGAGGGACTGAAGCAAGGGGCAGAGCCTGGGGGGCAGCCTGCACAGGCCACATGGGAACCGCAGGCGGAGAACACGGGAGAGGGAATCCTCAGGGCAGAGGGGGACCGGGGGCTAGAGCATCTGGGAAAGAACCGACAGGGAGGGACAGGGGTTAGTTAGGACAGACAAGGGCAAGTGGCCCAAAGCAGAGGTCAGCTCCAAGGAAAGGATGGGCCACACAGAGGGCTGGACGCCTTGTGTAGGTCCCGGACGGCACGCATCTCCCCTATCCACAATCATGAGAGGTGGCCCCGGTGTGGGGCTGGGACGGGAGGGGGATGGCACTGGGGCCTTGGCCACTCAGCGAGTCCTCCCGCCAACCACGTGCCTTTACAAGATATATTTTTCTTAAACGTCCATTTATTTTGAGAGTGTGCGCACACGGAAAGGGGAGGGGCAGAGACAGAAGGAGAGAGAACCTCGAGCAGGCTCCTTGCTGTCAATGCAGAGCCCGATGCTGGGCTCGATCTCGTGACTGTGAGATCGTGACCTGAGCCGAGATCAAGTCAGATGCTCAAACCCATTGAGCCACCCAGGCGCCCCTCAAGATATTTTCAAACTAAAAGAAACTTAAATGTACCTAACATTAGACACCATTCCTTTCTTCGTTCCATAAATATTTATTAGAGCGTCTTCTGGGTCAGGCCCTGAGGTTGCCGGGGGCCCGGCCGAGAGCAGGGCAGACGCGGGGAGGCAGCCAGTGTCGCCCCTGTGCAGAGTACCGCGTGCCGGGGCCCAGCCAGAGATGAAAGGCCACGATAATTAATGCCGCTCTACGAAAGCCTTTGTGGTGGCCCCAGAGAGAGCAAAGAGATCGCAAAACCCATCTGTGTTTCCAGAACACAAGGACCTCGGAAATTATCAGACATTAAAATAAAGCTGCAGGCAAGGGACTCTGGTTCCAGCGCAGATGTGACGATGTGACGGAAGTTCGGAACGGAGCTGCTCCTGAGGGCTCAGGTCAAGTTTATCATCTGAGGGGGCGCCCGGCACCCAGCCCCCCCAGGCCCAGCAGCCGGCGGCGGGGACCCCCGTGGCTAGTCCCCACAGGATCCAGGGCCCCCTGCTCCCCATCCACTTTGTCCCTAAAGGGTCCTCAGGGCCGTGCCCCAAGCGTCAGACTTTATCTGGGGAGGAACACAAGTCTGCGCCCTGAGTTAATAAGCCGCACGCGGCCGGGAGCCAGCCGCGTCCCCGGGTCGGATATTGGGTGCATTCAGTCGTGACGCAAGCGGCTCCGCGCAGCACAGCTCCATCTGGGAACAACCGGGGAGGCGTCGCCCTTCCTGCTGCTCTCAGACGGGGGCATTCCAGAAGAGCCTCGCGCCTGCGGGCGCACCCGGTCCCCGCGCCCTCCTGTCCCCTCCTAGGGCATGCGGGCCTCGGGGGCGGCTGCCGGCACTGACGGTTCCGGTGTGGGGGCTCCTGGGCCCGCGCCTCCCGCTCGGGCCCGGGGCGCGGTTTTCCGCTCGGCTCATCCAAGTTCGGGCCGCTCGGCCGCATGTGACGGCCACGGGGTCCTCGCCGATGGGGGCGCCGAGCGACACGCACGAGACCCCCTCCGCCCGCCGGCGGGTACGGGAGGCGCAGAGTCTGCCGGAGGGGGAGCCCCGGAGGGCGCGGCACCAACGCTGCCGATTCTTCGCAAGCGACTCTCGTCTCCGCGCCGAGCGGGGGGGATGGGGGGGCGCCTACCACCTGAGCGGCTGGCGGCCGCGCTGCAGCTCGGTGGCCACGTGCTGGCGGTAGAGCTCCTGCAGACGCAGCAGCAGCGCCTCCACGTTCTCCCCGGTGGCCGCCGACAGGGCGACGGCGCTCGGGCCCAGGCGCGCCCGCAGCCGGGGCACGGCAGCCCTGGCCTCGGGGAGGTCGACCTTATTTGCCACGACCACGTGGGGTCGCCGGGACAGGCCGGCCTCGTGCTGCTCCAGCTCCCACTTCAGGTCCTCAAGCTGAGTCCACGGCTCTGGCTCCGAGAGATCCACCACGAACAGGAGGAAGCGGCAGCGCTCGATGTGCCTGAGGAAGGCGCTCCCCAGGCCCCTGTTCCGGTGCGCGCCCCGGATGATGCCCGGGATGTCCGCCACTGCAGGGGGAGACAGAGCAGGGGGGCTGCCTCCGGAACCCCGGACACGGATGCCGCCGGATTTCCCGCCGGAGCGACCCATCGGGCCGGCTGCCGTCCCGGGCACTGTGGCTCTGAGCTGCCAGAGGCTGAGGTATGCGGGGACAGGCTGGCGGGGGGCGGGGGGGGGGGCGCCCGGTAAGGAACAGTGAACACACGCCAGCCTCTGGCTGTAAAAATGATTCAGAAAAGGGGAAAACGGCCTCCTGTAAACTGTCAGGAACTGGATTGCTGACAGAGATTATTATAGAGCACTCTGCAGATGCAAAGTGCTATGCGAGTAACGTGAGCGGCAGGCTCACTGCGTTTAACGGGCACCTTCCCTCCCGGGGAAAAAGTTTTCTTCCCTCGGAATGGCACGGGGAAAGCTCTGAGGTCACGTGTCACCTCCGCGACAAGTGCCGAGGGGGGAAGCAGGCCTTCCTCGGGCCCGAAAGGAGCACACGACTCCCGAGCGCACTTCGACAGGGGCTGCATGCAGCAAGGCCGCATCTGGGGGGGCGGCTCTGAAGGCCGACAGAAGCACAGCTCCGCAGGACACTGTCTACACCCAACCTCGGAGAGGACTATGAAGTTCCACCTGCTATCTGTTGGTGATCGTCACAGCGAACAATCCCAACGTGGGGCTTTAAGGTGGTGAACGGGTAGGACGCCACGGCAGGCCTCGCGTTCGAAATGGCCCGGAGAAGCGAGGACTTCCCGGCATTGGGGAACCCAACCTGGAAGAGAGGCAGAGATGGGGTGTCACCGCGGGGCGCCTGTGGCAGCACCGGGGACAGAGCGTCTATCGGTCGGCAGTGCCCACACCCCCTCCTCCCGCCTGGGGCCCCACACGATACTCACCATCCCGGCGTGGGCCACCGTCTTGAGCTCCAGGAAGAGGACACGTTCCTGACCGGGCTGGCCGGGGGTACAGGTCACCGGTGCACGGCTGTCATTGGCCAGGAAAAAGCGGTTGCCTTTTCCTCCCGCACCTCCCCGAGCGGCGACGTACTCCGCGCCCGGGCAGGACAGGTCAGCCACGACTTCACTGCCCTCCTTCACTAAGGTGCCCACAGGGACCTGAAAATAACGAAGCACTTGCGGGGCTGGAGGGCAGACACGTGAGTGGACCAGACCCCATGCACCTGTCTGTGTCTAGAAGAGGGGGGTGTAGCAGAGGAGGGAGCACCACTAGGTCGCCCTTCACAGAGCTATGAAGCACCAAGAGAAAGGTCCCGACCTTCACAGGGACTTTATGGGGCTGTCATAATCCCTGCACGGCATTCAGATGGCTCCTTCAGTGTTTCTAAAACATTAGGGTGGATGGAAGCGTCCGGAAAACACTTGGATAATCTGAGAGAGAGATGGCCTGAGAGGGTCAGGACAGAGGAAGAGCGGACCCCTGGAGTCCCGCTTTTTATTTAAAAAAAAAAAAAAAAAAAAAAAAAAAAAAAAAATTTTTTTAACGTTTATTTATTTTTGAGACAGAAAGAGACAGAGCATGAACGGGGGAGGGTCAGAGAGAGGGAGACACAGAATCCGAAACAGGCTCCAGGCTCCGAGCTGTTAGCACAGAGCCCGACGCGGGGCTCGAACTCATGGACTGTGAGACCATGACCTGAGCCGAAGTCGGCCGCTCAACCGACTGAGCCACCCAGGCGCCCCTGGAGTCCCACTTTTTAAATACAATTATTTTGTGATTTTTGAGAACGGGTCATACACACGTGTGGGATAAAATTAGGACCAAGTCTCAGTCTCGGGCAGCTGTGTGTCGGAGCCAAGGGGACCCCTGTGAGGCACCCCCCGAGGCCACGACAGGCTTACCCGGATGTAGAGGACAGCGCCGCCTCGCCCGGAGCAGTTCTTCCGGCCGCCGGCTTGCCCGTGGAAACCCTGGTACCGCGACAACACAGAGGACAGCGACTTGACTTGCTGGTCAGCTACAAGTCAGAGCAACGACCTTCACCATTGTTGGCTTAAAAGCAGAATCCTCTGCACACTGTCCACTTCCTCTGGTTGGGTTTAAGGACATTAAGAATGCTCGCGCACGGAAACATGGAATGAAGTCATGGCACAAGTTACCGAGCGAGCAATGGGATATTTTAATTTTTTTTTTAAACATTTCTTTCTTTTTGAGAGACAGAGTACGAGCAGGGGAGGGGCAGAGAGAGACGGAGACACAGAATCGGAAGCAGGCTCCAGGCTCTGAGCTGTCAGCACAGAACCCGATGTAGGGCTTGAACTCACGAACCGTGAGATCATGACCTGGGCCGAAGTTGGACGCCCAACCGACTGAGCCACCCAGGCGCCCCGCAATGTGACATTTTAAAAAGCTAAATTCTGGGGCGCCTGGGTGGCGCAGTCGGTTAAGCGTCCGACTTCAGCCAGGTCACGATCTCGCGGTCCGTGGGTTCGGGCCCCGCGTCGGGCTCTGGGCTGATGGCTCAGAGCCTGGAGCCTGTTTCCGATTCTGTGTCTCCCTCTCTCTCTGCCCCTCCCCCATTCCTGCTCTGTCTCTCTCTGTCCCAAAAATAAATAAAAAACGTTGAAAAAAAAATAAAAAAAAAAATAAAAATAAAAAGCTAAATTCTCACTTCCTTTCAAAAAAATACAATTTCTGAAAATTCAAAATCACCTATAATACCATCATCAATGTAAAAATAGTTCCACTTTCGGGTTTGCCTGAGCGGCTCCGTCAGTTAAGTGTCTGACCCTTGGTATCGGCTCAGGTCACGATCTTAAGGGTTCATGAGCTCAAGCCCCACAATGTGGTCAACGTAGTCCACAGCCTCCCGGCACGTACCGAGACAACAACACCGACCCTGTTGTTACGTGCTGGACTAGAACGTTACACTCCCTGAGAGTAAACGCACTTTGTACTCCTCAAATTTAGAAAAACCCACCACTGAAGTTGGTTCAGGGGCGTTAAGTACGAACACACATATAATTTAATAAAAATGATGTCCATACGTCAACATTTGAATTCAAATTCCCATGCGGGTAAGAAGCTGGAGACGCTCCACCCCAAAGAGGAGCAGACACCCCGATCCTTCCCACACGGCCCCTGGGGACACGTGCCTTTCAGGATGACATGGCCACCGTCACCTCCATCACCACCGTCGGGGCCTCCGAACTCCTTCCGGGGCTCACTGTGGAAACAGCTCACCCCGTCGCCTCCACAGCCCCCTCGGATGAGCACTCGGCGATGGTCCACAAAATGCCTCTTCTGCGGAGAGCACAGCGAGCCCACCCGTTACTCCCTCCACGATCCTCGCGAGGGCCCAGGCAGCCACGTGGAACGTGCCTTTTGTATCTATGACAGGTTTTAAGACTAGAGGTAAATGACGCTAAGGTTACTAATCTCGCCTCCAGTGCAAAAATAGGAAAAGGTTCCCACGAGCCCCTACTACTTGTAGGCCCACGTCAGTCAACAAGGCACATGTAAGAAGTGGTCAGCACGGAACTCAGTTGGATAACGAAGTCAACATTCCCAAACTAAAGAAAATGAGAGTTGTTTAGAGAACATTCCTTAAACAAAGCACCTTTCCATGTTTTCTCAAATAGAAATACGTTACTGAAATAACAGGTCTTTACTAATGGAAAGACACCATAATGAATGCGAGAGTCCTTGGTGGACTACCAGGCTTCTAACTTTAAAGAAAGAATGTTTTCTGCAGCCCAACTGAAAAGGGCTTATGTTTATTTATTTTTTAATTTAAAAAAAAAATCTTTATTTTTGAGAGAGAGAGAGAGAGAAACAGAGACAGAGTACGAGTGGGGGAGAAAGAGAGAGAGGGAGACACAGAATCTGAAGCAGGTTCCAGGCTGTCAGCACAGAGCCCGACGCGGGGCTCGAACTCAAGGACTGCAAGATCATGGCGTGAGCTGATGTCGGACACTTGACGGACTGAGCCACCCAGGCGCCCCTGAAGAGGGCTTAGGTTTAAATGTAGCAATACAAACAGAACTCCTGACCTGAGAGTAAGTGTTGCTCTAGGCCCCTAAGGGAGGCACAATCTAGGAGAAGAACTAGAACTAACTGACTAGGTTCACATTTGATAAACATTAGCTCATCCTGGCCAGCTCTCCAAGGTGCCGGGGCACAGCGCCGGTGTCCCGCTAGCGGGGAACCCGCCGCCCTCCTGCACGCGTGTGCGGGTGGACGCGGCCACCCACAAGGCCCCTCCACCAGGACCCAGGGCATCTGCATTTCTGTCCGCTACGGCATAAGCAGATTTTTTTTTTTTTTAATACCCAAGTATTTTAAGATTCTCTGGCACCACCACGTGGAAAAACCACGAATTACTATTTCAAAAACTTTGCTGTAGGCCAACATAATCAAGATCAACGTGATGGGAAAAAAGCACAACTGATGAACATTCCAGGGAAAATAAAACTTAGATTCAATTTGTACATTCAGCTACGACCATGCAAAGCTGAGGTACGTGGTAAGTTGTCCACAGAAAACACTGTTGGCCCAGGTGATGCTTATCTGCTCACACCCCTTTAGGAGGAAACAAAGTGGGCCGTAAGCACCTATCTTCTTAAATTTAATCAAAGGTCATTCACGTTCTTAGTAGGTCTTGGTGAATTTAGAACAAAAACCAGGTAAGGCTTAAAGAAGTATAAAGCTAAAGGCATGCCCCTTCCCCCCACAGATGTTTTAAATGAAGAACTACTCGTACATACTTAAGAACGTACCTAGTACACACGTCCCAGGGGCGCCTGGGGGCCCAGTCTGTGGAGCGTCCGACTCTCGACTTCGGCTCAGGTATTGAGCTCACGGTGGGGGAGTTTGAGCCCCACGTCGGGCTCCGTGCTGGCCTGCCTGGAATTCTCTCTCCCTCTCTCTGCCCCTCCCGTTAGTGTGCACCCTCCCTCCCGGCTGCAGGGAAGGAGCACGGCGCTCCGGCAGCACCCACGCGCTGTCCCCGCTCTTTGTAGTTTCCACGAGCACAGGACCCGGCACACACAGACCTTCTTTCCATCTCATCGTGTTCAAGATGCCACATGTGTAGCATCACACACATCAGAATGAATGAACAGGAAAATGAGATCTCAAAACAGTGTGCCTTGCTTCTGAGAGGGAACTGCAGGCAACCTCCTTCAAGGTCAGAAATCTCACCAGCTTCTTCTCGGAGAGCGGTTTCTTTCCGGGGGGCTCCTGGTGCTTGGAGAGGTCCGCACAGCTGGCCGAGAGCAGCCTGGGGGGAGCGTGCCACGGGAGCTGGCCGGGCGCGACCCGAGTCCAGCGCCCCACGCCCCCAAACACGGTCCGCGGTCCTACTGAGAGAAGCCTCGAAGGCACCATGGCTCCTTAACAAAAATCAAATTGGCAAAATCAGACGCCTGGTTTAAACCTGCAAACCGAGGGGCGCCCGGGTGGCTCAGTCGGTTAAGCATCTGACTCTTGATTTCGGTCATGACCTCATAGTTGTGGGATGGAGCCCCAAGTCGGGTTCTGTGCGGACAGAGCGGAGCCTGCTTGGGACTCTCTCTCTCAAAATAAATAAACTAAAAAAAAAAAAAAAAAAAAAAAAACCCACAACCCTGCAAACTGAAACTAAAGAAAAGGCCTGTGCACAGCAGTATCTCCACGTGTGGTTTTGAAACACGTAAACAAACTCGCTAACAGGACAGTCTTCCATCACCACTCTCAGCTCCGAGCCAGGAAGGGTCACCTGCCCTTTTCAGCCTCTGTCTTACTTGGGAGCAAGATGTGTGTACAAAGGATTTAAATCGTTAAACCCCCCGCAGCACTGGATGCACTCCTCTACAGGTTATCAAATATCTGCTCAGTGAGAACATTAAGAAGAAAACCTGAGCCTCAAATAAAAAGTTCTTAAAACACCCAGGGGTGCCTGGGTGGCTCAGTCAGTTGATTTCAGCTCAGGTCACGGCGTCACGGTTTGTGGGATCAAGCCCTACGTCAGCACGGGGTCTGCTTGGGATTCTCTCTTCCTGCCCCTTCCCCACTTGTGTGTGCACCCTCTCAAAATAAATATTAAAAAATATAATAAAACACTCAATTACTCAAATATTAGTGGGTTATCCTGTGCAGTTCAAAAATAGCCAAACTGGACCAGTGAGAATACGGGCTATGGAGCGCGGTGGTTATGCCCCCAGACTGGAAGCAAATGTCCCCTCTGCCCCTTGTCCCCAGTGTGGACCCGGAAGCACTCTTCCCTGTGCGGCCTCACTCTGTGCATCTGTCAATGGGACGGGGCTGGCAGGACAGGCCGAGTTCATCCCCGTGAACAGGCCGCCCACGTGCGTGCTCAGTGTGAGCCACCTGTCCCTAACTGGGGGCTGCTCACACCCTTACCAGTGCCCACACATCTGTAGGTGCCAAGGCCACATGTGAGGCAGCCTGGGACCTGGCCCTCTAGGGGTGACAGCCCCTTCTCCCTTTGCTGTGAGGGCCTGAAAGCCACCCACTCTCAGACGTCTCTGATGCGTGGGCACGCGTGTGCCACGTAAAAGAAAACTCAGAAAGCTTTCCTCCCGTTTCTAAGTATGAAATATATATGCAAATAGGAAAAGAAACGTACACGTAATGTTTAAAATATAATTAGAGGGGCGCCTGGGGGGCTCAGTCGGTTAAGCATCCGACTTCGGCTCAGGTCATGATCTCACAGCTCGTGGGTTCTAGCCCCGCGTCGGGCTCTGTGCTGACAGCTCAGAGCCTGGAGCCTGCTTGGGATTCTGTGTCTTCCTCTCTCTCTGCCCCTCCCCTGTTCACTGTCTCAAAACTAAATATTAAAAAAAAAAAATTAGAAAGCCACCAAGTGTGTAACACAGCAGGAGAAGAGACAGAATCTGCTTGGACCTTAGAAGCCCCTCCCGTGAGCCTCCAGCTCCACATTCGGGCTCCGCAGGGAAGGGATACATTCTTTGTAGGAATTCTTCTCCTAGCAAGGCACTGAAGTTTTGCTTCTCATTTGGAAACTGTCACAGTCATGGAAAAGGCAGAGTCGGGGGTGAAGGACCCTTTCCTTCCTGAATCGCCTGCGGGGAAGCTGCCGAGCTGACGCCCCACACCCCGGATCACCCCACGCATGCCCCCCGTGGAGCCGGCGTCCCCCGCGAGCAGGCCGCCAGCCACACGCACGGCCCTCCCTTCAGCCTCCCTAGCCTGGGACGCTCCTCAGCCTCGCCTTGGCTCTCGTGCCAGTGACGCTTCGAGGCCACGGGCCAGGTGTCCTGCAGCAGGTGTGTGTCCCCCGTCTGACTGACGTCCCCTCCCCTCGTGACAAGAATGCCACACAAGCCCCGCAGAGGGCTGGGTCTCCTTGGTCCTTTCCTGATGCACTCTGAGCATCTGACCCCTCTGGGGTCCCTGCCGGCTTCCCCCTCGTCATTAGCTCCCCATTTATTCACCGTCGTGGGCTCGTGCTTTTCTGTTTTAGTGAGCTACGCTTGGATATGCATGCGTTTACTTATTTATGATTTATTTACGTATTTATTTACCTATCTACATATCTATCTATCATGTTCAAACGGTCCCCAATTTGGCCAGTGGCGGCCCATCCATCTTTGAGGCCTTCCCTGCTTCCGGGTACAAAACGTTCTGGGCTCACTTCGTATTCTCCCCAGACGACCCTGAGATCAGCCTTTACTCAAGAAGCCCCAGTTGCTGTGAGTGGAGAATGGGATTCAGAAGCCCCTGTGCCCGCTGGGCAGGCTGGGGTTTCGCAGCTTGCGGGCTCTCAGGGGGGACCCGGAGGGCAGACAAAGGTACGCACACCCACACACCCACCTGTCATCACTGCTACGCCTGTCCACCCACAGCTAGCGAGCAGCGTCTGTCCAAATCCAGGAATTCACACCTACGTGCCCAATTGCACACCGCAGGACGCACGCTCATTTCCTCTCTCTGTCTCGACAACTCCATTCTCTGACCGCCAGGTCCCCGCTTCCAGCGTCCTGGACATGTTTGTCACTGGCTCAGTCCTCATAGCAGCCAAACCCTCCCCTCCTCCACCCCCCATGCTGGGCTGAGCCCCAACCCCCCCGCCCCGGGGATACCCTCCTGTTACCTTTCTGTAAGTGCATACTGTTTTTACAAGAAACGTTTATTTGGAAATGATTTTAGACTTACAAAAAAAAAAGGTGAAAGATATTCCCATATACCTCTTGGCCGGTCTCCCCTAACGTTAGCGTCTTACGTGACCGGGATACGTTTGCCAAAACTAAAAACCCAACTTGGGTTAAACTCCAGGTGGCATTCGGAGGGCACCGGTTTTTCCACCAACAGCTCTTTCTCTTTTCCAGGGCCAGAGCCAGGGTCCCACACCTCGTTAAGCCATCCTGGAGTGCTATCTTTAAGACAAGGGCTGTCCGCCCAGCATCACAGGCCCAGCAAGAACGCCCTTCAGGAGGGGAGATGAAACGAGACGGTCTCAGACGGTGAAAAAGCATCTCTACAAGAGATGCTCGAGAGTTCCTGAGGTGAAGGAAAACGGCACCAGAGGGACACCCAGATCTTCAGCAACGGGAGGCAGCAACAGAAAAGGTAAATGAGTTACAAGCACTGCCAATTTTCCTGGTAAGATTAGACACGTAAGATCACAGCAAGCAAGACTTATTTATAACGCCGTCCAGTGGGTTTTCAATGCAGGCAAAGGTCCTACACCTGACAGCGTCAGATCGCGGGGAGATGAAAGGGACCGTGGGGGGCCAGAGGCCCGCACCAGCCTCAGCGCCGAGCAGGCGAGGACAGGCTGGGCATGTGCACCGTGTCCCCCAGAGCCGCCGCTGACACGCAACACAGAGACGGCCCGAGAGCCAACCGACAGGGACAGGGGACGCTTCAAAACACGCCAACGGTTCAGAAGAACAGGGCTAACGGAAACAGAGAGGACACACAGAAAATAAACAATAGAAGAGTTTAGTTTGACCTAACCAGACGCGTAACTGAGATAAGACAGACGTCTAGAAACAGCATCACCGGACGCGAGGGAAGACATCTGATAGTGACCCAAGGGCACCGAGCAGCTACAGATGTGCACAAGGACAACTTCAAAACACATGAAGCAAAATCTGAAAGAACTGAAGGGAGAAACAGACCGCTGCACGGCCATCGTGGGGAATTTTAATACTGCTCTCACTCTCTCAGGAAGTGATAAAAAGAAAAAAAAAGTAGCTGAAGAGAAAACAAGCAAACAACCGAAAACAGCGACGAAGATGCAGAAAATCTGAGCGATCTTATCAACAGGGTCGATCTGACATGCACAGAGCAGTTCATCCAACGACTACAGAGCAGACGCTATTTTCAGGCGTCTGGAACACTCACTAGACAGACCACCGGACGGGACGCAAAGCTTGAAGCATTGATTCAAGAGGATGGAAACCACGGAGGGTGTGGTGTGTTCTCTGGCTACAAGAAGACCGAAGTCAGTAAGCATACAGTACTAAGGAAACCCCGATTACCCGGAAGTTATACGGCACGCTTCCATTCTGAAAGGAACGGCAAGGACAGCACAACGTGCCCAGTTCAGGGGACCCTCGGGGCTCTGCGTGCTCACCCTGGCAAAGAAGAACAATCTAAAACCAGCTAAGATCAAAAAACCAGAAAGTGCAAAGTGGAAGGAAGGAAATAATAAAGAGTAGAAATAAACCCTAGCAGACGACAGAAAAACACCACAGCCACTGAAAAGATACACTGAAAAGATTCATGGCGCTAACAAAGCTCTCATCAGACTGATCAAGAGTGAACGCAGATCCCCAATGTCAGGAATTTAAAAGGGGTTCTCAGCACCAACTGTCCAGATACGAAAAGGGTAAGAGAATGCTATGAACAAGTTTTTGCCAGCAAATTCAGCAACTTACGTGAAATGGACAATTTTTGAAAAATGCAACTTACCCAACTGATACAACAAGTAGAAAATCTAAATAGCTCTGTGTCTACTAAAAAAAGTTAAACTGCTCATAAGAAACATCCCCCCAAAGACTCTAGACTCAGACGATTTTACTGGGAGATTCTAAAGAACATTCAAGGAAGACATAACAGCAATCTTACAGAAACTTTCTCAGAAAAAGGAAGTGAGATCACTACCTAACTCATTTTACAAGGCCAGTGAAACTCTAGTACCAAAGCCTCATATTACAGAGAAAATTACAGTCCAACATCCCTCATGAACACAGACACAAAGAATCCCTAACAACACAGGGTCCAGTTGAGTCTACCGCGCACCAGGGCCAAGCGGGATGACTCCTGGAACACAGGCTTTATTAGCAGTTACAACCCCACCCCCACTTCCCACTGGCAATCACACACACCTGACCCAAGTCAACAGCCATTTGTGATCAGGAAAAGGAAACGCTGCAGCAAATGAGGAACGGGAGGGTACATCTCCAAGCTGACAAAGGGCATCTGGCCCACGCGGCCATCACACGGGATGGAGAAAGACTGGACTGTTACCCACGATGGAGAAAAAGCCGCTATGCTCACCACTGCTACGCAACACTGTGTTTCAAACGCTGCAATAAAGAATTAAAACAAAACAAAAAAAGAGAGGTGACAGCGCAGAAGATACGATTGGTTCACAGAGAGTCCCAGGAAAACCTATAAAACAATGACTAAAATTAATCAAACGATTAACCAAGTTTGCAGATCACAAGGTTAACGCACAAAAACCAATTGTACTCATACACTAGCGGCAAACAACTGGAAAATGAAGAAAACAGTCTCATCCACGGTAGCGCCATACATAAAAAGTGCCTAGAAATAAGCGTAACTATCAACATTCAAGACGTCTACTGCGTTGCAAAATACTGAGCTGAGTATTTTTAGGGATCGCCTTATCTGGGCCTCACAACTACTCTGTAAGCAAAGTACTTTCAGTCCCCCGACTGGCAGATGAAGAGGGAAAGTGGCTTCCCCGAGGTCTGAGTGGTCAGGCGGCAGCGGCGGAGCGAGGAAACCGGTAAAGGGACAAGTCCTCCAGCATTGCCACCAGCACATCCACGGCAAAGCCCGCTGCAGGGCTGTACCGTGCACCCAGCCCCGGCCGACACCAGGTACAGGGCACCGGTGACACGAAACCCGGAGACCTGTGGCAGAGAAGGTCGTCGGCTACAGGGCCAGCCAGAGACCTGCGCTCTGAATCTTGCCTACTTGGCTTACTTCCTCCTTCCGGCCCTTCCAGCGCCGGGTGGAAAAGCCCGCTGATTGCATGCCTGAGTGACAGGGCTTCCCTCCATAAGTAACAAGTTCAACTTTGTTTCACACTGCTGTTTGCTGTTTTCCTTCTAATGCCATCCCTGCACCGCCCAATGAGCCAACCACATGGGGCTACTCAATTTAAATTAGTTAAAAATTTAAAAACGGGGCACCTGGGTGGCTCGGTCAGCTGTGCATCCGACTTTGACTCAGATCACGATCTCACCCTTTGTGAGTTCAAGTCCTGCATCGGGCTCCGTGCTGACGGCACAGAACCGGCTTCAGATCTTCTGTCCCCGTCTCTGCCCCTCCTTTGCTCTCTCTCCCAAAAACAACATTTAAAATAAATAAATAAAAATGTAAAAATACTGTCCCTCAGTTACACAAGGCACATTTCAAGTGCTGACAGCCACGTGTGGTCAGAGGGCCCCATACTGGACATCCCACTTCCACTATTACAGAGTCCTTCTGGAGAGTGCTGGTCTCTACTGTGGGAACTCAGGAAGTGAGCTCAGATTCCTCCTGGCAGTATCTGTCTACTGGGCCCGTTCAGCAGGTAAAGGCCAGACAGTGATGAAACCCAGGGTCCAGAGTCCAGTGGATGTTATGATTACAGGATGGGGCTTTTACAATTGCTGGAAAGGTACTCAGCACATGGCAAGGGCTCCACTTTATTATTTTTTTAATATTTACTTTTGAGAGAGAAAGAGAGCGTGCACGCCGCAGGGTAGGAGGAGAGACAGAAAGGGAGACACAGAATCTGAAGCAGGCTCCAGGCTCTGAGCTACCAGCACAGAGCCCGACGTGGGGCTGAAACCCAGGAGCCTTGAGATCATGACCTGAGCCGAAGTCGGACGATCAACCGTCTGAGCCACCCAGGCGTCCCTCCAGTTTGTTTCTTAAATTACTTATTATTGTTTTCCTTCAAGTAGGCTCCCCGTCCAACGTGGGGTATGAACGCCCCACCCCCGATCAAGAGTCGGATCCTCTACCGACCAACCGAGGCAGCAGGGCCTTTGGACACTATGACTTCGCTCTATAAAGCGTTAAGCTCAGTTGTACTGCTGCGCGGAAGTTATTCTTTGCCAGGAACCTCTTCTAAACCTTCTACAGAAATTTCAAAATTCATTCCTTACAACCACCTAAGAGCGTGCGTGCTGTTTGCAGAGCCGGCCCGGAGGCACTTGCTCTCCCTGCCGTCGAGGAAGCTGGTTGCGGGCCGCTCCCGTCTGGTTCTGGTGGCGGCACCCTCCCCACTAAATCCTCTGGGTCCAGGGGCAGAAGCAACTCCACCGTCGCAGCTCCAGGTCGGCGTCCCGACTGCACGGTCTCCGCACACGTTCGCTCCTCGACGGCGCCGTGGCGGTGCCGCCCGCCCCGGACCCGGGAGCACGCCTGCTCGGGGGCCGCAGAGACACCCGTCACACCGGGAGCGCTCGGCGCGGGAAAGCGGGGCAGGGAGCCGCGTTTGCAGCAGCGCTCCGTCTACACGCGCTCCGACATGTTTCTCAGGACGTGTGAGCGCTCGCGCCCTTTCGCGCGGCCGTGCGTCCCCGGCGGTTACGCAGACACGCACGGAAGGACACGGGGGCGCCCGGGACCCAAGGCCGCTCTCACAAGGCGTGCCCGCCGTCGCCGTCCCCACGCCCCCGTCCCCTGGGCCGCCCCGACGCCCGCCAGCGCCCGCACTCACCGCTCCTGGACACGTCACTTCCGGGGCCCGGACCCGGGCTGTCAGATCACTTCCGGGGCCGGACCCGCCCCCGGCAGGCTGCGCCTGCGCAGGGCCTGCCCAGCGAGCGTGAGCGGAAGATAGGACCTACTCCGGCCCACGTCCTTGGGCGCAGTCCGCGTTGGCTGTGTCGCGGCTGGAGGGGCGCCGGCTGGCGGGCACCCGGCCACCGCGTCAGACACCCGGAGCCCCGTCCGACTGACGCGGGTCATCCCCATCAGAGACCCGCCTCCTCCATCAGGCACCGGCTGCCCCCTTCGGACAGACATCTGTTTCCCCCGTCATGCCGACATCTGCCTCCGCCTTCAGACGCCGGCCACCCCCACCAGAGACCCGTCTCCCCCGTCAGACACCTGCCTCCCCCGACAGCCACGGGCCGCTCCTGTTAGGCCCCTGCCTCCCCCGTCAGACCCCTGTCTCCCCCATCAGACACCCGGTGCCCCTGTCAGACACCGGCGTCCCCCGCGAGGCACCGGCTGCCCCCATCAGACACCCCCCCCCCCCACCCCGGTCAGGCACCGGCCACCCCCATCAGAGACCTGTTGCCCCGCTCAGCCACGCACCTCCCTCCTCAGACACCAGCCGCCCCCGTCAGACATCTGCCTCCCCCGACAGCCACGCCCCCCCCCCCCCCCCCCCGGGACACCTGGCACTCCTGTCAGACACCGGCCTCCCCCGCCAGGCACTGGCTTCCCCTGTCAGACATCTGCCTCCCTCTTCAGACACTGCCGCCCCGTCCAACTGATGGCTGTCTGCATCAGAGACCTGCCTCCCCCATCAGACACCCGCTGCCTCTATCAGGCACTGGCTTCCCCGGTCAGACATCTGCCTGCCTCCCTCTTCAGACACTGGCTGCCCATCAGACACCATCGCCCCGTCCAACTGACGTCAGCAGTCTGCATCAGAGATCCACCTCCCCCACCAGACACCAGCCTCCCCCGTCAGACACCCGCTGCCCCTGTCAGACACCTGCCGCCCCCAACGGCCATGCGCCGCTCCTGCCGGACAGACACTTGCCTCCCTCATCAGACACCAGCTAGCCGGGTCAGACGCCTGTCTCCCCTGTCAGACAGACACCCGCCTCCCCCGGCAGTTACCCACCGCCCCTCCCCCATGGCCAGGTGCTGGCCCGCTGGGTCCGAACACAGAGAGAAACTGCCCTGTTAGGGTGGTTTTGAAGAACCAGTTTATTCATACATTACACCAAATCATAAGCAATTTATACGCGCCAAACTCCCGACCGGAAAAAACTGAACTGATAGGATGTTTTTCAGAAAATGTACCGTGCTCACAAATAAGACGAATTTGACCTGTTCCGTTACTAGAAATGAAGTAACAGCGCAACAAATTGAAAGGGGAACAGAAGCATCTTCCTCCTGTGCGGCTCTGAACAGACGCCCGCACTCAGACCACCTGTTCCCGCAAACACCGGCGGCCCTGAGGCTTGGGCCCTCGCAGCCCAGCGGTCCTGAGGCTGCCCCCCCCACCCCCGGAACCTTCCAGCAGCCCAGGTCCCCACTAGCCAGTGGCTGCACGGCAAACTCTAACGGGGGTGAGGTTCTGCGTGCCGCCGTGTTCGCGTGCACTTCTGGACGCTGCGGGCGTCTCTCAGGTCCGAGACCTGCTGTGGCTCGGGGACAATTGGGAGGAAGAATGAGCATCACGTTCCAAGCGTCCTTTGCATCGTCACTGGCCTTCTGTGGAAGGAGTCATAAAAAACAAAGCACCATCGACCACACTGCACGAACAACTCACTTTAGCCTAAGCTTTGCAAACATGTTACAGAAGAGAAGATGTAATAGGTTTAATAAAACAGAACTGCTGGCACCACCTCTTCCCCACAACAGCACATAAAAACGGACGAGACGTTAAATAAACATTCCGTTATTAATCATTAAATATATTAATACCCCAAATCATGTATAAATTAGGAAATAAATGTACAAACTATTTCACAAAGTGCTTTTTAAAATATATACACAACATTCAAGAAATTCTTAATGTAAGACATTTCAGATTGAAGTTCTGGGATAAGTGTAAGTGTCCTTTCCTTTCAAAAAGTATTAATACAGCACTTAAAAAAACACACACACATAAAAGGCATATTTGCAGATTGGCAAGGAAGAAAAATGAAACCACTTTCACAGTTATCTAAAATGTGTAACGTTTTCAGTGGGAAATTTTAGTTCCCGATGGAGTTTGCAAATTAGTTCTATGAAAACTGTCAGGAAAGAACAGGACAAAATCGAGGGAGAAACCTCCCTAAATGAAATTGCTAATGTCTGTGTCATTTAGCAACTAAGAACTCTCTTTCAGTAATTTAATAGAGTACGTATCTTTAAGCCCTTACCAGCGTTAAGAGTTTTTAAAACCCATATGCCTATAAAATAGACACTCCTATCCCAATGTACGTGTGATTCTGTCCCCACAGAAGAGGGGAAAATATGCCAGAACAGGACTGGTACTCATCTGGGGCAATCTTTAATCTGCACCTCAGTTCTTCATCTGTAAAATGGGAGCAGTAATTGCCTCCGTACTTCCCAGTGTGGACTGTCACGACTCATTCAAGCAACGAAACAAAAGAAAACAGAACAGAAACAGCATCAAATGCCTTGTAAACTGTAAGCCAGTCAACACCTCCGGATGAAGGACTATTGTAGACTTTTCAAACGCGAAACTTATCAATTTAAAAACACCATCTTCAGTAGACCTGGTATGTGAAAAATTGGATATTTTCTTGAATTTTCTTGCTTGTTCTTGGAAGTATGTCAGCATTTATCCAAATACGTTTTTAAAGTACTCACATGGATACTATTGTCCAGGTAAAAGCGGACAGAATGTTTGTATTACTAGTTAGTGAACCAGAAGGTTTCCTTTTACTATGCTTCTCCAAGTGAGCTGTGTATAATGCTTGAGAACTTAAATGGGATTTGATGTTCTAAGAATGTAAAATTTACTCAAATTTCCCTACATAAATCCTTTTCCTTGGGAAGAACACAGTCAAATTTGTGGGGTTCTTTTTGAAAATAAGGTGTGAACTTCAGATCTCTCTAAAAGAAAAGGAACACTTGCTTAGAGACCTGGATAAGCAGGTCCTGGAAGAAAAGAATGTAAAAGAAAATACCTGCCAACCGTTTGGAAATTTTGGTATAAATATTTTAAATTCTCAATTCAGAATAGGGCAATATCAAATATCCAAATCCCAGAACTGACCGTCAGATAAATCAGGGCCAAGGCCAGTCATTTTAAAGAACTACCCCTTTTCCTTCTCTGGGTCAGGCTAATCGTACGTTTATCTGGAATATACTCGTTGATCCCTCTTTACTCTTCATACAAAAACATAAAACATTTTGGATAAACACAATTGGCGAGAGACACAGGGAGCGCACGAGCCTGGAAAGGGCTATTCGCAGCCTCCCCAAACGAAGCATGTTTATACTTTCCGCTGTGTACCAGAAACTGACCCAAAACACGGAAGATGCCCTCCCCCGCCATCGAGGCACAGGGAGAGGCTGCCACCCAGGGGCTGTGCGTGCGTGTCCGGCTGCGGTGCGGCCAGTGAAAGACAAGTTTACAACCCACATTACGACAACTGCGTGAGGAGGAGCAGACCCGAGGCCTGCTTATGTGAACACACGGACTATGGCATCTGGTAGATGTGTCCCATCGCTGGGCACAGAATACTCTGGTGACAACAGGACCCCTAAAGCTAGCTAGAAACATCAAGGGGGAGGGGGACAAAAGAGACAACCTCCCCGTCTTATGGACGTACAATACTATACACAGCACCGAATATGTCACACCATCAAAGCGCCGTCTCTCGCCAGCGGTGCACCCTTGGCATCGTACCCAGATGAAATGTGCACGCTTCACATGCAGACGCTGCGTGGGGCGGAGGGGCAGTCAAGAGGTCAGAGTTCACCAGAACTGCCACCGGCCCAACCATCCCCAGGGGACATGCCACCACAAGGCTCTACCAAGAACGCTTGTCCCTTACTGCTGGTAATTTCCATACTGGCCCTGTAAGAGACGGAGACACGTGTTACACTTCCGTACTTGAGACAGACCTCCCACCCCGCGCCCCGCAGCCCACACCCAGGACTAGGGACGGAAGCAGGGATGGGAAGCAGGCAGCAAACAGCTCTCTGCCTAGATCTCGGGCGGGCAACACGATCGCTGGCTCTCTGAAGGCCGTCCATCCAAGCCTGCGGCCAATGATTTAGATCAGAAGGTCAGCGAGGCTCACCCTTACCAGCTGTCCCCCAGTAAGACCCCCCCCCCAAGGGGCCAAGCTGCCACAGGTGACTGGTCAGCAGCAGGGCTGGCTGCAAACTTGGGCTGGGACCCAGACGCAGAGCCACTCGGCCAGCCGTGTCTGACCGAGTGAGGGTATGCTATGCGTACAGTAATTCACAAAAGCCTTAGCGGACCAGAGAATTCACATTCTGGAAGAGACCCTGGCAGCCAGTTCCTTCCTCTCCTTATTCCTCACGACCATAAGAGAAACCTTTGTCACGTTTCCACAGACACAACGGATCTGCGCGTCTGAAGGCATCCCCAAATCTTGCCTGCTCATAGCCATAAGGCCGCTGCTGCTGGGCGGACGGGCCCGTCTGAGATGCCCTGTAGCTTCCGTACTGCTGGCCTTGTCCTTGCTGGTACCCGGAGTACTGCGAGGCGGCTCCCTGGGCAGGCCCTGTGAGGACACACACCCGAGCCATGAGAACGACCCAACGCCCTCCCCAGCCCTCCAGAAGTGTGCCACACCGCTGGATCCAGCGGTGGAAGCTCAGCCGAGTGCTCGAGCAAGGCTGCCGTCGGCTCCTGCGCGGCCCCCGGCCGGGGCTAGCGGGCCGCTCCCCGGTGCACCTGCACCGGCTTCCCGGCAGCAGCGTGTCCGCCAGGTGGTCGCCACAAACCCACGAGTTAAGCACCACAGCAGCTGTTGAAGACTCGCGTGCGAGAGGAAGGAGGTAGGCGTTCCCGTGGAAACTAAGGCAAAAGCTTTGGAAAGAACCGATAAAGGCCAAGGGGGCACCTGGGTGGCTCAGTCCGTTAAGCGCCAACTTCGGCTCGGGTCATGATCTCTCAGTTCGTGAGTTTGAATCCTGAGTCAGGCTCTGTGCTTTCAGCCGGGAGCCCGCTTTGGATCTTCTGTCTCTGCCCCTCTCCCTACTCGCGTGTGCTCTCTCTCTCAAAGATAAACCCTTAACAAAAAAATAGATTTTAAGGCCAAATAAATTTTCAAAAAATTGTTATTTAGTCAGTCGTGGCTATAAAAGGTTGAACACAAATCTTGAACTGGGGTTTACCTTCCTCACCGTGTGCCACGGTCACCTGTGAGCTCAGGAAGACACCTCACGCAAGGGCCCCGCCTGGCAGGCGATCCTGAGGTGCAGCGAAGGCCGAGTCCCACGGCCTGGACGGGTTCCCTCAGGGAGGCACACGGTTTATGGAGGGGACGGGGCCCAGCTCTGGCTGGATGAGCGAGTGGGGGCTCCTGACTATAGTAAACGAAGACATTTCGGTACAGACAGATGGAGGTTTTATAAAGACTCGCAGACTCACTCTAAGGAAATAATCACCCACTCATTCAGGTGGCGAGGCCGGCTTTCGCTGTATTTTATCTCATTGTATGTATGTATGTATTTATTTATTTATTTTAATTTTTTTTTCAACGTTTTTCATTTATTTTTGAGACGAGAGAGACAGAGCATGAACGGGGGAGGGGCAGAGAGAGAGGGAGACACAGAATCGGAAACAGGCTCCAGGCTCTGAGCCATCAGCCCAGAGCCCGACGCGGGGCTCGAACTCACGGACCGCGAGATCGTGACCTGGTTGAAGTCGGACGCTCAACCGACCGCACCACCCAGGCGCCCCTGTATTTATTTATTTAAATGTTTATTTTTGAGAGAGACAGAGCATAAGCAGGGGAGGGCCAGAGAGACAAGGAGACACAGGATCTGAAGCAGGCTCCAGGCTCCAAGCTGTCAGCACAGAGCCCGACACGGGGCTCGAACTCA
This sequence comes from Felis catus, assembly GCF_018350175.1. Taxonomy (NCBI): domain Eukaryota; kingdom Metazoa; phylum Chordata; class Mammalia; order Carnivora; family Felidae; genus Felis; species Felis catus. Next base: position 1,810,771 of record NC_058370.1, read on the forward strand.
CGAACTGCGAGATCATGACCTAAGCCGAAGTCGGACGCCCAACCAACGCAGCCACCCAGGTGCCCCTCGTGGTGTATTTTAAATACTGACGGTTTGCCAGGCCATCACGTGGTGGCCATGTCAGGCAGCGGTCCTCCTGTGACAGCAGCACCTGGGCTCTGGGGAGGGTGGCCCAGATGCGCCTTGGGAGCAGGCGGGGACCCTGGGAGAGCATCGTGCGGCCTCGGGCTCTTGGCAGACATGACCCGCAGGCAAGAGGCCAGGCCTGCCCTGTTTCAGGTATACCTGCCTCAGGGGCCGAGGCCCATAGAGGGCTGGGCAGATGGGCAGGCTATGCTCCCGGCAGGACGCTCTGCTGTGCCGGACGGCCTGACCTCGGGGAGACTCCGCTGACCTCCAGTGGACGGGGTGTCTCCCCTTTGTGGCTGCTGCAGATCAAAAAGCCCACGTTTCTGTCCGACGGGCCTGGAGACCAATGCTTGCTGGCGGGCTCCAAGGCAGAGCGCCCCACCCGGGCCCCTTCACTGTCTGGGGAACGCTCGTGGGGCGAGCAAAAGCTGACGAACGGGCGAGTTCCCTCCAGGAGCTGCTGCGGGACTGACCCACACGTGGAGAGGCTCAGAAGATGCCCACGTGCCCCTGGCTCTCAGTCCCTAACAACGTTCTCTCATCAGGGAACCAGAGCTCCCGTGAGACCTGGCTACGTCTAGGGCTAGTGCAGGGAGAGCATCACGGTCCCAGAGAATAAGGAAATGTTCAGAAACAAAAGGACGGGGACATGTCAAAGGGACTGGAAGAGCTCCCACGAGGCAAACTGGACATGCTGAACAAAACAGAGAAGTACTGGAATACAATCCAGCGTATAAAACTAATATCCACAGATACATACTAATAAATGATTAAAAGTGGAGTGCGCCTTATAGAGGAACTCCAGTCTACGGTAGACAATCCCCCCCTTGAGTATGGGCTGGACTCAGGGGCTTGCTTCCAATGACTGGGGGAAGGAGAGGAAGATGGGACAGCTCCATGGCGGGGGCACCGGGTGGATGCCTCTAACCAAGCGACCACACCCAGCATCAGAGGCACATCACGTTGATGTGGGATGAGAAGGGTCTTTCGCCCCTGCGAGCTTTCCAAATCCCAGAGCCCACGGTCATCCTGAGAAAAAGCTCAGACAAAGCCGACCAAGGCTGTCCAACAAAGCACCCGTCCAGTCTCCCTCACGACTGTCAAGGTCCAGAAAGACCGGGATTTCTGAGACTCTGTCCCAGCCTAAGGAGCTGTGAGACTCAATGTCCTGTGGGACCCCAGAGGGGTCCCGGGACAGAATAGGATACTGGGGGAAACCCCGTGAGATCTGGATAAGCCGGGAGTTCTGTCCACAGCAATGTGCCAGCGGAGTTTCTTAGTCGTGACGATCACGCTGTGCTCGGACGAGGTGAACAAGAGAGGAACTCTGTGTACTAGCCACACAGCCCCGCTGGAAATCTAAAACTATTCCAGAATGGGGGCGCCTGGGAGGCTCAGCCGGTTGAGCGTCAGCCTTCGGCTCAGGTCGTGATCTCACGGATCATGGGTTCGAGCCCCACATTGGGCTCTCTGCTGACAGCGTGGAGCCTGCTTTGGATCCCAAGTTCCCCTCGTTCTCTGCCCCTCCCCTGCTTGCGCTCTCTCTCTCAGAAATAAATAAAACATTAAAACATAGATAAAACTATTCCCGAATGAGTGTACTAAGTGTCACTGAACGAACAGCAGCGTTACTGCGTGTGGGGCCCAGGTGGGAAGGCGTGCCCTCCCCCCGACCCCCTTACCGTAGCCCGGCTGCTGCCCGGGATAGCTCTGCTGGTTGGGGTACTGCTGCTGGTACCCGGCCTGCTGCTGGGCTGCGCCCTGCTGGTACCCCGCCTGCTGCTGGCTGTACTGCGAGTTCCCTGTGGGGGGAAGGAGACACGCGGGTCATTCCCAGGGACAAAGGCAGCCCTTCTCGCCACTCAGGACGTGGACGCCTCGGAAAACCCTGGGCCACCTCGACTACCTCGGAATCTTCTCTTTCCCACAAATCTTTTACGACATTTTCTCTTCTTGTTTTAGAAGATTACGAATAAACACCCAAAACGAAAGTGAACCGAAAGCGAAGGTTAATGCAAGTGTTTTGGGTTGAACCGTGTCCCCTCGAAAGGTACGTTGGAGTCCTTACCCACACACCTGTGCACGTGGTCTTATCTGGAATTAGGGTCTCTGCAGATGTGATCAGTGAGGGGCAGGCTGGCTGGACTAGAATGAGCCCTAATCCAATGACGGGTGCTGTCGTAAGAGGGAGTGTGGACACAGACGCAGGGAGAGCCACGTGCTGACAGCAGCGTGGAGTGACATGCCTACAAGCAAGGACACCCAGGACAGCCGGAGCCACCGCAAGCAGGGACGGAGGCCGAGGACACACCCCGCATCGGCTCTCGGACCCCTGGCCCGTTTCGGCAGCACCTGGTCACGGCGGCCCTGGGCCACCACGACAGCCAGAGGCGGCGAGTCGGGACAGTCCATCCCGGCAGCCGCTCAGCTGTGGTGCCGGTCGTGGGAAGGACAAAGCACGAGGACTCGCACAGGCAACTGAACGCACCGCTGCCGATGCAGCCACATGGCGGCCAGTGGGGAGGAAACGGAGAAACTCTAATGGTCTTCACGGAGAATCAGTACCGGTCTGTGAGCCTTCGGAATGTTCTACACACGTCCCCCTCCCTTGCTGTCTCTTCTCACCGGTAAGGTGTGTGGGACGGGGCCGCGGGCCAGAGTGGGTCCCAAGCAGGCTACACGGACTACCCCACGTGCTTCCCGTGACACTGGGAGGGGGACACCACCACACCCCCATTTCACACACGGGGCGCAGAGAAGGGAGATTCAGAGACGGTCGGTCCTGTGGCTGATGGGAGACGCTGAGGTGAACGGCAGCTCTAAGGCTGTGTCTCCACGCGGCTCGGAAGGAGCCCTGATGTTTCCGGACACCTTCAGCGTGGAGGCGCACGTCCGCGGTGCTGGCTCAGATCCACATCGGGTTTTTCCCTTGACGTTAGGAAATCAGTGCCACAGAGCATTTTTTTAAAGGCAAATATATACCTGTATATATGTATATTTTTTTAACGCTTTTTTATTTATTCTTGAGACAGAGAGAGAGCGTGAACAGGGGAGGGTCAGAGAGAGAGGGAGACGGAATCTGAAACAGGCTCCAGGCTCCGAACTGTCAGCACAGAGCCCGACGTGGGGCTCGCACTCACGGACCACGAGATCATGAGCTGAGCTGAACTCGGATGCTCAACCGACTGAGCCACCCAGGCACCCCATATTTTTAAACGTTTATTTATTTAAGTAATCTACACCCAACGTGGGGCTTGAAGTCACAGCCCCGAGATCATGAGCTGCACGCTCCCCCGACCGAGCCGGCCTGTGTGTTTCTATCTTCACGTTGGTAAAGTCCAAGCACTATTTCAGATTCACTTTTTCTGTTTTTCAGGGAAAATGCCTTAACTCTCATTTTCAAGATCTCACCAGGCAGTGTCCACGCTGAAAGCCTCGCTGCAGAAGGAAGCTTGCAGTGAGAAAAGTAAGGGTCCCAGTGAGCGCCTCGCCGGACGTGGGCCGAGAGTTAGATGGAAATCTTCCTAGAGCCTTCCCGCCGCAGGGTCTCCAGAGCTGCCCGTTCAGGTTCAGGCTGGAGACAAAATTCCATTCACGGGTCTCCGGACGCTTTTATAAAAAGACCAGCATAAGCGTGGTTCTGTCGTGTTCTTTTGAGTTAGGGCTTCGCTCTTCAAAACCACGCAGAGCGTGCAGCCTTCGTAGTGCGTTCGGTCCTGAGTCTGCAGCGGGGGCTCAGGAGACCCCGGCCCTCACTCGCCAGCGACACCTGCCAGCAGACGAATGGCTGGCCCGGAGAGGATGTGGCAGCCCCCACCTACCCGTGGGGACCCCGCTCCAAGACCCCCATGGACGCCCGAAGGCGTGGGGGCGCCAAGCTCTACACACCCCAAGCGTTTTCCTCGACACACACCCCAAGTGCGGTTTATGAACTCGGCACAATGGGAGATTAACGGTAACGATGAAACAGTCCGAGCGTCAGGGAGGGGATCCTCTGCTTCCCTCGAGGGGCCCCGTCACTGAGACGGCAGGGAGACTGTGGGTGGGGGGAGGGAGGGACTACCGTAGTTGCCTGTTCCTTTCCTTTATAAACAAAACACGTCCCAGAAAGAAGAAAATAGAGGCCAGATTATGAAAACCCGTATTTGTCAAATCCTTTTTTCTGCTTTATTTTCCCAATTAAAAGTAAGTTTTCCTTTTCTAGGAGCCATAAAATACAAGTATTTAAAAACCAGATCCTGGTGGCGTATTTTTCTAAGCAGCAGCTTTCCCGAGAGCCAATTCACCCCGCGAGGGTGTAAAACTGTCCACGGGGACGTCAACAGCAGCCACCAAAGCAGCGTGCTCCAACCCCAGGGCGAGTCCCGCCTACAGGGGCCCTGCAAACCCACCGCATCTGCTCTGACAGCTCCTTCCCCGAGGCCGGCAGGCTGGACAGCCACGGGTGGGCAGCCCGGGGCAGATGCAGGGCAGGACGTGGGGCGGGACGTGGCGGGCTCCACACCTCGCCTCGCTCACCCTGGAAGCACATCTGAGACACGGCGGGTCCTCCTCAGGGCTTGAAGTTTTTGCTCAGTCTGCGTACCTCAGCCTCACAGCCCCTTCTTACTGGATGGTAACGGAGGAGCTCACTCACAGGCTATCCGGCTGCGGCCTGGCACCCAGTAGGTGCGCCACAAACGTTAGCAAGGACGCCTCTGGGAAGCACACATCCGCCTTCCCACGGCCGGAAAACCTTCCCTCCACCGGAGTCAAGCCCAGTAGGAAAGGGGCCTGACTGAGCGTCGTGGACACAAAACCACCACCAGGAACCAGTGACCCACCAGCTCAGTGACGCAGTCTATAAAAACTACGGAGCAGGGGTGCCTGGGTGGCTCAGTCGGTTAAGCGTCCGACCTCGGCTCAGGTCATGATCTCGCAGTCCCTGAGTTCGAGCCCCAAGTCAGGCTCTGTGCTGACAGCTCGGAGCCCGGAGCCTGCTTCCGATTCTGTGTCTCCCTCTCTCTGACCCTCCCCTATTCATGCTCTCTGTCTCAAAAATAAACAAACATTAAAAACAACAACAACAAAAACCAGGGAGCAAGGGTGTGCCTTGGGGACAAGCATGGGCCACTCCGGGTCTCCTCGGGGCAAGACCCTGAGGACACCCAGGATAACAGCGCTGTGACCATGGGACCAGGAGTGCGATGGGTCTGGACGGCCATAGGGTTGGGCTGCTTTGATTTTCGGAGATAGTCACGTTTAATATTTGTACATTTACCTTCCGCACAGGCAGATACGTTCGCGAGATCCACAAATGTGAACACGAAGCCAGCCCACCTTCAAGAGGTTCAGGGAAAAAGGCCACCCGCAGCCTGCCCGGTCGCCACCCGGTCCCTCGCAGCCACTTCCATCGGTGTCCTGACCGTCTTTCCAGAGTTTGTCCGTGGGGTGTGTGTGCATGTGCAAACACGTACCGTGTTCCGCAGAAGGCGGCACCCCAGACACCCTGGTCCTCAGCACCCGGCACCACCCGGATTTTCCACCACGGCAGCCACAGAGGCTTTGCTTCCTTTAACAGACACATGGACCGGTCACAGGGCCACAGACCCTGGCTCTGTCTGCTCTCCGCCACTGCAGATCTCAGTGACAGGGTGCAGCAGGACTTCAAGGCTTCCGTGGACTGCTCGGCGGGGGCCCTGATGGCGCTGTGTCCACCTGGCTCGGCCGGCCCCACATCCCCTCATCCCGCTTGGCCTGGAACCAGCCCTCTGCACGTTAGCGCCCTCTCATTGTATGGGACCACCCGGGGCTCCTGTCCCGTGCCACCTCCTGTGAACCCCAGGACCAGCCACCACGCCCCACAAGGCTCCCCATCACACTGTGGAATAACGTAATGACTGGAAGACTCTTAATTTTGGCTTCAACCTACCCCTCATTGCTTCCACTCGGTCCCCTCCACCTGCACGGGGCCACGGGCCACTCACGCACATCCAGTCTCCTCAGAGCAGAACACCGCCTGCCTCTCACACCACACCCGGCACTGCCACCCACCGTGGGGTGACCTGGGCCCTGTGACACAAGTACGGGTAGTGCCGGGTTGAGGTCCAGTTAACGAGACGGAACGAAACGCTTCCAGATTCAGGAGGAAACCATTCCGTCTGCCACACCTGCCTTAAAAAAAGTGACCGTTTTAGCAAACGTCCCACGGATTATGGGAGGCGAGAACGCGTGAGCCAAACGTAAGGGTATAAAAACGTGCGCTTCGAAGTTCCAAAGGCTGAGCGGCACGTCCTGAACTTGTCTTTGGAGCAGTCGTTTCTCCCGGAAGGTTCTTTCCTGAGCACTCTCACTGGGACGCTGCGGAGCTGGCGGTGAGCAGAGGGCCCTCCCAGTGGAGAGGGCCGAGCGCCGGCATCCCGGGAGGCGGACGGAGGGCCCACGGCTGCGGCCTCTGCGGACAGACCCCAGTGCTGGCAGAGGAGCGCGTGCAGGGATGAACCCCAGGTGGCCCCGGGAGCTCACCTCTTCCCGGCAGGCAGAAACCCAGCGGCGCAGACACCTGAGTGCGCCAAACTCGAATTTTTACGCGTCGAGTTGTTTCTATAATGGCCCAAACACGCAGTGTTTTAGCCGTGTAGAGCCCACCAGCTGGTGTACCCTGTGAAGTGTCACCAGCAGCTGCTGCCTGGAGGCAGGTCAGTGCTCCACAGCTGTCAGCCCCTGGCCCGGAGCTGTGCTGCTGGGCACAGGAACCCTCTCCCCGTCTGCAGTGTGGCCTCTGGCCGCGGCCTGTCTGTGGGTCTCCCGCTGCGAGGGGCTCCCCCTCCAGCACCCTGTCCAAGCGCCTCCCGGCGAGGCTGCGTGGGCGCGACTGCCCGGTGTGGGCCCATCTGTACCCCCGTCAGCCCGCGATCCCTCCACCCTCCCATACCCGTGCCAGTGACAGTGACACGGGCTGGCCGCCACGGTCAGGAGCCCGCAGAGCTGTCGCTGGGCCAGCGTGCGTCTTGGAAACGTCCAAGGTGAGGGGCATGTGGTGCGCCCCGAGAACGCTCACTCACACCCGCCTTCAACTGGAAGCGAAGAGAAGCACCTGAGCTTCCGCTGCAGAGCAGCGCTTGGGGCGACCGTGTGGATGAGGGGACCGCCTTGGTGGTCTCGGGTGGCGAGTTTACTGTGGTCGTAACGGAAGGCATGACCAAGCGCGACACAGGAACCACCTGAGTGAGTCGTGGTGAGGAGACAGGATAAAGGTGTTGCCCGCAGGGCGCCTGCGTGGCTCAGCCAGCTAAGCGTGCGGCTCAGGTTGGTGAGTTCGAGCCCTGCGTCAGGTCCGCTGCTGTCAGCGCAGAGCCTGCTTTGGATCTTGTCTCCCCCCCCCTCTCGGCCCCTCCCCCATTCTCTCTCTCTCAAAAATAAACAAACATTAAAACAAATTTTTTTTTTTAAATGCGTCACCCTTTCCCCATCAACGGCCAACACTCAATCACTTGACTGGTTCGTAAAAACAACGGGGAACATGAAGTTGTCCATAAATAATTTTACTTCAAGGTGGTTGGGATGTTTTGTTCTCTTGTTCTACGCCCATCATCAGGTTTCAGATCCAGCCAGGGGTGATGGCCAGGTCACGGCACCTGCTTTGGGAACAGGTGGGGCACCTACCGGGGTAGGGGTGAGGACCTGCCTGGCTGTGTGATGCACAGGCACGGGCCATCACGGGGCCTGGGGAGCCAGACTCGCCGGGACAAGAAGGCTGGGTCTGAGCCGTGTTCGCAAGCAACACCCAAACGTGGGGACAGGGGGAATCGCTGCGGGGAAGTCCTTCCAACTGGGCGATTCTCCCGTATTCTCCACATGTCCTATAATCTCCTACTGCCGTAACTAAGAAACAAGATCGCGCCACAGAAGACAGAATGCAGTTCTTCAAAAAATTAAACGCAGAATTACCGGACCACCCCTAATTCTACTTCTGGGTATAAATGCAAAGGAAACGAAAGCAGGGACTCGAAGAGACATCTGCACGCTCACGTTCACAGCAGCATTATTCACGACAGCTGAGAGACAGAGACAACTCAAAAGTGTCCATCGATCGGGGCGCCTGGGGGGTCAGTCGGTTAAGTGGCTGATTTCGGCCCAGGTCACGATCTCACAGTCCGTGGGTTCGAGTCCCGCGTCGGGCTCTGGGCTGACAGCTCAGAGCCTGGAGCCCGCTTGGGATTCTGTGCCTCCCTCACTCTCCGCCCCTCCCCCACTCATGTCGTGTCTTTCTCTCCTCCCCTCTCTCAAAAATAGATGTAAAAAAATTTTAAAACATCGACCGTGAAATGGACGAACAAGCTGCTGTGCCCACACACTAGAAAACAATTCCGCCTTTAAAAGGAAGAACGCTCCGATAGCTGCTAACACACGTATGAACCCTGAGGACATTATGCTGACCGAAGTGAGCCACTCACAGAAGGACAAGTACTGTATGATCCTGCATGATGGGCGCAGTTACACGCAGAGACAAAGTGGGCGCCGGGGGCTGGGGGCAGGAGATGGGAACCAGTGTCTGATGGGGGCAGAAAATCAGTCCGGAAGACGAACAAGTTCGGGGACGGACGGTCGGGACGGCCGCCCAATGTAAATGTGCTGAACGTCACTGAACTACGCTCAGAAATGGTTCAAGCGATAAAGACTGTTGTGTTTTTAGCTTAATTCTTTTAAGAAGCCACCGTAAACACCTGGACTTGCAAACTGCCTGTTTCATGGTTATATCTGTGTTTCCTTCCCCAGGGGCCCTGCTACGAAACCTCACGCTGTCTCCCCTTCTGATGTCCTGACCGGGAAGCCTAGGCTATAAACGGGCTGATGTCCCAGTGCCCTGTGGCCTCACGGTTTTCTCTTCTCCTGGGGTCTCGCAAGGGCAGCGAGGTACCTTCACTCTATAGGGGCCCCATCTGAGAGGTTAACATGCAAATTTCTTCCTAGTTGTGTTTGGTGACATCACATTGGTGGCTGGAAGTCAGTGTGAGTGGGAGTATTCACAGCAGGAAAATGGGTGCGTGCTGCTACTTGGCTCTGTGTTGTCAGAGTCTGCTTCTAGAACGTCATTGCCTCACCCCACCTCTGCGGACAACTCCCAGCCCAAGCTGCATTTGACCTGGCCAGCAGGTGTTTCAAGAAACGCCCAGGCCAAACCCAAGGAAGCCACGCACCCCATGTGCATTGCCTGCCTGGCTCGGGAGAGACACAGGGTGCCCGGACCCCCCGACCGAGTCGGGAACTCTTAAGGGAGCCCGTCTGAGCTCCCCCTGCACAGATGGTAGGGTCTGTGCCCCCACAACTCCAGAGTGGCCACTCCAACCACCCCGCCCGCGTCATGAGTGCAGCGCCCGCAGCGGCCACAGGTACCCTTGGCCTCACAGAGTGCGGCGCCACCCGGCATAGCGCGTGTCTGACTGAAGCGTGGGCCCCGCGCAGCTTACCGCCCTCATAGTAGTGCTGCGTGGACTCCTCGAAGGACCGGTCGTAGCTCTGCTCCGTGTACGACTGCTGGTAGGCGTAGTCTCCGTGTCCTGCGGGAAAACCCACATGGACCACAGTCAGTGGGGGGTCCAGGCCGCCTGGGCTCGGGGTTCAGTCGTGAACTGAACGGGCAACACGTGGGGTCGGGAGTGCCCGGAGTCAGGCCCGATCCGTCTTTTTCCCGCAGGTTAAGTCTGTGAAGCAGCTTCCCGCCACCTCCTGGCCTCTGTTCCCTTGAGACGCAGGCAGCCACCCTGCTTGGGGGTGAGCGTGAGGAGTCCGTCTGTCACAGTTTACAGAGAGGAGACCGTGTACTCAGTGCCCGACACGTGACAAGGCCCGGCGGCCCCTCATCCCGGGCACCGTGAGCCCTCAGGAGGCCTTGTCACCATCATGTGGCGGCGACACAGCTCGCCCTGCCCTGGCCTCGGCCGCCTCCCCACCACCCACCCCACGCGTGCTCCGTGCCCAGGGTCCTTCCCCCTGCAAATCCCACCGATCCTAGGTGACCACTTTCCACACCACCTCCACAAATCCTGAGACTGTTTAAACGTGACCGAAAGGCGGCACCAAGGGAAAAGAATCCGCAGAAACCGAGCAGCAGATACAAACCGCCGCCTTCGGAAGGCATTTCATAAGGGCTCCCGTGTCCACCTTCCAAAACAATCACGTGCCCTGACTGAGGGGATGGCACATCTCAGCCTCAACCCCCTGCTGCCGTTTGGGAAGGGAGAGAGGAGCTTCAAGTAGGTGAGTGGCTGTGGCCTGAACTGGAAGCTTCTCTCAGCAGAGACCAGACGTGCCCTCACCCCCGTTCCCAAAGGCACTCGGGCGAGGGGGACTCCGGGTGCCCTGCCGGCAGAGGCCGGGGGCGACGGGTCTGCACTGGGGGCGACCGGAGCACGGCGGTGGGCAGCCACCCCATGGCCGGTGCTGGGGCGGGCGCGGGGCTCACCGTCAGGGTAGTACTGCTGGCTCATGGGCTCCGAGGCGGCCTGGCCGTGTCCGTACTGCTCGCCTCCGTAGTACTCCTCCTGGCCCAGGTACTGCTGGGATGAGCCTGGGGGCAGGACGGTAACTCAGCAACGGTTCTCCCGTGACGTGACAGCCTCCTCGACGGCCTGGTCGGGACCCCCCACATCCAGCCCCCAGTCCCCGGGACCACACTTACAAACCTGACCGCCCCGGCACCTGCTGTGGACCCTGCGCCTGACTTAACCCCCTACAGCCCCTCGAGCCCGTCCACCTCCAGGAGCGGCACCGGCCCTTGTCCTTCCATATTTCGTTAGCCCCACGAGGCTCCGGACCATCCACGATCCTTGCTCAATACTAAAGAACTAAAGCCTCACGCCCCCCAGCTTCCCAGGCAGAAAGACGCGGTGCGGGCATTACCTTGCTGGGAGGGCCGGTAGGGCGCCAGGGGCCGCTGCCCCATCATGCTGCTCCCCTGCCCGCTCTGGCCCATCATGGCGATGGACGACTGGCCCTGGTAGTGCTGGCTCCCGCCCTGCGCCGAGTTGTAGTGGGACGAGGCCGCCTGCTGGTGCATCATGGACACTGGGCGACACGACAGACCCGAATAACCCCGAGAAGCTCCCCAGGCGGGCGTCCTCACCCTCACCCTCACCCCAGACCCCGGCCGCATCCCTGTCTGACTCCAGCTCCCGGGCCACCTCCACGCACAGAGAAACACGAGTCCTGTCCTGTCATCCCTCGTCCCCTAGGCTGGTTGCGAAGGAGCCATGCCCGTGCCCCCGGATGCTCAGGCCTGTGCCCTCTGGCCTGTCCAGTCGTGCCGCCCCTGCTCAGAGCCCGCTAGAGCAGCACTGCCCAGGAGGACGGGAAGTAAGCCATGCCACGACAGTAAAACAAACAGGTGAGATCTATTTTAGTAACATATCTTGGCTCGATATGTCTAGAACATCCTCGTCTTGGGGCACCTGGGTGGCTCAGTTAAGTGTCTGACTGTTGATTTCGGCTCGGATCATGATCTCACCGTTTGTAGGTCCGAGCCCCGTGTTGGGCTCTGCGCTGACAGCGTGGAGCCTGCTTAGGTTTCTCTCTTTCTCTGCCCCTCCCCTGCTTGCTCATTCTCTCTCTCTCTCTCAAAAAAAAAAAAAAAAAAGGTGCCTGGATGGCTCAGTTGGTTGAGCATCTAACTGGCTCAGGTTGTGATCTCACGGTTTGTGAATTTGAGCCCTGCGTCGGGGCTCTGCTCCCCCACCCCCGCCCCTCCCCCTGCTCATGCTCTCTCCCTCCCAAAAAAGCCGGACATTACAAGACGTGAAAGTAAACTAGGGAGAGAGCTCATGATCTCCCTGTCAGTACCAAGCCTCTGAAATTCAGTGTCTGACACTCTGGGACAGCTCGATGGGGACCCGACGTTTCCCAGTGCTTGGCACCCCACTCCCAGACCACGGGGCTCCCTTGGCCCAGCGTCTGTGGCCCTGCTCGCTGCCCACTTCTGCGCTCTGGCCACACCGCCCCCGACCCCGCGTGAGCCTGGTCCCGTCCTCAGATAGGGCACGGACCGCCCCTCGGCACGGCCTCGCCTGACGCTCCCGCGGGGACTGGTGGAAACCCCCTCTCCACAGAGCCAGACCTCACGTGGTCTGTTCCCACGGCCCCCACCCCTTCAGAAGCCCCACAGGACCGCGTGCACGGTCTGCACATATTTCGAAGGGTCACGGGGGCTGGCGGGGTGTCCCAGGGCCGAGCAGGGCAGTACCTGGGTTGGACTGCATGTTGATGTTGGCCCGGGACACGTAGTTGCCGATGGCACCCTGGCCCTGCAGGGGCACGCTCTGCGAGGCGGGTCCCGAGTGGCTGTAGCCGGGCCCCGTGCCGTGGCCGCTGCCCGACATACTCATGGAGGTGGTGGGCAGCGTGCTCTGTGCCGTCTGCTGCATGGACACGTGGTTCGGACCTGCCAGGAGCACAGGGAGGGGGCCTTAAACCCACCAGGGACCGCGTCTGATGGCAGGCCTGGCCCTGCCGCCAGACACCCCACATTTCCTTCGAGTGATCGCACGGAGGGAGGCCAGCCCGTGGTCGGCAGCGCCGATGAAGGCAACAAACCGAGCGCGGGAATCACACGTTAGCTGTGACGGTGACGGTTCCCGGTGGCCAGAGATCGAGCTCTTGATCCGGAGATAACCTTTTTGCTCTTGTTTAAAAAACCCACCCGGAACCCGTGTGGATGTGAAGTCAAAGCAGAGCAGGGGATCTGAAGCGCTTTATCCCCTTTGCATGTTACCCTGCGCACGCGCACCCAGGCACGGCGGCGCCCCCGCAGCCGGGGCCTCTGGGAGGAGGGACGTCCCACGCTCAGCTCTGCAGGGCACGGGGTACTCTGCCGAGACAGCCAGGCACCGGGGAGCCCGAGGCGGTGACCCTGTCGCCAGTGCTCCGGGTACTCACCGTTGCCGATCTGGCCCTGCATGAGGGAGGACGGGGGCAGGCCCGTGCCAATGGCATCACTGAGGCTGCCCTGGGAGTGCAGGCCCTGGCTGGAGCCGCTCTGGGACAGCGCTCCGGGGCCCAGGTTCATGTTCTGGGTGGGCGGCTGCAGGCGACAAGAAAGTAACGGGAGGCTGGTTAACCCAGAGACGAAGCACCCGAAGCCCTCCAGGGACTTGGCGGTTTGAGAGAGCTACCTTGATGGCTCACAGCCACCTGGCAGATGTCTGTGACCGACTGCCGCTCACACATGTGATCGGTGACTGCGGACTACGAGGCCCAAACACCTCAGGCCAGGAGATGGTACACCGAGCATTCTTGTGAGCGTTCAGACCTTAAGCGAGTACCAAGCTAACCAGCACATACCAGAAGTTCAAAGATGGGCCCTCCTCACTGGGGATGCAAGGGACCACCTCACCGGTCCACCACACTGCCCCTGCCCCTGCACCCTGGCCTCAGCTGGCCAGGATTCGCTGTGTCCCTCATCCACACCACCCCATGCCCCGGGCCTTTGCACAGACTGCCCTGTGCCCTAGCCCTGGCCCTCTCATTGCTCCTCCCGTGCGTGTGCCCTGCCCCGCAGCAAGCCCAACCGTGATCAGGATGTAGAAGGCGACGGGACGCACGAGGGACCCCTGCACCCTCACCTCCCGGATCCAGACCAAACAGCAGCTCCGAAGGTTCGGAGGCAGATGCTGTCTACACCTGGCCAAGAAAATGAAGTTCCCCGCAGGATCCACTGCTGTCTCCAGAGCGAGGAATCCCGATTTCATAGGCCAATCAATGTCCGTTTAACAATTTCGTCGGTAAGACACCCTGGCACCTATGACATCACTTTCCAGGGCACCAGGGGGCATCGCGTGTGTCCCAGAACGTCCCTGCCCACCACGGTCTACACGGGCCAGTCCTTCTCGCGGCTCTGCCTTCCGGTCTACCTGCGGGAGGCGGCCACTGCTGGACCTTGCCTTTGCAGCAATTATTTGATTTGGGGAAAACGGATTTTAAAAAGCTAAGCAGAAAACAAAGTATGTTGACACTTAAAACCTTCACTGCACCGGCGGCATCTCACAGTTCTGTTGCCGAATCGGAGCGCCGTTTATTCCTGGGCAGCATCTTCAGACTCGCTCAGAAGGGCTCACGATAAAGAGCGAGAAGCCCCCACACCACCTCCTGTTCCCCACGGAGACCCGCCGCCCACCGTTTCTAGGTTTGCTTCCTCAGGGTCACCTCCCTTTGCTACAGAAACTGATGTCACAATTCTGACCAGTCCACTTCTGACTCAGGCCGACTGGCCTCCTGCCCCCTTTGCAGGCTCCTGTCTGTTCCTTGGCTACTCCACATAACACGCTCCGACGGCTGCTCCCCGGATCGCACCGGGCAACTGCACTGGGCGAGGGTGGCCCACTGTCCCCCCCTGCCCCCCGCGGGCACTCACGGCGGGCAGCAGGGACTGCATGTTCTGGTTAGAATCCGCGATTGTGGCCAGGTAGACCAGGTTCCGGTGCAGGATCTGCTGGTACCTGCAGGGGAGGGGCACACAGTGAGGCAGCGCCCGCGGGCCAGTCGGAAGAAGCGAAGTCCACCCGGGACAGCCTCGCAGCCGGGCCCCAGGGGGACACTGACCTTCGGGGACGGGGCAGGCAACACAGCGCTCTGTGCTCTAGCACAGGGCCAGGCAGGGAACAGGACCCGGCCTGAGTCGTGAGCGGGATCCTGTCTGACGAAAACATGCTGAAAGGCCCCGAGGCGGTGGCCCGAGGGCACGCGCCACCAGGTCTGTTCAGAGCGGTGGGAGGAGGCAGAAGACTGAGGGAGACACCGGAGCGGGAGCGGACACCAGAGGACAAGCCCTCCTCCATCTGACCGTGACACGCGGCGGACTTGATCTCTCTGCCCCCTGGAAGCGGCCCCCCAAACAGGCCGGGAGGACGTGGGGAAGCCCAGTTCAACCCAGGAAAGCCCCCAGGTGCGTGGCGGCCGCTCACACACGCCAGGCCTCCGGTGGCTCTGACAGCCAGCCCCTGCACCTACTCCGCGTCCAGCCCCGGGGGTCACACGAGGTCCCGCCCGGGGGCGCTCATCGTCCCCTGGTGTGTCCCCCAGCAGCCCCCTCCGCCCACCCTTCATTTCCCTCCACGTCGTCTCCCCCTCCTCAGGGAGCGCCCCGGGGTGGGGGGACGAGGCCGTCCTCTGAGGGTGACCTCTGCAGCCCGACGGCCACTTACTGGGTGCACTCGGCCGTCTTGCCCTTGCTCTGGTAGTCCAGGATACACTGGATCAGGTGGTGGTTCTCGTCCAGCATCTGAAGGGGAAGCAGATGGGGACAGGGACACAGATGTGTCTCCGGCGCCCGGCTGGAGGGTCATGGGGTGGAGCTGGAGTCGCTCCATTAGGTGCGCGACAGTAACCGTCACCCGTGTGCAGGCGTTCTACGCGTAGAACTGCCACTCTTGCGCATCGCGCCGCTCGGCAGAACCGAATACTCTCCTCGTCCCTGTGCTAAGCATGTGGCCCTCCATGTGCCAGGGTCAACCCCCCGCCCCCCCGCCCACCAAACCCAGGGGCGGGTCCCAGGACCTCTCACCCGGCAGATGAAGACCCACAGCCGCCGGCTCACCATTTTCTAGGGCCCGTGACCACAGCGCATCTGTCCAGCTAGGGTGGGCCCAGAGTCTACGTTAGGGATGCTGGGCTGCCGGGTCTGTGTCTGGAGAGGCCAGGCAGGCAGTCCCGCCCCGGCGAGGCAGCTCGCAGCCCTGCAGGGCACCACAAAGGCCTACCACGGCCAGCTTTTCAGGACGGCCACGTCGGGGGCAGCGCCCGGGAGAGTCTGGGGAGACCCAGGAGGAGGCGATGGAAGGAAGCACAAGGGGGAGGAGGGCCTAGTGGGAGCAGGGAGGGGTGCGCCGGAGCCGGTGGGGAGGGGAGGGCAGGGCAATGTGCACGGGGCGTTGCCCACCAAGGTGAGGCCTCCTCCAGCCAGCTGTGAAGAGAAGATCCCGGCTGGCTTATTCACCGGGTGCACCCTCTGGAAGGAGGGGCAGGACCGCGCCCAAGGCCAACGCTGCTTTCCACAGAAAGGTCTTTACTTGGAAACTCGGCCGAAAGAAAGCTCTGTGACTTTTGTCCTCAACGACTACCGGTCACCACGGTGCGGGCTCTTCTGGGAGGGCTCAGCGCCACAGGCCCCTGAGCCAGAGGAGGCGCCCCCTGCTCGCCACCGCCCAGAAGGCAGCTCACCTTCCTCCCTGCGCAACGTGGGCTCCTCCCTGCACTCTGACCACGGAGTCCTCCTCCAGAGCTCGAGGCCCGAGCCCGTCCACGGAGGGGAGGCCAAGGCGGCACAAAGGGCCTGACTGGGCCACGCCGCAAGGCCGAGTCGGCCCCGCGGCCCTGCAGCCCTGCTAGGCGACCGTTCCCCAGCCTCTGCGACCTCGGGGTCGGTCTCTCCTGCTCGGTCTTAGTTTACAGCTCTGTCCTGTCTATCCTCCGCCGTTTTCTCCCACGTGGGGGCAGTGGAGGCAGGCACTGTGGGCCCAGGAGCCGCCAGGGGGCTTGCCGAGGGCAGGTGGCGGTGGCTGGGCCCACCACCCTGAGGGCAATCGGGACTCGACGTCCAGGTTGATTAAGGTAAACGACTAGAATGACCTTCCTCTCCCTCTGAGAGCCACCCCTCTACGGCTTCAGCTTCCTGCCTGAAACTGCTGGGCAGGGATTCTCTCCCAAGGACACATGCCGCAGAGCTGAAGTGCTATCAGGAGGTCCGTTTTGGCATCGTCCTTTTTTTTTTTTTTTTAAATTTACTTCTTTTGAGACAGGCAGTGATGGAGAGAAATACCCCAAGAAGGCTACGTGCTGACAGCGCAGAGCCCGACGCAGAACCCGATGTGGGACTTGAGCTGACGAACCGGGAGATCATGACCTGAGCCGAAACCAAGAGTCAGAGGCTTAGCCGACTGAGCCGCCCAGGCGCCCCACCACATCGTCCTTAACGTTCCAAAAGGGACAGAAGCTAAAGAGTCAAGGCCAGCAACACTTCAGCAGACCGTAGCGTAAGCAGCCGTTGCGAACAGTTCGCAGTTTTCCTGCGCACGAGGAAACGTACCGTTAAGGGGATCGAGGAAAAGGACACGAAACGGAGCACCATCTCAGTTAAGTTACGAACACTTGGGAAAAAAGGCCAGGCCAGAGTGGGTGACAGATGGCGGACTGGAGGCCCCTGACCTCTAAACCCTGACGACCCGGTGAGCAAGGGACGTGAACAGAGCAGAGCTGAGACAGCAGTGCCAGAGTTCTAGAACCAGAGAGCAGATCCTGGGGTGCCGGATGTGACACAGCCACACCGGGAGCCCAGAGACCAGGAAGGCGGAGGCCCCAGGACCTTCCCCGCTGCTCACCGGTAGGCTGGGAGGCGGGGAAGGGGGGCGAGGCAGAGGGGTAGCACCAGGGCACCGGAGGCAGGGGCGCACCCCCCAGTGTCACCACAGACCAACCCGCCCCGGGCCCTGGCCCTGAGCGAGAGTACTCCCGGGAAGCCTGCCACCTAGAAAGATCTGGACGATCTAGACGTTCTAGACAAGCCGAGGCCAGCTGCAGACGCCGAACCTGGGGGAGACGAAGACCATGCAAAAAGGAAGCTTAGAAAAACAAAAGGAGAGAAAAGCGCAACTGTTACTCATATCCCCAAAAGACAAAAAAAACGTATTCGTTAAAATATTTTTTCATGTTTATTTTTGAAAGACAGAGACAAAGCACGAGCAGGGGAGGGGCAGAGAGAGGGAGACAGAATCCGAAGCAGGCTCCGGGCTCTGAGCTGTCAGCACAGAGCCCGAGGTGGGGCTCAACCTCACAGACTGCAAAATCACGACCTGAGCCGAAGTCGGACGCTCAACCGACTGAGCCACCCAGGCGCCCCAAAACACTGTACTCGTTAGTAAAAGACGCACTAAACAAAGCAAAAAGAGCTCTGGAATATTTCTGTATTGACCGGAGCAAAAAACAATTAACGCAAGGTCGGAACATAAAGTTGAGAAAAACTCCTAGAAAGCAGATTAAAAACACCAAGGTAGAAAACAGAAAAGATGACAAAATTAGAAAAATGACCTGACTGACAAGAAACAATTCTTCAAGGACTTCCAGAAAGAGCACACAGGGAGAAAAATCATCTAAAAATTTGTTCAAAGCATTTTCTCAGAATTGAAGGATGTGAACTTCCATATCAGAAGGTTCTCCAAGGGGCCGACTTGCCAAAAACATCAAGGACAACACAGAGATCCTAAAAATGAACCAACTGAAAAACTACGGCAATGAGTTTCTCCACACAGGCCAGAAGCTGGTGGACAGTGGAGAACAACTATCTGATCCCGACTGAGGCTTCCTGAGGAGAGATGATTGGATCCTGAGGGGAGACTTCTGGAGGAGGGATGACTAGATCCTAAGACTTCCTGAGGAGGAATGACCAGATCCAAGTGAGACTTTCTGAAGGGGGATGACCGGATCCCAGGTGAGGCTTCCCGAGGAGAGACGACCGGATCCCGAGTGAGACTTTCCGAGGAGAGATGATGGGATCCTGAGGGGAAGCTTCCTGAGGAGGGACGGCCAGACCCAAGCGAGGCTTCCCGAGGAGGGACGACTCGAAAGGCTGGCAATACCATCGGGACGAGCCAGAGGTCAAGGTGGAGCCGTGGCCGGCGAGTCGTGGCGAGACCCTCCGGAGCCACCCCCCCCCCAGGCCAGCAGGGTGACCGGCCCCCCGCTGTGCGCGCCCGGGGGACACCCGCCTCCTGCCGGCCTCCGCGGTCCCTCCGCACCCCTCTCCGCGGCTCCCTGAGGCCGCAGCCGGCGCCGCAGCCGGGCCCGCGCGCACCGAGCGCCCGCAGCAGGCCGGCCCGTCGGGGGGGGGGGGGGGGGGGGGGAAGGGCCCTGGCTCCCCGGACGGGAGCCGAGCCGGTGCCCGTCCGCCGCCGCCTCCTGCTCCGGCCTCGGGTGGGGGGGGGGGCGCCGCCGGGGAGTGCAGTCCCTCTCCGCACCGACATCCGTCACCTCCTCCGCGGAGCCTCTGGCTTCTGTCACATCGGCGCCGCAAACGTCACGGTGCCCGCCGCGGCTCGGGCGGGAAAAGACCGGCCCGATCTCTTCACAGGCCCTGAGGGACTCGGGGACATCGGCGCCGGGTCCCCCCACTCCCGGACCTCGGGCGGGGGGCGGCACTGCCTCGGTCACAGCCCGGGGATCCCGGGACAACCGGCCTCTGACTCCACGCACGCGGGCCAGGCGCTCGGGCCCCGGCCCGCTGGCCGGGGGACAGGTTAGGGGCACAGGGCCAGGGCCACCAGAACGTCAGTGGAGACACCTGTTGGTGTCACGTGGCAGACCCCGGCTGCTGCCCCGTCCCCGGGTCCCGGGCTGCACCGCGAGGGTGGGAGGCCGGCGCGTGCCGGGGGGAGCGCCCGGATGCTTCCTCATCCTCCGGCCCGAGGGGGCCCCGCGGAGCCCGGGCGGCACCTTCTCCGGAGGAGGGCCCGTGGCCTCGTGTCACGGGGCAGAGGGCCCGGGCCCGGCTCTTCCCTCCCGGAGACGGTGCTTCCTCACACTTCCCCCACGGGGGCGGCACTCAGGGCCTCACGAGCAGACCCACGGCACCCCGTGGAGAGAAGGCTTTCGGTGACAACCGCCCAAGACAGTCAATTAGGCAAGTTGGGGGCGGGGGGCTCGGCGTCCGCAAGCCGCTGGCAGCGGTAGGACGGCGAATTGTTAAAAAGACCGGTTTTACCTTCTTTACCGAGTCAGCTCACGTGCTTGAAGACGAGTTCCAGGCCTGAGGACGTACGGCACCCACCCCCAACCCAGACGGCCGTCCTTCACCTCTGTGCCCCTGCCCCCCAGTCCCCGGGCACGAAGGGCGGTGGCGCGGGGCTGGTCTGGTGCCGCCCCCTCCCTGACGCGCAGATCCCGAGCACGGCACCTGCCCTCGGGGGTCTCGCTCCTCTGCACTGGACCTGCGCCGGCAGACACGCTAGGTGCCCGGCTCCCGCAGAGCCTGTCTCCCCCCGGACAACGTGCCGGGGGCACAGGGGGACAAGACCCCGTTCCCACCCTCCGGCCCAGAAAACGAATTAAGGAGAACGACACAAGCAGGGACGGTAAAACTCACGTTTATTAAGCGACTACCGTGTGCCAAGAAACTAAGAGGTGCCTGGCCAGCAGCCAAGGCCTGGTGTCCGGGGCCCCCTCCGATGTGCCCAAGCCCAGCCACACGGCCCACGGACGCGACTGCCACGCCACCCTGCGAGCGCGGTGGGAGCGCGGCACCGGGCGGCGGGGATCCCCTGGTCCCGAACCAGCAGAGAGCAGCCCACGCAGGTCCCAGCCTGCAGGCCAGCTAGCCAGCTGCGGGGACACTGCCCGTCTCCACCTCAGGGTCCCTGGCAAAGTCACATTCCCTACGGTTCCCCCCCAAGTGCCGTGCCGCCCTCTGCCCCGGCACCGAAACGGTTTGGTCACCACCGGAGAAACCTCCCGAGTGCTCAGCGCAGGCTTCCCCCAGGCTGGCTCTCCCCGCCCTTCCGGTTTGGGCCCCGTGACCTGCTCCGTGTAGACCACCGGCAGGACCACCCTCGACTCCTTCAATCTCCCGCATCCTTCTGTGCAGACCACGTGCGGGACCGCCGCAACTCCCTGGATCTTCCAGAGCCTTCCTAGCCTCGCTCCTTGGTTTTCCTCGTCTGGAATCTCTCTCCCAGACACGTCTTCTGTTACGAGTTAAACCGTGTTCCTCAAAATATTCGGTTCGAGTCCCAACCCCCAGAGCCTGCCAACGACGTCTTTACACCGTATTCGAGTCCAGGTGAGGTCAGACTGAGGTCGAGGGAGCCCTAAATCCTACGAACGGCGTCCTTAAAAGAAAAGGGCGATTCGGACACAGAGATACACGCGGAGAAGAACACCCCGGGAAGGCCGAGGCAGGGGTGGGGTGAGGCGTCGACAAGCCCGCAGCACCAGGAGCTCAGAGAAAAACAGCAGAGCCTCCCCGAGAGCCCCCAGAAAGTCACCAGCCCTGCTCACGGCTTCATTTTGGACCTTCTGGCCTCCAGAGGATGAAAAGTAAATTTCTACCGTTCTAAACCACCGAGTTTACGACAACGTCACGGCAGCCACAGGAAATGAACACGTCTGCTTCTCCCCGACGCTTCCACTGGCGGAACCAGGGTCACAGACGCTCTAGTACATACCAAGCACTAGCTGTGCCAGGCAGCGTGCCAGGCTAGGGACACGGCGAAGAATAATTCGGTAACGTGCAAACTCAGGAGCCCCGGCAACCTGTCAAAGCGCTGCAGTTACCACAGGACTGCCAAGAGAGAATGGGGGAGGGGATGTCTGAGTGGGCCTTGAAGGCCGAGCAGAAGTTTGCCGGGCAAAGTCCTGCTCAAATAGATGCTGAGGACAAGCCGTGTACTTCCTGCTCTCTCGCCTCCCTCAACGCTCCGAGCGTGGGTGTAAGACCCGCACCTCTCAGCCCCTCACAGCCAGCCAGCAAGACCCCCACCTGTTCCCTGCCACAGCGCCAAGGTAATAAATACGCGCACTGCCAATCCCGTCAGTAGAAATCAGGCGAGGGCCTAAACGGAAGACCCGTTTTCACGGTCAGCGAGTTTCCCTCTTTGCGACCTGATGCCTGGGGACATCAGGCGCTCTGGCACGCGGTTTTGCCCGAAGACTTCCGGGAGCTTTAACGGGGCGTGAGGGCAAAGTGCAGATAGTTAGATGGATGCTAAGCCAAAAGAGGCTTTGGAAACAGTGTCTGCGCTCATCCCGTTCGAGCTCCAAAAAGGCAAGGTGCCAGGAAACCCCCCTGGATTGCCCGAGGGTGCCTCCGAGCCAATCGTTTGACCCTGTGTTTAGCCAGGCGCTCCCAGGGCAGTCACTGGCGACAGGTGACCCTGGAGCCACTGTGCGGGTCTGTCTCCCCGCAAGCCACTTAACAGCAACCACGCTTGTCTTCGCTATGCCTCAGTTTCCCTATCTGTAAAACGAACACAGTACCTGCCTGCCACAAAGAGTTAAGATCCGCAAAGCCCGCGAGCAGGGCCAGGCAATGCAGAAAGTGCTCGGTGTTTACTAAACAAACGCAAACGTCGCACTTCTGCCCCTTCTCAGGTGCTCTTTCCCGTTCGCAGCTCGCTGACATCCACTCGCCAAAACCGGCCGCAGCAAAGGCAGTCTGCAGACAGGCAAGAGGCAGAGGACAAGGTCCACAAGGTCCTGGCGAGCCCCTAGGCAAGAGGGGCCGCGGTCGTGAAGGCGAACCCCGCCGGCGAGAAGCAGCCAGTGGGGAACCGAGGCGCACCGCTGACCCGAGACTCCCCAGGGCGAAAAAGAAACCAGGGCAGCTGCCAGAGACGCCGAGAAAACGCAAACGGGAATGGCTAACACCGATTTTCTTCTGAACTTGCCTTCTACGGAGAAACAGAAGACTTAAAATCCCAGACCCAAAGCGTAAGGCTTCTGGTAAAGGTGCCCCCACACCCACGTGAGCGTGATCTCGGTAAAACCACAAGGCCAAACTTACAGGACGCGGGGAAAGGCTGTAAAGCGAATCGGTAAAGTTTCTGTTAGGTGAGGAGGCTGGCCGGGGTGTCAGGCTGAAAAACAATGTGACACGCGAGTAAGGGCCGAGGCGCGCGGCGGGCGGGTCGGCCCCGGGGCTGCCGCGCTCCGGGCCGGGCTCCGGGGCCGCGCGGGCTCGGCGCCCCGCGCTCCACGCGCCCCCGCGGGCCTCGCAGGGCCGGGCCCCCGTGCGCCCGGGGCCCCGCCGCCGCCCGCGCCGCCCCGGCCGCCGCCGCCCCGGCCCGGCCGGGCGGGCCCGGGCCCCGTCCCCCCGCCGAGCGGGGCGCGGGCGGCGCGGGGGGCGGCGGGGTCGCGGCCGTCGGCTGCGCCCCGGCTTTGTTCGCGCCCCGCGCCCGCCGGCAGCCCGCGCCCCGGCCCCGCGCGCCCCGGCCCCGCGCGCCCGCCCCGGCCCACCTTCTGGATGGTTTGCTGCGTGACCTCCCCTTTGCCTCGCGGCCGGGCGGACGCGAAGGCCACCGACATGGTCGCGCGCGGGATCTGCCCGAGCTCCTCGGGGCTTCTGCTCCGGCGGCGCTCGGCGGCCCCGGGCGCTCATTCTCCGCAGTCGCTGGGGGGGCGGGGGCCGCGGGGGGCGCCGCGCCGTGGGCTCGCCCGCCCCGCCGGCCCCTGCGTCGCCCCCGGGCCCGCCGCTCCGCCGCCCCCGCGCGCCGTCCGCCCCCCCCCCAGGCCGAGCCCCCGGCGGCGCCCCGCGTCGGCCGCTCTGCGCCCCGCGCCCGGCCCTCCACCACCGAGCCGCCCCCCGCTCTCCGTCGCCGGTGGTTCGGCCCGGCCCCGCCCCGACGCGCGCGCACGTCAGCCGGACGCCGCCTGACGCCGCCCGACGCCGCCGTAAGGCGCCGGACGCCAGCAGCGCAGTGCGCGGCGGCGGGGGCGGGCAGGCGCGCGACGCGGGAGCAGAGGCGTCGTGAATCGCGGGCCGCGCGGCCGTGAGTGTGCGCTTTTCCCCGGCTCCGCCGCCGCCGCCGCGCCGCGCCGCCGGCATGAGCTACGACCGCGCCATCACCGTCTTCTCGCCCGACGGCCACCTTTTCCAAGTGGAGTACGCGCAGGAGGCCGTGAAGAAGGGCTCGACCGCGGTGAGCGGCGGCCGGCGGGGCCTGGCGTGCGGGGCGGGTGGCGAGAGCGGGGCGGCGGAGGCTGGTGCGCGCCGGGCTCCCGGGGTCGGCCCGGCTTCGCCCGTGCTCACGGCCTCCGCCGTAGGGATGCGCTTTGTTCGGGCGGCTCTCGTGGAGCCCCGGGATCGTTGGTGTCGCTGAAGGAAGCGGGGCGGGGACCCGTCTGGGACCTGCGGATGCTGGGACGGCCGCGCAGGCGGGCGCAGGAGAGTCTGGGGCCACTGCCCTCCTGCCGGTGGGTTCTCACCGAAGGGTGGCAGTGCTACATGTGTGCCAGTGACTTCGCACGGGCGCTCGCGAGGCCGGCGCGCTCGGTGTGAGCGCTGAGCCTTGGAGTACCGGTTTCTCTTTCCCTCGGGCGTCTCCAGGGTGTATGAGCGGCCGTGGGACGGCCATTTTGGCGGGTCACCCTGCAGGGCCCTGGTTGGGCCCTGGGCCGTGGGCGCGGGTGCGGGCGCCTAGCAGCGGGGCTGGGTCGTTGTTGGCTCGGTGACTCCTTCACGTCCGTAAGCAACTTAGGCGAGCCGCACCCCTGCGGTCCCGGCCAGGGGACTTCCCCACTGGGGACGGCAGTGGTCCTGGAAGCCCAGGTGCGCTTCAGGAACAAAGGGAAGCAGGCTCTCCGGGGCGGCGGTGCCACCGGGAGCCCTCCACCGGGTCGGGCAGCTTGGCGATCATTCTCCTGCTGCCATCTGAGCACAGATCTGACGTTTGGGCCACCATTTGAATTTTGGATGGGGGATGCGTTTGAGACACCTGTGGGTCTGTTTCCTGGTGTTACGGGTTTTCCTCTTACCTGCTGCCGTCTCGGAGGTTCGCGTGCACAGAGAAAAAGGACACAGCTCTGGGCGATGAAGTGCTTTCATTTCCTGAATGTCTTCTGAAATTCAGGTCCAAAATCCGTCTTCTGGCCCAACTCGGGTTAAAGAGCACTGGGAGAGGAGCTGCTTGGACACTCCCCGGCCCCCGTACTCCCTCGGGCCAGCCAGGGTGGCTTTGCTTAATCCTCCCAGCATCTCTGAGCCTGGCTCCCTTCTCCCAGGGGAACCTGGAGGGTCACCTAAGAGCATGAAGAGCCTTGAAGTCAGAAACACAGATCAGTGTTTTTCCACCATGGCCTGGGGCTGGGGGTGGGGGGCGCGGGCTGGAATTTTGCGCCCCAAGGGGTGTTTGCCAACCGGTGCAGACCTGTTTCTTTGCCTGTGAAGTGCTGCCAGCTGACATCTAGGGGTAGAGGTGGGCAGGGCAGCCCCAGGGCCCACAGTGCCTCGGCTGAGAGATCCCTGGGCTGAGACGTGTTGCTCCTTGGAGCATTGCCCCATTTCTATCCGCTCCTGCCGTGACGGGGTCGAGGGATCACTTGGCCAGTGGGAGATTTTTCCATGTTTCCGATACACTCTTCTCTCCTGTAAAGTATCTGCTATATGCAGAGAGCAAGCTAATTCCCGGGAATAGTTGTTAAGAGTTGTCCTTCCACTTGAGGGCAAACCAGACCTTCCCCAGAGCTGTGCACAGGTGTGCCATGGTGCGGGGGGGGGGGGGGGGGGGGTTGTTGTTTCAATGTTTTTTTACTTAGAGAGAGGGAGCGTGTGCACACGCCAGCAGGGCAAGGGCAGAATCTCGAGCAGGCTCTGCACTGCCAGCGCAGAGCCCGACCCAGGGGCTCGATCTCACAAGCCACTGGGAGATCATGACCTGAGTGGAAACCAGGAACTGGATGCTTAACTGACTGAGCCACCCAGGTGCCCCCAGCGTGGGTTTTAACGTGCTTCACAGCTACAGAAACATTGCTTTCGGGGCACTTGTCTCGAATGTCAGGATCTCAGGCTTAAAAGCCTTGCATGTGTCTCTGTGATTCTCCTGGTTGAAGGTATATACACAACAGTTACTGTGTTGTAATTGAGACTTCGTATCAGTACGTTCAGTGTACAGGAGTGGGCGCCCAGGTCGTGACACTTGGGCCAGCTCTGCCAGAAATGGGTCAGTATCTGTGATCTGCGAAGCGTGGGGCCCCCACCCCCAGGGTGTTCGCAGGTCCCGGTTACCATCTGCTAAGCGCCCTGAGCCTGATGGCAAAACCTCTCGTTGCTTTCTTAAGCACGTGTTGATTTTTATTGAAGGTCGGTGTGCGAGGGAAGGACATCGTTGTTCTGGGCGTGGAGAAGAAATCAGTGGCCAAACTGCAGGATGAGAGAACCGTCCGCAAGATCTGCGCGTTGGATGACAACGTCTGCATGGCGTTCGCAGGTGAGTGGGGCCGGTGCCCTGGTCCTCAGAGGCCCTTATTAGCACTTTGGAGGCCGTCTCAGGGGGTTGGCTCTTGGAAGATCTAGAAAGTGGGGAAACTAAAGTCATTTAAAAGGAGTCGATTGGGACCTTTGCCAGCTTCACCAAAGCTTTCGGGGGTGGGAGGCTTTGCTGTTGCTGGCGCATGACTGGATCACAGTTACAGTCTGGAGACAGGCCTGGCGAGCCTGGTTTTCCCCGACCACAGTTCCCTGCTGTGGGGCATGCTGTGTGCCCCGGGCACTCTCGTGGCTTCCCGAGCTCCTCCGTGCGGGTCCACTCTAGCAAGATCCCAATTTACGTAAACTAACCTAGGGACTGACGTGTCTTGTCCGAGGCCTCTGTGCACAGCCAGAGGATGATCACCCCGGCGTCCATCACCCAGATGACCTGAGAGCTGGGTTTCAGAGGACTGGCTGGAGTATGTAACTGCCGTGTGGTCGTGTGACCTGTGCCGTCCCCGATGGGAGCCGATGAGGCGTGGCTCCGGTGGCAGTCTTTCTGCTGTTGCAGGGCTCACTGCGGACGCGAGGATAGTCATCAACAGGGCCCGGGTGGAGTGCCAGAGCCACCGGCTGACCGTGGAGGACCCAGTCACCGTGGAGTACATCACCCGCTACATCGCCAGTCTGAAGCAGGTGGGCATCCCGCCACAGTAGTTCATAGTACCTGTGTGTACCTGTTTGCAGAGGTCCCTTCAGGGGAATCAGAAAACTGCTCTAATTCCACGCACAGTCCCGATCTTTGTGCAAATGTAACTTACCGTAGGTTATCCGCTTTGGTGGCATTGTTTGCGTTTAGTGGCGTGGGACGGTCCAAATTCACGTTTTTGAAGGGACGTGATAGTCTCTGTCTTGATGTCCTGAACGGTTGGCTTCCAAGCATTTGGGAGGAGCTGAGAGCCACCTCCACCCTCTGGTGACGTGCCGGTCATTTTAAAGTCAAGCGTGTAGCCAAAGCGCGTGTGTTGTCAGAGTGGTTCCAGCGGTCTCGGTTGCGCTCTACGATGCGTTCGGTCGTGGGCAGGTCTTGCACACCTTTCTGAGCCAAACTGCACAAGAGAAGGAGGACCGCTGAGTAGTCCGGGCTCACGTCCCTCATCGTTGGAACTGCAGATAACTTGAATGTCTCCATCCCTTCAGCAAAGGCTCAGCTGTTGGGAACGCCGTGTGGGTGTGTGTGTGTGTGTGTGTGTGTGTGTGTGTGTGTGTGTGTGTGTGTGGAGAGAGAGAGAGAGAGAGAGAGAGAGAGAGAGAGAGAGAGAGAGAGAGAGAGAGAGGACTTAGGGTGGGTTCCACAGGACCTTTCGTGCTGAGGCATTAACATGTTCCTTCTCCCGCCAGCGCTACACGCAGAGCAATGGGCGCAGGCCGTTCGGCATCTCCGCCCTCATTGTGGGTTTCGACTTTGATGGCACCCCCAGACTCTATCAGACGGACCCCTCGGGGACGTACCATGCCTGGAAGGTGAGGCCCTGACAAAACAGAGGGTCTTCGGGCGGTCTCGCCAGTAAAAAGTTGCAGAGGCCACTGGAAGGTACCGGGTCTCCTGCTGGTGTAAGGAGGCCGTGTTCTGCGGGTGCGCGTGCACGCGTCCTCACCACCCGTTTGTTCTGTGACGTTCCTGCTGATAGAGCGAAGGAGTCATTAGACATTGCTGTTTGAGACCATGTCCAAGGATAGGGAGCAGTGGGGGTATGTGGCACGAAGCACAGTCACCCGTGTCTTTCAGTAACAAAGGAGAATCCCACTCGTGGCTAAGGATCAGCACCAGTTCCAAATAGCTCTTTGGGAAAGGAGTCCATAGGGCAGGACCAAGGGGCCAGGCTGCCTCTGACACGGCTGGCCCAGGCAGCTGCGGTCTTGTCCTCGGGCCGGTTCTGGATTGTCGTGCCCCGCACCGTAGAACACATTCCTCTTTCAGGCTAATGCTATAGGCCGGGGCGCCAAGTCCGTGCGTGAGTTTCTGGAGAAGAATTACACTGACGAAGCCATCGAGACAGACGACCTGACCATTAAGTTGGTTATCAAGGCCCTCCTGGAAGTACGTTTGCATTTGAAATCTGGTGCTTGGGCTGGGCAGAATGGACAGCACAGAAGTGGGCGGCTGGGTGCAGGCGGCAGGAGCGGGGGCGGTGAGGCCGCCGGCGGTAATGCTGGGCGCCCCAGGGCTTGCTCAGCCGGGCCCTGTCCCGGTGCTGTCAGCTCCCTCATGCGGCTGGGGCAATCAAGGACCGAGTTGCTGGTCCGAGGGCACGCTCAGGTGAGGAGCGGCAGAGGCAGGACGGGAGCCAGCAGGTGTGGAACTTTCCACTCAGAGCACGCCGCTGCTAAGATTGGGGGATGAGGAGAATGGGGACTAGTGGCTGGGAGCTGTGGCCTTGGGCTTTGTCAGCACTTGGGAGATGCTGGCAGGTAAAGCCAAAGAGGCAGGGGAGTGGCCAGAAGGCCAGGCTGGCGTCCAGCTGTTGGGCTTTGGTGTTGGGGGGGGTGGGGCAGGGGGGCTGGGAGCCTAGCTGCTGTGTGGAAGCAGGGGTGGCAGGGCGGGTGGTGCTGGTGCCGTGCAGGTAGGCACCTGGCCTTATTCTTCGCTTTCCAAGGTGGTTCAGTCTGGCGGCAAAAACATTGAATTGGCTGTCATGAGACGTGATCAGCCCCTCAAGGTAACCACCGAGGTCGTCTGGTGTCCTTCACTCTGGAGCATCCCCAGGGATGGGGTGGGGGCGGGGGGGGGTGGGAACAGGGACCCTACTCCTGTGGCGCTTGCGCTCCAGATTTCTTCCCAAGGCTCCCCACAAACAAGTGGAAGGGTAAGCATCATCGTGTGGGTCTCCGGGGGAGGCTGGGGCTCGCGTGGCTGCTGGGCACGTTGGAAAGCTGCCGCAGGCCTGTGGCAAGCTGACCGGTGTCACCCGGATCAGGCGCGCACACCCTAGTTTTTCTGTTAGAAGCTGCTGTGAGGTGCATGTGGCCGGAGCCCCAGAGCTTTCCTCCCCAGAGGGGGTGCTGGTTCCCTGGTGCCTTGTGTGGTTTGGAGGCTAACTGTAAACTTTCTTTGATAGATTTTGAATCCTGAAGAAATTGAGAAGTATGTTGCTGAAATTGAGAAAGAGAAGGAGGAAAACGAAAAGAAGAAACAGAAGAAAGCATCATGATGATGAAATCTTGAATTGATTTTTAAATTCAAATCATGGATTTTCAAAGTGATACACAGGCATTTCCCTCCACTCATCTACTGTCCAAGGGTCCTGCAATAAACTTCCTATTTGTTAACCTTTTCTTCAGAGCGTGTGTTTCTTGGGTGCAATCAGGACGGCTCTGTAGAAAGGGGGTCTTCCCCTCGCTGCGTCTGAGCGCTCTCCTTGGTGTGCGCTCTCCTCTGTGCTCTTGTCGCCAGTCTCGAAGTCGCCAAGGTACTGGTGGCGGGCCAGGGGCGTCCAACTTTTTGGTTTGGGAGTCCAGCAGTGCTAGGAGCGCACGCCAAACGTGACGGCTGCTGTAGACAGGCGCGCGGCATTAGAGACGGACGCCGAGACTCCCGAGTTTCTCTTCCCAGAGGGGCTAGCAGACGGACCTTGTTCCTTCCTGACAGACACACGTCAGGGAACACGTGGCGCCCAGTTGGTTTTCACTCAGAATCCCACAGAGCAGCAGCCGTGTTCAGAACGAGTCGTTTCTGGTTTCCCTAGATCAAGTCTTCGCACTTGTGTGCTCTCCCTTGAGTTCCTGGTGCCGATTGTCCCCTGTGCTTGCTCTCCCACCAGAGATGGCCCTTCCAGGTTCCAGCCAGCAGCAGCCTCACCCTCACCCCTGCAGCTTCACGGCTTCACAGGAAGCTCTGCCACCAGTCCCGGTGACAGGACCACCGTCGGGCACCCCTGCCCCACCGGGCGATGGCACAAAGGGCTCTTTGAGTCCCTGGGCCGGCTGCCCTGCCAGCTGTGCCCTTGGGATTCCAGGGCGCTGCTCCCACCTCCGTCTGCAGCTTCCCTCACTGGGTTCTCACTGAATGGCAAGTATATATTCGATCTAGAAAGGAGTAAAAACGCCCAGATACGTTTTGAGCTCAGTGTAAAATGTAGAATTGTCAAAACGTCAGCATAGAGCGTCAGTAGTGAAGTTAGTCATTGTGGTAAACTGTGACGGGACTATATTTAGATCGTCTAAAGGAAATACCTGCCTAGTGCGACCGCTGAGTCACCTACTTTGTGGAGGATTCATGTTTTGGCTACCTGCATCTGACTATGGAAGATTTTAACTTTTTATTGGCCAAGGATGTTAGTTGTTTCCCCCAAAAAGGAAGGTTGCTGAGAACTTGTTCAAATTGTGAAACTGACCATGGTGCCGTGCCGTTGCAGGCCAGCCCCTGCTGCTTGGGCCTGCTCTGGGCCCAGCGGAACCACAGGCAGGCACCGAGGGAGCGGTGACACGGTGGATGGGGCGGGCCTTTCAAAGACCCCCAGAAACCCATTTCAGTGATGCGGGGCGCTTTCGGTCCAAACAGCCACGTCTGCTGTTCTGGATGGTGCGGGGTCCAGCCCTGGAACAGGCCACAGGGCACAGAGGACACAGGAGCTCCAAGCAGCCTGGGGTGGGGGGCAGGCATCTCCCAAGCAGGTTTACTGTGGACAGAGCTTTTAGAACCAGCTCTTGTCCCATGTCTGGAGAGCAGAGCCCCTTGTTCTGGGAAGCTGGCCCGCTGCACACTCGGGCTGGCTCATGCCCTTTACCCAGACCAACCGGGTCAACGTCACTCGAGAGCAGATGTCGCCAAGGAGCCTATTAGCGCGAGGCCTGAACAGCTCCTGCCTCGGGACGGGCACGGCAGACAGGATAGGACTCCAGCAGCACAACCAACAGAACGATTTTACTCTCAGAGCAGAGAAGAAAGTTTTAAAGGTTTGCACGTTTATTTATAATTACAATTTACATTACTCCAACAGAGCAACCCATTGCTAGGTTCTAATTCTTAGCCATTAAGTCCTACAAAAATAAACCCAAGCTTTTACAGTAACTGAATCGATACAGAACTAAAACCTTTTTAGCTATTTAAAGGGGTTTAGTTACCAAGGTGCTTATGTTCAACACAATGCCCTGTCCATCAGAAGGGCGCATGCTTATACTAAAGGTCTGACCCATTTACTCATGCAACAAATTTATATTCCCCACCCTCCCTCCACCCACCTGTAAAACAAAAACACAGAACTATTTACAATCAAGAAGAAATATGTTCTCGGTCAACCGACCTTGCAAAAAAGACTGGCTCATTTCCAAGTGGATGAGACACTGAACGGTGGCCAGAGTCCAACAGTGACTGGCCTGGGTCAGGGGATGGCAGGACGGGGCAGGAAGGGTGGGGACACCACAGGGCTTTGGTCCCCAACCCTGATTCCTATGGAAGCCAGGCTCTGAGCAACAGTTCCTAGCTCACGTTCAGGACCCCTTCCTAAGCCTCCAGGACTTAGCCCCCCCCACACCCGCCGCCACCACCCACCAGCCCTCAACCTTGACATCACGGCTCTGGATGTAAGGGTTGTCTGGTTTGCTTCTACAACATGATCCGTGGGACACCCCCACTCTCCCTGCCCAGGCCCACCCACCCCCGCACGTCCCCAGGCTGGCCCTGCCTGACTCCTGAGACCCCAACCTACGGACTGGGGGGTGCCAGGCCAGCAGCACCAGAGGCCAGTTGGGTTATAAAGATGCAACTGGCTGCCACGTTTGCCGAATGAGATTTGGCTCCACTTTAAAAAAGTCAAAGCTGTCACACAAAAAAAGTCACAAAGTGAGGATCAAGCTTTTGCTCTAGAAACCTTTTTCCAAAATACCAAAACCTTAGAATTAGGCTGTGTGCAACTAAAGAGGAAAGACAGGCCAAGATACCTCAAAGAGGTTACCCACGAATACTTCCCCCAAACAAGTGGTTCTAACTCAGACCACGTCCAAGTTCAATTAAGTCCAAAACATAAGTAGTAGTACGGGAATTTTCCAAACTCGGTAAACAAAGCGACCCACGTCTCCCAAGTAAGTGCAGCGTTTTCCGATAACCTCAGACACAGCTTCGTTTCTGTGCTGCTTCCGCAGGCACCTGCGAGAAAGGGACAGGACGCTACGTGAGCATGCTCAGCATGTCCCACTCGGCAGCCCCCGCCACCCCCGGCAGGAGCCAGGCACACAGGGTGCTGGGGAGAACGAGGGTGCTCAGCCTCCCTCCCACCCCAGTCAGGCCAGGGCTCCTCAGACTTCCCAGTCCCCATCAACCATGAAAATCACCTTTGTACACACTGGGCACACCTGTAGCCCACTGCCCACCCAGACCCACGGGGCACACAGGTGGATGGGACCTTGTTCATGCGCACCTGGGGGTCCCTGCGGGGCAGGGAGGCCAGCTGGTGACGGCAGTCCTTGCCGACCACACTGCAGTAGCACGTGCCCAGCCCCCACACCCGGACCCGCACTTCGGGGGCCTGCCGTCCCTAGGAGCCCCCCAGGTGATTCAGAGGGCCAGGGCCCTCATCTCAGCCCCAATTCCCGCAGGCTCCTCCTCTTGCTGGAAGCCAGGGCCGCCGGCTCCAGGGCTCCTAAGCTCTTCCCGAGGAGGGTGCCCACAGGCAGTGCCCCCCCAACGCCCTCCCACCACCGGGTCCAGAAGCCCCCTTCCGTCACTCACCTGCGGCCCCATCCTTACACCCTGCCGGTCCCAGCTCTGTGGGAAGTTGGGTTGCGGCGGGTTGTACCGTTGCCCCTGCCCCCTCGAAATCCACCCCTGAAGCTACGGCCACGAAGAAACCTTCCCGATACCCCGAAAGTCTCCGTGTTGAGCTTCCGCTCTTCGGCCCACGTAGTCCGCCTAGAACTGGACCACAGACAGGTGCGTGAGACCGACTGCAGCCGGCATCTGGTCACAGCTTCCTGAGCCAGCACAGGGAGGGGGTGTGGGGGAAGGACCGGCAGGTGGAGCCATCAGAGGGGGTGACCCAGTCAGGACCCCGCAGCCAGAGAGCCCACCCTGCGGGTGCTCCCGGCCACACTGCCAACGGGGTCTGCTGCTCACCGGGCGGGGCTGCCCAGCATGAACTCTCCTGCCTTTATCGACAGGTGAGTGCGTGACACTAGGCAGTGCCCAGGCAGGTTCCGAGACCTGGAGCGTACCATAGACCCCTCCACAGAGAAGTTTCTAGTATGTGAGGAGAGGGCTGGGCTAGATGGAGCGGTATCTCCAAGAATTTGAGGCTTACACCCTGGGGACGGTGGGGCCACGGCAATGACACCATGCACCACCCAGCGCCCTTCGTACTGAGGATGCGGCCAGCACCCACCTCTGTGTCCCAGGTGAGGGCCCCACGTCCGCTTACAGGCACAGAGCTCCCGCTCCACTGCCCCCTGGCCTCGCTTAGAGAGCCAGCAGCTGCACCCTCCACCCGCCCAGCCTGACAACCCCGAGGGTCGTCGTGGTTCCCCTCACAACCTGTCAGCAAACCCGGTCCGCTCCCCCTGCAAAGCGGAGTCAGCAGCCGAGCTCTCCTCCGCCGCCGCCACCACCCGATTCCGAGGCCCCAGGACTACCGCACAGGCCTCCGGGTGGGCCACCGACCCCTCTGCCCGCCTACGGCATCCTCAGCGGAGACGGGGGGAGAGGTCAACCGGCACCGCCCCCAGCTCCAACCTGGACAGCCGCCCACAGCTCCCGGCACCCAAGCTGGTCGTCACCGTGACCTACTTGCCCTGCTCGCACGCGCCCCCTTCATCCCTGACCGCCTCTCTTGGGACTCTGCTCCGGGGTGCGGCAGACGCCCGGCAGGCGGCCCATGTGCGGAAGCTTCCTCCGTCCACCCACGAGCGCTCCCGGTACCACGCGGTGTGACACCTCCGTACTCAGTTTACCTTTATCTCCCCCCCTCCCCCCAGGCCCTGCCCAGCCTCCTCCTGCCCGTGCCCGGACGCGTTTCTATCCTATTCGCACACGTACTCTCTACTTTCCCTGCCGGGATTGAAACATAGGACAGCAGGGCCCCAGCGTGTGCTGTGCCCTCGATGCCCAGCAGCGTGTCTGGCACTCCGTTTGCGGAATGAGTGCACACGGGTTTCTGTGCCTGCCCCTTCTATACCGTCTAGCTTGCTCGCAGGGTAACCTCTGAGCACGAGTCTCCAGGGGCTCTAACTGCACGCCCAGGTCCCCAGTCTCAAGCAGTCGGGAGCCGAACACGCAGGCCAGCTGCTGCAGGCAGCAAGGGCCTCAGGCCACCGGGTCGGCTGCCAGGACAAGGCGGCGTGTGACCGAACGACCCATCACTCAGCTGGGGAGCATGGTGCCGAACTCAGCCTCAGTGGACAGAAGAGTAGCAGAGCCAAGATGGAAGCGGAGGCCGGACCTCGGTCCGACCCTCAGGTGCCTGTGACTGTCAGGGGTTCCGCGCTGCCACCTGCTGGTGCCACCGGGACCGGTGTACTCACACGGCAGAAACAGGAGGAGGATCTTAGGTTTGTCCTGAACTTAGACGGGAGTCTGGTCTTCAAGAGAGCATGGCCCAGGCTCCGGAGTTTTGAGGCAGAATGAGTGTCTTCCTGCCAGCTCATCCAGGCCTCGCCAGCCCCGAGCCCGGCCCCCTCACCAGGCCCCCTGACCTGGTCTTGAGCTCAGAAGAGATGTTGTCGAAGAAGGACTTGGACTTGTCATAGTAGCAGTTGGGCCCCAGGTGGTCTTCCTCAGCAGGAGCCTCGTCACTCTGGGTCACCACCGCTGGGTCCTTCTCGTCCCCCTTCTCAGCTTTGTCATCTGCAAAGAGAAGCAGAGTACACGGTGATGCTGCCCTCGGCCAGGGCGGGCCCCTGGTCAGCTGTCCTCAGGCCAAGCACATGGGGGGGGGGGGGGATGGCTCGTCGTCTGTGTCAGAAGGGGCCCACCCACCCCCAGCCGTGTAGCTTGCTTCTCACCCACGAGCAGTTTGCCCATTACCCCAAGCCTCGTCCTCACTCAGGAATTCCTTAGATGGCGCCGCTTCCACACCTGCCCCGCCCCCACCCATCTGTCTTGCACCTGCAGCTACAGACACTCCTTGGTGGGGAAGGCACCCTCTGCATAACGCCAAACACCTTTAAAATTCAGTTTCTTCTTAAACTCTTTGTCCAGCTCCTCTCTGTTGAACTGGGCGTTTGCACTCTCAAAATCAAAGTCGCCTTCAAACTTGATCGTGTTCTCTTTGACGTTAGTCGGGCGGTTTTGCCCTCTGGAGCGATTCCTCGTTCGTCTGTTCCCTGGGGGGAAGGAAGGAAAGCCGTGACTGGTGAGCCGCCGAGCTGACATTACTCCAGTGAGACGGGTGACAAAGAGGGGACAAGGCACACGGAAGCGGACACTGAGCCCCAGCACCCCAAAGCCGTCACCCACAGAGACCAAGCAGAGGGGCGAGCAGAGAAGCGGAGCACAGCCGGGTGGCCCGCGGCTCCCTGGAACTCAGGTGGCAACAACAGCTGTTACCTGATCTCCTCCTCTGAGGTCTTCTGTTCTCGTCGTTCACCTGCCCTTGACTCTGCACAGCTGTCGGCTGAACTACATCTAAGGTGCAAAAGGGAAGAGTAAGGCAAGCGCCCACCGAAGCAGAGCCCAGCGACGGAAGCGGGGTGGCGCTAGCACAGGGGCCACGCAGCAAGGGCAGGCCCTGCGAGAACACGCGGTGTTTACGATGGGGGGCAGGGGGTGCGGGCTTTTGAATGAAAAAGAAAGAAGACAGAAAAGAGAACCCCAGGAAGCAGGGCGCCACTCTGAGGCGGTGAAGCGGACACCAGGACGGGAAGGGACAAGTACCGCTGGTGGTCTTGCCGCCCGGCTGGGCCGGGCGCCCGTTCAGCTGCATCCCCACGGTGGCCTTGCCAGGTAACAGCTTTTTGGCATTCAGGTTATCGACAGAACCAGTCTGGACGGCCTGCTCCACCATGGGGCTCTTGCCGACTGGGACGGATGGAAAACCAGCTCCTGAGATGGGAAGGGAAGGAGCGCTGAAGACCAGAGAGGAGAAAACCTCACGGCCCTCCAGCCCCTCCCTCGGGGTGGCAGGCCGGGCAGTTGAAGGCACCACCTCGAGACTCTCCCAAGTCTGGCAGAGCCTCCCGGACCATCCCCTCCCGTGACTAGCCCGGCGGCCACAAGGCCAGCTCACCAGGGAGCCCTGAGCCCCCGATCCCGAACCTAGGTAACCCCGAGGAGACAAAAACACCCTGCCAGAAACGAACACTTCCCAGGTGGTTCAGAAAACAGCTTTCCAAAAACCACACAAGCTCTAAGCCCGAGGGGGCTCCTTGGTTCCAAGATGCTGGCAAATTCACGGTCTGGGAATTTGTTTTGTTCTGGTCCACGCTGGACAAGAACCATCCCAGTCTGGGATCTTCTAGTAAACGGTCATTCTTTAAAGTTAAGCTCTAGAACGCGGTCGTTTCTGCTTGAGGCGTAACAAAACCAAAAAGAACGAGGTGATAAGACCCGACTACAGAAAAGCAGTGCATCTTGAAGAGACGAAGGCTCCCAGGCTGCCCTGGGTGGTGGGGCCGTACCAGAGTCTGTCCCTACAACACTGCAGTGTCAGCCCTCGGCGGAGGTCCCAGCTCCCGAGGTGTCCTCTGAGGCAGGAAGGGGGAGAGGGCACGCCACCCACACTGGTCCGTCCCCCTGCCCCCCCACCCCCACCCCGTACCGTCTAAACGGGGCACTGTGAGGCTGGGCAGAGGCATACAGAGCTCTGAGGCACAAAACCTGGGCCCTGAGCACGGAGGTCACCATCAGGAGAGACGGCCCATTACGTGTGAAAATTGGCTATTTCAGCTTTCTGGTTTTTCACGTGAGACAGAGACTAAGGCAGTTACTGTGAAACCTTCCTCACGACCAGATCAAGAGAAGAGCTCCCAAGGCAAGCTGGACGGCCTCGCGTACTGGCGCGAGCAGGTGTCCTGTGATGGGACCACGCTGGAGCCCCCTCCCCGGCCTGCCACCTTGCCCAGCAGGGCCCTCCCGGGAACGCAGCCCGGCTGCTCCTGCCACACTCTAACTCGATGGGGGTGAGACTCAGGCTCACCCGTTCTTGATAAAACAAAACCATCGACAAACTACCCTCCCCTGAGAGCAGCTTTACACCAACAATTCAAAGAACAAACCGTCTAACGTAAACTTTAACTGGGCAAAAACACCACTGCTTCTACGTCAGGGACACACTGGCATCCGTGTGGGAATGGAAAGCAACACGTGCAAAATAACAGACTGGCACGGATGCTCTGGGTGCGACCCTGGACCGAGCCTCCGCAGCGGGGAGGGCAGGGCATGGCGCTCTACCCAGTCAGGCACGTGAACCTCAGCTCTCAGAGAAACGAGAAGAACATCAAGAAAGACCAAGAGGCCCCAACAGGTGCCACGGCCCAGCTGAGACAGGCAGTGCACCCCGGCATTAACAAGCCGGTCACTTGGCCACGCCGTTCACCTGCTCGAGCGAATCTCCCAATTCTAACGGGGCTTCACGTTAGAAAGACACCCGAGGCCTCTCGGAAGGGTGACGAACATGCCACGCGGCTCCCAGAACAGCATGTGAGTTTCTTAGGGACGCTCCCCTGCAGTGTCACCCAGCAATCTAGAACATTCTGGGCCAGCTGAAGCCGCAGGGAAAGGCTTTCTGTGCAAAGCTTCCCACATTTGGTAGTCTCGATCCAGGTCCAAGCAGACCCTGGACCCAGGGGGGAGTGAACAAGTTCCGGGTCAGTTCTTTCTAACGCCTTCTTTAAAACCGTGCGAGCTCGTTAGTAAGTCACGACTACGTGTTGAACCACATGGAAGCAGCTGAATTGACCCTCGGGCTTGGCAAAGCATCTACCACAGCCACTGTCGCTCTGGGCTACTGGTTTACCCCCTTGCTCTCAGGACGGCAAGACAGCATGCAGCTCTCCCCGACTGCGGTTACCCTTGGAGGTGAGCTGATGTGGCTCTGAGGACACGTCAAGCTCTGAGGCGGGCTGTGGAGACGGAGAAGAGCTAGGGCTGGAAGCTGCGGCCGAGGCTGGAGGGCTCACCAGCTTCTCTAAAGGAAGACAGAGGAGAGCAAAAGAGAAAGTACGCAAGTAAGTAACGAGACACCGGTCCCGTGTCCAGCAAGCTCGGAAGAGCCAAGCAACCTGTCACGGGACACGTGGCTCACACAAACCTATTCTAGAAACACCGTGAGCCAGGCAGAGCAGCAGTCCGGACAGCGTGACTCAGGAGCGGCCCAAGAGCAGGTCTGCAGGGCCTGCCCACAGCCCCGGGCTGGGGTAGGAGCCTGCCGACTCCAGGGTTTGAACGCCTCGCAAAGCTGCGTCCGTCCGGGGCCAGGCAGACTGTCACGCTACACGTGCAGAAGAGAACCTCATTCCAGGATCGACCCACCTCGGGGGACGGAACTTTTGAGCAAAGCAGGGACAGCAAAACGCCTAACGGATGGGTATCGATTCAGCTTTTTGCGTTTACGGGCTTCCAAGGTGTCAATAGTTAGAGCCCATCCGTAATCACAAAACCAGTTGTTTCTTATTGAAGCAAACATGCCGCGACTTCCACCCAGACCCAGGCTGACGTTTCAAATGAATTCTGATTTGACTCATCTGTCCCCAAAGTCAGACGAACTCTTTTACTCTCAATTGAAGAGTTAGCCGGCGTTCTAACCGGTTCAAGTTGCACTGAGTGCCGTGCTGAGCGTGCGGAACAAGCAGAACAGGCCGGGAGCAGGGTGTCCCCACGATCAGGGTCTGCGGCCCCGCCTCCTGGAGATCACAGCGCGAGTTGAGCAGACAGAAACAGGTTACTCACCTAGACCCAAGGAAGCGGCGTACTGCTGGCTAAGCAGGGAGCTGGCAGCCAGCTGGCTGTAGGGCGGCATCCCTCTGAAGGGGCTGTAAGGCACGTGTGGCTGGAAGGAGGAGGCCGAGCCCGAGCCCAGGGAAGACTGACCAACGAGACACACAGATGAGAGCAGCGCAGAGCAGTCAGACTTGTCTGCCTGTGTTCCTGGAGGCCCGGGGTCGCGGGGCAAAGCCTCCAGAACCACCTAAGCGAGCTCAGAGCTGCCTCTCCCACATCCCGTAGCCAGGTCCGCCCGTCCGGGTCACTCTACCCGGAATTTCCCCTAACTCAGTTAACCCCTCAGATGGCTCCCCACCGGCTGTCGTTCCCTAGTTTAGCCTCTGTAAGAGGGCAGACTTGCCATCCGAGATTTGGCCCTGCCCCCAACACGCAGCAGCCCAGCCACACAGTTCCCACACGTGCGACACCTCTCCGGTCCCCATACCCTCAGGGACGCTGCTGCCTGTTGCTCCCCAAAGACCTCTTTGTGCCCCGAGGCCTGACTCAGGTACTTGCCTCTTCTGAAGTCTCTGAGAAGTCTCCCTCCAGACCTTTCATAGGTCTGGCCCGGGGCTTCTCCACATGTCCCCAGAGCCCCCCCAAGCATGCTACCTTCCAGGGAGCGCCCTCAGTCCCAGAGCCTCCCGCAGAAGCAGCCTCGGAGCGACCAATGAATATTCAGATGCGCAAGTCAAGAAACTATTAAGCTAGGCTCCCCGGTAATCCTGGGCAAATTCTGCCCTAACGCAGGGCAGGAGGCACGTATACAGCATGAGAACCGCAAGGTCCGTGTCCCACGACACCAGGGTTTAAAACCCAGACGACGTCAGGAGAGCAAGTCCTGCTGTCTCGACCCAACAGTAAGGACAAACGTGATTCCCCAAGCCTCCCCGGAAGACTAGAAGCACCACCCCCTTCCCCCTCTCTCTCTCTCACACACACACACGCGTGCGCGCACACGCGCGCGCGCACACACACACACTCGCACACACGGAGAGTCTCACTCTACAACACACGACACCGCAAGCTGAGGTTAAGACTTTCTGCAGCAACAGCCTGCGCAGAAATTAAACCACTTTTCATTGAAAGGCTATTCCTCGAGTCGAGCGCTCCCGCCAGACAGAGGACACCAAGTTCCACTTGGAAAGCGGCACCTCTCGGAAAGCGTGCCCACGTCGGGAGGAGGGCAGCACACTTACTTGGACGATAGCAGGGTCCTGCGGGAGCGTGTGCTGGGCTTTCGGAGGCTCACACACGGTGATATCTTTGATATCACTTCCCCGGAAAATGATGTACTCATAGATCTCCTCTCGCGGGGGGGCCGGCCTATCTGTGGGACGGTCTTCGGTACCGAAAGACCTCACTTGGGAGTTGAGAGAGAGAAGGGTTAGGTTGTCGTCCTCGGCCAAGGGCGTTCAATCCATCCTCCTGCACTGCAGCCCTCGGGCACTCTGTGCCCGGCCCTGCCCTGCACACCACCCTCGGTCCACCTCCCAACCGCTACTCCGCCCCCTAGTTTCCAGAGCACAATGCCTACAAGACCCCGGCTGGCAACGCTCCAGGAGGTTCGGGGCCCAAAGACAAGTTAACAAGTTCTGAGGCCCACAGTCCCCCGAAGTTGACGGTTCTCAAGTGTGAGCACAGGAGGGCCAGCGCCCTGAGCAAACAGTCCACTTTGCAGAACACCCCTCTACACCCGACTTCCGAGATTAAACAGCCCGCCAGCTGCTTTTTGCCTGAAACCTCGCCGCACGTCACCCCTGGGAGCTTGTTTTGTTAGGCGAGAAGCCTGTGGGCTTGTTACCCGCACCCTCCCCGGGAGGGGCTCTCACAGAAACAACGGGAGAAGTGGGCTCAGAGCCTGGACCCACACCACCGCCAGCCTGGGTCTGCCCCAAGGCCTTCTTGGGGTATGCACCCTTCCCAGCAGGGTTCAGGCTCTGGGGGCAGAGCTGGGCTCGAAGCAGCCTCTATCTAATCTGAGCACAACTCCTGCTAAGGACCAGAGGCTCTGGGCCTCAGTTTCTCCAACGGGGATGGCATGCCAGATACACTCAAGTGCCAAGGGTATACGTCAACACATAACCTTGCAACTCTGGATTCTCTCCTGGAGCCACGCAATTGGTCCCTGCTAGAACTCGGGCACCAGACTTTAGGAGGTATGCCCGGAGTTTGGAATGACTGCGTCCTGAAGGCCCAAGGCTCCCTCTGACGTGGGAAACAGGGACGCCGTGCCCTGACCCTCACAGGCCCAACGACACCCATCAAACACCCAGGGTTTCTGCAGCCCTGGCTGCACCCGGCACTTCTCTCCAAGAGGCAAGGGAAGGACACTCGCCATCTTCCCCCGGAGGATGAAGACAAAGAAACTTTGAGCCACCTCCTCCTGCCTCTACAAGCCTGGAAAAGATTCTGGACTCCCCTAGAGCCACATTCCAGCCTCCTGCCTCTAGGTCTGGCGGGGGCTTCAGGGTGCTCACGGCGCCTCCAGGGAAGGGTCGGCCACAAAAGGGGAAAGCCACAGACTGAACGTCTGCATTAGGGCAGGAGAGCGCTTTAAGTGGGGGCACCTAGCAGCCGACCGATGCTCCTCTCCCGGCAGGAGGCTCCATTAAGACGTGGTGTTTGTTCAGGCTCAAGGCCCCAGCTGCTTAATAGGTTCCAGAAGGGCTCACAGGAGTAGCGTTCTGGGGAGGCCCCGGGGAGCCTCAGGCCCCTCGCCCCGCCCCTCCTCCGCAGGGACCGGGATCTCGGCGCCCGCCGCCCCCTCCGCCCAGCCCAGCAGCACCGGCCCGCCACCTGCAGAGGTGGGCTGCGCGGAGGAGGGGGCGGCGCAGTGGGAGCTGGACCCGCCCCCACCTCCCCTCCCCACCCTCGGGCTGGGCGGGCCGGCCGCGCACAATAACCCGCCGCCGGGGCCGGGGGAGACCATTGTGCCGGCCGAGCCCTGCGGGGGAGGGGGGGCTTCGCGGGGGAGGAAGCGTCCGAGGAGGTGGGGGGCGCCCCGAGGGGGGGGGGGCGGCGGCGCCCACCGGCTGTTGGCGCCCGGGGGCCGGGGCGGTTGGGGCGGCCGCGGGGCCGCTACCTTTGGCGAGCGCCACGGTGGAGTTGTCCGTGTCGATGGTGTAGAGGATGCCCTCGTAGCGGATCTGCGCCTTGGAGATGAGGCTGATCTTGCTGCCCAGGTACGGGGTGCCCGAGGAGCCGCTCATGGCGGCGGCCGCCCGGCTGGGCCTGGCCCGCTCGCCTCCGCGCGGTCGCCTCGCCGCCGCCGCCCGCTCCTCCGCCTCGGCGCCTCCTCACCGTCGCCCGACGGGCCTGCGCGGGGACCAGCAAGCAAGCGGCGGCGCGCGGCCGGGGGCTCTGAGGGGAGCGCGGGGGAGGAGGGGCCGCAGCAGCCACATCCGGGGCCTCGCGCCGCCACGCCCCGCCCCCGCACGCTCGCCGCCCATTGGATAGCCGCGCCTGCCTCCCTTTAAATATGGCCGCGCCGCTTGCCTGGGGGCGGGCCCGCTCTCCGCGCCTGCGCAGCACGCGCCGTGAGCCCGGGCGGGCTTCCCCCGGCTCTCCGCCCCCTCCTCGGCCAACTCCCGGCGGGCCCCGCGCGGGGTGGGAGCACGAGACCTGGCTGGCAGGCTCGGGGGGAGGGGTGGGAATCGGGAGGGGCGGAGCGCGCGTGCGCAGGCAGGGGGCGGGGACCATGCTGGAGGGGCGGGGCCGGGGGGCGGAGCGCGGCGACGAAGCCCTGGGCGCCAGTTCCTGAGAGCAGTCTCCAGAGCTCCATAGCGTCTCTGCCGAAGAGACCAGAAGAGCTTCCCCTGTCCTGGGCTGGAAGGCCGCCCGGTCGGGGTGCGCCGCGTCCCTCCCGTTCTAAAGCACCGGCGGGCCGGAGTCCCTGCCCGGGGGGGGCGGGCGGAGGCGAGAGCTGCGGGTTTCTGCCCGCGACGTGGAGGCGGGGTGCGGGGCCGAGGTCCCTAAGCGTGACGTGGAGGCAGGGGCCAGGTTTCCCTGTCCAGCGAGGTGAAGGCGGGGTTCAGGGTCCCTGCCCGGGAGGCGAAGGCGAGGTTTGGGTCCCTGCCTACGAGTGGAGGCGGGGAGACGGGAGTCCCTGTCTCGGAAGGTGAAGGCGGAATTCAGGGTGTCTGTCCCGCGGGGTGAAGGGGGGGGGTTCGGGGTCCCTGCCTGCGACGTGGAGGCGGGGGCTCGGGAGTCCCTGCCCAGGGAGTTGAAGGCGGGGTTCGGGGTCCCTGCCTGCGACGTGGAGGCGGGGGCTCGGGAGTCCCTGCTCGGGGAGTTGAAGGCGGGGTTCGGGGTCCCTGCCCCAGACGCGGAGGCGGGGGCTGCCCTCTGGGCGCAGTGGCAGCTGCGGGTAACGAGCGCTTCCGGCGCGTCAGCCGCTAAATATAAAGTGCTGAGCGCATCTTCTCTTTTAATCCCTCCCCTCCCCCAAACCTGCGGTAGCTTCGTGTCCCTTAAAAAAAATCCCAGCCGGCTACCAGCGCCTCAAAGCCCCGCCTGGCTTGGCCTGGCCCGCCCGGCTCCAGCCTGGAGGCCTCCTGGGCGTCCTCGGTGAGAGGCGGAGAGGGGGGCTCCGACTGTCCCTGCGCGGTCAGCCAGTAAGAGCGCGCACGTGTGCGCTGGCTTTTTGTCCGTCTCTCCCTCTGGCCCGGCCCATCAGATCAGGGATTAGTGCTGGGCCCTGGAAGAAACTTGGTGCGTGGTGACCAGCATTTTATAAAAATGAAACAGAATAAAACGGAAAATATCAGGGCATCCCACATAGAATATTGTTTTGTGTTGAGGCCATTTACATGTGTGAATATTTACGTGGGTACTGGGTCAAATGTGGGATGTGTTTCTTACCCGAGTGCCAAACAAACGAATGAAAGGCACTGCAGAGAACAACTTGAGCCACCCCACAGACCAGGCGTTCTGACTCCCCTGGTCTTACAGAGGAGGACTGAGATCCAGCACAGGACAGAGGAGCTGCTGGCAGGACAGGTGCCTGCCTGTCACAGAACACTCTGGTCCCACCGGCACTCAGCCATGGCCAGTACCAGAATTTGAGAAAAGGGAGCGGAAGAGATGGAAAAGTTTTCAAAGTGTATCTGCCAAGAGCTACCTGTACATTTTAGACCTGGTTCTTGACTCGTGGAAAATTGCAGTGGTGAGGAGAGCAAGGACAGGACGGCCATGGAATTAGTGTAGCCCCACTGAGAGAGATCTCTGGGGATCCGGGCCTCCTGCTCCTGGGACAGAAGTAGGGCTCTCCCTCACCGTGGCACAGCCTTTCCCTGGGAGCCCACCTGTCTGGAGTGGC
Organism: Felis catus; assembly: GCF_018350175.1. Classification (NCBI taxonomy): domain Eukaryota; kingdom Metazoa; phylum Chordata; class Mammalia; order Carnivora; family Felidae; genus Felis; species Felis catus. The sequence continues at coordinate 1,855,045 of NC_058370.1, forward strand.
TGTCGTCCCCTGTCCCCTGATCACCTCTGCAACCATCTGGCCTGGTTGTCCCCCCGTGCAGCCGCAGCCCTCCTTCCCTCCACTTTCCAGCTCTAGAACATGACTTGCCCAATGTTACAGATTCTGTGCCTCCCAGATCCTGGTTTCTGGGCCACAGGCCTCTGTGTTGGAGGTGGGGAAGGACTCTTCACTAACAGGAGTTGGTTCTGTCTTGGAAAAGAGAGTTAGACCCGAAGCCTCAGGACCAGGGTGTGGTGTCATTCCTGGAGACCTCCAAGAGCCTGCTAGGCTTCTTGGTGTGCAGCTAGGTGGTTCCCTGAGGACATTAGCCACGGGGCAAATGCCCAGGCAGGGCAGAGGCTAAAAATATATGGGGCACACAGACCCAGGAATGCCAGTCCTACCACCCATTCCTTGGTGTCCTGCCCAGAGCGGAGGGTACTCTGCAGAAGGTTTGAGAAGGGGAACGGTTGTGGCAGTACCTAAACTTGACTCTGGAGGTCATCGGCGTGGTCTGTGTCCCAAGCTGGGGCACACCCATCCAGCACGTCCACCCTAGACAGCTCTTCATGGAACCTATCTATCGCCAAGCCTTAGACTCCTGGGGTGGGGATGGGGGGTGGGTGGATGGAGAGACTGCTGAGGAGCTGGGAAACCCTGAGCAGTTCCGACTCCCTCTCTCAGTTTCTCCGTTTGTCCAACAGAGGTTATAGCTATGCTGTCCATCTCGTCAGTGCTGGTGAGGAGCCTGGAAGTCCGTGCCCGTGGGGGCCTTGGCAGGGGCCAGGAGCCCACCGCCTGGGCCCACCCAATGGGAAGCTGGCTGTGCCGAGGACCACCCACTGCAAACATGAGCCGCTTACCTAAGCACCTGCTGTGTGTATGGAGAAGAGTGAAGCGGGCCCTCATGAGGACAGGTGTGAATATGTGGACGTGGGACGCCTCCCGGGTCCCATCACAGGCTGGCAGCGTCACACGGCCAGCGTCCTGCAAGAGGAGGGCACGTTGCCACAGCATATCACTGTGACTCTGATGTCCCCCTGAGGAAGTATGGGCCACGTGACCGTGGGTATGCTAGGTATCACTGCTTGCTAGGAGCAAAACGTAACAGGTGAGTTGATTCAAAGACACGTCAGTGATGGGTGATCTACACAGCAAGTCAAGTCAGTGGCCTGAAGCGTGGGAGCATGCCAGCGGGGCAGGACCTCACCCGTCTCCTGAGGCTGGCACAAGGGAGGCGGGTGCTCGCCTCTGGGGAAGCCCTGGCCCAGCTGCAGGTAGCGCCGCCCGGAGGCAGCCGAGAGTACAGGCGGGCTAGGCGCCGAGATCAGGGCCGGCTTTGAAGGTGCCACCTACTAGGCCTTCCCAGCAGGGAAAGGGGCTGGAGGCCCGGGGTGTTGGGGGTGTTCGGTGGCCCGAGGAGCCGGGAGGGAAAAGACTGGAAGGGGATCTTGTTGTTCTTCCGGAGCCAAGAATTCTGAGGTCTGACCTGTTCTCTGTGAATCCTGTTGAAATCCATTTTCTCCTGCCCAGGGCCCTACAGGGCTGTTTTCCTTAGAGACACGAGGAGCACCAGTAGGTGAGGGCCTGAGGTTCATGCATCTTGTTCCCCTCTCCCCTCCCCTCCCCCTGCCCTCTCCCCTCCCCTCCCTCTCCACCCTTTCCCAGTTAAGCACTCTGGTGTGAGGGAGCTAGGGAGTGAGAAGTCCAAGAAAAACATTAGGGCCCCGACCCCAGCAAGCCACAGCCACCTTTCCCGGCTTCCCGCTGGGCAGAGGGCTGAACAGAGTTGGCTCCCCGAGGGGAGCTGCCCCTCAGAAGCTCAGAGGGAACCGCTTCGAGATTCTGGAAATGGGAGAGGGCACCAGAGGAGGCCCGAGGGGCTTCTCTCCTGATGGCGGTCAACTCCGCTGCTGCTCCCCAAAGCTTGAAGAGTGGGGACAGTGTGGGGGGACGTGTTCCTGGGCCTCACTGCTGGAACCCGGCCCGGGGCCTCCTGGCTGTGGGCTCTCCCAGCGTCCGAGACGTCTAGACCCCACCTCAGAGAGACGAGCACTGAATGCGCAGGAGCTGCTCACGCGGGACCAGCGCCCAGAAGAACCCAGTCATGCCCCGTCCCGGATCCCTGCCTGCGGGGCCCTGGCGGTGAGGGGGACGGCCTGGGTGGGGTACGGGCGGCCTCAGGACCGCCGCCGGAGCCATCCTCAGCCACAGGGCCCTGCCACCTCTTCCCTCCGCCTGGGGCCCCTCTCGGCCTTTCCAGGGAAGAAGAGACATCCAGGCCGAGGGGGGCCCGGAGGGACAGCCTCCCGGCAGGTGAGGGGGTGGTTGGGGGTGGCCTGCTGAGGACAGAGCCGGACAGCAAAGTGGCAGATGGCCTGGGGGTGGCTCCTGGTTCCCCCTTCCCTGCTAGTTGGTGGGGGCCCCTGATGGTGCCACCCTGCCCCCCCACCAGCCTGAGAGCCCTTGCACAGCCGGCCTGGCTCGAGGGGAGCGTGCCATTGTTGTCTGTCGGGCTCAGCTTACAGGGGCCGTGAGAGGGGCCAGCACAGCGAGTCGGTCCGGGCTGCCTGCCGGCCACCTGGACCTTGTCCCCTGACAGTTCCCGAGGGAAGAGGGAAAGGACGACCAAGTGACCAAGGCCACAGCTGAGGGTGAGGAGAGGGGATGTGACGAGCAGGGAAGGGGAGTGTATGGCCCCGTGCCCCTAAAAGATGGCTCTGAGGACCCAGCGACGGTGCGTCTGCTCACCAGCAGTTGTGCCCCAGAACGCTTTCGCAGTGAAACCGGAAACCCCCGGGCCCGCTGGCAGCAGATTGGACCTTTGATGGCAGCGTGTGCCCTGCTGGAAGATTCTGGGGCACTGAGTGTGAGTGGAACTGGGCTGCAGGGACAGGGCGGCAAGAGAAAGAGACGGAAAATGACGGCCTGACCCCCTGCACGTAGGCTCACAGGGAAGCACACCCGCGCTGTTACGGTGGCAGTCACTAGGGGCCTAAGGGCTCGAAGGAGCCCGCGTGGCTTTGGGAGCCAGCCACGCATGGGTACTGGTTACACAGGTGCATTACATTTGTGGATATCCGTGGAGCTGAACACACGTGACCTGAGCACTTCTGTGCGCATGTCTATCACACTTGGAAAGAAAGTTAACGGAGAGCCTTGTTCCCGGGCAACCCACTATGCTTTTACTAAGTGCCCACAACGGCCAGTGTTTACTGAGCTGCCCCGTGCCGGCACCGGTGCCCGCCCGGTCGTGTGTTCCCCTCCCCTGACCCGGTCCCGGGCCTTGGAGGTGTGACACCGCACCTTCAGAGGGGAGGCGGCCAGCCAGGTGCTCGGCCAGAGGCACACGACCAGCAGATAGCAGGGCCGGGATTCCCTTTGGAGCGTCCGGCTGCTGGCCTGCGCGCCGTGCCCCACAGCCCTCAGCCCTGGGGGCCAGGGACCAGAAGTGACTTTTGTGCTCAAGGAGCTCGCCCTTCAAAGGTGTCCCGGATGGGGGCTGCCCTGAGGCTGGAGCTGGGCATTTGGGGAAGCAGTTACTTCTTCAAGGCTCTGTCCTCACCGCACATCCTCGGCAGTTGCCATGGAAACCCACAGGCTTACCCGGAGCGTCCTAGGATGCCTGCTCCAAGTCGACTCCAAGGCTGGGCCCTGTGTGCCAGTGGGGCAGAACTGCAGCCCCAAGAACGAAGTAAAGAGGGAGCGGGAGAGACCGCCCAGGCTCCCAAAGCCTGGAGTCCGCTGACAGCGCTCCGTAAGCCAACCTGAGTGCCCCTTGTACGCTTACTAAGACATTCTCACGGCCCAGTAAGAGGCTGCAGCATGCAGATGAGCCAGGCACAAGGGTATTTTCACTGCATTAAGGTCTGGGGTGTTAACCCAATAAACCTTCCCTTCTGCTGCTGCCTTAAACATCCTGAACGCAAAGGCTGGATTCATGCACCGGGTGGAAA